>NC_057861.1:668947731-669547731 GCF_019393635.1 Dromiciops gliroides
CAAATAAATGGCCCTGCCATTGCCCAGTGTCTCCATACCAACGATGGAAAGGTCAAAGTCCTTAGGTCCCCCCCTCCCCCTTCCCCATGGGCCTCTTGTGTGCTAGGCCCTGGCTGAGGGAAAGAAAAGAAGCTCAGGGCATCACGTGATAGGAGGCATGATCCTTAAGGAATCTCCAGTTCGAGGGAAAGACAGTGTCCTCCCCACTGCCATCTGCGGGCAGTCCTGGATATGGGGGGGGGGGGGCGGGGCAGGTTTCTATCCCTGCTCTAATAATCAAAGCATTCCCAGAGTAAAACCAGGTCCCTCAACAGGCACCAAGTTCCCCTTCAAGTAGAGAATAGATGACGAGTTACTAGGGTGAATCCTGGGGTTCAGAAGCAAATAGGGTTCAGATTGACCCTGTTGCCTCTGAGGTCCTTTCCAATTCTCAGATTCTGCAATGGGGGGACAGGGATCCCCATTCTTATGGTGCTATGCCCTCCAGGACAAACACAGAAAGGCAGAGAAAGGGAGGTAGAGAGGGGCCAAATGTTCCCTCCAGTGTGCCCAACTGGCACACTATGGACCGTGTGTCCATTGCCACTCAGCTCTTTCAGCCTATCTTGGGCTACTGCAGGGCAGGGAGGGAAGGTCAAACCTTCCACTGCCCCTTCTAAGGCCACACCCATCCTCTTCAGGAATGAAGCAGTAGAATCCTTAGACCTGTATTTAAATCCTGGCTCTGCAACTCACTATGAGACTTCAGGAAGTCCACTCCCCTCTCAGGGTCTCAGTTTCCTTGTCTGCAAAATGAAGGGGTTGAACTAGACCAGATGTTCTTATCTTGACTCACTGTGTCTGTAGAAGGATGGGAACTTGATGGGGGTAAATGACATCTTTCTTTCAAATATATAATTGGTTTCCTTTCTAGTGCATTGTATTTTATTTCATGAATTAAAAAAATTATATTATTCTGCAGAAGGATGTGCAAGCTTCATTGTCTTTTTGTTTTGCTTTGGGTTTTTTTTGGTTTTGTGAGGCAATTGGGGTTAAGTGACTTGCCTATGGTCACACAGCTAGTAAGTGTCAAGTGGCTAAGGCCAGATTTGAACTCAGGTCCTCCTGACTCCAGGGCTGGTACTTCATCTACTGTGCCACCTAGCTGCCCCATGCAAGCTTCATTGGACTGGGAATCCATGGGATCCATGACATGGGATCCAGAACTCCTGGAATAGAAGATCACTAATAACTCTTCGGTTCTAAATACTATGTTCTTCCTGCAGATAAGATAAGGCTATAGTGGATAGAGCACTGGCCCTGGAGTCAGGAGGACCTGAGTTCAAATCCGGCCTCACTTAACACTTACTAGCTGTGTGACCCTGGGCAAGTCACTTAACCCCAATTGCCTCACTAAAAAAAAAAAAAAAAAGACAAGGCTATGCCTCCCCCTCCTCTCAACCTCAGAGCCAGGAAATTGGTCTAGATGTAGCAGACAAAGTCAGGAGAGCTGTGAGAGAATGCCAGGTGAGAGACTTACAGGCTGCACGCCCTTGGGAAAGTCACTATCCCACACAGAGCTGAATTTTTGGATCGTAAAATGAGAACAATGATACTGGCTTCCGAGAGTGAGTGAGAAAAGCAATTTGCAAACCTTAAAGCTACAGAAATGGGAACAATGATCATCATCCTCATCCTTCCGCCTCAGATTTAGGACCGAGGGGAGGAGTGGTGAGAACCTGAGTTCCCAGGGAGCTCCACCCTCACAATGCAAAAGGCAGGGAAATGAAGTCTCGCCTTACCGTTAACTAGGGGCAAAGCCTCTTTCAGTTCTGGGAATACACAGAAAGATTCAGCACAGATCCTGCTATCAGTGAGCTTATAATCTAAAAGGGTGAAATGACACGTACGCACACACAAAAAACTATGACACAAGGAAGAGGGAGATAAGGACAAAAGAGAGGTCTGGACAAAGGGCTATGGGAAATTTGAGAAAGATTGCTATCGTTTTCACTTTTTTTAACCTTCATTGCCCTGCAAAAAAAATTTTTTTTTTAAATCTTAAGGCACAAGAGAAATGTGAGCTGTGCTTATTATTATATGACAGAGCACTCTAGGTGTTGGAGGGCATGGATCCAAATCCCAGAACTTCTACTCACCCTCTGTGACCCTGGACAAACAACTCCTGCAAAATGAGGGGGCTGGCTTGGACAAATTTGAAGGTATCTTCCATTTCTAACTCTCTGATCCCCTGACTCTTTTACCATAGACCTGCTGCTGTTTCAACCCACCTTTCCTTCCTTTCCAGGCCAAATTTCTACAAAGAGTCAGCAGTACCCAGTGCTTGCACTCTCTTGCCCCTCCTCTTCCAACTCAAACTCAACATATCTAAAACTAGACTCTTCATCTTTGCTCACCCTCTGGACTGACAGATTCATATAATGCCAGAGCTGGCCTGACCACTAAAACATAAAGTATTAGAGCTTTGGAGGGACCTTAGAACACAATGTCTGAGCTAGAGGGACCCTACATACAGAATGTCAGTGTCAGAAAGGATCTTTCTGTTTTTGTTTTGCTTTTTGTTTTTTGTGGGTTTTTTTGCAGGGCAATGAGGGTTAAGTGACTTGCCTAGGGTCACACAGCTGGTAAGTGTCAAGTGTCTGAGGCTGAATTTGAACTCGGGTCCTCCTGAATCCAGGGCTGGTGCTTTACCCACTACACCACCTAGCTGCCCCCCAGAAAGGATCTTAAGAGATCATGGAAGCTAGTGGTTCCCAAACTTTTTGACTTCAGGACCAATTCAGGACATCTTTACACTCTTTTTTTGGGGGGGGCAGTGAGGGTTAAGTGACTTGCCCAGGGTCACACAGCTAGTTAATGTCAAGTTTGTGAGGGCACATTTGAATTCAGCTCCTCCTGAATCCAGGGCCGGTGCTTTATCCACTGCGCCACCTAGCTGCCCCACATCTTTACTCTCAAAAAAAAATTTGAGAACCCCCAAGAGTTTTTGTTTATATGGATTATATCCAAGGGTGTGTTGGGAAACATTTAACAACCAGCTTTCCCAAAACACAAGCCACACTTTTAAGTTAACACTTTCTCCAACACTTTCTTAAATCTAGACAATCAAGAAAACAATCAATTAAGCCATAATTTATAGCATTTGCCAATTTCAGAGATATAAATGCTCACAATGAAAATTTAACAATTGGTATAAATTTGTATGAGGTAGCTCTGGCATATGCTGTATGTCTATTGATATTTACCATATTAGGAATTTAAATTGCTAAAATGTTTAAATAGTTATTAATCCACTTTAAAACAACAATAAATAAAATACAATACACCTTACTACATGCTAGCAAAAGTAATACGTTTGAAAGAAAAGTACCTATTTTTCAGAACAAAAAAGTGATGAGTGGTATTATTATTATTATTATTATTATTATTATTATTATTATTATTTGTGTGTGTGAGAGGCAATGGGGTTTAAGTGATTTCCCAAGGGTCACACAGCTATTAAGTATCAAGTGTCTGAGGCCAGATTTGAACTCAGGTGCTCCTGACTTGAGGACCAGTGCTCTACACATTGCACCACCTAGCTGCCCCAAATGAGTGGTATTATTTTATATATTTTTGCAAATCCTTTTGTTGTCTGGCTTAATAGAAGATGGCTAGATTCTCATATCTGTTTCTGCAATCTGTTTCAATATGTTGATTTGGTTGAAGGATATGAAGAAAATCTAGGTTTACATAGATATGCAGTTGGAAAAAAGGAGGTGAAATTGAATTGAGAAATAATGTCCTAGTATTATGAAAATAGCTTTGACCTCCTGGGCCCCCTGAAAAGGAATCTGGAAACCTCCAGTGGTCCAAGGGCCACACCGAATATGGCTGATCTAAGCCAACTTCTTCATTTTACAGGTACAAAAATTGAGATCCAGAAAGGGAAAGTAATTTAGTCACTATCTTACTTGTAGTAGGTAATAAAGGTAAGGTCTGAACCCAGGTATCTGTCAATGGCCCTACAATAATCTCAGTCATCCAGACTTCAAACCCTACCTACCTCTTCCTCCCATAACACATCCAGTCACTAAGTCCCTTTTTTTTACTTTTTTTTTTTTTAGTGAGGCAATTGGGGTTAAGTGACTTGCCCAGGGTCACACAGCTAGTAAGTGTGTGTTAAGTGTCTGAGGCCGGATTTGAACTCAGGTACTCCTGACTCCAGGGCCGGTGCTCTATCCACTGCACCACCTAGCTACCCCGCACTAAGTCCCTTTTTGCTGACTCTTCCCTTCAATTCTCCTTATATATTATCTCACATCTGTCTCCCTTCTTCCCACTGCCACTACCCAGGTCTTTATCAAGTCCACCCAGAGCAGGGAGGCACTAGAAGCCCAGTCTCAAAGAGGACACACCCCAAATGGGATTTAAGACAGATGGGACCGTGTCCCAATTTGATTGGAAGAAACTGTAGAGCAGAAAGAGCACTGGATTGCAAGTCAGAGGACCTAGGTTCCAGTCTAGGCTGCATAAGTGACTTTCCCCATCAGAGGCAGTATTCCTCATTTGTAATTTGGGATTTGGGGCGGGGTTGTGGTTGATTAATTGTTTCATCTGTGTTCAACACTTTGTGACCCCATTTTTGGCAAAGGGTTTTGTTTTTTTTTGTTTGTTTGTTTGTATCTTTGGCAAAGATACTGAAGTGGTTTGCCATTTCCTTCTCCAGCTCATTTGACAGATGAGGAAACTAAGGCAAACTGGGGTAAGTGACTTGCCCAGGGTCATGCACCTCGTAAGTGTCTGAGGTGGGATTTGAACTCTTCTACCCAGCCCTGGGGTTCTTTTTTATGTAGAGTTTCAATTTAATTCAATAAACATTTACTAAACACATACTATTTGACATAGTGCTAAGCACAGAGGCTACAAAAAGAGGCAAAAGACAGTCCTAGCTTCAAGGAGTCTAAATCAAATGAGATCCATTAGATGAAAAATCTGAAACAATTTGTAGCCACTACAGAAATACCATGATAAGTTTCTGTAGACTCTTAGGCCAATCACTTTCTCTAGGTTTCTATCTCTCATCTGGTGGGGATCTGGTGGTGAGGACAGAAAGGTTCCTTCTTGCCTGAACTTAACCCCCTGCCACTGTCATGTGAGAGATAGAAGTAGGGCTGTGAAAATGACAGGGATACTTATGCTCAGGATTTTTCAATCACCACAGATTATTTCAAAGGATAAAAAATAATAGCACTTTCTCTACAGTATTCCAAAACTCCGAAGGACCTGTGACCTCAACATACACATTCCCTTCAATAGCACAGATCATAACCTTCCCATGCAGGTCTTTTTGTGAGGTTCTCTGTTCTTCTTCTTCTCCTTCTCCCTCTTCTCTGTCTCTTCTCTCTCCCCTCTCCTCTTCTCTTTTTCCTCTCTTTCCCTCTTCTTTTTCCTCTCTCTGTACATATATGTATATATGCACACACATGTATTTATTTATATATATGTGTGTGTGTACAGGGGCAGCTAGGTGGTGCAGCGGATAAAGCACCGACCCTGGATTCAGGAGGACCTGAGTTCAAATCTTACCTCTGACACTTACTAGCTATGTGACCCTGGGCAAGTCACTTAGCCCCAAATGCCTCACACACACAAAAGGCGATCCCATATTATATATATATATATATATATATATGTATATATATATATATGTACAATAAAAATTTTTTCCTCTTGAGTGGTAGTCAACTTCAATTCTTCAAAGTTTGCAAATTACACGTCTCAACACCACAAAACATCTCAGAAAAATATTAATATTAAAAAGGATAGGGGACAGCTAGGTGGTACAGTGGAGAGAGCACTGGCCCTGGATTCAGGAGAACCTGAGTTCAAATCCGGCCTCAGACACTTGACACTAACTGTGTGACCCTGGGCAAGTCACTTAACCCTCATTGCCCCACAAAAAAACCAAAAACAAACAAAAAAAGAAGTACTAAAAGCACTGTGCAATTCCCCAAAGGCAATCCCTACCACTCTCCCTCCTCTGATCAAATTCTGGACCTCATTCATTGTATATTTGTAGTGTTTGTTCAAATTATATGAATAAAATTTCCTACGCCTTTAAAGTGTTTTTACTCCCAACTCCCAGGGAAGTAAGTAGCACAAACCTTATCATGATCTCCATTTTACAAAGGAGGAAACAGAAGTTCAGTGATTCGCTCAAGATCATACAGCCAGCAAGTGTCAGAGCTGGGATGCCAACCCAAGCATCTTGACATCTTTCCACTACACTGTGTTCTCTTCCCAGCATTAATATTTACCCTCAACAAAATAGAATTAGGGAAGTAAATCTGCTCTCTACCCCCACAATCAAATCATTTTGTTGAGTCATTTCAGCTGGGCCTAACTCTCCATGACCCCATTAGGAGTTTTCTTGGCAGAGATACTGGAGTGGTTTGCCATTGCCTTCTCTCCAGCTCATCTGACAGATGAGGAAACTGAGGCAAGGTTAAGTGACTTGCCCAGGGTCACACAGCTGGTAAATGTCTGAGGCTGGATTTGAACTCTGGTCTTCTTGGCTCCAGGCCCAGCACTCTGATACATTCCCCAGATCTTGTGGGAATGATTTTTGGATTATCTGCCACTTTTGTTGGTTTATGCTTTGGCTGCTTCTGTCGTAGGTATTACACACAATTGAAAGATTGCTACAGTATTGTTACTGGGAAGGTTCATTATAAACAGCACAGGAGGCAGAAGCCAGGGTTCTAGTCCCAATTTTGCCCAACTCTCTCTATAATCCAGGACAAATCATTTCTTCTCTTAGCTTCCTCATCAGGCAAAAGCTAACATAATAATACTAGCTAACATTTCTATGGTGCTCACCATGTTCCAGTCACTGTGTTAAGTGCTTTATAGTTATCATCTCATTCAATCCTCACAACAACCCTTGGAGATAGGTACTATTATTATCTCCATTTTACAGTTGAGGAAACTGAGGCAAACAAAGGTTAAGTGACTTGCCCAGGGTCAAACAGATGTAACAACTATCTTTGAGGGTTACTCAATTCAACCAGAACTTTTAAGTATCCATTATGAGTCAAGCTCAGTGTAAAGCTCTTATAACATAAAGAAAAAAATCAAAACCTTTATCCTCAAAGAACTTACATTCTAGTGAGGGTGGGATCTAGTATTCTGCAGTGGAAGGAGGACTGGATTTGGAGTCAAAAGTCCTGGGTTTGAATACTGCTTCTGCCATCCCACTATCTGTGTGAACCTTAGCCTAGGCAACAAGAAACCTTTCTGGGATTCCTTCTCTTTATCTTCACAGTGGAGAGATTGGACTAGACATATGTCAAGAGATAATTCTTGTAAAGGCTTAAGGCAAAATGCAAATTCAATCCAAACAACCAGTCATTTAATTAACTGTCTATTCTGTGTAAAGCATAGTTCTGGGAATGCAAATATGAAATACACAAAGATCCTACCCTCAAGGAGTTTATAATCTACTTGATGGGGAGGGAAGAATGTACACATACATAGAAAATAGACTGATCATAACAAAAGGAAAGAAGGAGAAACAGACAGACTAAGGTGACAAAGGGATCTAAGAAAATTTCAGAAAGAAGAGAATGCTTTCAAGCTGGAAAAATCAAGCTGGGTTCCTGGGGAACGCAGCACCTGAGACAGGCCTTGAAGGATGATGTGAGGAATTCTTTTCTGACTCAAAATGCTGAACCTCTTAGAAACTTTGCCAGGACTATCTTGTTCAGGTGGCACAGTGCATAGAACACTGGGCCTGGACTCAGCAACACCTGAGTTCAAATCCAGCCTCAGACATCCTTACTGTGTGACCCCCGGGGCAAGTACTTAACCTGTTTGCCTCAGTTTCTTCATCTGTAAAACGGGGTTAATAATAGCACCTACCTCCCCAGGTTATTGTGAGGGTCAAATGAGATAATAATCATATAGCACTTATACCGCAGTGCTGAGCATGTAGTAAGCATTATATAAATGTTTGTTATCATCATCATCAGGAGTCCTCAGTCAGAAGAGAGACCTCAGAAAGACAGCTACCCCTTTTAAGTGACATCTCCCTTCTCCTGACCTAGCAAGGTCCAATCACTCGATTCCTCCCCCTCTCATCTCCTGAGCTGACTTGGCAGTCCCAGCTTGTTAGTGCCTGTCCCAAGCAAAATAATGACAGGAACAACAACAAAAAAAAGCAAATGCTAAGCTCCTTCCAGGTGGGAGGGGAGGGGAGCAAAGCAGAGAGAGCCTGGGAGAAGCTGAAAGGTCAGAGGGCAAGAGGGAGCCTTCTGGGGAATCCACGGAAGACAGTGGAGAGGAGAGAGCAAAACACCTACAGACTCATGCTCGGCTGCAGGCACTGAGACAGACCCCTTGGCTGCCAGTGAGGGGGCCCAGGGTTCTAGCTCAAGTTATGCCAGTAATTCCTTCCAGGACCTGGGGCAGGTCACCGTAATTTTCTGAGCCTCGGTTTCCCCATCTGTACAAAAGGAAATGCTTATCTTTCCATCAGCAAGCTTTAGTGCTACCTCTCACAGTTTCCCTCTTCTATGCACATGCACAATCTCTCACAAGTTTGTCACAAACACAACTTCTCTTTGCTCACACCCAGTTTCTTGATCACGCATATACACAATCTCAGTTTGTGACTCATACACAACTCCGTTCCCCCCTGCCCGCCCCATTCTCTATGGCCCCTGGACACTAGAATTCTCCCGTTTTTCACCTCCCTTACTCTAGGAACCTCAAAGTCTGGATCCTGGCAGCAGCGTTGTGTGCCAAACCACAGGATCCTCACTTAGCTCCCCCAGAGCTGGGTTACACATTAATTGGCTTCCTCTGCCCCAACCTTTCCAACCCCTTCTTTTTCCAGGTTCCTTCTGCAGAGGCAATATGCTTGGTAGGAAAAAGAGCACTGGGTGTGGCCTTAGGGGATCTGGATTTGGCACCCACTATCAACATGACCTTGGGCAAATCACTTCCTTTCTCCATGACTCAAGCTTCCTCATGGCTAAAATAAAGGGTGGGACTAGATTCAATTCAATTCAATTTAACAAGCATGTATTAAGAGACTATGGGGCAAGGTATTATGGGGGGGGATGGGGGGGGAGAAAAAACAAAAATCAAAATCAGTCCCCCTACAGGAGCTTGCTGGCATTCTACTGGTAGATACACCATTTATTTTTTTTAATTTTTTATCCTAAAAGTATTTTATTATTTTCTAGTTACATGTAGAGATAGTTTTCAACATTTATTTTTATAAGATTTCTAGTTCTAAATTTTTCCTCCTCCCTTCCCTCCCTCCCCCCTCCCCAAGACAGCAAGCAATCCGGTATAGGTTATATATGTACAATCACATTAAACATATTTCTGCATTAGTCATGTTGTGAAATCGATGCAGCATTTAAATGAATAAGTAAAGAATATGAGAAGGGAAAGAACACTACAAACTAGAGAGATCAAAGAAAGTTTCCCAGAGGAAGTAATACCTGAAGGAAGCTAAGAATTCCAAGAAGCGGATTGGAGAAGGGAGTACATTCCAGACCTGGGGGGGGGGGGCAGCAATTATGCAAAGGCATGCAGGCTGCTGATGGAATGTCAAGTTCAGAAAACAGGCCACTTTAGGTAGGGAGTAGATGATGGAAAGAAGAATGAATCGTAATATGGTTCAGTCTGTTCTAACCCCCTCACTTTATACAGAAGAGGCCGAGAAAAGTGGGAAATGACTTGCTGAGGGACACACAGGTAGTAACAATAACAACCACAACAATACACGGTTTTACAGTTTACAGATATAGAGCGTTTTATGATTTGAAATGGTTTACATCTATTATCTCATTTGCTCCTCCCAACAAATGGGTGAAATGGGCATGATGAGTATTAGTTGAAGAGCTTGAATGCCTTGACTAGGGTCACACAGTTAAGTGTCAGAGGTGGGATTTGAAGCCAGCTTTCTCCTCATTCTACTACACTGCACACTTCCCATCTTTTGGTCTCAATTTTCTCATCTATAAAATAGATTTAAGGGGCAGCTAGGTGGCACAGTAGATAGAGCACCGGCCCTGGAGTCAGGAGTACCTGAGTTCAAATCCGGCCTCAGACACTTAACACTTACTAGCTGTGTGACCCTGGGCAAGTCACTTAACCCCCATTGCCTCACTAAAAAAAAAAAATTTTTTTAAATAGATTTAATAACAACTGACCTTATAGGAGTGCCAGGATGATTAAACACAATAATGAAGAACAATCTTTGTAAGCTGTAAAACCTCATTTATTGTTGTTGACTCATGTCTGACTCTTCATGACCCCATTTGGGTTTGGGGGGGGGGGATTTGGCAAGGATAATGGAATGGTTTACCATTTCCTTTATCAGTCCATTTTACAAACGAGGAAACTGAGGCAGAGTTAAGTGACTTGCCCGGGGGTCACAGAGGTAGTAAGTGTCTGAGGCTAGCAGATTTGCACTCAGGCCTTTCTGACTCTAGGGCTGGCACTCTATCCACTACACCACCTAACTGCCAAAACATCACTAGTATATATATATATTTTTATTTTTATTTTTATTTTTTGGTGAGGCAATTGGGGTTAAGTGACTTGCCCAGGGTCACACAGCCAGTAAGTATCAAGCGTCTGAGGCCGAATTTTAACTCAGGTCCTCCTGAATCCAGGGCTGGTGCTTTATCCACTGCGCCATCTAGCTGCCCCCACTAGTATATTTTATAAACTATAAAGCACCATGTGTATTATATTATTAAAGACCTCCATGAGCTTTCCCTCTCTAACACAGTTAAATGGCAAGTATACTGAATTTGAATGTAAAAGGCCCAAGTTCCAATACTAATTCTGACATTCGCTGACTTTATGACCTTGGACAAGTCTCTTCCTTTGGTGTCCTCAATTTCTTCATCCCTAAAATGAAGATCATGATCCTTGTGCTACCTCCCTCAAGACTACTGTAAGGAAAGTAACTCTAGGGTGCTAGAGAAATGGGAGTTACTATCTCTTGTTTTGTTTTGTTTTTTAGTGAGGCAATTGGGGTTAAGTGACTTGCCCAGGGTCACACAGCTAGTAAGTGTTAAGTGTCTGAGGCCGGATTTGAACTCAGGTACTCCTGACTCCAGGGCTGGTGCTCTATCTACTTCGCCACCTAGCTGCCCCTGAGTTACTATCTCTTACTAACCCCTCCCCCGAAATAGGAAACCTGGATCCCAGCCAGACATTCTGGTCTCATCACCGCTCCCCTATGCCCTCCTAACACATTTCTGCCTCTGCTTATACTATTTCCCTGCCTGAGATCCTCCTCTTAGCACAGTTCTATATAAATATGGTTACCTTCCCTTCCCCTCTAGACATGAATGTTATCTCACCTCTTCAACTAGGTCCCCAGGTCTTATATCCCTTTGTATCCTGGAGGGCTCCAGTCCTGACCCAGTATAGGCCCAGGAAATACTCACACAACTGGGTCCTTCTTTCCTTCCCCACCCCACTCCCCCACCTCAGGGTGACGTCGGGGTTACAGAGAGGGTCATTCTCCAGTCACCTGAACAAAGCCTGGGGCTAGAGAGTTAGGGAGGCCCAGATCTCACTCCCATTGCAGCCAGTGACTCACTCTGTGTGACTTGGGGCAAGTCACTTCCTCTCTGGAGACCTCCTAAACTGATAACCCCTTCCCTTTGACGATTAGCTCACAGGGTGGTAGTATAATTCCAGTGAAATTATGAAGCTGAATGGAAGCCTCCCCACGGTGGGCTCCCCCCCTTAAAGTCACAGCCTGGCGTAGAACAAATGAGATCATGTTGCAAAGTGTCTTTACAGACATCATCTCATTTGCTACGTCTATATAAATGTCAGCTATTCTCCTAGCCAGTTTTTCACCACTTTCTGTCCTACCCCATCAGTGGCAGAGACTTCTCTGGGAAAAGCTTTTTCACCATAAATCTCAGTACGAATCTGAAATTGTTAGTATTGTCCCCCAACAACACAGCCAAGCAGAGGATTAGGCACTCAGTAAATTGCATTGGTTGACTAGAAGAATAGAG
The DNA here is from genome assembly GCF_019393635.1 of Dromiciops gliroides. Lineage (NCBI taxonomy): Eukaryota > Metazoa > Chordata > Mammalia > Microbiotheria > Microbiotheriidae > Dromiciops > Dromiciops gliroides. The sequence continues at coordinate 668,959,776 of NC_057861.1, forward strand.
CGGTAGAATTTAGAGTTGGAACACAGACCCCTTAGAACTTGAGATGGACATCATTTTATAGACAGAGAAACTGAGGCTCAGAAAGGGGAAATGACTTGGCAAAGTTCACACAGGCAGGAAAGAGAAGAGGCTGGATCTGAACCTTGGTCCTCCTTACTCCAGCTCTAACCCTCTTTCTTTCTGTTACATCACACTGTCCACATAAAGGGGAGCCAGGGCAGTATGGTACCAAAAGTGGTAAATGGGATAGTGGACAGAGCACTGCACTTGGACTCAGGAAGACACGAGTTCTAATCCTGATTCAGACAATAGTTCTGTGACCCTGAGCAAGTCACTTCTCTGGGCCTTGGTCTCCTTATCTGTAAAATGAGAAGACTGGACTAGGTGACCTCCCAAGTCCCTCTATAGCATGATCCCAAGGTGCTGTGACCTGGGATTGGATCTCAGCCCTGAGCCTGGCTTCACATGCTTGTCATAGTGGCAAGAGTGTAGGATCCGGGGCTACATCTGAACTCTGGCTGTACAACTGAATACTTGGGTGACCTCAAGCTTCACCCTCAGAGCTCCATGATTCTATAAAAATATATGAGATGCGGTACCCTTTGATCCAGCAATACCACTATTGGGTCTTTTCCCAAAGAGATCATGGAAAGGGGAAAGGGACCCACATGTACAGAAATATTTATAGCTGCTCTTTATGTGGGGGCAAGGAATTGGAAGTTGAGGGGGTGCCCATCCATTGGGGAATGGCTGGACAAGTTGTGGTATATGAATGCAATGGAATACTATTGTGCTGTAAGAAATGATGAGCAGGAGGAGTTCAGAGAAACCTGGAGGGTCTTGCGTGGGCTGATGATGAGTGAGATGAGCAGAACCAGAAGAACACTGTACACAGTATCATCAACATTGAGTGTTGACCTACTGTGATGGACTATATTCTTCTCACCAATGCAATGGTACAGAAGAGTTCCAGGGAACTCATGATAGAAGAGGATCTCCAAATCCAAGAAAAAAAAAAAAGAACTGTGGAGTATAGATGCTGAATGAACCATACTATTTCTTTTGTTTTGGGTGCTGTTGTTTCTTCTATTTTGAGGTTTTTCATCATTGCTCTGATTTTTCTCTTATGACATGACTAATGCAGAAATATGGTTAATGTTATTATGTGTGTGTATATATATATATGTATATAAAAACCTATATCAGATTACCTGCTGTCTAGGGGAGGGGGGAGGGAGAAAAATCTGAAATTGGAAAGCTTGTAAAAACAAAAGTTGAGAACTATCTTTACATGTAATGGGAAAAAATAAAATACTTTATTAATTAAAAAAATATATATATATATGAGATGTGGGCAGCTAGGTAACGCAGTGGATAGAGCACCGGCCCTGGAGTTAGGAGGACCTGAGTTCAAATCTGGCCTCAGACACTTAACACTTACTAGCTGTGTGACCCTGGGCAAGTCACTTAACCCTAACTGCCTCACCAAAAAAACCAAAAAAACCAAAACATGAGATGTTCTCTAAGCTCCCTTTCCAAGCCTATGATCCTGTAAATCACTCTTTGCCTATGTAAACCTCTGATTCCATACTGTGCAACCATTAGCAGGTTACTGAACTCTTGGAACCTCCATTTCCTCATCTAAAAAACAAAGACAATAAAACATCCACAAAGTGGTTGTGAAGCTCAAATGAAAAAATGTATATGGAAATACATGTGGATATCTTGCAATATATATTCCTGAAGTGTGTGTGTGTGTGTGTGTGTTCTGTAAGCTATTGGGAAGAAATGAGGTGTAGCATGGTGCTCAAACCAGCCTAACACAGCCTCGACCACTTCCCAAACAGCAGGACTGAAGACAAGTCCTTTCTCTTCCCTGAACCTCAGTTCCCTCATCTATAAAGTGGGGATAATAAAACTTATAGCACTTGTTTCATGGGGTTGTTATGGTTAGGGAGGCACTGTCTGAACCATCCTACACCACAGAGAGTAGCTATTATATGAATCTTTGTTATTAGTCATTTATTATAAGCAGGCTGATCTAGAAAAGCCCCTCTCCAGAATCATCCAGTTCCCCAAAGCCAGGAAACTCCTTTCCTTACAGCTCTCACCCCAGTACCCTTCCTCCTTCAGTTGCCCCACCTCATTCTGAAGTCATTTCAACAGTAACCTCTCTTAAGGCCTCCCGGATTAGCCCCGCTGCCTTGGTCTATGGTTCAGTCAGAAGCCCAGAGTCACTGGGAACCTCCAAGTTTTACCCAATACAAGGCTTGAATTGCAGGGCCCTGGGCGGATGTCAGCTTGAAATCCCCTCTCACTCAGGCAGGAGCAGCCACTCTGTGGGAGGGGAAGGGAAAGAGGAAGATCCGGAATCCTGAGGAGCATTCTGGAACAGGCCTGGGATGACAATGGCTCATTGTGCAGCAGGCACAGAGAGGGTGTACACACACACACACACACACACACACACACACACACACACACACACACACACACACACACACACAGTGCCTGTCTGCCAGTAAGGGTGGGGCTGGCTGGAGGTGGGGCACTGCCTTCTACTAGATTTGCAAGGCTGAATGACTTTAATCCATGACCCTGGGATTCTGGCCCACCAAATTGGCACCTGCTTTGGAGCTCAATTAGAAAGTATGAAGAGGATGCTAGGGGGTGGGGAGCACAAAAGGAAACTTAGCAAATGAAAATAGCAAGAAGGCCTGCTGGACTTGGAGCCAGGGGGTCTGGTCTACTGTTAATAGCTATGTGACCTTGGGCGAGTCACTTCCTCAAATTGGAATCAATTTCTTCCTGTGGAAAATGTAAATAATCAGTGTTACCCATGGTCCTCCTCTCACACAGGATGGTTGTGAAGGCCAAAAGTTTAGCCCAGACTCCTTTCCCTGGCATTCCCCGGGCCCTCCACAACCTGAGGACACCCTGCATTTCCAGTCCTATCTCACGTGATTCCCTTCCACACAGCCTATTACTCCAGCCAAACCGGACATCACTGCACCCTGGAACACACCCTCCAGACTGTACACCTACATCTGAAACATCTTTCCTCCTTGTTAAAATCCAAGCCAGCCTTTAAAGAGCAACTGGTAAGCCAATTTGAGATCTGGCTGGACCCACCACCACCACACCTCCAAGCATCCTGTCCAAGACAGGTATTTAATAGAGGTGTACTATTAAACTGAAGAGACAATGTACTTGAAACACTTTGCAAACTGCATAGTGCTTTAGAAATGTCAGCTATCCCTTTGGGGTAGGGGAAAAAAAGGGGGTCTGCACCTGATTTTACTAGAGTAAAGAACTCCTGGTAAGAAAACTCCTTCCATGAATGCCAAATGGAAATGTTTAGCAAGTTGCAGTCATTTAAAAAAAAATTAATTGGGGGCAGCTAGGTGGCACAGTGGGTAAAGCACCAGCCCTGGATTCAGGAGGACCTGAGTTCAAATCCAGCCTCAGACACTTGACACTTACTAGCTATGTGACCCTGGGCAAGTCATTTAACCCCCACTGCCCCGCAAAAAAACAAAAACAACAACAACAAAAAATTAATTGATGGCCTTCTTTTTACATTTTTTTCTTCCTTTTTTTTTTTTTTTTTTTTGGTGAGGCATTTGGGGTTAAGTGACTTGCCCAGGGTCACACAGCTAGTAAGTGTCAAGTGTCTGAGGCTGGATTTGAACTCAGGTCCTCCTGAATCCAGGGCCAGTACTCTATCCACTGCACCACCTAACTGACCCACATTTCTTTCATTTCAAATCTATCCCTCTCCAACCCATACTCAGCAAACCATCCCTTCTAACAAAGAATAAAATAAGAAAGAGAAAGAGAAGTAGTTAAGAAAAACCAACACATCAGTTAAGTCTAACTTGATATTCCACACCCATAGGCCCCCACTTCTACAAAACAGGGAAAGAAGGTCTTTTTTTCTTATTTCTTCTTCAGGACCAAGCCTGAGCAACATAATTAATAACACACTTAGAAAGTTGCCTGGTTAAGTGACTTGCCCACCAGAGCAACAAAGGCCAGTGTGTCCTTCATGGGACTTAAGACCAGGCTTTCCTGAGTGTGTGTCAGCTCTCTACCCACTAGGTCACACTACCTCTCATAAATGTCAGCTGTCATCATCTCACTCAAATGTGGGGAGAATCCATCACAATCCATCTGTGTATCCCTAGAGAAATCCCACTTGCCGTAGGAACACAGAGGGTAAGTGACCTCAGACTCAGCGGATAGGAGAGGCAGGATCTGAGGGTCTGAGAGTCAGGTCTTCAAGACTCTAGTCCGGGAGATCTAATGAGTCTACGACAATGCCTTCTGACACTATGGAGCTGTCTTCTACCTTTCAGCGGCTTCGGGTATGTGAGTTCTCTCTCTCTTCAGCTAAAACCCCAAATTACACGAGAGCAGGAATATGCCTTTTCTTGCTGGGGTCACAAGAAGGGCCTCGAGGCGGCTAGGTGGCACAGTGGATAGAGCACTGGCCCTGGAGTCAGGAGGACCTGAGTTCAAATCCAGTCTCAGACACTTAACACTTACTAGCTGTATGACCCTGGGCAAGTCACTTAACCCCAATTGCCTCACTAAAAAAAAAAAAAGAAAAGAAAGAAAAGAAAAGGGGCCTTGTACATACTTGTCTGGAATTTGGACCCAGCCTGGAAATCCAGTATCAAATTTTACAATGGCCCAGGCTATGCTGCATAACCCCAACATCTCATCCAGGATCCCTCAATCCTATAAAGCTCATTCCAAATCCTAAAGAAAAAGTTAGCAACATGACTTACAAAATGAATCCCTTCCCTTGGCCTGAGTGAGACCAGTTGGTCAATCTGACAGCCCTATTTATTAATAAGGAGAGGTAATGTGGCACAGGAGGAAGATCACCGCATCAGGAGTCAGGATACCCAAGTTCCAAACAGAACTCTGCTTCTTCCTGCCTTTGTGACCTTAGGCAAGTCATTGCTACTCAGTTTCTTCCTTGATAAAATTAGGAAGTCGGATCCTTTACAACTCACAATCCTAAGATCACATTCTCTTATTTATTTAGCACTTTTCTGGTTTGCAAAATTACTTTCGGGGCAGCTAGATGGCGCAGTGGATAGAGCACTGGCCCTGGAGTCAGGAGTACCTGAGTTCAAATCCAGCCTCAGACACTTAATACTTACTAGCTGTGTGACCCTAGGCAAGTCACTTAACCCCAATTGCCTCACTAAAAAAAAAAAAAATTACTTTCCTCATGACACTACTATGGCTTAATTAGTATTGGAAGACAGAGGTGCCAAACATAGAAAAGGCTAAACCAGATTAAAATGTAATGAGGAGGGCAGCTAGGTGGTGCAATGGTTAAAGCACCAGCCCTGGAGTCAGGAGGACCTGGGTTCAAATCCGGTCTCAGACACTTAACACTTACCAGCTGTGTGACTCTGGGCAAGTCACTTAACCCCAATTGCCCCACCCAAAAAAAAAAAATATAATGAGGAGAGAAGCTAGGTGGTGCAGTGGATAAAGCACCGGCCCTGGATTCAGGAGTACCTGAGTTCAAATCCAGCCTCAGACACTTGACCCTTAACTAGCTGTGTGACCCTGGGCAAGTCACTTAACCCTCATTGCCCCACTCAAAAAAAATGTAATGAGGAAATGTTTCATAATAAAGAAAAATATAACAAAATTCAGAGAATGTTAATTTGTAGTTTTCTAAATCAATATACCCCCCCCACACACCTCCTATCCCATTCTATTTGAGTGTGGCATCACTATTGTAAGAAGATGACTGAAGATAAAACTGGTAACCATTCAAGAGGCTGTGGGAAGGCAGACTCATCAATGCAGCATTGGTGGAACTCTGAAACATGTCCAGCCATTCTGGAAAATAACTTGAAATTATAATTAAAAGAAAGCCACTAAACTGTACATGCTCTTTGACCTAGTGATGCTGATACCAGAAACATACACCAACGAGGGCAAAGGAGGACGAAGATGTTTCATCTACACAAAAAGATTGATAGCCACACTTTTTGTGGTAGCAAAAAAGAAAAAAAACCTAAAAGAAAAGTAGGTGGCCATCCATTAGGGGACACCTGAAAAACCATGGCATATGAATATAACGGAATATTATTGGACCTTATACATAAAACACATGTTATATTTAATATATAATATATATTGTACCTTAAGAAATGACAGATATTGATCAAGCAAGAGAAACCTGAGAAGAATGAAGTCAGCAGAACCAGGAGAATGATGTAGCTAGTGATCCCACATGCTAGTAATCTGATTACTGGTTATTCATCATAGGTTTTTATCGTGAAAACAAACTGGAGAGATGACAAAACTCCTACCAGTTGTGACTTCTGAAGACCTGACCTCTCAGCAGAGAGATGACCTGGAGAAGGAAGAAGGGGAGGAGCAAGAAGGGGGGGGGGGGGAGAAGGAGAAGAGGGGGGAGAAGGAGGAGGAGGAGGAATAAACATTGTCCTTCATGGCTAATCTGTCATTTGTTCTGCCCAACCATAAAAGGGAGGGTTCTGTTTAGCAGGGTAGGGATGAGGAGTCATTGGGAAACATCAGCACTGTTTAAGAAAGACCCTCAAGGGGGTAGCTTGGTGGTACAGTGGATAAAGCACCAACCCTGGATTCAGGAGGACCTGAGTTCAAATCTGACCCCAGACACTTGACACTAGCTGTGTGACCTTGGGCAAGTCACTTAACTTTCATTGCCCTGCCCCCCCACAAAGAGCCTTGATTAAATACTTGTTCATTATTTTTTTAAAAATCATAATACAAGTAGTATAGGTATTATCTCTATTTTTCAGGTAAAGGTAGCTCCTGTTTCTATAGCTCTTTAATGTTTCCAAAAGTAATTTTCTCCCAACAAGTAAGGCAGGTAGGATAAATATGATTATCCCCATCTTACAAAAGACTCTGAAAGGAAAAATTATTTACCCGAGGCAAGACAAGGAAAAAGTGGCAGAGCCCATATTGTAATCCAGGTGTCCTACCCCTAGTCCAAGCCTCTTCCCACTATACGATGGGCTATCCCCTCTGGCCAAGCATCTCCAGCGCTCAGAGACCTAGGGCCCCATTGGGAAAGAATATAAGAAGGAGATAGTGCTCCTGCCCTCAGGAACACAAAAAACCAATGCTAGAGCTTAGGTACTCCTCTTCTGAAGATTAAAAAAAAAACCCACTCTTCTGTTAGTCAAAGCAAGAAGGTTTTATGGAGAAACTGTTTAGCAGAATTCCTTCTCTCCTTGTGACAAGGAGCACATCACTGACCATTAGAGACAGCGACCCTAGGAAGACTGCTGCACCTCCAGTCCTGCTAGGAAGAGCTCTGGGGAAAGAATGGGCTTCAAAGGGAAGCACTGGTCGGTGCTAAGGACACTGGACTTAGAGTCAGAGGATTTGTGTTTGAGCTCAATACTTGCTCACTGTGTGACCATGGGCCCAGTCACTCCAACCTCTCTGAGCCTCAACTTTATCATCTATAACAACAAGGATGTTTGGTTCTCAAGTGCAAAGAAATGATGGTAGTTGTTATTCTGAGGCAGCTCTGCTCAGTGACAAGGTTTGGGGGTGAGGGGGACTTAAACACAATGATGCATCTCCTAACCCTCATAGACACTTATTTCCCCTACTCCTTCCCCAATGATCTGTAAGGTAAAAGGGAAAAAACAGGGCCCTTCCTACATTTTCCAGATAGGAACATTAGAACAACATAAGAAGACAGCAGATCCAGACAGAACCCCAACTCAGATACCTTGATTCCAAGCAAAGAGCTTTGTCTTCCTCCTGATATGCCGGATGTTTTCTTAAAGTTTACAAAGCGCATTCCTTAGGTTATTGCATTTGACGTTAACCACACAGCTGCAACCTATATAGGTCCATCTTGTGCTTTTCAGAGAATTTTGGATTGAGAACTAGAAGCATTTTACATATCAGAAAACGTTAGACATTAGAAAACTAGTGGCAGAGTCAGGACTTGAGCCTGGGGCTTTTCATTTCATTTCAAGTTTGGTCCGAATTCTATGGTGCTCTTCCCAGCAAAGTTAATGTCTACAGGCAGAACAAGTGCATGAGGGAAATAGAGTTGCTCAAGGGGATGGTGAGACAGACTTGGACCTGCCTGAACATTGGGATGTGGAGAGACAAGGATGGCGTGGCTTTATTTCTCTCATGCCCGTGGATCTGCAGCAGAGTTCCCATTTCTTTAGTCATTTAATATTTACAAAACACTTTCCTCTCAACAAACCTTGATGGGTAAAGGAGTGCAAGGCGTAGTACCGTCCTTTTTAAAAAGGAGGAAGTAGACACTCAGGTGTAACGATTGGAATAACGCCACCTGCTGGATACTTACTGTAGAAGAGTTCTGCCCATGAAGGGAAGGTCTTTGAGGGCAAGACCAGGAGTCAGGAAGTGACGCGGGCGAGTGGGAGGAGGAAGGAAGAGACTGGCGCTCAGTCTCGCTCTCTTTCCTCTGGACTCTGGCGGAGAGCGGAGCTAGAAATGTGCTCTCCCTTTAATAGATAGGAATCTAGGCCTTTCTCTCTCTCTTTACCAAATTCTTATTCTCCTTAATAAATGCTTAAAAGTCTAACTCTTGCTGAAGCTTATAATTTATTGGCGACCACTCATTAGATATTTTAGACAGACTAGCTAGAATTTTAGCCCTTAACAGATGGCGACCACGAAGGGACAAGCTAAACCTCAGTCTTCTTCTGATCTTCTGGTTGGGTAAGAAATTTCCCCTCCCTCTCCCTTTAACTGCTAAGTACTGGTGTACTGGCTGTGTTTTCCCTTTAAATTTTTTCGAATGGACCTTTTAAACTCCCTAATTACCCTATTTTTTATTTTAGTCTGTTTAACCAGACAAATGGGGGATAAGATCATGTTAATGCTTTGTTTTTGTGGATTTTCTATTTTTATTTTTATTTTTGTTAAAAGAGCCAGCAATTTACTCACACAAGGAAATATCTCTCCCTCTCCCAACCATGCTTTTTCAGAGAAACCTGAAGAGATTCCCGCAGCTTTTCCCAGTTCTAACACTAATTGTTGCTTTAATTTTGCATGCCTGGAGGCAATGACCCACCCTCTAGAAGCTTTTAATCCCCTAGCACCTGGAGGCAAAGTGGGGGAAGAGGAATCCAGGCCTGAGTTCAAAATCAAGTCTGATTCAAATTGCTCTGGTCCCTCCCCTCCTCTCCAGACCCCACCCTCTACTCCTCCCATGGCCAAGCCCATTGCTTCCCCTGCCTGGGAAGTCCAGAGAACTGATGCGCATGCTCAACTTTCTCTAACTACATTTGCAGCTTCAGGCTCAGCCCTTCCCCAGCCTGGCTGTGCTTCTGAGACGACCTTAGAAAACCCTTTAAATTCCAGATATGCTCGATTTGTTCATAATTTTGCTAACCTGCTTTTGTCTTTAATTAGTAATCTTATAAAGCATTTGTATGGTGAAAAGACTGACAGACAATATAGAGGGGTTAAAGAAGAAAAACTTAAGCTGAATAAGAATGACAACCATCAACATAGTTCAAGACTCTGCTTCTTTTGCCATGGAAGGGTATATATTTTACAGAAATGTAGAAGTAAGCAGCAAGGTATTGATATGAGTATTGGGGATTTTAGATATCGGAATCAAAAGTGTTCTGAATTCACTCAGAGTATTAATGTCAGTTCAGAGGTTACATAGGATTTCTATGCTATTACACCTACATTTTGAAATTAATGGTATGGGTTTATTTTCATAGAGATTTTCATGCTTTTGAGATTGTGTCTTATACTTAGTTTTTAAAACAAGGAGAATATTTGTAAAAGCTTTTTATAGTCATGTGATCAAGTTTATATTTTATAAGACTCTTATTAATATTAAATTCATATTCATTTAGATTTCCCTAGTTTGAATTTCATTGTCTTTTATTATTCCACATGTATTTTCTTCTATTCATTCATCTATCTAATTTTGAGAGATGGTTTTGATTTCATAATACAATGTTAATTCTAGGAGTATTGTGCTCCCATATTCTGAGTTGTTTGTTTTTGTTATTTTTTTTTTCCTCAACTGATTATTTGATCAAACTCTTTAAAGCATTTCCCTGGCAAATTGGTTGCCATGGCAAGTGTAAATTGATTCTAGAAGTATTATTTTTGATAAGCATATTCCCCCCCCCCAAAAAAAAGAGGGGAACATTTGTAAAAGTTTTCTTTTTTTCAAAAAAAAAAAAAGTTCTTTGAGATTCTGTTGTGCTTTAACTTGTATTTAAGTATGTTCTGATTTTTCACAAAAGTAATTGTATACTAAGTAAAAAAAAAGGGTATTATTTGAAATTGTTGCATAATTATATATTATATTCTGAGTCAAGATGTATTCACATTTTTTGCAATCATTTATTATCCTCAATTTTTAAATCCATATGAGACTTGGATTATGGGAACTTATCATTTAAGACATTAATTGCCTTTATTCTGAGTTATTAGATGCCAGTTGGCCAAGATGCCATCCAATCACAAGAGGAATACATGCAAGAGCAGACACTGAACTGTCACATGAGGGGAGACATGCATGAAGTCAAGGTATGGCCGAGGGAACGGCTTTTGACAAATGTTGAGGTTGGATTCTCTTGGTTTAATATTTTATTTTATTTTTCCCCACAATATTGTACAGATGGCTGGAAGTATTGATCCCACCCATCTCACTTCTACACCTGGCTTCTATACTCCCTCCTATATGCCTGATGCCATGGACATCTCAATCCCATGCATCTGATTAAGTCTGACTCAGTTTCCTCCAATATGTTCGGTGGCATGGACATGTATTCCATCCACCTATTTTAAGCCTGGCATACTGTATGGGCAGTACATGTTGCTCAAGTGTGGGAATGCTCATATCCCATCATTTCTCTGTTCTTTTATGGTAACCCCCATAATTATCTCAGGTGTCATGATAAATACAGTGTTGAATTTGGCCTTGACACCTGTTACCAATTATATTAGATTTTTAAATTTCTCATAATGGCATGAGGATAATTAGGCAGATGATGCAAAAAGTGATGAAACAAAGATAAAAATTATTTTGAAAAATTAATATCACAGCAATTGTCTTCTCAATTACCCTCCATAAGGGGGGGACTATAGTAATATTATATAATATATAATAGTAATATTATAATTTTAAAGAATGTTTCAATTTTTGTTTTATTATATGTTTCATGTGTAACAACTAAGATTCTGAATTCCCTTAGACATGTTTTTGAGAACTTTCATTGTTTGATTTGATTATTGACAAAGCTATTTTAAAGTTGTGTTAAGCTCAATTTTGTAGGAAATTTCCTGGCTGATTACCAGTATCCACACATCAACCCCTGAAAAGACTTCCATTCCACGACTACACCTAGAGGACATCTGAGAAAAGACTTTCAGAGACTTTAAATGAACAGTTTTGTTTTGTTTTTTTTCTCTTTTCTTTTTTGGTTATAATATACACCATCTGTAATATGTACTCTCTGCAGAGGCCCTCCCTTTGCAAGACCAATGTCAACTTTCCTCTCTTCCTTTTCTATATTGTTGTTCACATATTATTAGTTAGCAATAGTTATATTCTTTTTACTGTTCCGTCAAGGAAACATTTTGTTTCTTGAGGAACAACAGGGGGGACTGTAACGATTGGAATAACGCCACCTGCTGGATACTTACTGTAGAAGAGTTCTGCCCATGAAGGGAAGGTCTTTGAGGGCAAGACCAGGAGTCAGGAAGTGACGCGGGCGAGTGGGAGGAGGAAGGAAGAGACTGGCGCTCAGTCTCGCTCTCTTTCCTCTGGACTCTGGCGAAGAGCGGAGCTAGAAATGTGCTCTCCCTTTAATAGATAGGAATCTAGGCCTTTCTCTCTCTCTTTACCAAATTCTTATTCTCCTTAATAAATGCTTAAAAGTCTAACTCTTGCTGAAGCTTATAATTTATTGGCGACCACTCATTAGATATTTTAGACAGACTAGCTAGAATTTTAGCCCTTAACACAGGGAAGTAAAGTCATCTGCCCAAGGTTAGACACATATTCAAACATGAGTACTCAAACCTAGATCTCCATGTTTCCAAATCTCTGTGAGTCCAAATTCTGTGCTCTTTCCACTATAACATGGTGTCACTCAAGAAACATTCCTCCAAATATACTCTGCTTTTGCTCGGTCTTTCTAGATTGACCCTGTTCATTTTTCTTTACAACACAATCTTTGCATGACCTTGGGCAAATTGAACTTTTCTGAGGCTGTTTCCTTTTTTTTTTTTTAATTTAATTTAATTTTTTTTAATGAGATATTTTATTTTTTCCGTTACATGTAAAGATAGTTCTCAACTTTTGTTTATACAAGCTTTCCAATTTCAGATTTTTCTCCCTCCCTCCCCTCCCTCCCCCCTCCCCTAGACAGCAGGTAATCTGATATAGGTTATATCTATATGTTTCCTTTTTTTGATAAAATGTGGGGATTGGGTTATATTAAACATGCTTAATTTGGAGTCCACAGACCTCCAAAGAGTTAGGCCCCCTTTGGGAGATTCTATGGATACATTTCTGTAAATCCATGAATATGGATAAGGAAAAAAATACAATTTTATTTTTCACTAGCTGAAATTTAACACGTCCTCCAATTATGAATATAGACAACAAACTTTTTTTTGGGGGGGGTCGCAAGGCAATTGGAGTTAAGTGACTTGCCCAGGTTCACACAGCTATTAAGAGTCAAGTGCCTGAGGTAGGATTTGAACTCAGGTCCTCCTGACTCCAGGGCCCATGCTCTACTGCGCCACCTAGCTGCCCCAACAAGCATTAGTATGAGGTGCCCAAAGGTTCCACCAGACCACCAAGGGAATCCATGATACACAAAAAGGTAAGAACCTCTATGGAACGGCCTTTCTCCAATGTTCTTCCCTCATCTCTCCCTCGATCAAATTGCTACTTTACATCCATACAGCACTTTTAACTTTCCAAATGCATTTTCTCTCTGGTACTCACAACAATCTCGTGGGATAAGGAAGACAAAGAAATATTCCCATTTTACAGAGGAGGAAACTTAGGCCCAGAGAAAGGAACTTGTTCAAAGTCAGAGTAAGTTTGTGATACTTAGAACTTGAACTCAAGCATCCTGTCTGCTAGTGTCCAATATTCTTTTCCCTACATGCTATTGCCTCACTAGCCTGGCAGTGTCCTACACTCAATATATACTGGTCCCTAATGCCATCAGGAAATAATTTCCTATGCTTCCTTCCCATTTAAGGGGACAAGAGGGAAAGAAAATCAGATTCTTTAGGCTGGAGAAAAGGAGCAAGGACCTTGGGGATCATCTATCTAACCCACTCATTTTATGAGTGAGGAGACTCAGGTAGCAAATTCCCCATCACCAGAGGTATTCAAACGAAAGCTGGATGACACCTTGTCAAGGGAAGTTAATCCTCAGCTCTGGGTTGGAACAGTTGATCTCCAAGGTCCCTTCCCATTCTGATGTTCCATGAAATTATGGCTTTATGAAGTACCCACCCAAGGTCATAGAGCTGCTTAGTAAACTCCAGATCTATGGCTGAAGAAATGTTCAATGATATCCTCAACCAGGTAGTAACTGGCTAGTTTCCATATCTAAAGAGGAAGTCAAATAGAACTGAGATGAAATGAGCAGGGAGTGGTAAAGGGGTTTAGAGGTATCATGGAATCTTATTGGAAGGATCCTCAGAAGCTATCCAGACTAACACATGCCCCCCCCCCAAAAGAATCCTCATTACAACTTACCTACTAAATGGTCATCTGTCCACTACTTGAACACCTCCAATGAGGTAGAGGTTAGGACCAGAGAACTGATACCCATGATCAGATTTTCCTCTTCCCTTTCTCCCTCCTGTTTAACATTCATCCACAGAACTCACTACTCCCTTTTTCTCATGCTGTCCTTCAACCAATCTCATCTCCTCTCAGGAAGAATAGGACAATGCCCGATTCCTCATCAGGCAGCACAATATGTTGTATAGAGCCCTGGACTTGGGAGTCAGGAGTGCAAGTGCCAATAATTTGCGAGATGATCCTGGGCAAATTGAATTAGATGTTCTCTTAGGTCCTGCTGTATTCTCATATCCTTCCTAAGCCTGACCTCCCATGGTCTAAGATCCCTTCCAACTCTGTCACTCTATAAGCCTCTCATATGAATTACCAATGTTCCAACAGAAGGGGCCTAGGACATAGTGAGTGTTCATGAAATCTGAGTGGATCAGTCCCCAAAGGATGGAAAGGAGGTCCAATTGTCCATTCCCCTCAACCCCAAACCATCCATGTCAGGGGGTAGTGGGGAGAAGGGAAGAAGACAAACTGTGGGGAAGTCTTCCTCTCCATCACTTTCCCTGAACTCCACGCCTTCTCCCCCCCTCCCCCACCCCCAACCCAGAAACATTAGGAATAGTTGAAAAAGTCCTTCGGAAGACCTGGGCTTGAATCTTAGTTCTACCCCTTGGACAAGTCACTTCATCTCTGTGAACCTCTGTTCACCTATCAAATGAGCAGGCAGGGCTGGCTAACCTTTAAGGTCCTCTCCAATTCTAAAACTCTATGATCCTGTGAACTTTCAGGTCTGAGGTGAATCCTGGGCTAGGTGACTAGAAGCCACGGTTCAAGGCTCTTAACTACTCCAGGCCTGAGCTTTTCTAGTTAAAGCAGAGAACCACACCTAAAATTCCATCTTCTATAAGAATTGTTGGGGGCAGCTAGGTGGCGCAGTGGATGGAGCACTGGCCCTGGATTCAGGAGGACCTGAGTTCAAATCCAGCCTCAGACACTTGACACTTGCTAGCTGTGTGACCCTGGGCAAGTCACTTAACCCCAATTGCCTCACCAAAAAAAAAAAAAAGAAAGAATTGTTTCGAGTGCCTTCCATCCTTTTAGTTTTTATTTGTTCCATATATAGCCTTTTTTTTTTAAACATGGTTGTTTGCTGTCTCTACCAGTAGATTATAAACTCTGAAGACAGGACTGTCTTTTGCCTCTTTTTGAATCCCCAGCCCTTAGCACAGTGCCTGGTATACAGTGGGTGCTTGATAAATGTTTACTGACTATTGACAGTGAAAATAAAGATTAAACAAGAGGAAAAAGAGGAAGCTAGCACACTTCTGGAGGGTCAGTTCCATGGAGCCATCACCAACAGTGATCTCCCCAAAATCTGGCCTCAAGGGTCTGGTCAAAACATCGAATCATGCCCCAAAGCAGGATAAGTCACACAAGTGTTATCAGTGAACTTGTTCCTCTATGCCCCTTACCCTTCAAGGGTAAGAGTTTCTGTTCTCATTTTTGTTGGACCTGGGTGCTAAACACAGGCAGGTGTTCAGTAAATGTTAGCAAAATTGAGGTGAATTGATAGACAACCATCCTCAGACACAGATCCCTAATGCTAATACCCCTCCACCACCCACAGCTTAAAAAAAAAAAAACAACAACCCAACCCTCAGTTTGGATCCCCAATTCCCATTTATACACACTTCTCAGGAAATCCACCTCCCCTGCTGAACTCCTTGAATACAATTACAATAATAGTGAACATCTACACAGTGCTTTAAAGTTTGCAATATCAGTTCATTTGACCCTCACAACAATCCCATGAGTTAGGTAAATATGGCTATTATTGTACCCATTTTCCAGATGAGGAAATCGAGGCTTCGAGAGAGAACCAGATTTGCACATAGTCACAAGGGTGAGCCCCTACTGAAAATAACAGATATATCAACCTCTCCTGAGCCCAGTTTCTCTATACCTGGGACCTGACTCCACTTAAACCTTAATTTCAAGTTCTAGCTGTGCTATTCCCTCTCCATTGTTTCCCTGCTCAGCCTCTCAATTCCCCCTCCTCCCCATCACCCAAGCATCCTGGAGGAGTTAGAGCATGGAGATACATGGAGCCCAATGGTTAGCCCAGAGGCTATAGTTTGGAGATGGAGACAGCTTTCAAAAAACACTGATTCTCCCCCATGGCCAAAGGATTGACTGGACCCTTCTGGGATATTAAGAGTACCTGCTGAAAATGGGAAACCTTGCCTTGTGGCTTGATGAGGTATTAGGAACTCAGCAACATTAAGGGCTGTATGGATAAGGAAGGGATATAGATGTGCACTGTGTCACTACACGTGGTAATACATGCTCACACATGGGCATGCACACACACCTGCTTATATGTAGCCATATCCAAGTCCATGTGTCTTTCCCCTGACCTCAGCCCTCCCTCCCCAGTCTCAAAAATCAGTTGCCACTCCCAACTATCTGCCTCCTCCCATCCCACCCCACCGGTAGATAAAGGATGAAGGGGAGCACAGAGAGGGTCTCCTAAGCCCTATGGAGGCTCGTGTTTCTTTGGTCTGTGGGGTAAACTAATGGAAGGATGAAAGGGACACATGGGATTTATTCAGTACACTATATACATCGGAGATGGGGCAACACACAGGTAGAATAAGGCAAAGAAGGAGTGAGGAGACAGGTAGGGGTGTAAGGGGGCACAGAGGGAGAAGGGAGGTGAGGGGACAAGGGGGAGAAGGGAGGTGAGGGGATAGAGGGAGAAGGGAGGTGAGGGGATAGAGGGAGAAGGGAGGTGAGGGGAGAAGGGGGAGAAGGGAGGTGAGGGGACAGAGGGAGAAGGGAGGTGAGGGGACAAGGGGGAGAAGGGAGGTGAGGAGACAAGGGGGAGAAGGGAGGGGACATGAAAGAGAAGTGAGGGGACACAGAGAGTGAGGGGACACAGGGGAGGTTGGGGGGGGAGGGGAAAGACCAGAGAGGGGAAGGCGGAGAGGAGGGAAGTTAGGGGACACAGGGAGAAGTGAGGGGACATGAGGGAGAAGGGAAGTGAGGGAAAATACAGGGAGAAGTGAGGGGACTTGAGAGAGAAAGGAAGTGAGGGGACACAGGGAGAGTTAGGGGAACTGAGGAAGAAGGGAAGTGAGGGGGCACACAGGGAGAAGTGAGGGGACACAGGGAGAAGTGAGGGGTCACAGGGAGAAGTGAGGGGACACAGGGGAGGGTGAAGAGGAGGTGCGGGACCCGAGAGGGGAAGGAGAGTAGTAGGGAAGTGAGGGCAGCCTGCGGGGAGGGGGGAGGGGGGCAGTAAGCGGACACCGAGCGAGTCGGCGGCGGCCCAGACCGGCCTGCCGGGCGCCCGCCGGCCCGGAGCAGGGCTGGCTCACCTTGGCATAGTAAAGCATCCAGAGCTCGTAGAGCCTCTCGGTGGTGGCCATGCCCGGCCCTCCGGCTCGGCTCGGCTCCGCCTTCTCCGCTGCTCCACCTGCTGCCGCCGCCGCCGCCTCCTCCCGCCCTCCTAGGGGGCCAGCAGGGCCCGGCGCCAGGTGTCCCCGGGCCGGCCCATGCCTCCCGGGGCCGGGAGCGCGGAGGGGAGGGGACGGGAGAGCGTCCCCGTGGAGCCGGCCGAGGCCAGGCTCCCGAGCGAGCCCAGCTGCAGCCCGCGGAGCGCCTGGGCTCCGGGCTCCCCTCGTCCGCCTGGGTCCGGCCGCTGCTGCCACCGCCGCCACTGCCGCCGCCGCCGCCGCCGCACTCCGTAGCCAGCCCGAGGCTTCCTGCACCTCGCGGCTGCCTCCCTACCCCCCTGGCCCCGCCAGCTCCCTCCGTTCCGAAGGTGCTAGGGGCGGAGAGGACGAAAGGAGGAGCCTGAGGTCAGAGGCGGCCCGGGAGGCGGGTCCAGCCCAGTCCCGGCCTCCCCTCTCACCCCGAGTCCCGCCCCCTAAATGTCCCCAGGGCCTTAGGTGGTGGGCTCCCCGGGTGGGGCTCCAAACCTTCAGGTGAAGGAGCTCAGGCCAAGATCTTAGATACCCGGTCCAGGGTCAAGTCAACATGCATTTATTGAGCACCTGCTACGTGCCGGGGTTGTGCTAAATGTGAGGGGGAGATTGTGGCAGTGCCCTGTTGGCTTCCCTGCACGTTTTCAGGACCGACTCTTGTTCCAGGAATCTCATTTTAGGAAGGACATCCCAAGCGAGAGCATCTAGGAGAGGGTAACCCTCCGCTCACACCGAAAGAGAACTGATTAAAAGAATTTGGGATGTTTATCTTAGACTAGAGAAGAGTCGGGAGCACGTGATTGCCTTTTTCAAGTACTTGAAATCTGGGGAAAAGGAATTAGGAATTAGCTTTGTCCGGTCTGCCTCCCCTACCCCCAAAAGCAGAACTAAGAGCTGAGGAGAAAATTGCCCAAGGGAGATTTAGGTTTGATAGAAAGAGCCTCCTAACAATTAGCCCAGAGCTGTCCAAAGAAGTGAGGGGCCTCTTTCTTCTGCAAAACGAGCTAGATGACTAACCATTTATCAGAGATGTTGTAGAAAGAGGAACTTTGATTAGAGAAATGCAAATTAAAACAACTCTGAGGTACCACCTGACTGACACCTATCAGATTGGCTAAAATGACAAAAAAGGAAAATAATAAATGTTGGAGAAGCTGTGGAAAAATTGGAACACTAATGCATTGTTGGTGGAGCTGTGAATTGCTCCAACCATTTTGGAGAGTAATTTGGAATTATGCCCAAAGGGCTATAAAGCTGTGCATACCCTTTGACCCAGCAATACCACTATTAGGTCTTTTTCCCAAAGAGATCCTAAAAAAGGGAAAAGGATCCACGTGTAGAAAAATATCTATAGCTGCTCTTTTTGCGGTGGCAAGGAATTGGAAATCAAGGGAATGCCCATCAATTGGGGAATGGCTGAACAAGTTGTGCTATATGAATGTAATGGAATACTATTGTGCCGTAAGAAATGATGAGCAAGCGGGTTTCAGAGAAACCTGGAAGGACTTGCATGAACTGATGCTGAGTGAGATAAGCACAACCAGGAGAACATTGTATACAGTATCATCAACATTATGTGTTGATCAACTGTGATATACTTGATTCTTCTCAGCAATACAATGGTCCAAGATAGTTTCAAAGGACTCATGATGGAAAATGCTCTCCAAATCCAGAAAAAAAGAACTGTGGAATCTAGATGAAGATTGAACCATGCTATTTCTATTGTCTTTGTTGTTGTTTTTCTTTTTTGAGGTTTTTCCTTTTTGCTCTGATTTTTCCCTCACAGCATGACTAATGCAGAAATATGTTTAATGTGATTGTACATATATAACCTATATCAGATTACTTGCTGTTTTGGGGAGAGGGGAGGGAGGGGGGAGGGAGAAAAATTTGAAACTAGAAATCTCATCAAAACAAATGTTGAAAGCTATCTCTACATGTAACTGGAAAATAATAAAATACTTTTATGGAAAAGAAAGAAAGAGGAACTTCCTGCTCAGGTGGAGATTGGGCTAAATAATCCCAGAAATCACTTCCAGGTCTGAGGTTGTGGCATTCCCTGGTCTCTCAGTATTTGACTTTCTCCACTCATCCCTCTCCTCCTTCAAATTCTCTTTGCACCACTTATTCTTGTCTCCCTCTGCTTCCTTCCTCCAAGGTGCTAGGGCTGGGCATGCTGGAAGCCTCAATGAAGAATGAAGTGTGGAGTCCTTTCTGGGTGAGCCACATCTAGGAGGAGGTGAAGTTTATCTATTCATTCAAAGAGCCTTTATTAAGCATCACCAGTAAATTTTTAAAAGGGTGGGGCAGCTAGGTGGCAAAGTGGATAAAGCACAGTCCCTGGATTCATGAGGACCTGAGTTCAAATCCTGCCTCAGACACTTGACACTTGCTAGCTGTGTGACCCTGCGCAAGTCACTTAACCTTCACTGCCCTAAAAAACAAACAAAAAAGTCAAGTAGCCCCTGCCCTCAAGGAGCTTAAAGGTAGAAGGGGGGAAAAATTAATTTCCAGAGACAAAGAGAACAGTAGCTACAAGGGAATCAGGATAGGTTTGCTGAGCTTTGAGGGAAGCTAGGAATTATTGGGGCAGTTTAGATGGTGAAGTGGCTAGAGCGCTAGGGCTTGGAATACTTATCTTTGTGAGTTCGGCTCTGGCTTCAGACACTTATTAGCTGTGGGACCCTGGGCAAGTCACTTAACCCTATTTGTCTTGCTTTCCTCATCTGTAAAATGAGCTGAAGAAGGAAATGGCCCACCACTCCAATATCTTTGCCAAGAAAACCCCTGATGTCATGAAGATCAGATGGGACTGAATCCCAAGGAATTGTTGAAGGTAGAGAATTCCAGGTATGCATGGTGAATTGTTCTGTATCATGTGGAATTAGAAGGAATATCTAAAAAAGCCCCTCCACATGTGGGCTGGGGTAGTTCTTTAACTTGAAACCTTAGAGTAAAAAAACCAAAAACCAAAAGAAGCTCCAAACCCTCTCTGATGACTGGCTGTGAGATCACTATGGACAGTTCAGAGGCGGGAGAGCTTTCACTAACTGAATCAGTTTGGGGTATCCTCACTCTATAACCTTACTCTGCTATTAGAGCTAAGTAAATCTCTAGTTGAATGACCTATTTCATTTCAATATTGAACATAAATTACCAAATTGACCAGCTTGAGTTAGTCCCAGCCCACAATACATGGGGAACATTAAGGACAATTTAGTTCCATATATTAATAATAATAACTAGCATTTGGTTTTGGTTTTGTTTTGCAGGGCAATGAGGGTTAAGTGATTTGCCCAGGGTCACACAGCTAGTAAGTGTCAAGTGTCTGAGGTCAGATTTGAACTCAGGTCCTCCTGAATCCAAGGCCACTGCTCTATCCACTGCGCCACCTAGCTGCCCCAATAACTAGCATTTAAAGAAACCACTTTGGGACAGTTAGGTGGATAGAGCACCAGGCCTGAGTTCAGAAGGACCTGAGTTCAAATCTGGCCTCAGATGCTTGACACGTACTAGCTGTGTGACCCTGGGCAAGTCACTTAACCCCAACTGCCTCACCAAAAAAAAAAAAGAAAGAAAAAAGAAACCACTTTGTAAATTTTATCATCACAACTCTGAGAGGTAGGTCCTATTATTATCTCCATTTTACAGATGAGGAAACTGAGGCAGAGGCTAAATGCCTTCCCCGGGATCACACATCTAGTATGTATCTGAGGGTCAGATTCGAATTCAGGTCTTCCAGACTCAAAGTTCAAAGCTCTATCCACTCTACTGCCTCAATGCAAATACTAAGCATATACCGTAAGGAGGCCATTGATAACATGTAAGTCTCCTTATATACCGATATATGCATAAAAGTACTTTTATTTGTTGTTTTGTTTTTTTTTTTTTGGTGTGAGGCAATTGGGGTTAAGTGACTTGCCTAGGGTCACACAGCTGAGGCCAGATTTGAACTCAGGTCCTCCTGAATCCAGGGCTGGTGCTCTCTATCCACTGTACCACCTAGCTGCCTCAAGAAGCACTTTTTGTAGTAGCAAAGGATTAGAAACAAACTAGATGCTCATCAATTGTGGAATGGCTTTTAAACAATGATGGTAAGTTAATGTAATTGACTATTACCATACTGTGAGAAACAATGAATATGATGAAAACAGAGAATAGTAAGACTTAAAATGAATGCAGAGTGAAATAAGAGGAGCTAGGAAAGCAATATATGCATTGACTACAACAAGATAAGTGGAAAGAACAACTACCACAAAACAATCAAGTGGATTTTGCAAAGTTTCAAAGACCAGTCATGACCCTAAACAAAAAATATAAGAGGACACCCCCTTTTTCATTTCTTTGCAGAGCTGGGAGGTACATGAAGGCTTTTTTATATGTTGATCAGTTTTGTTGATTTTTTCTCTTCTTTTTATTTTCTTTCATTTATTCAAAAATATTATTTCTTCTGAGCCAAATTTATAAAAATAAGAGCCATTTCCAAGTTGATAAATGGTCAAAGGATATGAACAGGCAGTTTTCAGAAGATTAAATCAAAGCTATCAATGAAAAAAATTATCTAAATCACTATTGATTAGAGAACTATAAATCAAAACAACTCTGAGATACCACTTCACATCTATCACATTGACTAACATAATAGAAAAGGAAAACTACAAGTGCTGGAGGGAATGTGGAAAAATAGGGACACTAAAGCACTATTAGTGGAGCTGTGAACTAGTCCAACCGTTCTGGAGAACAATTTGGAACTATGCCCAAAGGGCTATCAAACTAAATTGTGCATACCCTTTGACCCAGAAATATCACTACTAGGTATATCCCAAAGAGATCAAAGAAAATGGAAAAGGACAGTTGTACAAACATTTATAGCAACTCATTTTGTGGTGGCAAAGAATTGAAAATTGAGCTGAACAAGCTGTGGTATATGATTCTGTTGGATGATTGTGCTATAAGAAATGATGAGCAAGATGGTTTCAGAAAAACCTGAGATGACTTATATGAACTGATGCAGAATGAAGTAAGTAGAATGAGGAGGTCAATTGTACACAGTAACAGCAATACTGTAAGGATGATCAACTGTGAAAGATAACTACTCTGATCAAGACAATGATCCAAGACAGTTCCAAAGGACTCAAAATGAAAATGCTATCCACCTGCAGAGAGAGAACTGATGAACTCTGAGTGCAGACTGAAGCACTTTTTTTTAGACTGAAGCACTTTTAAAGCTTTCTTTATTTTTCTTTTTTGTGTGCATGTTGGTGTTTTATTTTGCAACAGAGCTAATACAGACTTATATTTTACATGACTTTCACATGTACAATCAATATCATATTGCTTGCTTCCCCAAGGGGTAGGGCATGGGTAGGAGGGAGGAAGAGAATTTGAACCTCAAAATTTAGAAAAATGAATGTTAAAAATTTTTTTACATCTAAGTGGGAAATATTTAGCAAAAGAAATAAAAATATATTGGAAAAATATTATTGTGCTATGGGATGACTCACTGGGAAGGAAGAAGGAGAAAGATATGGGGAGAAATTTTGGTCATGTGAAAACAAAACATATCAGTAGATTTGGGCATCAGAAGGCCTGGAATTGAATCTGGGCTCTGCTAGTTAATACCTACGTCTCTAGAATGAAACTATACTGCCTTTCCCTCACTGCTACCCTGGCACTGGGGACAGTAGATGGATCTATAGCTGGCAAGGAAGCCAGGGATATTTTCAGGAACCTGGAATGGTTGGTATTTAGAGGATTTGATAAGGACATGAATCTAAAAAGACTTGACTGGCCAGAGAGATAGGTATGGGGTGGGGAGGAGTTATTCCCTTATCTGCTTTCCCAGCTAGGTTAGTTTGTGGCTTCAAAACTTCAGTCTAGGTTCAATCTGGGCCTAGAACTACTCCCAACCCTTCTATCTGGAAAGGATGTGGAGACCTGAGGGACTTGGGTAGGGAAACAACAGTAAGCAAAAAGAAAAAAAAAAGATGACTTTTCTTTTTCACATATATTTCCCTTCCAAACTCCTTATTCAAAGGTCATTCTAGATTCTATCTCCTATGAGAACAAGATCAAGGACTTTCCATGCTGTCTCCTTGCTGTGTTTGAATGAATCTCACCCCATAGTCCTCCATGGCCAAAGAACCTCCTTGTTTCCCCATGTTTTTCCAGTCTTACGCACCCCCCCTCCCCCTTCAAGTCAGGACTTAGAAAGATTTATCTGTGCCACATCTTATAGGTCATAAAATTCTTGTTCAATAATCCTTAAGTATTATCAATCAGTGCTTAATCTAACCTTGGTCTTATCCTGAGATTTAATTGCAAGAATATGTTTTTCCACAGATAATTCAAATAATTATCCTTTATTAAGGAGAAAAATCGGGGGCAGCTAGGTGGCGCAGTGGATAGAGCACCAGCCCTGGAGTCAGGAGGACCTGAGTTCAAATCCGGCCTCACTTAGCACTTACTAGCTGTGTGACCCTGGGCAAGTCACTTAACCCCAATTGCCTCACTTAAAAAAAAAAAAAAGGAGAAAAAGTGGGGTAGCTAGGTGGTGCAGTGGATAAAGCACCAGCCCTGGATTCAGGAGGACCTGAGTTCAAATCAGACCTCAGACACTTGACATTTACTAGCTGTGTGACCCTGGGCAAGTCACTTAACCCTCATTGTCTCACCCCCTAAAAAAAGAGAGAGAAAGAAAGAGAGAGAAAGTAATATTGCTAAGTACTAAAACCATATGTTTTTACATTGTATATACAAGAGAAGTAGTTGGTGTACTTTGTAAGGATATCTTTCTAAAACAGCCTGAATTCATAAATTAGATTCAGCTTCTTCCCCACACTGGCATATGACTCTAGGGGCCATTACTAGTCCTCCTGACTTTTGTCTTGCCACTGCACTTCAGTGATTCTGGAGGAGAAAATGAGGCTGATGAATTTGCACAACTCTGCCTCACTTAAATCAAATCCGTGAGCAAGTCAAGACATCACCCTCCTGATATCATTGGTTCTCTCTGAAAACAAAGAACGAATAACAACAATAATATGACTCTAAGGCCTCGGATGAGTTTGATATAAAAATTTCCTCGTATAATATTTTTCTTTTTTTATCTTAATAGTATTTTCTTTTTTCCCCAGTTATGTATAAAGATGGTTTTCAACATTTGTTTTTATAAGATTTCTGGTTCCAAATTTTTCTCCCTCCCTCCCATCTTTCCCCTCTTCCCAAGACAGAAAGCAATATGATATAGGTTATATATGTACATTCACATTAACCATATTTCCGCAGCATAATATTTTTCTTAAAGAGCTTTTATCTTCAGTGACAAAATATTATATTTGGAATAGCATTTTTTACTTTTTGTTTTTTTGTTTTGGGGAGTTTTTTTTGAAGGGCAATGAGGGTTAAGTGACTTGCCCAGGGTCACACAGCTAGTAAGTGTCAAGTGTCTGAGGCCAGATTTGAATTCAGGTACTCCGGAATCCTGGGCCAGTGCTTTATCCACTGAGCCACCTAGCTGCCCCTGGAATAGCATTTTAACATGAAATTTAATATGATTCTAATGTAAAGGTTTAATATACAGTAGTTTCATCCCAATGTAGGGGCATGCTCTGATCTTACTATTTCTTAACAGGCTGCTATATCTTCCCTCTGGGATTCCAGGGGATAATGATGGGTTGGGGTGTCTCTTCTCCACTACATTGGTTTGAACCCTCAACCAGCTGTGTTCACCTGTTGTCAGATGCCAGTAACAAGCACTCTGGTTTCATTTAACCACTTAACATCAGTAACAAAGAGATATTTACTTTGAAAACATCATGAAAAAAACATACGAACTATTTTCCCCCAATGCCTCAGGTCTCATTCTCCCCTATACCACCTATCTGGGAAGGGAGTGGAGTGGGGTGACATTAATAGACTCAAAACTTATCTCAATTCCTACATAGCACTGTCCCACCGAATTCATGTCCAGAAGCTTCATGACTATTAAATGAATAGGACCTACTAAAATTCTAGCTCTTTCAAGTCAGGCTTTGTGAACTTGTAATATGGAAAGAAATGGCAAACCACTGCAATATTTTTGTCAACAAAATCCCAAATGGGGTCACAAAGAGTCAGACACGACTGGAAAATGACCAATCAATGATAACAAAACCAAAATAACCAAAGCTTCTTTATTCCTTTTCTGTGTTACTTTACATTGCCCCGAAGATGTAGTGAAAAGGAATATCTTCTTATTAATCTGAGTCTGAGGTTGAACAATTTGGAGTTTGAGGTACCTTTATAGGATGCCTTATAGCTTTAGTTTAGTACAACAAGCATTGATTAAGTGCCTACTAAATGAAAGGCCATGTGCTCAGTGCTGAGGGAATGAAAATGGAAAATGACACAGTCCTTGCCAACTAAAAGCTTAAAATGTAATCCACAAATAAGTATTACACAATAGAATGAGATGGGGCAAAAAAAAAAAGACTAAAGAAGTAATATGAAAATTAAAGGGGGAAGAATTTGTAAATTGTTTTCCTTCTAAGCCATTGATTAAGTCAAGAAAGGAGCTGGTTGAGTAAACAAATTAGCAATGGGGTTGGGGGGAGGGAAGGGGAGAATAGGGAGAGACTTCAAATAGTTAAATTCTGAGCAAATTTCAACAATTGAGAGTAGGAACAGTTCAAAGATGGGATCCAAAAGAATTGGAAGAACAAGTCACCCATGAGAAAATCAATTTGTGGGGGGTGGGGTGGGGGAACAGGGTTTCTCACCATCATGCTCTATTATTGTTTTGGAGCAGAACTCCTCAACCAGTAGGAAATGCTGTATCCAGCAGACAACAGACACACACCCCTGAGAGCTACAAATACAAAGAAGCAGACACCTGAGGGAGAAAGTAGCTAAGACCAGGAGGAGAGAAGAGAGTGGAACTGTGGAGAGACTGTGGGAATCCAGCTGATTGATCTATTCAGGGAACCCCTCTCTGGAACTCTGTGTAGAAATTAGTTATTTCAATTTCCCAAAGGCATGACTAATTTGGTCAGGCAAACTCAGTTCCCTTCTTGACTCAAACAGAAAAGTATTCAACCTCATAAAGGGATCATGGGACCTTGTTAACACATTAAAACCTCCTCATGTAAGTCTGCATTTTGTGGCTACATCAGCTGAGCCAAGGTTGGTGGACTCACATGCCCTCCTCTCTTACCATTTCTTCAGGGATAAGCACAGTCATCATAATCAAACCAAGTTCAATTTTGTTTGTTTTTGTTCTTTCTATTTATATTGTCATAGTCATTGCATCAGCGAGTTTCCTGGTTCTGCTTACTTCACTTTGCATCAGTGCATGTAAATCTTATGCTTTTCTGTATTCTTCATGGTTATTTCTTCATATGGTACATTAATAGTCCATTACATGCATGTACAAACACTTATTTAAGCAATTCATTTGATGGACAGCTGTTTTGTTTCCTGTTCTTCTACAAAAAAGTATGGATATATATATATGTATATGTATGTATATGTATATGTATGTATGTGTATGTATGTATGTATGTGTGTATGTATGTATGTGTGTATATAACACCTTTATTTCTATCCCTGGTCTCCTTTATGTAGCTGTCTTGAAATGGGATCACTGGATATAAGAGTATAGGCATATTCAGTCACTTTCTTAGCTTAATTCCAAATTGCCTTTCCATAATTGTTTGACCACTTCTACATCAATCATCTAGAGAAAAAGATAAGCATTTATTAAGCAGGGAGGCTAACTTTTTAATAAATAATAATAAAATTGGAAGATGACAATCCAGAACTAGGATGACAGCCGTGTGATTGGAGAGAAAGATATAGATATGAGATGGGAGGGGGGTTACAATTGAGGTGACTGGGCAGTGTATTGGTTGTGAGGAGTCAGGGAGAGGGACAAGTGACAGATGACCTCACAACTTTGAGCCTGGGTGGGTGAGAAGATGTGAGCATTATGAACAAAAACGGAATTTGGAAGGAGGGGAAAGATGATTTCAGTTCAAAGTTTGTTGTTGTGTAAGGTAGTGGCAGGATTTCCAGATGGAGAAAACTAGAGATGTGGGACTCTAGCTTAGTTATACTTACCATGTGTCTTTCTGTTGCCCTTTGAATATTTTTTTTCAGGGCAATGAGGGTTAAGTGACTTGCCCAGGGTCACACAGCTAGTAAGTGTCAAGTGTCTGAGGCTGGATTTGAACTCAAGTCCTCCTGAATCCAGGGCCAGTGCTTTATCCACTGAATAATTTTTATACTTCTGAGATTATATTATATAAGTTTTCAACCATATAACATTACTGGTATTCATTTTAAAGAAGGGGGATAAAATTGAAAAACTTGAAATAGCAAATGATGAGGGGTGCCCAAATAAATAATTCAGAGCCATAAATGTTATAGGAATTTTGAGGGGAGAGCAATCAATGGATGAAGGAGTAGTTTCTTTTTTTTGCAGGGCAATGGGGTTTAAGTGACTTGCCCAGGGTCACACAGCTAGTAAGTGTCTGAGGCTGGGTTTGAACTCAGGTCCTCCTTAATCCAAGGCTAGTGCCTTATCCATTGCACCACCTAGCTGCCCCTGAAGGAGTAGTTTCTTAAAACTATAAGTAGGATCTCTTTTAAATTGAATCATAAGTATTCAGTTACTTACCTTCTTAGCTCAGAGACACTTTTTCTTAATCTCTTTTAGAAATTTCTTTTGATACATTTTGTTTCAACATGGCACACATACACTTCCAAACAAACCATCCAAAAAGTACATTTCCACAAAAACTATTAAGCAAAACCACTTAATGTAGTGATTGTGACTGACAATACACAACACTTTCTACCTAAAGCTGGACTTCACCCCTGACTGCCACAGTGGACAGAAGCAGGACTTTTTGGAGATAGGTTATTCTTTCTCTAGGCACAACTATACCTGAATTTGTACTTCTGCACACTCAGTTGATCTGTATCTGTACTATTTTTTTTTTGTGTCCCTCATCTACTTCATCCCCTCCAGGTTAAAGGCTTTCTTTCTATTGATGGTTCTGTTCTGCATTACCTCATACAAGTTCTCCCATATTTCTCTGAAATCTCCATATTGGTCATTGCTCATGGCCTTTCTGGTGTTCTGAATTTACTGGGCTATTTCCAGGGTTGGAGAAGTAATGAGACTCTCCCACTAATTCCCCAACATTTAGTAACAGAGGCTTTCTAAATGAATAACAATGGTGATGTAGTAAACATTACTCCTGTCACCAAAAGATGAAAGCAAAACTCAATGTATAACTCATATGTTCAAGTAGAGTTCATTGAAGGAAATGTACTATTTTAGGTGATGAATTACATCTGGTCAGATCTCAGGTAAACTGTGCATGTAGGAAGTGTGAAAGTTGTCAAGGCCCCCTTGAATATTTCCAGTGAAGGCCATGCTTCTTCAAGTTTGTTTCTCCTGATCTTCTATCTGCCTTCTGGATAACAATGCAAGTACCAGTACCAGTTCCAGGGTTGGTCAGAGGATAAGTCTTGAGGAATAATGTGATTCAATAGCAGATTATTCCTGCTTATGTAGTTAAAAAGTTTCTCTTCCTATAGTACTCCTAAGATCCCTGTTAGGTGTTCTTGAACATGCTGGAATGTTAATTGGTTAGGGTATGTGAGACTAGCTGGGGGATAGTCTTTTCTTTACTCATTATCTTTCCCTCTAAACCTTCTCTGAATAACCCTCACCCCATTGGTGCAGAGGAGAACACCATCCTTCACATCCCTTAGGTTCCTAATCTAGATGTTATATCCTTAATTCCTCACAGTCTCTCACCCATTATTATTGAGGTCATTATACATTGATCAAAGCTAATTGGTTAGCATCATTCAATTCCACTGGTTGACATAATTTGAAGGTGGTCTACATTAAAACGAACTCTACAGATGACATCAGGGAAAAGTAAGCAAAAGACCCTTACTCAAGTTGCTTAAGGTCAAGTCTATTATCTAGGTGTGGTTTGACCCCATCAGTCCTTCACTGAGCTAAACAAATGAATCTATCTCCATTTCTTTTCTTCCCTTGGGTTTGTCCCAGATCAAGGAGAACTAGACTTTCTGGAGTAGGGGGAAGAAAGGACTGAGAAACTGATCTCTGGGTCCCTCCAAGAAATTCAATATTAATAATAATTTTCTCACAGTAACATCTCTCTCTCTTTTTTTTGGTGAGGCAATTGGAGTTAAGTGACTTGCCCAGCTAGTAAGTGTTAAGTGTCTGAGGTCGGATTTGAACTCAGGTACTCCTGAATCCAGGGCCGGTACTCTATCCACTGCACCATCTAGCTGCCCCAACAGTAACATCTCTTGAAAATGCCCCTTTGTTTCTTCTGATACAGCTACCACTGCAGTATAGGCCCTCATCACCTATGTCTGGACTATTGCAATATCCTGTTAATGGGTCTGCCTGCTTGAAGTCTTTCTCTACTCCACTCCATCCTCCATTGAGTCCATGTCCTTTTCCCCATTAGGTAGTAAGCTTCTTGAGGCAGGGGCTGTCTTTTGTCTCTTTTTTTGTATCCCTAGAGCTCAGCACAATTCCTGGCACATAATAGGTGTTTTTCTCTCTCTCTGTATGTGTGTGTGTGTGTGTGTGTGTATGTCTCCCCTATTTGATTGTGAACCTCTTGAAGACAGGAATTATCTTTTGCCTCTTTTTGTATCACCAGCACTTATCACAGTGCCTAATGTTTATTGATTGATTGACAAAATCTTGACCTTGGCACATATTCAAGAAACACAGTAGCTTTAACTGTTAGCACCTATTGTCTAGGAGTTTTATGATGAGCTAGTTCTTACAACTAAAAATGACATATAGTTAATGACATTGGAAGGTTTCAGGATGTATGTATGATTGGATACCAATAAATACCCCAAGAATGACATTGAGAGAGGATACTCTTTGAGTAGGAATGGAGGCGGGTAGAAGAAGTAGAAACCTTTTGCAGAAGTTAGGAGCAAGAAAAACAATCTGTTGAATTTTTAGCAGACTTCTGCAACTCTACTTCTTAGAAAACTATTAACTCAGTTTGAAAGCAAAAAGGATTGCAATAGGAACATTGCTAGGAATGCTTTAGTAAAGGGACATCAAAAGGCATACATTATTTTGTAATGTATACAATTATACCCATTCTTAAGGAATCTCTGAGTTGAAAGGATCCTCAAAAGTCAGAGAGACTCACAGAAACTTGGGGTACACAGTACTTTCCCCACAAATTCTAGGTGTTTCCAGGATGAACTGGGAGAGACTTCAGAGATTATGTAGCCCCAAACTTCCTCTTCTTTAGCTCTTTTATTACTTTTGTCACACCCTGTAAATAAATTACCAAAGAGTCATAGAAGTTATGCAATGGCTGGTAACTGTGAAAAATACCAAAGAGCTCCCAGAAGTGATACCCCAAATATTAACTCTGAAAAACAAAACAAAATTTAAAGAAAGGCAGAGAGCTACCAGTGGTTATTAGCAAAAAACATTCTTTATTCTGTTGGAGGAAGGAAACTAGACTGGCATTAGAGGGTCTGCTTTGATACTGAGGAGACCCACTACAGTGAGGCTGAGCCTTAATATATATACTAGTGGCTACACAGTGAGCTGTAGCCTTGACAATGAGAGGTGACAGCAACAATCAGATGTCTTATTCCTACCAGGGCTTCATGACCCAAACATAGTTCCTGCAGGTGCTTGTCTGAGCTCAGGGACCACCTGGGCCTAGTGTGAAACAATTCTGGGATTTTACTGCAGCAAAGTTAAACCAGAGGGTGAGCAAAAAGGATTATTGTTATGCCAAGCTGAGGGCACAGCTTGATTGCTGGGCCTTAGCTCTGGAAAACAGGGTGTCTTCTGATAGTAAAAAGAGAGGAGGTAGAAAAAGGGGGTTGTAGTCTTGGCATGGGGATCCTGACACTTTTTTTAATGAACAATCCTTAATTTTTCTCCCTTCCATCTTACCACCAACTAGGAAAAAATAAAAACAAAACCCTTATAACAAATATGTGTATTCAAGTAAAAATCTCACATTGGTCATGTCCAAAAATATACGGCTCATTTTCCATCATCTCTCTGTCAGGAGGTGGCCCTAATTCTTTATCACTGGTCCTCTGGAATCATAATTAGTCATTACATTGATTAGAGATCTTAAGTCTTTGAAAGTTGTTTCTTTTTTTAAAATTATATACATTGTTCTTGGTTCTGTTCATTCTGAATCAGTTTATACAACTCTTCCCAAGTTTCTCTGAAACCAAACCTTTCATCATTTTTTTTCAATCTTAATAGTATTTTATTTTTTTCCAGTTAGATGTAAAGATAGTTTTCAAGATTTGTTTTTATAAGATTTTGAGGTCTAAATTTTTCTCCCCCCCCCTTCCCTCCTCCCAACAGGAGGCTGTTGCCAAGATCAAATAAAATGTAAGTAAAGTGTTTTTCGAAGCTTAAAATGCCATATAAATGCAAGCTACTATACTTTGAAGAGTTAATTGTACTGAATGCAATGAATGTGTAGCTAAAAGTCATGCATAAATCAAATCACCTTTTAAAAAATGCAAATGATGAACTGCTCTATTTTTGGATCTAATGCAAGAGAACGTTATCGATGCGTTCTGAGCTCCTTTGTTAGACCTGATCAGAAAAGCACTTCTTGGGATAGGCAATGGCTTAATGGGGTCTCAAAGGAAATAGTTTCCCTAGTGCTGCCTTGGGTCCTCACCCGATCCCGCCCTCTCAGGCTTCTACGCTGCCACTATTGGTCAATAGGCTCCGGCCCCTCGCTTCTCCGCCTATCCCTTCCTCTCTTGAGCTGTCACTCTTCGGGGTCGAGCTCTGTACCCGACCGACCGGAAGCTAATTGAGAAACAAGATGGCTGCACCGGTCGCTGGTGTTGGACGCCTGGAGGAGGAGGCGCTGCGGCGGAAGGAGAGGCTCAAGGCGCTTAGAGAAAAGACCGGGCGCAAGGTGAGAGGGGGAGACAGAAAGGCGGGATGGTCGGCATGAGGCCGCCGCAGGGAGAGAGGTGTGGACGGAGCGGGCTAACGTCCCGGAGCGCGTGCCGGGACAGATCTGGCCTGCAGGACTCTCGATAGGCGCATGCGCGTGGAGCTTGGGTCTCTACCCCGAAGCCCCCTTTGCACGAGTGTCTGAGGTTCCAGACGTGGCCCCCCCTGCCTCCGCCAGGAGAAGCCGATGAGAGGCAAGCGAGCGTGTCAGCGAAGAGATTCTCTTTCCTTCCCCTCCTCAAAAGTCAAACTGAGGCGTGGGGAG
This sequence comes from Dromiciops gliroides, assembly GCF_019393635.1. Taxonomy (NCBI): domain Eukaryota; kingdom Metazoa; phylum Chordata; class Mammalia; order Microbiotheria; family Microbiotheriidae; genus Dromiciops; species Dromiciops gliroides. Next base: position 668,992,367 of record NC_057861.1, read on the forward strand.
GGGGAGATGAGACAAGACGAGATGGAAGTTGCCTTTCAAGCTTCCCCAGGGGTCGTTTCTCCTCCGTGGGGAAGGGAGAGTGGGTGTCTCTACTCCGTGCCCTTGTCAACCTTAAAGAGTGAAAGGAATCTGAATAACTTGGAAGATGATCTGAGGAAGTTAGGCAGAGTGATGTAATGGGAAGAGCACTGGATTTAAAGTCAGAAGACAGGGTTCTGTATCCCCTCTTTCCTGTTTCCCAGTGTCTGTCTTCTCTTTGGCCTTCACTACTTCTTCTTTGTCCCTGTCTGTCAGATGAAGTTGGATTAAAGTCCTTTTCTTGTACTAGTTGCCCAGGATGAAAGGGGTGAAAACTTAGGGTCTTTTTCTCAAATTCCAACCTTGTGTTTGGTGTTGGATATACAAAGATGCTACAGCTGCGTCTTTGCCGAAAAAAAGGTTGCAGTCTAGCAAGAGGATGAGACGTACACGGATCAGTATGCTACAAAGATTGGGAATCAGGAAACCCTGGTTCCACTTTGGACTCTGCCACAGGTTACTTCTGGAGAAGGAAATGGCAAACCACTCCAGTGACTTTGCCAAGAAAACCCCAAATAGGGTCACAGAGTCGGAGGTGACTGGAAAAATGACTGAACTGACAAATTACTTCCTTGCTTTGAGGATCAGTTTCCTCAACTGTAAAATGAGGGGGTTGGACTATATGATCTAAAGTTCCTTCTGACTTTAAGGGTCTATGAGTCTATAGATCTAAACCATATGTGCATGTGTAGTATATGCAAGTAACATACCATGGAAAGGTTAATTAACAGAGGAACAGCTTTCCTGTTCCATCTGCCCTACAAGGCCTGTCTTTTCCTACCATTATGTTCTTGATTATTCTTGATACTATTTTGTATACATAACTAACCATACCATATACATGCTATTAGACTATAAGCTCTTTTTTGTTGTTGTTTTTACAACAAGGATGAAACAATCTTACCAAAATTTATCCCCAAGAGTCTCTTTGAGAAGTTAGAGGTGAAGAGGGAGAACTGAGAGGAAGTAAGATAGGAATGATATACTTACTCTGCTCCTGTCAAACTTGCCTATTCACAGTAGTCTAATTTCACCCCTGGGTTGAACTTCTCCCCCTCCACAGACATCTCATTTCTTCTATTTGAAAGGTAGATTAGAGTCTCTTGCTTTGGCTCTCTTCATATACTATTAGGCACTTTAACATTTCCTAACTTGTATTACAGGTATTTGTATATTCTTATCCCTGTGGTAGATTGTAAACTCCTTGAGGGTAGAGGCTGTATCATTTAATCTTTGTATCAACAGTGTCTAGTTGCTTACCTAGTATAAAGATATTTATTATTTGTTGAATTCCTAACTTGATGGCTGTTGATGGGAGATACTATCAGATTTAAAAGCAGTCAAAGTTGTTGGTCATGATGGTAGACAGTTACTGATGATAGGATATCACAATTCCTGAGTGGGGCCAGAGTACAGTAAAATTGTAGGTCAAGAGAGTTGAGGGGGTAAAGGAACTGGGAGTCCATGGTAATTGAGTGTGTATGTTGAAATCCCCAAGAACAAGGGCATGGGGAAGGGTGTGAACAAGGCATTGAACTTCTTGACATATAAAGTGAGCCAGCAGCTGGTAAGATGATGCAGCAAAAGTCTGGATAGAAAGATCTGGAGCCTGTGAGCCCCTTTGCAGTGGGAGGGTAGTAAATGTTAGAATGCTACTAAGCAGTCCTAGGCAGTCTCTTTTGAGACTGAGAGGTAGTGAAATGTAGCGCATAGTGTGCTGAACCTGGAGTCAAGTAGACCCACAAAGTCTGAGGTTCAACATTGCCTCTGATGCACTCTGTGAACATAGGTGATTGACTTTACCTGTGTGAGCTTCATATTCTCTTCTGTAAAATGGAGAGGTTGGACTAGATGATTTTTAAAGTCCCTTCTAGCTATTAATCAATGATCTATTATTCTTACTATTTTTTACTGTCTTTGATAGTGTTAAATGCAAATAATTATAGTCATTATGGCTTGGAGAATCTTAACTGCACAGAGGATGAAGAAATGGAAGAGGAATGGATTGAATCTCACTCAAAACAAGAGACATTGATGAAGGATATTGACAGGGAGAATCAAAGTGTAGACCATTTTTTTCCCCAACCCATTGTGTTAGTAAGCATGAGAGAAGGTGGGCCTCGGTATAGGAGAGTATATGAGGGTTGAGAATGAGAATGAGCTATTATTGAGTAGTGAGTGGGAGTTGAAGAAATGGGGTCACTGAGTATATAGGGATGTCTCTTTCTAGGTGGTTGTCTATGGAAAAAATGAAAGTTGTAGGACATAGCTTGAAAAGATGGGCAAGGTGTTTTGTTTTGTTTTGTTTGGGGAGAGCAAGGGATCTTTTTAGAAGGCTGGGGAGGTACTAGTAGATAAGGAGAGATTTGAGGTGAGAGACATCTGAGGAGTCAAATTCCTGAAGGAAGGGCAGCAAGGGCCCAAGTAAGGGGTGGGGGTAGATTGGAAAAGACTGGTGCAAAGGAGGAGGTAATGGGGAATGAAGAGGGTTTTTGAAGTTTAGAATAGGGGAACAGAGGGAGCAAATGATGAATAACCTCAATTGTTGCAGTTAAGTAGATGGTAAGAACCTCTGTTGGGATGGAAGAGGGTGATCTAGCAGTCTTGGGAAGACAAGTTATGAAGGGTCATTATGGAAAGTAATAGAGAATGTCAGTCAAGGAAGAATAAATTTTGGCTATACTTAAAGGAAAGTTAACAGTAGAATGGACATTCCAGAAGGCATAATAGAAGAGGGAGCCAGAGCAGGATAGGGATTTGGGAGTGGTAGGGCTAAGGTGAATGGGGGTCAGGGAATAGGGACATGGAGGGACTTTGAATTTCTTTTTTTTTTTTTTTTTTAGTGAGGCAATTGGGGTTAAGTGACTTGCCCAGGGTCACATAGCTAGTAAGTGTTAAGTATCTGAGGGACTTTGAATTTCAAAGGATTAGGAGAGGAGAAATTTCAATTTCTATAAAATAGGGAAGAAACATTTGATTGAGACCACTACCTTCAAGGGGCCTGTGATAGCTAGGGTAAAGTTGGTCTGTTGTCCCTCAAAGCCCAGAGAAGAAAGAAGATACAGTTGGGTGTCATGGTTAGATGATTAGGTCCCCAGGGGCCAGCCTGACAGAACTCACAATCAATTCCCAGTTCTCTTTGCCTTCTTCCAAGATGTGTGGGGAGGGAGAGAGGGATGACGTTCAATTAGAAGGTAATCTGCACCTGGGGGGCTTGGCTCCTGGCACCTATTCCCTGATCTAGTGTCTGAGTCCCTATAATCAGACTTTATCTCTGTCTTCAAGGAGCCAGTAAGTTAAATTGTGTGAAGACATTTTAGGATTTCGAGTAGAAAGGGACCTTCCTGATTATTTAGTTCAACCCTCTCTTAAAGATCAGGAATCTGAAGCCGAGAAAAGTAAGGTGCCTGTACCATGGTCATAGAGCTGGTGAGTTCAGCTGGAATTTCAGGCCAGGGCCTCTCACTCCACATCCGCTGCATGAAAATTCAAATAATGAAAGGATTTAAGTAGTAGTTTAAGACAGTATTAACTGCAGCATGTAGTGGATGGAGCACTTTGGAGTCAGGAAAACCTGCTAGCTATGTGAGCCTAGGACTGTCCCTTACCTTTTGGGATTACCTTCTAAGGCAGCTTCCTCGCCAGTAGTTCTTTTGCTGAGGAAGTTACAGGTTTTCCGTCTGTATATTTCAAAGGAACATTAGAAGAGGTAGAACAAAATAGTGCTTGATTAATTTTTAAAACTTTTTTCATTTCATTTCTTTAATTTTTTATTACTTTTTTGTTTTTATGATTAATTGTTAAATGAATTATGTAGATGGTTGGTATAAGAGTTCAGAGGAGGGAAAAATCTACCATGTATTTTTTTAAATCGTTGTTTGGATATATGCTAAGCTTTGGCCGGCCAATGGAAAGGTGTTCTTCTTCTTCTTTTTAAAAATTATTTATTTATTTTTTGTGGGGCAATGAGGGTTAAGTGACTTGCCCAGGGTCACACAGCTAGTAAGTATCAAGTGTCTGAGGCTGGATTTGAACTCAGGTCCTCCTGAATCCAGGGCCAGTGCTCTGTCCACTGCGCCACCTAGCTGCCCCGAAAAGGTCTTCTAATTCAATCAAGTAGTAATCAGCAAACATTTATTAAGCTCCTACCATGAGTAAGGCACTGTAGATATAGAAAATGAAGCAATTTATACTGTCAGGGGGTTTAGTGAATTCTGCGGGAGAGACTTGTCCATATTCAAGCATAAACAGAACAAATGCACAATAAGTACAGTTTGGTTAAGGTGAGTGGGCACTAATTTTTAGGGGGAATCAGGAAAGACATTACAGGAATCAGTGCTTGGGCAGAATATTGAAAGAAGAGAGATTCTGTGATGCAGAGGTGAAAACTAAGTGGTCTCCAGGTGTGGAGGATGGGCAGGTGTGAGGCATGGTCCGTTCAGAGGCACTGAGACAGAAGGGGGAGAGCTGAGTTTGAGTTTAGTTTGGCTGGATATTAGAACTGAGGCCAAGTTCTATCCACATCATGAAGGGTTTAAAAACCAAACAGAGGAATTTTATCTTTGAAGGAGTAGGGAGCCATTGCATTTTGTTCAGGGAAATGTAAATCTGCTTTTTATGCAAAGTCTTTGGCAGCTGTGTGGAGAATAGATTGGAGTAGGGGGAGACTTAAGACTGAAAGAACAATTATGAGGTTAACAATTATGTAATCTTAAAGAGAGGTGAGTAATACAGCAGCTGGCATAATAGGGGCTTAATAAATGTTTATTAATTGATTGAGGTAAGTCTGAGCTAAGGTGGTCTTTCTCCTTATATTTCTTTATGCCTTTATTATTTTTTTCTGTCCTTTAAATTTAAGTTTTGCCAATGAGCAAAATCCACCTCTCTTCCTCTTCCCCTCCGACTGAAAAAGAAAGAAAAAATTCTCCCAATATGCATAGTCAAATGAAACATTCCCAAATGGACTGTGTCCCAAAATATATGGTTTACTCTGCATCTTGAGTTCATTCCTTCTATTAGGATGTAGGTAGCATGTTTTATCATGAGACTTCTGAAATTGAGGTTGGTTATTGCATTGAGTTCTTAATTCTTTCACAGGTATTTGTCTCTGTGGTGTAGTTACTGTGTGAATTGTTGACCTGATTCATTTCACTTCACTCCACATCAGTTTACACATGTTTTCCCAGTTTTTCCTCTGAAACTATCCTTTTCATCTTTTCTTATGAGCCAATAATAGTATCTCATCATATTCATGTACCTTAATTTGTTTTTCCTTTCTCCAGTTGATAAGCACCCCTTTAGTTTCCAATTCTCTGCTGTAAATATTTTTGTGCATGTGGGTCCTTTTCCTCCTTCTTCGATCTCTTTGGGATAGAAATACAGTAGTGGTTATCACTTGGCCAAAGAGTATTCACAGTTTAATAACTTTGGGGACATACTTCCACATTGCTTTCCAGAATGGTTGGACCACTTTACCATTACACAGCTCCACCAGCAGTGCATTAATCAATGTGCCTATTTTCCCACAGCCACTCTGACAGTTGTTATTTTCCTTTTTTGTAAACCCGGCATGATGGCGGTGAATTGTTTTAATTTTAATTTCTCTAATTATTATTCATTTGGTGCATTTTTTCATATGGCTATTGATAGCCTGGATTTCTTCCTCTGAAAACTGTCTGTTTGTACCCTTTGATCAATTATCAATTGAGTAATGACCGTTATTCTTAGAAATTTGAATCAGTTCTTTATATATCTTGGAAATGAGGCCTCTGTTCCAGAAACTTGTGAAATGAGGGGATTGGACTTGATGATCATAAAGGACCCTTGTTCTAAATACAGTCAATTCTCTTATAATGAGACATATGAATTTCCCCAAGTCACTGGCGCTATGCAAAATCAAGCAAAAAACCACACAGGGCTTATGGGGAAAATGGGTTTAGGGACACAGTGTTCAAAAATATCAATGTCAAATTCAAAAAAGATTTAAAATGGGAGCACAGTTTTATACATGTTACATAGGTAAGAAACACATAAGTACTACAATAAATAGTGGAGATGTCCTGGGCCTCAGACTGTATCCTGATTCTGGCAAAGTTCTCTTGTAAGTTTGGTAGGTGACAAGTTGGGCCAAGGGCCAGGGGCCATGTTGGGAAGTACCTAGTACTAGCTCTTCTCCACCCAAAGCTCCAACTGCACCAGAAGATATACAGTAAATATGGCCCTTTACTCGGACAAAGTTTGCTTGAGGAAGTGGTTATGGTAGATCTGACTGTATGATCTTCTCAAAGTGAAGTCAGCAGTATAGCCTGAGAAAGATGTCCATTCATTAACTTCCTAACATTAAAGACCAGGCAGGCCAGGTGGTGTTTAAATGAACAAATTTGTTGGTTTGCATGTTGACCTTAATTGTATTTTTGCTCTGACAAGTCATCGTTTCTGATTTGTGTTTCATTTAAAAAATATCTCCTTCTCCTTGTTCTCCTGTGAGCTTCACCAAGATCCATGTGCAATTCCAGATTAAAAAAATACATGGTTGACCTTTTGTGCCTTTATGTTGTATGAGCTCTTTTTCACTGAGAGAGTATTAGAGCTGGCATCATGTCTCTAGGTAATCATGGAGGATAACCTTGAGACATTCACTGTCTTTACCAGTTCCTGGCTATAAAATGATGTTACCTGCAGGTGACTTAAGTGGAAGGATCACTACACTGCTTCATTGTGAGCTGGAGAGTCTTACCTGCAGTTAGAGAGGAAAAGAACAATTAGTATTTCTTTTCTCCTGCTATTTCCCTTATTTCCTCAAATTGGGAAAAGTTAGTAGTAGAAATAAAATTATACTTTATGAGTAAGGACCCCTTAGGAAGGCAGCGTGGTAGAATGGAAAAGCATACTGTCTCTGAGGTCAGAGGACCTGGGTTCAAATCCTGCCACTGATATTTGCTGTCTGTGTGAACATGGGTAAGTCATTTAACCTGGCCGAGGTTCCTTCCAGCTATATGTGATCTTATGAAGGCTTCAAATCTTAAATCACTTAATCTTACTGAACCTCAGTTTCTTAGTCTGTTAAATGGGGGTAATCATTCTTAGATTCCCTACCTCATAAGGTTGTTGTGGGGAAGACAGTTTGTAAACCTTAAGTTGTTATAAAAATGTGAATGTTATTAATCCTTCTACTACTTTGATACCTCTATGATCTCATTAGTGTGGCTACTTGCCCCACTGGTGCCCCATTCATTGTTTGTTTTTGTTTTTGGTGAGGCATCTGGGGCTAAGTGACTTGCCCAGGGTCACACAGCTAGTAAGTATCAAGTGTCTGAGGCTGGATTTGAACTCTGGTCCTCCTGAATCCAGGGCCAGTACTCTATCCACTGCACCACCTAGCTGCCCCTCCCCATTCAGTTTTTTATGTCTTTCTGTATAGCTTCCATAGAGGATCTGACCAAGGTGCTGGAATACTTTCTCTGATTTTTTGTTTTGTTTTGTTTGTTTCTTTGTTGGATACTGTTAGCCCTGTTACATGATTTAGCATGCCTCTTATTCTAGTCATCCCTGTTCTTGACAATGTCTATTGTATTTTGGAAAGTCAGCTTATACTGTGTGTCTTTTAGTTGGCTGTGGGGTCATCAGCAAATGTTAATAATAGTGATTGGGCTGTGTGTGTGTGTGTGTGTGTGTGTGTGTGTGTGTGTGTGTGTGTGTGTGTGTGTATGTATCTTACAGTTTAGGGATTTGCCTATACTGTTGTAGTCCTTGCCATTTGGGACAAATATTGTCAGGCCGTTATTGTCATGTCATGATTTCAACAAGGTTTGATTTCATTTTCAATTAATTCATCCTACATTGTGTTTGATACTCAGCAAAAGTAAAAGACCTAAGTCTTTGGATAAATAGGCTGGGGGAGTCTGTTATTAACTTCTTTCTTTGATGTTTATCAGCCTACCCAGATAGTTATTACTCTGTATTGTGACATATCTACTACAGTCTGCTGCCAGAAATACTAGTCAGAATCTTATGACTAGTGCTTTAGTCTCTTAAACAGTTTATTTGCCTACTTGTTGTGGCTGAAGTTGATTAGTGAGGTTGGAGTTGCTGTCTGACTACAAGGTGGACAAGAAGACTTTTTAAAAGAAAGGATTTGAGTATGTGGGAAGTTAAGACACCCTCTGGGCAGTTGAAAGAACCATTTCTTGGGCATGGAATAGGCTTTGACATTGCTGTATACACATATGTAAAATAGCATTGTAGGCTAAAAATATGGCCTTTTTATTATTTTTCTTCTATTAAAGCCCTGTCTGTCTGGCATCAGAAAACTCTTGGCTATGAGCTCATTTCTGAACAATAAGCACCCGGAAATCACATGGTTTTTCTCTTTCCAATTTAAGAGCTAACTTGTTATTGAAATCATTTGCATTACCTTTGAGGATGCTACTGTTCTTAAAGTAAGAAATTAACTGCCTTGATTGGTGGCAAGATCCTTGTAGGGTGTTTTGGAGTCCCAGGAATTTAAGAATAATTACAGAGTTCCCGGAATGAATTCATTCTTATGTTTGAAAGTATAGTCAATTGTAAGCCTTTAAAAAAAAAATCCATGCCCCCTTTATCCAAGGGTTTATTGTTGTCTCACAAAGCCCTTTTCTTTATAGTCGGAATTTTCTTTTGTTTCTTCTTTATCCTGGAAAAAAATCCCCAGCCCTTATCCCTAAGGATTCTGTGGTGATAATTCCTAGGTATATTTGAATTCACAGCATTTGGCACGCTAGTGTTGGACTTTACTGTGGTGGAGAAAATGTATATGGGAATATATAAACCTCCCATTTTTCTTTTCAACTTTAATTATTTTCTTTTCTTAGGTATTCTCAGTCTTCTTAGATCAAAAGACCTTGTCGGCAAAAAATAAGGCCGGCTTCTTTTTTCTTTTTGTTTTTGCGATTAGCATTTATAGGTTTATCAGAAGAAGAATGTGATGCAGTAAGTGAAAAAAGAAATCTGAAAGTGAAGCTTTTGTGTGAACTGAGACACTGGTTTCATGTTGGCTCAGGCTTCAGTTTGAAATCTTGGTTTAGGCAAATTTTTCTACAGAAAGAGAAAGGAAGAGTTTTTAATTCTGTATAGGTATTCTATTTATCTTAACTCCCACCCTCCCCTTGTCTCTCTAAGCTCTAAGTTTTCTAGCTACTTGGTTTAATTAATCAACAGATATTCATTAAGTATATATTGTTTAATATTTTTCTCAGAGATAAATGAAAATCGAAGAGAGGACATATTGGTGAATCATATTAAAAGTTGGAGTTGGGTTTGCTGCATAGTTTCCAAGGCTAGAAGCCTGTCTTGTGGGACTCTGAGGTGCTGAAACAAGTCAGAAATGCTCATTGGCTGCTGTTGGTGAGAAAAGGTTTATTCTTGTTATTATGGGGAGGAAACTGCTATGCACTGTTAGGTCATATTTCTTCTATCAGAGAGGATACTAGTTTAAGGTGAAACCAAGCACTCTTGTTTGGTAGGTGATTAGCACCTTGGGCTTACTAAATTAATGAATAATTATAAGCTATATACATACACAATTATTATCTCATTTGATCCTTACAACAATCCTGGGAGGTAGGTGCTATTATCTCCATTTTATAGATGAGGAGACTGAGGCAAACAGTTCTACTTGTCCAGGGTCACACAAACTGAGGCAAAATTTGAACTCAGGTCTTCTTCCCTCCATGTCTGATGATGCTTTATATCCTGTATCTGCTGTGCCACCTAGCTAATAGGAATGTACTTCTTGTCTCTGCCTTTCTTTTTCTTGTCTCTGTCTTTCCCTTACTTTAAGGTTCAGTTTATTCACCTTCTTTCCTGAGCTTCATAATTGTTAGTGTTCTCTGTCCCCTTAATTTATATTGTATTTTTCTAGGTGTTTAAATATTCTTTCTATTAGTAGAATATAAGCTCCTTGAAGTCAGGAACTTCTTCAGGCCTTTTATGGCTGGCTTCCTGCTTCATTGCCAATAAACTGACTAGTATAGTTCTGTAGTTTCCTTACTGTGGGTTCAGTATCCTAGAAACCTAACCGCAGTGTAAATATTTTGAGTTTCAAACAACTGAATTACAAAGGATCTTTTGGGAACTGATTTGCAAATTGGGGAGTGCCTGGTCTCTGTCATCTAATACTGTTGTCCTTCAGTCATATCAGTAATGTTGGACTCTACATGACCCCATTTGGGGTTTTCTTGGCAAACTGGAGTGGGTTGCCATTTCCTTCTCCAGCTCATTTAACAGATAAGGAAACTGAGGCAAACAGGATTAAGTGACTTGCCCAGGGTACCAAAGCTAGTAAGTGTCGGAGTCCAGACTTGAATTCAGGAAGATGAGTCTTCCTGACTTTAGATTTGGCAGTCTATCCACTTTGCCATCTAGTCACCTTCTAATATTGTTAGGGTTTTATAAATATTCATTGAAAAGTGTTTCTTCCCAAACTAAATTTTCATCAATGTCAAATAAAAAAGGACCAGAAAAAGTAGGTAGGAATTGGAGTTTCTAGATGAGTCTGATCATATGGTAATTTATTTGGCTATTACATTTTATTCTCTTTTGTTTGTCAAACTTATTTTTCATCTTTCCTAAATTATGAGCAGATGGGGTCAGTATTTGTAACTAGTGAATTCAATTGCAGGTCAGTATAATATACTGTTGTAATTCTTCATAACATATAATGTAAGCTGTACATCTTAGGGGTTTATGAAATAAATATTTTGTGATAAATGGAGGCTTTAAAAAAGTGGTTATGTGAAGTTACAGCCAGCTTCTAAAGAGATTTTAAACATTCATTAAAAATTTTTTTTGAGTTCCAAATTTTCTCCCTCTCTACCCCCCTCTCTAAAAAGTTAAGCATTTTAAATAGGTTCTATATGTGTAGTCATGTAAAACATACAGTTGTTAAGGAGAAGGTGAAATTGGAGCAACCAAGAAATGGACAAATTTATTAAACCTTTGCTAAATCAAATCTTTGTGAGGGATGTAGAATAAGGTTAAAACCTGGTGCCCTTTAGGAGCTTAATGTTGATGTGAGGACATAAGATCATATATAATACAATGATGATTAATCTAAAACTGTCAGATAGAAGAATATAATGATGTCATTTGAGTTTGGCAGATGAGCGAGTCCTGTAGGAGCCCCACGCTCTGAGGGAGGTCACATTGGTTTTTTGGTTAAGGAGGTGGGGGAAGGTGGGCATCTAAAGAGTCATGAGAGTTTAGATAGTGTAGAAGGAATGCTGGCTAGTAGGAACGGTGTTTACAAAGGTCCAGAGATGAGAAATGAGTGCCCGGCATGGTTGGGGGCATCTAGGGTTGTAGTGGGAGACCTAGTTGGGCCAGTTCTGCACATGTTTGGTGAAGTTCCAGTTATGTGTGAGGAACTGTGCTAGGTGCTGAGGCTATAAAGCACAGTCCGATGGAACGATCCTTGTTCTTGAGGAGCTTATAGGGGGAAGGAAGGGAAGGCAGAAAGATACAGTATATACAAACACATTAGTACAAGGAAGTGAGGAAGAGAGCACCAGGAACTGGGGAGATGTGGGAGGGCTCACCAAAAAGCTGTCATTTAAGTTGAACCTTGAAGAAGAAAAGGTTTCTGTGAAGCAGAGATGGACAAAGCATAGGGGATTGTATGTATAAATGCAGGCTGTCACTAGATAAAGGACTGAGTTTGGGAAATGGCTAATAGTCTGGTCTGCCTAGACTGGAGAGTTCAGAAAGAGCAGAAGTACAAAATAGGACAGGAAAGGTAGGTTGGGATGACCTGACATGTCAAACTAAGCACTTTTAGCCTCCAACTGAATGGGAGCCAGGGGAATCACATGGCCATGCATGTGCCTTGGGCAGATATGTGTTGCATAGGTTGGTGAGGGCCTGCACCAGGGTAGTGGAGGAGAGGTGATGTAGCACAGGAGAGAGAGCATGGGACTTAGTTGGTAAAAAGATGAGAGTTTTAGTTTGTGCCCTTCCTTTAGTAGTGTTTGACCTCAGGCAGATTGCTTCTTGTCTTTGGGCCTCTGGGCTGAGGCATCTTGCTGTGGTTATCTAGGGACTTCCAGAAATCTAGCCTAAAGTAAATCAGTAGTATGTTCTAGATTGGCCAGGTGAGGCTCAGCGCTTCCTCAAAGTCATCTGGTTAGTAAGTGTGTCCTAGGATTTTCCCAAGGTCTTCACAGGGTATATCACTCACAAAATCACAGAAAAATAGAATTGGAAGGATTGTTTGAAAGCTCATGTACTGTAAGAGGAGAGAACAGAGAAGTGAAGCAACTTGGCCATGCCCACACCACACTGAATGGCAGTCTGAATTGGAATCCAGATGTGAGATTAAAATTGGATATTAGATCATAAATCTCCCTTACTTAACCTTTCCCTTAATTTATCTCCCAGACTAGTAAATGGAAGAAGCTTCTGGTTTTCTAGTTAGAGCTTTTATTGTATGGTAGTCACAAGGTGATGTTGATTAGAAGGATAGGAAAGTAGAAATACAATACAAATCGTCTTAAGTCTAGGCTTAGTCTATATTCCGTATAAAACTCACCAAAACCCAAGGCCACCTTTGGGGAGAGAGACCAAGTCAAGCGCGTGCTGTTAACCGAGAACCGGGCCGAGTCAAACTCCAGTCAGCGCCTGTCTGTGCAGCGCAACCAGGAGACCAGCGGAGCAGGAAAAAGCCCCACTTCCGTTCTCTCCTTGCCTTTTAAGCTCGCACCCCGGAAGTCGAGTGCTCAGCAGGCAATCTGGCGTGCGTCGAAGGCGGACTGGTGTGCGTAGCTCATGCTGTTGGTCTCCTCCCCAAAAGGGTGGTCCTAAAAAAAACCTGGCGTCTCGCCATTATCTAACCGACTATTAAAACTTTTTACCACATTCCCCCCTTTTGTTCCTCAAGAAACAAAATATTTCCTTGACGGAACAGTAAAAATAATATAATAACTATTGCTAACTAATAATATGTGAACAACAATGAGCATACCAGGCCAGTGCTCTTTTCATTAGAATACACCTATCTCTCCAGTTCTATTCTAGCACCATGATTGATTGGCACTTCACAGTGTCATCTACCCCAGTAACACCAGCTCCCTTCTTCACTGCATCATTAAAGTTCAGTAGGGCATATTTATAAAGGTTGTTGTAACTCTTCAAGAAAAAGCTACTTGTTGACAAGATACTTTTTTTGGAGGGGCATGGCAATGAGGGTTAAGTGACTTGCCCAGGGTCACACAGCTAGTAAGTATCAAGTGTCTGAGGTCATATTTGAACTCAGGTACTCCTGAATCCAGGGCTGGTGCTTTAACCACTGTGCCATCTAGCTGCCCCTAGAACTGTTTTTGTAATGCTACTACCACAACAACATACCTGCCTTATTTGCAGCTGGCTGTACCACCATTCACACTCCTTTCTCTTTCTATCCAGTCACTCTTACTACCAAATGGGAAGAAATGCCATCAGCTCTACTGCTTTCTCAAAAATAAGCAGAAGTGAAATCTCAGTTCTTTTTTTTTTTCTGTGCGAGGCAGTGGGGGTTAAGTGACTTGCCCAGGATCACACATCTAGTAAGTGTCAAGTGTCTGAGGCTGGATTTGAACTCAGGTCCTCCTGAATCCAGGGCCGGTGCTTAATCCACTGTGCCACCTAGCCGCCCCCCTGAAACCTCAGTTCTTAAGATCACTTTAACCATTATAATTTTAGATTCCAGAGAGATATGTTCAAAGGAATTGATGTGAATAAGTATTTTTTTAAACTGACTTCATTATCATGGCAATGGGGAGATGGATTTTCTGTCATGTCACCTAACCTTAGATTTTAACTGATCTCTTTAAATGTGTAGCCTGGGCCTTCCACTTCTCTTATTGTCTTAGTTTGTAGCTGGGTACTGAGTACTTCATGGCAGAAGCATTTGATTAGGCTTTCTTTGTGAAAACAAATGATAAACCCTTTTTACTCACATTGAATGATGTGGATTAGGATATGGGAAGGACAGAAGCAAAGGAGTCAAGTTGGGTTTTAAGCATTGTAGGAGAAAATGATTTGTTTGGGGACCTTTTCATTTTTTCTTGCCTATACACTCTTCAGTATGGCATGGTAGTTATTACTATACAGAATGTTTCAAAAGTCTTAGTGCAGTTTTCAACTTTAATAAGCTTAAAACTGTGCTAAGACTTTTCAGATACCTTCTGTATAAATGTTATGTTTCCATTATTTTTGTTAAAAGATTTTTTTATTACTACCTTTTTTATATCATGTAGATTTTCTTCTTTATTCCACTTTCTTGCCTTTCCACAGAGCCATCACTTATAACAAATAATTTTCAAATGAAAAAAGGAAGAGGAAAAAAATGAGAAAAACTGATGAACACATTGAAAAAATCTGACATTTTATTGGATTTTCATTGTTGCATTGCTGATATTAAAGAAACATATTGGAAGTCAAAGAAGTCTTATTCAAACTAGGTCTTTTCCTTGGTCCTTGGCTTTCATAACAAAGGAGTTGGTGAGATTGATGTTGAATTATTTCCATTGGTTCAGTATTATCTGTTGATACTGAATGTACTAACAAAGTTATTCCTTTTAGTTTCCTCTAGAACCTTTAGTGTGTGGTTATTTTCAGTATTCTTTTCACCATCTACATAGTTCCTATCAATCTAACACCCAGATTTCTTTTTTTCTTTTTCTTTAAGGCTTTTAAAAAAAAATTATTTAGAATTTTCCCCAAGTTACATATAAAAAAACAAATTTTTTCACATTGATTTTTTAAAAACTTTGTGTTCCAAATTTTCTTCCTCCCTCCCTCCCTCCTTAGCCCTCCCTAAGAAATCAAGCAATTCAATATAAGTTATACATGTGCAGTCATGCAAAACATCTCCACATTAGTAAGGTTGTGAAAGAAAACAGACAAAATAACTTTAAAAAGAGGAACTAACAAAAAAAATTACACTTCAGTCTGTATTCAGATATCATCGGTTCTTTCTCTGTAGATGGATTGCATTTTTCATACATCTTTCTGATAGCATCCTGTTCATCATTTCTTTCACAGATTACTATTGCTAACTATATTACCCGCCATCCTATTCCCTCCCCTTGATATTTACTCTATTTTCTATCTTCTTTCACCTTATCCCTCCTCAAAAGTGTTTTGCTTTTAACTGCCCCCTCCCCCAATCTGCCCTCCCTTCCTTCCTCTCCCCCCTTATCCTCTTCCCCTCCCATTTTCCCTCAAGGCAAGATATATTACTATACCCACTTGAGCGCGCATGTTATTCCCTCTTTGAACCAATTCTGATGAGAGTAAGGTTCACTCACTCCCCCACTTGTTCCCCATCTTCCCCTCCATTCCATAAGCTTTTTCTTGTTTCTTTAATGTGAACTACTTTACCCCATTCCACCTCTCCCTTTCCCTTTCTTCCAGTGCATTCCTCTTACCCCATAACTTTATTTTAAAGATGTCATCATGGGGCAGCTAGGTGACACAGTGGACAAGCCACCAGTCCTGGACCCAGGAGGCCCTGAGCCCAAATCTGGTCCCATACATAAGCCACCCCACCTTGCCTGCCCCCCCTCCCCCCAACAAAAAAACAAGATAAAAAATAAATGCTTCACAGATATCATCCTGTTATATTCAATTCACACCTGTCTCCTCTAAGTATATTCCTTTCAGCTGCCCTAATACTGAGAAAGTTCTTAAGATTTAGAAGTATCATCTACCCATGTAGGAATATAAGCAGTTTAACCTTTTAAATAAAAGTATTTTATTATTTTCCAGTTACATGTAAAGATAGCTTTCAGCATTTGTTTACATAAGATTTCCAATTTCAAATTTTTCTCCCTCCCTCCCCCCTCCCTCAGACAGCAGGCAATCCGATATAGGTTATAAATACACACACACACACACACACACACACACACATACACACAGTTTAACCTTTTAACATCCCTCATAATTTCTCACTTCAGTGAGAGCACTATACAGGGTATCCCCAAAGTCTTAGTACAGGTTTAAGCTTTACCTGTATAATGATTTTATTTATGTGGAAATTAGAGATGAGGAAACTTCTTAGACAGGAACCTGCTCTTTAACTTTTGGTCATAGAATTGCCTTTGCGGGCTTTGAGAGGTTAAGAGACTTGTTCTGAGCAGTAGCCAAGACTTGAATTTGGATCTGCCTGACCCTTAGATTAGTTCTGTAATTGTTAAGCCATACTTTCTCCCATTTAAAAAAAATTAACATAGTGGGATCTTATGTTTTCTGCATCTTTCAATTTAATCATGTGACTGTAAAGATGTGTTTTGTTGTAGAATGTTGTTTATAAAAGCCTTCCTGTTCCCTTCTCATGCTTTCATCCAAGATGCCTTTGATGCACGTATAGGCAACTTGGAAAATGATTCCTGAATGCCATCAAACTTGTATTGACTCCTGTTCAAGCTTCCTCTATGTTCTTGGTCTGTTGCACCTGTTCTTTTTTTACTTTTGTTAGTGCCATTTCTGTTTTCTTCAACAGCATATTGGGCACATGAGTGTTGGAGCTCAAATATGGCTGTTTACTACCCCATCTCATTTGTCTCTATAGAGAATAATCTGTTATCATAGTCTTGACAGGTTTTTTTCATTACTCCTCTGTTCTTTTCCTTATCTCATCCATAAATGACTGGATAGTCAGACAGAGTTGAGTCTTTCACCAAGCCTTTTGTAAAATTGTTTTCCCCTCCAATGTTTCTGACTGTTTTATGAGGTGATACTGCTCATAAACTTTTACAGTACTCTTTAAGATTTTACAAACCAATTTGTATTCTGAATTGGTATTCCTATTGGCTTGCATATGTCTTTGGCAAGGAGATCAAGTCTGCTGGCCAAGATGTTTTAAGGACTTTTGGTCTCTTTGTTGTCTTTGCTTTATAATACTGGTCAAGCTTCCATAGAAAATGGTGATAGTTTATGTCATGTTTTATCCTTCATCTATTTCCTGTTTTTGGCACTTTATTTATTTAAATAAATCAGGGTGGAGCTGTTCTTCAAAATTGGCCTAACATCTATAATCAGTATTTGTCTTTCTGCTAAAAATGTGTAGTTTAAAAAATTTTATTTGGTTCTTACTGTGTCCAACTCTTCCTACCTCTTGAAGAAAATATTTATGATATATATGTAAACTGTATATGGGGGGGGGGGAGAGATAGGGAGAAGCATCTGTGTAGTATAAACCTTTAGCTTTTTTTGTTGTTTCTTGATCCTGTATCATATTTTGCAGTATTTGTCACTATTCTTCCTAATGTCCATCTTTGCATTGAAGTTATCAAATATTAAAGTACTTGATCTAATTTGGAGGGTCTCATCAGACCCTTAGAAAATTTTTCTACCTCTTTATTTTCTAGAATATATGTTGGTAAATAGGCTTCAGTTTTAGAACACTTTAAAGTTTGTAAAACACTTTATACTTATTATCTCATTTTATCCTCATGACAGCCCTATGGTGGGAGTAGGTGCTGCTATTATTCTCATTTTACAGATGAAGCCACTGAGACAAACAGGTTAATACGGTCACTTGTCCAGGGTAAACATGTGAGGTCAAATTTGAACTCAGGTCTTCTTGACTCCAGGTGTGCTGTATCTACTGTGCTACCTAGCTGCCTTGTTATCTTCATGATGATCTTTTTTTTTTTTTTTTGGGGGTGAGGCAGTGAGGGTTAAGTGACTTGCCTAGGGTCACACAGCTAGTAAGTGTCAAGTGTCTAAGGTTGGATTTGAACTCAGGTCCTCCTGAATCCAGGGCTGGTGTTTTATCCACTGTGCCACCTAGCTGCCCCTAACGATGATCTATTTTCAAGTGCTTATCCCGAGCACTGTAATGTGACTGAATTATCATGAAAATTTGCTTCTTTTTGTCTTTGGACGCAAAGTAAAACCAGCTCCACAAAATATTCCCCCTCCTTTTTTTTTTTTTCCTTTTCCAAGGAAAGCCTGTGAACTTTTCCATTGAGCTGTAACTTCCTTTTGTCTTCTGTTCTCATTTAAAAACAGAATACCAGGGGCAGCTAGGTGGCACAGTGGATAGAGCACTGGCCCTGGAGTTAGAAGTACCTGAGTTCAAATCCGGCCTCAGACACTTAACAATTACTAGCTGTGTGACCCTGGGCAAGTCAGTTAACCCCAATTGCCTCACTAAAAAAAACTCTAAAAAACCCCAGAATACAAAAATGATTATGGTTGTTTCCTCAGTAGTGTGCTGACTTGTTAATTACCTGACAAGAGCTCATATTTAAGAGTTCCACCAGTTAAATGAGTGTTTATAAGTTTCTTAAAACCTTGTGTGGGAGCATCTGTTTCTTTTTCTACTATGCTGCCAATGTTACTCCAGACAAAAAAGAGGACAGGTAGAGAAATGAGGGCCATTGTATATTTTTCTTAATTTCATGGGTTGCATGAAATTTCATTTCATTGGTTGCTTGGGTTTCATTCTTCAATTAAACTCCAGCCAAATGAGGATGTCTCTTCATACTTGGCTAGTCTTCAGAATTGGTGAGGACTGTTGGTGGAGTTGTGAAAAGATCCAACCATTCTGGAGAGCAATTTGGAACTATGACCAAAGGGCTAAAGAACTGTGCCTACCCTTTGATCCAGCAATACTACTGCTAGCTTTATATCCCAAAGACATCCCCAAAAAGAGAAAAAGACCTATTTTTTTGGGGGGGGGCAATGAGGGTTAAGTGACTTACTCAGAGTCACACAGCTAGTAAGTGTCAAGTATCTGAGGCTGGATTTGAACTCGGGTCCTCCTGAATCCAGCGCCAGTGCTTTGTCCACTGCCCCACCTAGCTGCCCCCTAAAAGACCTATTTGTACAAAAATAATTACAGCAAAACTGGTGAGGACAATATTGGAAGATTTACTGGCATATCAGAACCTGCTTGAGCTTGTGTTTTGGTGGCAGAAATTTGCAGAACCCAAGGTCTCTTCTATGTTTTCAGGTCATGAAGTAAGACTTGTGAAGAACTCTGGATATCTGTGAAGGGTCATAAATCTTAAATTAATGTAATGGCTTTCTGAATTGCCTTGCTTTAATTTAATCAAGTACATTTTAGAAAGTATACTGTATCATTTATATCATGTATAGCATTATATATAACATTACATGTTAGTAATAGTTGGAAAAGTTTCAGAGGAAATGCCATTTCTGGGGATTAGAGAAAAGGGACTTTGAGGGAGATGAGAAAGGATTTTGTAATATAACTTTAGATGATCGAGTCACTAACCAGGAAAGTTGAAAGTGTGTATTAATGTTTTTGCTAACTCTGATATGACCAGTGTAAAGTATAATGTTAGTTAGTTATTTATGCCATATGACAAATGTTTTTACATGACTGTGTTATTATTCTGTTACTAAAAATCATATTCAGTCTCCTATCCTCTATTAATCTCTTTCCCTTTCTCTGACTAACAAAAAATTCTTTTTAGTGGGAAGGGAAGCAACTGCTTATTCTTTCAGAGGCAGAAATCCATGCCTGAGGAAACTAGTTGCTGTGGTTACAGTGGAGTAGAGTAAGCTACTGTGCTCTTCAGACTGCAGTCTGCATTTCAGGCCCATTTTGATTTATGCATCAAGAACTAATCTCTTGAGGTAAGTTTTGAATGGGTAGTTAATTAGGGAGAAAACCCTTTTCATTTCAGGGACCTTTTCCCACTACCCCTTTTGTATTTTAAAGAGGCATACTGTTACCTTTTTGGCTTTGGTCATTTGAATTATAAGTAAAGAACATGTGCTTTTGATCCTGTCATATTAGATGTGCCTAGTAAAATATTATTTAAGTCCTTTCCATTTCCTAAACTTACCCCTACAGCCTGGGTTTTGATTTAGGGTTTGCTACTTACCAACAACTCCTTTTTTTGGCAGGGCAATGAGGGTTAAGTGACTTGCCCAGGGTCACACAGCTAGTAAGTGTCAAGTGTCTGAGGTAGGATTTGAACTCAGGTCCTCCTGAATCCAGGGCCAGTGCTTTATCTACTGTGCTACCTAGCTGCCCGCTTGTCTGATCTTTTAACCAGCCAGTCTTTAGAACCTTATGGAGGATCATCATTTGCTTTCATCCAGTGGCAGATGCCTATAATATTTTTTTTTTTAAGTGAGGCAATTGGGGTTAAGTGACTTGCCCAGGGTCACACAGCTAGCAAGTATTAAGTGTCTGAGTCCGGATTTGAAACCAGGTACTCCTGACTCCAGGGCCTGTGCTCTATCCACTGCGCCACCTCGCTGCCCCAGATGCCTATAATCTTATCAGGTTGAATAACGTTTCCTTCTTTATGTAAAGAGATTCTTTAAAGGGTGGTGAAAATTGGGGAAATAAGCTCCATCAGAGGTACAAGCAAGCTTTGGGTTTGGTATGAGATATGGTATGATCCTGGAAGAAAGCTTCTCCAAGGCACCTACGCTGAATCTCGTTTTCCTTAGTAACAATGTTGTCTAAGTTTCCTTACCAGAGACCTAACAGAAGTCATGGTATATGTAAACTGGACCGTACAAAAGAGCTGCATCAGACTGGGAGAGTGAGACTGTGGTCCTTTGGCATTGTCTTGGATCATGGCATTGCTGAGAAGAGCTAAAACCACCACAGCTGATGATCACACAGCTGATGAGGCACACTCTTTCTTTACTCATTCCGAGCTTTTTCGGCATCCTGGTCTCCCTCATTTGGACATTCTTGAGCTTATGAAATCATTCCTAGACTGTTTGGCTCAGAACTCAGCACAGTACTCCAGGGATCTAGGGAGGTGCTGGGTGCCCTTCTTTGGAGGTCTTCAAACCGAGGCTGGTAGATGTTTTGGTGGGGATATGATAGCGGAGATTTCTTTTTTGCTTGCATTGTATTACATGGTCTTTTCTAATTCTCAAATTCTGTGATTCTGTGATGTGGTCTGAACAGGGTGGAGTACCGAAGGGACTACTTCCTGCTTCCTGGAACCTGTGCCTCGCTTAATTAAGCCCCACATCACTTTGTGGACACATAATGAACTAAATCCTCAAATATTTTTTCAGACGAATTACCATCTAGCCAAGCATTTTCTCATTTTATGAAGAACATTTAAAAAACCCCAACTAGATAAGACTTTACCTTTTGCCATATTAGAGTCATCCTAGTTTTCTAGAACTTCTAAAGAACTTTTTGGCTCTTGACTGTGCATTGTTTTAGCTTTCTGGCCTAGTTTGATGTCAAGTGCACTTTTGTTAAAGGATCATTTTAGTTCAAGTTTGGGGCCATCTCCAGTTGTCCTGATTTATATTTTGCCATTGGACCCAGGTGGCTCTGGAGGAGAAGATGAGGCTGGTGACTGCACAGTTATGCTTCACTTGAATCCAATTCACTGCAAGTTGTGACATCACTTCCCAATGTCATGGTCCTCTTCAAGAATGAAGGACGAACCACAACAGTTAATCAAGTCATTGATGTTAAATGCACTGGGCCAACCGCTTAATCCTTTGGGGCAAACCACTGGGGACCTCTCTTATACAGCTCCCACCATACTCTTAGGTACACAAATCAAGTAAAATAAGAACCGGAGCTAAACTTGGGGCCCTAGATCTTTAACCTCCATTCTCCTGGCCCAGATTCCCATCTTTATCATATATACCTGTCAGCAGCAAACAAAATTTTGGCCTTATATTTGGGACAGTGCAAGGACTATTTCCCTATATAACCTTACTGTCTCACTGCAGCATAATTTTCTTTTCTCCCTTTCTTCTCACTTAGAATTTATGTAACAGTTATTGTTTGGCACTCATTTAATTTGAGTAGTCCTTTAAATTCTTGTTAGTTTATTGAAATTCAGAGTTCCCTAAGATATTTTTTTTGTTTGTTTTTTTAGTGAGGCAATTGGGGTTAAGTGACTTGCCCAGGGTCACACAACTAGCAAGTGTTAAGTGTCTGAGGCCGGATTTGAACTCAGGTACTCCTGACTCCAGGGCTGGTGCTCTATCCACTGCGCCACCTAGCTGCCCTCCCTAAGATATTTTTAACCAAAGAGGCACATCAAAGGGAAGCTGTATTAATGATGATGATAGTGAGTATTTATAGATCGCATTAAGGTTTACCAAGCACTTGATAAATATATCAATTTATCCTCATGACAACCCTGAAACCCTTTTTATATGGTGAAACAGACTCAGAGGTTGAATGACTTGCCCAGTGTTACGCAGCTGGCAAATATCTAAAATATGATTGAATTCTGGTCTTCCTGACTCCATCCCTAGTGTTCTTTCCACTGGTACCTAGCTGCCACTTGTAATAGGAATTATGTGAAATGTTGGTATTTGGCTTTGTTGTTTTTACCTTCCCACCCAATCACATGTTGCTAGTCTGTGTAGTG
Organism: Dromiciops gliroides; assembly: GCF_019393635.1. Taxonomy (NCBI): domain Eukaryota; kingdom Metazoa; phylum Chordata; class Mammalia; order Microbiotheria; family Microbiotheriidae; genus Dromiciops; species Dromiciops gliroides. The sequence continues at coordinate 669,014,812 of NC_057861.1, forward strand.
CTTGTCAAGAGACATGGGACTCTAGCAGTTAGAACTTTTGGATTAATTTAAACCAAGAAAAATTGGGAGCTGTTGCCTTAGTGTAAATAGCTCCCTCATCCCTTGTGTATTCTCACTTTGCCACTCCTCCCAGAAGTGTGAATTCTTCAGATAGCTAATGTTGGTGATCCTGAAGCCACTGAATCTCTGCACTGTAGTTCTCTGCTTCTAGAGGTAGGAATTTTATTCTGTAAGTACTTTCTGCAAGATTAAGTACTGTTTTTGCAAGATTACTGTTAATTTGCCTAATCTAGAGTTAGTTAAATAGCAACATCAAATGAAGGAAGTCATGGTAAGTGTGGCACCTGAGTAGTGAATTTCTCAAATATTGATAGTATGTGTTTTATTTGCACTGCTTACAAAGTTCTTCTTACACAATGAGTACTAGTGGTTTTATGAAAAAAATTATATTCATCAGGAGTTATTGGCTAAGTTGTCTTTGGTTATATTAGGTGGACAGTTAGACTAGATGACCTAAGATTGATTTCAAGTAATTGATCTTTGCATTTTAGATATTTATGTTGTTTCTTTTACTCAGAATAGCTGGTTATTTTTTATTCATCTGATTTTGGTGACTTAAGTCTCAGTTTTAGCATCTGTTACAGTTAGTTAAGATGATATATTTTTCCTCTCCCAATTTTCAACATCCCTTGATCTGTTGTTTTCTAACACTCTTGCTTTTTCACTTTCACTTTCGCCAGTTTGGTGGAACTGAAAAGATCTCTAAGGGACCCCAGGAATTTACGGGGGCGGGGAATCTTTTCCTTTGTATTCAGTAAATATTTTAAAAGCTTTAAAAAAATGAGAGTGAAATGCTATCTTCATTGTTAACTAATGAAATAACAACAACAACAACAACAATAATAATAGTAGCTAATATGGCTAACTGTAAGGTTTGGAAAGTACTTGACATGTGTTATCTCTAATCCTGTCCCAGCTCTATGAGGAAAGTGCTGTTTTTATTCCCATTTTACAGATGAGGAAACTGAGGCTGAGAGAATTTAAGTGATTTGTCTAGAGTAAGTATCTGAGGTAGGATTTGAGCTTAGCTGTTCCTGACCCCAAGTCCAGAAACTCTTATCTACTAAATAATTAAAGTATAAATTGTTCCCTACCTGAAAGGAAATACTTATAGGTGAGTTTTAGAAGAAAGTGTTTTTTTCCTTAGTTAATTATACAATTTCCGACTTATAATGAAAGTTTAATTCTGATTATTCTTTCAGCACTTCTAGATCACACCAAAGCTGAGACTTGCCTTAAATTTAGTTTATTTCTTTTAATGCTGTAACACCCTGGGAAAAACAGTTGGTCACATTGAAAAGCTTAGACTTGGTATCCTAAGGTGAGAAAATTTAACTCTTAGAAAACTTTTTACTTACTTGGTAATTGACTTATGAAGTATTTTGATTTCGAAAGGTTCATACTATATTGATTTGTCCTTCTTTAACCCTTTCATTCTTACCTTTCTTGTAGAAATTGGACGTACGTGGTATTAATAACTAGAGAAGTTAAAATGGAAGCCCCATTTGACCTAAGGCCGTTGTCACTGATTAATGTATTAAAGTGCTTACGTTTTGCCAATTGTATCAAACATTTAGGAGACACAATAATTTTTATGAAATGATATTAAAATGACAAATCAATAAAAGGTTGTGCTACTAATAAGATATCGCTAATACAGATGTAGTAGTGCTGCCATTCATCTGAGAAGATACGATATCTGACCTGTATCACAGGTTTGGAGGACAAAGTGACAACCTGGAGAAATGTGGAATAGTGGAATGGACAGGAAATCATGTGCAATATGGCTGATACCTCGGTTGGAGCCAGATTGCGAAGGGCCTCAAGTTCCAGGGTATTTTATGAACAGCTGACAAGTACAGTGTCTGGAATTACAAAAGGCAGTCTGTGCTATCATTTCTTCGACATCTTTTTAGAGTTTTACAAAGGCCATAAGATACTGGCCTTATCTCTGCCTCTAGAATGGGAACAGTAATCCTGGATTAAGTGTCAGGAAAGATTTGGGATTTGAATCATACTTCTGGTGCATAGAAGCAGGTGATTATGGGCAATCCATTTCCCCTCTCAACTTTACTGCCTTCACCTATTTAGAAAACAGAATAGATTGGTATAATGCATAGAAATCCTGCCTGAGTCAGGTAAGCCTGGGTTAGAGGAGCACCTCTGACTCATACTGATCTTGGGAAACAGACAAGTCTTTTAACCTCAGTGTTCTAGGCTAGTGGTGTCAAACTCAGTTGGAAAGGGAACCCTGCTGACCTCATCTTGACTCAGAAAAATACAAATGAATATTGTCTGTGTCGTATTTTTATTTGTTTTATTAAACAATCTCCAATTTTATTTTAATGTGATTCCTACCAGTGTGATGCAGACAACATGGGCAGGAGTTGTTCTGGGTAACTCCTTAAGTCTAAATTGTAGAATAATAGTTCTCTGTATGTTTTGGTGGAGGGAATTTTATAGAATCAGTATTCTAGAGTTGGAAGGGAACCCAAAGCCTCAAAGCAGGGCCAACCACTCTTTCCAAAAATTTAGCCGGTGGTGGAGCTTTGCCCTGTGCAAGAAACAATGAAAGATGATTGCAGAGAATCCTGGTTAGTATGAACTGATGCAGAATTAAGTGACCAGGAGATAACAACATTGTAAAGAAAAACAACTTTGAAAGACTTGTCCCCTAATCATGTGTGATACTGATGCTGAAGAAAGAGGGTCATTGAAACATTTCTTAAGATTCACAGAAGAGAACAGAAGGTAGTTCTTAAGGAGCCATAAGCAGGATGGCTTTGAAAATAGTGTGTGAAATGTATTATCTCTCTCTTTTTTTAAAGCAAGTGGCATGAGATAGGGATTCATTGTTTTCATATATAATACTCTTTTGTGTTCTCTTGTGTATGTGGAAGTGCTCATAATTGGTGGATCATCTTTTCCTCAATTAAAACCTCAAAACTAAGCCAGTCTACTCCCAGGTCCTCCCTTTTTCTTATTAGTTCCCTCACGACTCTTTGATGATACTAAAGTTCTGAAGGGAAACTTATTTCCTTTCCCACTATTAGAACAGTACCATTATAACATTATGCAACTTCTTCTAATAGTTGAAATAAATTGATCTTTCCAGGTTTCTCTGGAGTCTTGTTTACATTTCAAATATAATTAATTTTTAAAAATCAAGGTACTATGGACATAAAATGTTAGAAGCTTGATGAGAATCCTAGTGGTCCTAAAACAATTAAAAAAATTTTTTTTTCTAATATAACTTAGTGGAATAAATGTGTACATATATGTATGCATACATATATATGAATAAATTAGATACTGTAGCTTTTAAGTCACAGTGTAGTAAAACAAAGTCTAGCATATCCCCCTTGTTTTATAAATGGCACCTTTGATATACAAATTCAAATAAATTTTTCAGTTCACTCACACACACAGAGCACTTAGCATGGTGTACTGAAGTGAGAATTAGATTTCTAGATTTGGAATCTTAACAATCTTGGTTCAAATCTCAGCTCTTCTAACTACTCCTTGGGTAACCATGGTACCACTTGACCTTTTTGGGCCCTCAGTTTCTTCATCTGTAAAATGAGGGGATTGAACTAGATCGAGATATTAAACTTTTTTCCAGTTCTAACTAACCCTTTGTTTCTTTTCTTTTTTTTTTTTGTGAGGCAATTGGGGTTAAGTGACTTGCCTAGGGTCACACAGCTAGTAAGTGTCAAGTGTCTGAAGCCAGATTTGAACTCAGGTCCTCCTGAATCCAGGGCTGGTTCTCTATCCACTGAGCCACATAGCTTCCCCTAACCCTTTGTTTCTGTCGAATACCATGTATAACTTTTTTTAAAAAAAATTTTAAATAAAAGTATTTTATTATTTTCCAGTTACATGTAGAGATAGTTTCCAGTATTTGTTTATATAAGATTTCCAATTTCAAATTTTTCTTCCTCCCTCCCCTCCTTGCCCCCCTCCCCTAGACAGCAGGCAATCCAATATAGGTTATATATATCGTGTATAACTTTCAATGAGTAGAAAATTAGGAGTCACACCATGCCAGAACCTCAGCAGCAGAAAATATAGAAATTTTCTACAAGAGAGACTTGGAAGTACTAATAAACTATAAAAGGTTAAAGGGAAAACCAGAAAGATTTATATACCTTTGTGTCCAGTGATTTCCATACTTGATTGAAGGGTCTTATCAGATGGTAATTTTCTATTTAATTAATGAAAGAAGAATACATTGGCTCCAAAAAGCAGGTTAATAATCAGCTCACAAATGCAGAGTTAGATTTGTCTTACACTTATAATTCAGATTTGCATTTGTGAAATCTTCATGTATTTTGATTTTTAGCAGGTTTAAGAAATTCAAGTACTTACAACAGAGTTTTTTTTTGTTCTCTCTAAAGAGAAAAGAAAATGGAAGGGGAGGGAGATGAACCTTGGCTATCCAAAACCTGTTGTTTATTTTAATCTCTCTGAGATTTTTAACACTGGGTATATGAAATCTTTGTTTGAATTTAAGTGAACTTGGCCCTCAGTTTTGGTGGTTAAATTTGGCCCTTTTTTTTGGGGGGGGTGTCATATCTAAAGATAGTAAAGGTGATACTAACAACAAATAATACTTAGGAAAGCCAGATATTAATCTTCTTACAACCTAGGAATGACTTCTTTTTTTTAATGCAGAAAGGATGATAAAGGGCCTTCTGCCTGGATGACTGAGAAACCCAGTTTCCTTGTTTCTTTTATCAAAATGCAAAATTCAGGCATCTCTGTTAGGGAAAGTGAATTAACTTTTAGAAAAAAGGTGACCTACTAGCTAATCATTTTTCCAGTGTCTCCCTATTTCCTTTAGGATCAAATATAACCCTCTCTGTTTGACTTTTAAAGCCCTTCACAACCTGACTGTGGTCTAACTTTCTAGCCCCATACTTTTTTTTTTTTTTACCACCTAGTCCAGTCAAATGGCTGACTTCTTGTTCTTTACAGAGGACACCCTGTCTCCTGTCTCTTTGCCTTTTTATTAGCTCTGGGCTAATGTTTGGTGGCTAGGTGCCACGTCTGGTCCAGAGTCAGGAAGACCTGAGTTCAAATCCAGCCTCAGATATGTAGTAGCCCTGTGACCTTGGGCAAGTCACTTAACCTCTTTTGCCTTAGTTTCTTTATCTGTAAATTGGGAATAATAATAGCACCTCCCTCAAGGTTGTTGTGAGGATCAAATGAAATAATATTTGTAAAGTGTTGAGGACGGTGCAGAGTCAAATGGCAGAGTGAGAAGCGGCATTTTTACCTTAACTCTTCCATAGTCTCCTTCATAGCACGAAAACAAAAACACACCAAATCAAATTCTGATCAGGAAAATGAAGAAAAAGTCAGTGAGTTGTTTTCCCAACCCTGGTGGCTTAGGAAGATAGAGAGGTCTTTGGATGGAGGTTGGCCAGGAGTGCAGCACAGCAGAGGTAGAAGCCAAGCAGCAGTAGCAACTGCAGAGGGTGGTGGTAACGGAAACAGCCAGCAGTTTAAGGGAGAATTTCAGCACCCAGCAATGGTAAGGGGACTGAACATCAGGGCAGGAAGCCCCTGTTCAGAGATCCCAGGGGACCTCCATACTAGCCCTGGGAGTGGGAATGGGTGCTATCTGCCAGAATTTATCATCTGACCAATCCCAGGTCACAGTTTGAGGTTGGAGAGGAGTAGTTGCAAGGGAGCAGGGGCACTACCTGTGTAAAGAGCAAGAAACAAGTTCCAGAAATATAGCTATGTGGTTCTGAGCCCAAGAACAGAATGAGGACTCTCTTCTAATCTTCAGCCTTGTGCTTGTATGCATTGAAATAAACTGGAGAAGGAGACCAAAACCAAGGAGGAGCCAGCAGTTTAGCCACTCTGAATCTGCAGAACCTTCTAGCAGCCTAAAAGTGATTGAGTCTAGTAGCAGTCTAAACCTGGGTCAAGAACTTGTAGAGCACAGATCCAGGAGGGCAATGAACAGACCTATTTTCAGATCACATCATTCCTGAAACACTGAAAACAGGCTATCAGAGTTATTTGTTTTTGTTTTTTTATTTTTTTGGGCAGGGCAATGAGGGTTAAGTGACTTGCCCAGAGTCACACAGCTAATAAGTGTCAAGTGTCTGAGGCCAGATTTGAACTCAGGTCTTCCTGAATCCAGGACCGGTGCTTTATCCACTGAGCCACCTAGCTGCCCCCTATCAGAGTAGCAGCAGGGCATAAAAAGATAGAAGCTGAGGCCAAACATCCCTCCCTCCCCCCCAAACATAAAGTCCAAGTTTAAAAGTTGTTTGGAAAAGAAAATGAGAAAACAAAAAAAGAACCTGACCATAAAAAGCTACTATGGTGACAGGGAAGATCAAGGTACAAAGAAGACAATAACTTGAAAACATCTATAAGAAAAGCCTCAAATAAAACTGCAGATTGGACACAAGCCCAGCAAGAATTCCTCAATGAAGTTAAAACAACAACAACAGTTTTTTTTGGGGGGGTGAGGCAATGGGGGTTGACTTGCCCAGGGTCACACTGGTGACTTCGCCACCTAGCTGCCCCCAACAACACTTTTTTAAAGAGAAAAAAAAGATTTAAAAAATCAAATAAGAGCAGTAGAGAAAAATTGGGAAAAGAAATGAGAGCTATGTAAGAAAATTATGAAAAGAGAGTTTAACAACTTTCTAAAAGTGATACAAAATAATACTGAAGAAAATAACTCCTTAAAAAGTTAGAGATTGGCCAAGTGGAAGCTAATGACTATGAATCATCAAGAAAAAAATAAAACAAAGTCAAAAGAGTGAAAAAATAGAAGAAAATGTGAAATATCTCATAGGAAAAACAACTGGCCTGGAAAAATAGATTAAGGAGAGATGTTTTAAGAATCATTGGACTACCTGAAAGCCGTGAACAACAACAACAAAAAAGAGATGTATACATCATATTTAAAGAAATTATAAAGGAAAACTGCCCTGATATCTTAGAACCAAAGGACAAGGTAGAAATTGAAAGAATTCCTGGGTTACTTCTGAGAAAAATCCCCAAATGAAAACTCCCAGGAACATTATAGCTAAAATCCTGAACTCTTAGGTCAAGGAGAAAATACTGCAAACAGCCAGAAAGAAAGGATTTAAATATCATGGAATCACAGTCAGGATCACACAAGATTTAGCAGCTACCACTTTGAAGGTGTAGAGGGTTTGGATTATGGTATTCTAGAAGGCAAGGAACTAGGATTACAACCAAGAATAATCTACCCAGCAAAACTGAGTGTAATTCTACGGGAGACAAAAACGATATTTAATGAAATAGAGGATACTGAAGCATTCCTAATGAAAAGAAGTAGAAAATTTGACATTCAAACACAAGACTTAAGAGAAGCAAAAAAGATAAGCATGAGTGAGGAGTCATTAAGGGATGAAACAAGGTTAAACAGCTTGTGTGCCTATATGGGAAGATAATACCTGTAATCCCTCAGAATTTTACCAACAGGTGTCTAAAAGGTAGTCTACTTAGATAAAGAGTCTGGGTGTGATTCTATTATGTTAGGATGATCTCAGAAGGAAAATGGGAGGGTGAGAAAGAGATGTACTGGGAGAAGGGGGAGAGAGGAAGAATGGGGAAAATGATCTCACGTAAATGGGGCATGGAAGGAGAATGGAGAGGGGTGGTGTAGGCCATACTTGAACTTCAGTCTCATCTGCACTGGTTCAAGGAGGGAAGAATAAAATATACACATACAATTGGGAACAGAAATTCATCTTACCCAACAGGGTAAAATAGAAAAGGGTAAGTATAAAACAACAGGGTAATAGAATCTAGGCTGCCTAGATTCTAGGTCAAGGAGCAGGTGTTTTGGAGGGAGGAGCTGGGCAAGTGCTGACTCCTACTTTGCCCTCTTCACAACTCCTTCTCAGAAAGACTCTTCAAATCTTAGTGTTATATAAATTCTTATAATTGTTTTGAGAAAAGGAAGTGAAAACCTTTAGAAATTTGAGAATAAGATTTGGATTTTTGCAACACAGCTTAAAATATATTTTTTCCCCTGGGGCAGTGAGGGTTAAGTGACTTGCCCAGGGTCATACATCTAGTAAGTGTCAAGTGTCTGAGGCCGGATTTGAACTCAGGTCCCCTTGAATCCAGGGCTGGTGCTTTATCTACTGTGCCACCTAGCTGCCCTGCCTAAAATATTGATTAGGAATGGGGTGTACTTAAAAAAGGATAATAAGAATGGACCTTTTGCAAATCTTTAAATTGAAAGGTAATGAAGTGTGTGGGGGATAGAGAGAGCTGCCTATATAAACACCTACCAGACTGCAGACTAGCCATTATGGAGAATAGCTATCAAGTAGGAAGGAGAATAGCAGTATAGTTACCCAGAAATCCACAGGAGGAAAACAAAAAATCTAAGAATGGACTTAACAATGAAATCCATGGCTTTAGATATCGGTACACAAACAGATAGTGTAACAAGCAAAATGAATTAGCTAAGGGTAACAAGCAAAATGAATTAGCAATATTGACTTGGAAGCAAATTTGACCTCATCAATGACACATGGTGAGATGGGAGCCATGACCAAATATGGTTCTGGAAGGATGAACCTTATTTAAAAAACAAAAATAAAAACAAAAAACAGTCTAGGTAAAAGAGGAGATGGAAGAAAATGTATATTAAGAAAATATAGTAATATGAGTACTCTTCAGAGGCCATATAGCTTAATCTGTACTTGAAAAAATATTTTCTGTCTATTTACATCTGACAGGGTAGTTAAGCTTGCCTGAAGACCTCCAGTGAGGAGGAATTTACTACTTCCTAAGGTGCAGTCCATTCTACTTTTGCGGAAGTTATTCCTTATGTTAGCCCTAAAGGTTTAGATTGCTGATATTACTTCCTACAAAGCTCCCAAATAGGTAATTTAAGACAAGGGAGCTTCACTCAGCTGAGTTACTTTTAGGTGTCCTCAGTACCTATCCTTGTTTTTGTTTTTGTGAGACAATTGGGGTTAAGTGACTTGCCCAGGGTCACACAGCTAGTAAGTGTCAAGTGTCTGAGGCTGGATTTGAACTCAGGTACTCCTGACTCCAGGGCTGGTGCTCTATCTACTGTGACACCTAGCTGCCCCCCCCCCCTTTGTTGTTATTGTTGGTTTTTTGTTTTGTTTTGTTTTGCTTGGGGCAATGTGGGTTAAGTGACTTGCACAGGGTCACACAACTAGTAAGTGTCAAGTATCTAAAGCCGGATTTGAACTCAGGTCCTCTTGAATCCAGGGCCGGTGCTTTATCCACTGTGCCACCTAGCTGCCCTATCCTTGTTAACTATCCTGCTGTGGCCAAGTAAAATTTTTTTGTTAACTGTTGAATGACCTATGAGTATCTTATTTTCTTACAATATTGAACTTAAACTATGGGGACTGGCCTGAGTCAGACCCAGCCCTGAATATTTAAGAAGACTAGAAAGGCAAAAAGAGCTTTATGTTGGATCCTCAAGGCAATAGAAGGCCACTGGAGTTTGTTGAGTTAGGAGTGTGTATGACATGATTAGAACTATGCTTTAGTAAATCATTTTGGAGGATGAATTGAAGAGGAGGGAGGCCTGAGGAAAGGAGACTCTATAGAACGTTATTCTAGTATTTCAGGTGACAGGTTATGAAGACCTGACCTAGAGTGTTGGTTGTGATAAGGGAGAGAATGGGACTCAGGAGGGATTTTGTGGAGATAGAAATGACAAGATTTGTCGATTGATTAAATATGGGAAATGAATGAGAATCAAAAGTTAAGGATTACATAGAAGTTACAAACTTGGGTGACTAGAAGGATGGTGTTGCCCTTGAAAGTGATAAAGTGGTAAGTTTGGAAGAAGAGTTGGTTGGAGGGGAAAGGTAACAAATTCTGATTTATATTTATTGAATTTGACATAGTTGAGGGACACGCAATTTTTTTTTTATAAAAGTATTTTATTATTTTCCAGTTACATGTAGCGATAGTTTTCAACATTTGTTTTCATAAGATTTCTAGTTTCAAGTTTTTCTCCCTCCCCTCCCTTCTCTCCCCCCTCCCCAAGACAGCAAGTAATCTGATATAGGTTATATATGTACAATCACATTAAACATATTTTGGCATTAGTCATGCTGTGAAAGAAGAATCAGAGCAAAAAGGAAAAACCTTAAAGAAGAAAAACAACAGCACCAAAAAGAAAAGAAACAGTAGGGTTCAATGTGTATCCATATTCCACAGTTCTTTTTTTTTTTCTGGATTTGGAGAACATTTTCCATCATGAGTCCTTTGGAACTATCTTGGACCATTGTATTGTTGAGAAGAATCAAGTCCGTCACAATTGATCAACACATAATGTTGATGATACTGTATACAATGTTCTCCTGGTTGTGCTTATCTTACTTAGCATCAGTTCATGTAAGTCCTTCTAGGTTTCTCTGAAATCTGCCTGCTCATCATTTTTTACAGCACAATAGTATTCCATTACATTCATATAACTGTGAGATTTAAAATTGGATATTAGATCATAAATCTCCCCTACTTAACTTTTCCCTTAATTTATCTCCCAGACTAGTAAATGGAAGAAGCTTCTGGTTTTCTAGATAGAGCCTTTATTGTATATAAGGTGTTGTTGATTAGAAGGATAGGAAAATAGAAATACAGTACAAATCGTCTTAAATCTAGGCTTAGTCTATATTCCTTATAAAAACTCACCAAACAGGGCAAGACCAGGCATCAGGAAGTGACGTGGACGAGTGGGAGGAGGAAGGAAGAGACTGGCGCTCGGTCTCGGGCTTTTTTCCTGAGGATGCTGGTGGAGAGCGGAGCTAGAAATGTGCTCTCCCTTTAATAGATAGGAATCTAGGCCTTTCTCTCTCTCTTTACCAAATTATTATTCTCCTTAATAAATGCTTAAAAGTCTAACTCTTGCTGAAGCTTATAATTTATTGGCGACCACTCATTAGATATTTTAGACAGACTAGCTAGAATTTTAACCCTTAACATACCACAACTTATTCAGCCATTCCCCAGTTGATGGGCAACCCCATAATTTCCAATTCCTTACCACCACAAAAAGAGCAGCTATAAATATTTCTGTACATGTGGGTCCTTTTCCCTTTTTTATGATCTCTTTGGGGAAAAGACCTAATAGTGGTATTGCTGGGTCAAAGGGTATGCACAGCTTTATAGCCCTTTGGGCATAATTTCAAATTGCTCTCCAGAATGGTTGGATCAGTTCACAGCTCCACCAACAATACATTAGTGTTCCAGTTTTTCCACAGCTTCTCCAACATTTATTATTTTCCTTTTTTGTCATATTAGCCAACCTGATAGGTGTCAGGTGGCACCTCAGAGTTGTTTTAATTTGCATTTCTCTAATCAGTAGTGATTTAGAGCATTTTTTCATATGGTAATAGATAGCTTTGATTTCTTCATCAGAAAACTGCCTGTTCATATCCTTTGACCATTTCTCAATTGGGGAATGACGGACATGCAATTTTTAATGTCAAATAAGCAGTTGGTCAACAGATATTAAGTATTATAATAGTACTATGTGCCAGGCAGTGTGCTAAGTCCTGGGGATATAAAAAGAAGCACAAGACAGTTCCTGCCCACAAGGAGCTCACAATGGAGAAACAACAAGCAAACAAATATGTACAAACAAACTATATACAGGATAAATAGGAAATGATTAAGGGAGGGAAGGCACTAGAATTAAGAGGGATTGGGAAAGACTTCCTGTAGAAGAAGAGTAAAATCTAAGAGTAAAAAACCTAAAATGGTAGGATTTGAAGGAACCCAGGGAGGATGTCAGAGAGTGTTTCAGGAATACTAGACAGGTAGAGGTAGAGAAAATGCTCAAAACTGGTGTCTTGTTTGTGGGACAGCCAAGAGGCCAGTTGTCCCTGGATTGAAGAGTATGTGTGGAGGAGTAAGGTGTAAGAAGCCTGGGAAAGTAGGGAGGGGGCTGGGTTATGAAGGGCTTAGAAGGCTAACCAAAGCAGTTTGGATTTGCTCCTGGAGGCAAAAGCAAGGCCCTAGAGTTTATTGAGAGAGTGTGTGTGTGTCCAGATTCAGTCCTTCTACACTTTTACTAATATATGGGATGTGCTGCAGCGATCTTTGTCTTTCTATTATGTGTTTTGTACTCCGGAGCCCAAAGTTGTGTTTTTCTCCCCAGACCTGATAAGCAGGAAAGCACTTCATCAAGCATGTCTCCTCAATTTAGAAGAAAATGATAATGGCTTTTCTTCAGACTCTGGAGATGCCTATCTGCTGTTGCATAATCCTTTTCAGAAATTCATGCTCTCTACTCTCAGGAGATGGAAATGGTATTTTTCTTTGTCCTGGATTGTGCCTTGTAGGCTAATTAAGTATTGATAGGGTGAACTGCATTATGTAAGTATTTCTGTGTTCCGGAACACTTCTTGCTCTCTTTGGCAAAATAATCTGTGAACAATGTGTGCTTCCTGAACTCTTGAGTTGGGTTTGATTTTTAGGAGAAATCGCCCCTGGTGGATGGTGGCTTTGAGACAGCTGTTGGAGAGTCCCTGTGCCCTATCCCTGCTAAAAGACAACTAACTGTCAGGATATGGTCTTTGCTTTGTTATGTTATGAAACTAACTGAGCATTTTTGAAACCAGAGCAGAGAGAGAGGGCTTTTTAATTAAAAATTCTACCTGGGAGAATTTACCACTTCCAGGGACATACTATATTTTGACCTGAACTTTGGCTTTTCTTCTCAGAGAGCTATTATCAATCTCTAGAAAATCAAACTCATTAAAAGGGTGAAAGAGAAAAATACAATCTGCAGTCTATAAATCAGCAAGCTTGACTTATATTCCTGGCAAAATTCTAAAATGTGTAATTAAAGAGATGGCTAGTATATATCTAGAAGAAGAATCTATGATCACAGAGAGCCAGCATTACTTTATCAAGAGCAAGCTGTGTCAGATTAGCTTTATTTCTCTTTGTTGACAAAATTGCTAGTCAGGTAGATTAGGGAAATAGTGTATAGAGTTTAGTGCCTAAGAGTGCCAGGCCTGGAGTCAGGAAGACTCATCTTCCTGAGTTAAAATCTGGCCTTAGATGCTTACTAGCTGTGTGACCCTGGGCAAGTCACTTGACTCTTTTTGCCTCCGTTTCTGTAAAATGAGCTGGAGGAAGAAAGGGCAGATCAGTCCAGTGCCAAGAATACCCCAAATGGGCTTATGGAGAGTCCTGCATGACTGAAACGACTGAACAATAAGAACAGGTATTTTTTTGATGCTTGTTTTAAAAAATACGTCTGTCTCTTTATAATGGGTATTTCTTCTCATGACATGGAAGTGGGTCCTCCCCTGCCCCCTTGAGAAGTTTAGCAAAACAAAGTAACACTTTGACTCTGTCTGACAGTTTGTATAATTCCATACCTGGACACCGTGATCTATTTAGAGGGAGGAGGACCCGCTTTACCTGATTTTCACTGAAATCACCAGCAGTCACTGCGTCAATCTTAGTTCTATTGTCTTTCAATATGATCAGCTGGATTTTAGCAAAGTTCTGACAGAATATCCTGTGCTGTTCTTGTGGACAAGTGGGAAGGTGGGAGTTAAATAGAATAGAGCTAGGTGGATTTGGAATTGGTTAAATGACTGGACCCAGAGAGTGGTCATCAGTGGTTTGATGTCACTAGGAGTACTCCAGGGATCTGATCCGTCTGTGCTTGGCCCCGTGTTTAACATTGTTATCAGTAGATAGATAAAGCATTTACTACCGGACTAAGCATCAGGCCTACAAATACAAGCACAGGAGACAGTTCCTCCTTCTAAGATGTTTACATTCTAATGGGGGAGCCTGGAAAGAGGGGGTGGGAGAGGAGAAGTCCAGAGTTGAGTTATGAGCAAAGAAGATGAAGAGGAGCATAGCTGGGTCCCCTCCTAAAGTAATGATCAGGGCAGGTAGTTGCCAAGAGGGTTGGGCCTCAGGCTGAGGAGGATGTGGAGACAGACCTGAGACCTTAGCTTTAAAAGGTCTTCCACTGCATCGGGGCCATCTCCAGTTGGCCTGATGTATATCTTGCCGATGGACCCAAATGGCTCTGGAGGAGTGAGTGAGGCTGGTGACTTTGCATAGCCGGGCCTCACTTAAATCCTGTTCACTGTAAGCCATGACATCACCTTGATGTCATGGACCTCTTCCAGAACGAAGGACAAACACCAACAACGATGATGTGGCGACTTAAAAGCATAAATGACCTGCTTTTCACATTGGTAGATGACACAACTAGGAGGGATTAAAAGGGCTAGAATGTTGGGTCTAATCAGGTAACAATGACATTTCATAGGGATAAATGTCAGGTTTTATACTTGTGTTCAGAAATTTTACTTCACAAATCCAAGATTGGGTAGGCACAACTGGTTAGCAGTTCCTTGGGAAAAGATGGGGAGTTTTGGTGAACTGTGCAGTTTGAGTCTACAGTGTATAATGGCATCCAGGAAAAGGAACGTGACCTTAGGCTGCATGCTGAAGGCACAGTGTGCAGGGATGAAGAGCTGATGGCTCTGCTGTGTTCTGCCTTTGTTCAGACCGTATCTGGAGTATTCTAGTTAGTTCTGGGCATTTTGTTTTAGGAAGACAGTTGATAGAATAGCGACTGTACGGAGCACAGCGACAAGGAGTGGAGGGCTTTGAGTTTATGTCATATGAGAATCAGTAGAAAAAATTGTGGATATTTAGCCTGGAGAAGAGAGGACTTGGAGGACAAACGATAGCTGCCTTCTGTTATCTAAAGAGCTATCAAGTGGAAAAAGGATTCGCTTTGTTCTTGAATGAAGGGTGGACGTTTCAAAGTGGCAAATTTAAGCATGATCTAAGGAGAAACTTCCCAACATATCTTTCTGCTAATGAAATGGACTGCCCCAGGGGTGGTGCTAAGCTTCCTGTCATTGAAGGATTTGAAGTGGAGGGTGACTGACCACTGGCCTGGAACATCGTAGATGTGAGGTGGTTATTGTTGTTTTTTTAGGAATGGGATCGCAGTCAGTCTCCCTTCCAACTTGGAAAGTATAATATTGTTTCTGTACCATGTGATTGGGTAGCCAAAACTTGTATAGGAAGATAGGTTACAACAGGGTTATTGACAAAAATGTATTTTATTATAGTAAGTGCTGAAGGAGTATGTTTGAGCCACCAGTTTATAGGACTCCATGGCTTCTAGGTATATGGGGAAGAGTGTAGGATTTGAAATCATTACTATTTGGTGTAGTTGGGGGTAGTAGTTGTTCTGTGTGTCCTTATATTAATACCTCATTCAAATCATAGTAAAACAGATGTCATGAAATATTTTGCTTTTACGTGACAAATTTTGTATTGTTTGTATTTTGGCAATTTCATTTGGAAACTGTTGTACTTCTATATGGTTGAAGATGTGAACATGACTTAGGGAGAAGAAGAAGAAAACAACTGGATTCAGAAACAGTTTTCTTCCCGTAATTTAAAACATGAAAATTCAGAACTTTCATGAAACAGTACCTCATTTCATGAGACAAATTCTAATTCCATTTATGAAATAATCCATGGAACAACCCTTGGCAGTGGAGTCTGTTAAAAATGGAAAGCCTTAGCCCTGCTGCTGGCTAGTACAGTTCTTTGTTAGTGTAGTTTGTGTTGTGTTTCAGTGTAAGTATCAACATTACTCATTTAAAAAAAAACATTTTTTAAACAGGGCAATGAGGGTTAAGTGACTTGCCCAGGGTCACACAGCTAGTAACTGTTAAGTGTCTGAGGCTGGACTTGAACTCAGGTCCTCCTGAATCGAGGGCCGGTGCTTTATCCACTGCACCACCTAGCTGCCCTCTATTCTTTTTTCATTAAAAAAAGTATTGATGGTCAAGACCTCATTCATTTTGATGGATCCTCCTAATGAGGTGAACTTAAGAAGTTTGAATAGAATATTCCTTGTTCCTGGTGTATGTGTACTCAGAGACTACATACACTGGCACTTTGATTAAATTTTAATCCCTTTTTTCAGAAGACACAACAACTGTGTCTTTTCTTTCTCCTTTATCCCCTTCAGCACTAAGTATAGGCATATATGGGGTAGTTGGGTGGCACAGTGGATAAAGCACTGGCCCTGGATTCAGGAAGACCTGAGTTCAAATCCAGCCTCAGACACTTGACACTAGCTGTGTGACCCTGGGCAAGTCACTTAACCCTCATTGCCCCACAAAAAACCCCAAAAAAACTAAGTATAGGAATGTAATAAGAATTGTAAAAATAAAGAAAATAAGGGTCATAACCCAGTCGGCTTAGAATGAACCTTAGAAATTATGGAATCTAATCTTCTAATTTTATATGTAACAAACCTGCTGGATCCTGGGGGATTGAGTCTTCATCTCTTACTAAGAGTTCTGAACTCTATACGCATGTGGTCTGAGTTCAGTCCTAGGAGAGCATGCCTCTATAGAGAATGATTAAGGTTTTCTCCTCATTGTTACTGAGTCATTATACCCCTGCCCCAAAATACAACTCTGGGGAAATGTCTTTTTTTTTTTAATCAGTTTTATATTATTTTCAAGTTGATATTCTCTACCGCTCCTCTTTCTCCTCTCTCCTTTGAGAAAACAATAAAAAACAAAACCTGTTACACATATAGTCAAGCAAAACAAATTCTTTGTGGAAATATCTTAAACAAAGCTTAGGAATGGTTCATTTTTCTAGGGTCTCCTGAAAAGAGTTTGAAAGAGTTCCTTCCAGAAAAATACTCACTGTATTAGTAGATCATGTATAGGACAGCTATTTATTTTTTCCACCATTACAGAAATGATTAAAACATGGTTGTTCATGCCTGTAATTTCCTTCTACTGGAGGAAGCTAGTGGATCATTTAAGTTTAGGGGGTTTTGTCTATAGTAAAGCTGAAGCCAATCAGGTATCTGCATTAAGTCTGGTACTCTTTTTTTTTAATGTAATAAGCATTTTTATTTATAGTTTTGGATTCCAATTTTTATCCCTCCTTCCCTCCCTCCTCTCCTCCCTCCCTGAGTCAGTAAAGCAATCTGATATGGGTTATACATGTATGATTATGTAAAACATTACCATATTTGTCATCTTGTACAAGAGAATGATTAAAAGAAAAAAATGAAAGAAAGTGAAAAATAGCATGCTTCAGTCTGTTCCACCAATATCAGTTCTTTCTTTGGAGGTGTGTTTCATCAGTAGTCCTTTGGGATTGTCTTGGATCGTTATATTGTTGAGAAAAGTCAAGTCATTCACAGTTCTTCACCAAATAATATTGCTGTCTCTGTGTACAATGTTCTCTTGGTTCTGCTTACTTCACTCTGTGTCATTTCATACATGTCTTTCCAGGCCTTTCTGAAATCATCCTGCTTGTCATTTCTTATAGCACAATAATATTCCATCACCATCATATACTACAGTTTGTTTAGCCATTCCCCAATTGATGGGCATTCCTTTGATTTCCCATTCTTAGCCACCACAAAAAGAGCTGCTATAAATATTTTTGTACATATAGGTCTTTTCTCTTTTTGGGGGATGTCTTTGGGATATAAACCCAGCAGTGGTATTGCTGGATCAAAGGGCATGCATAGTTCTATAGCTCTTTGGGCATAGTTCCAAATTGCTCTCCAGACTGGTTGGATCTTTTCACAACTCCACCAACAGTGGATTAGCGTCCCGAGTCTGATACTCTTGAGGTGAGCCCCTAGTTTCTCAGGGCCACTAGGCTGCCTAAGGAGTGAACTGGGCCAGATAATATACCTATCACTATTGGGGTCTGGCATATGAGGGACCTCTACACTTCAAACATGGGAGAGATAAGGGGAGACTTAATTTCCAAAAAATCCCCAAGCTATCCCTTCCCAGACTCATAGGTGCACATTGATAAAGACCTAAAACATGAAACAGTAGCCTATAACTCCTAAAACGTGCAATGTTTTGTGGCCTACTGAAGAGCCATTTTATCTTTTTCTTGACTTTGTACTATCTGAGCAATTTCCTCACAGTTTGCATCTTCTAGCAGTCAGTCAATAAGCATTTATTAAGAGCCTGTTGTGTGCCAGGTGCTGTGCTGAAGACCTTCCTTTTGGTGGCTGTCTTCTCCTTTGAGAAGGGTTGTAACAAACTGAAGTCACCTGGAACCTCTTGAATCTTTGAGGTAACCACTGAAGTGGGATGCATCCATCTTGGGACCATTCTCCAGTCACCTCTGCTCAGGAAAAGAAACACAAAGTAGAAAAGGCAGCTTGGATTTTGAAATTAGGCTTCAGGCTCAGTCCGATGTATACATGGTCTTCCTGTCATGTGGGAGCAACTACCTCAGCTTGGGGATGGGGAGTCAGAGAGCTGCCCACCTTCAGAAGAGAGGAACAAGGGAAGCAGAAGTTAGTCGTATCTCCCTTTAAAGTGTGAGTGGGCAGTTCTTGGCTGCTCAGTGGCCACTCCTCTTTTTTTTTTTTTTTTTTTTTTTTTTTTTTTTTTGGTGAGGCAATTGGGGTTAAGTGATTTGCCCAGGGTCACACAGCTAGTAAGTGTCAAGTGTCTCAGGCCGGATTTGAACTCTGGTCTTCCTGAGTCCAGGGTTGGTGCTCTATCCACTGTTCCACCTAGCTGCCCCACGCCATTCCTCTTACACTGTCTCATCATGGGGTCAGGAGGCACTTGGGACCAAGCAGAAGCATTTGGTTTTGAATATCCTTTAGCAAGGGACATGCCCAGCAGAGGGGGCTGAGGCACATGCTCAGATCCCTGGGGGATGCCCTCCAGTCTGGCAGATGAGGGGGAGGGGATGGAGGGGGTGGTGCTGATTTCCCTCCATGACATGGAGAGGAGAAGACAGAGCCAGAGAGGGAAAAGTAACTTGCCATAAGTAGCAGAATCAGGTTCTGAACTCCCCGCTTGGGATGCCAAAGCCAGAGCCCTTGCCCACAAAGGAATCACCGCAATTGCTGACTGCTGAAAGGTGCAAAAAGCGTTCTCTCTCACATGTGTGTTTTGATCACTTGCTATTCCAGAGATAAAGGTTAAACTTAGTGGGCGTTTTTTCCTTTACCATTTTACAGACTAAGGAAGATGAGGAACCAAAAAGTAAACAGTTCAAAGAAGAGGAAGAAGGAGGAGAGAAACACAGGTAATCGATGGTTTGGTTGTGTTTGTTTGTTTGCTGGTTTGTGATATATGGTGACGTAGTATTGTCTGGTAACCCATTGTACGATTTGGGGAAGAGCGTTCCATTTCAGCCATGTTCTCATTTCCCTCCTTCCCACACCTACCAGCGTGGATTGGAAAGAGCACTGGAGTAGAAATCTGGAAGCCTGGCTTCTAGCCTTTATTCTGCCATTGATGAGTTGTGTGACCTAGAGCAAATGATTTCATCTTTCTGGTGCTTAGAGAAGATGATTTGAGAGGGATCTTTAGTTTAATGGTCTGAGGTGGTAGAGGTGATGGCCGCGGCCTGAAGCACAGTACCTACTTAGAGCATTTGACTTTGCATTTTTACTTGTTTTTTTGTTTTTTGTTTTTTCCTAGACTGGACCCAGTTTCTTCATACTCTGGGCTTCTGTGTGTGCCAGTTTACATGGCTGATTTAACTTCTTTAGCTACTTAATGGCAGAGGCGGGATTTGACTTCAAGTACACTGCCTTTTCCATTTTATAAACTACTGTCTCTGTGAATTAAGAAGATATGTAGGGGCAGCTAGGTGGCGCAGTGGATAGAGCACCGGCCCTGAAGTCAGGAGTACCTGAGTTCAAATCCGGCCTCAGACACTTAACACTTACTAGCTGTGTGACCCTGGGCAAGTCACTTAACCCCAATTGCCTCACTTAAAAAAAAAAAAAAAAAGAAGATATGTAGATATATCCACATAAGAATACTACTAAAAGTCAGCAATTCTTCATTTGGGGGAGACAAGTTTAGCTCAGCATAAGACAAATCTACCTAACAGCTTTCTAGAACCATCACCTGCTGCTTTACGGTTTCATTGTTTCCTCATAATATTAATAATAAAAATAATGGACACTTACATGATGCTTTAAAGTTTGCAGAGTGTAAATAACATACATACACATACACATATACACATTCCCCACCCCCTACACACACACACACACACACACACACACACACTAAAAAAAAAATCTCACTCGCACCTCAAAATAACCCTGGGAGGAAGATATTTCAGGGAGTTTATCTTAATTTTCCACAAATGTATTTAATAGAAAGTGTTAACTCATTTGCACATGATCACACAGTATTCAGTGCTAAAGGTAGGATTTGCACCTATGTCTTCCTGTTTCCAAACACTTCACTAGATCCCCTGTAACATGCTGCCTTATTGTGGAGTGTTTCTATAGGTCTCAGATGATTATTTTTTGTAGCTGGGATCCATGATTTTAGTTGGAATTAAATTAGGTAAACACAAAGAATCTAGAGTTAGAAGAGATGCCTGTGGCCAATTAGTCCTGCTCCTATAGAAATCATGAACTACACTGATTCTCTATAGCATATTTGGGAAGTGAGCGCCTTTACATGAATTTTGAGGGTAACTGCTGTTCATTTCTTTAAGATACAAACAAACTCATTTTTGTGATTCCTTATGGTTCTCTGCCCTCTTTAGTGAAGATCTGGAACATAATTTAATCTTTTCTTGATGACTGAGTCATTTTTGGGTGCATTGATTATTTTTCTTCTTTTAAGAAATTTTTAGTAAACATTTTTATTAAAAATTTTGAGTTCCAAATTCTACTCCATCTTCCCTCCCTTCCCCCTTCCTGAGGTGGTAAGCAATCAGATATAGGTTATACATGTACAGTTATGTAAAATATTACCTTATTAGTCATTTTGTATAAAAAACTTGAATAAAAGAAAAAATGAAAGAAAGAATGTGAAAAATAGCATGTTTCAGTCTGTGTTCAGTCAGTATCAGTTCTTTCTTTAGAGGTGGAGAGTAGGCTTCATCATTAGCCCTTTGGAATTGCCTTGGCTCACTGTATTGCAGAGAATAGTTAAGTTATTCCCAGTTCTTCATCACACAGTGTTGCTGTCACTATGCACAATGTTCTCTTGGTTCTGCTCTCTTCACTATACATCAGTTCATACAAGTCTTTCCAGGCCTTTCTGAAATCATCCTGCTTGTCATTTCTTATAGCACAATAATATTCCATCACAATCATATTGTAATGATTGGAATAATGCCACCTGCTGGAGACTTACTGTAGAAGAGTTCTGCCCATGAAGTGAAGGTCTTTGAGGGCAAGACCAGGAGTCATTTCTTTGGCGTCAGGAAGTGACGCGGGCTAGTGGGAGGAGGAAGGAAGAGACTGGCGCTCGCTCTCACTCTCTTTCCTTTGGACTCTGCTGGAGAGCGGAGCTAGAAATGTGCTCTCCCTTTAATAGATAGGAATCTAGGCCTTTCTTTCTCTTTACCAAATTCTTATTCTCCTTAATAAATGCTTAAAAGTCTAACTCTTGCTAAAGCTTATAATTTATTGGCGACCACTCATTAGATATTTTAGACAGTTTAGCTAGAATTTTAGCCCTTAACAATATACCACAGGGGCAGCTAGGTGGGGCAGTAGATAAGAGCACTGGCCCCTGGAGTCGGGAGGACCTGAGTTCAAATTCGGCCTCAGACACTTAATACTTACTAGCTCTGTGACCCTGGGCAAGTCACTTAACCCCAATTGCCTCACCAAAAAACCAAAAAAAACCCATCATATACCACAGCTTGTTTAGCCATTCCCCAATTGATGGGCATTCCTTTGATTTCCAATTCTTAGCTACCACAAAAAAAGCTGATAGAAATATTTTTGTACAAATAGGTCTTTTTCTCTTTTTTGAGATGTCTTTGGGATATAAACCCAGCAGTGGTATTGCTGGATCAAAGGGTATGCACAGTTCTGTAGCCCTTTGGGCATAGTTCCAAATGAGCATTGATTATTATAATATGCTGGAGTAGAGTGTGTTGAAGTCTTACAGAAAAGGCTTCTTTCTACTCCAGTTAACAAAGATCCCCAATCCAATGTATTTTAGAGTTCAGAGGACCATCACTTTAGAGGTCATTGAGCCCAACTTCCTTATTTTGCAGAAGAGAAATCTGACACAAAGATCAAGTGAATTGCATAAGGTCAAACAGGTATTAAGTGGCAGAGCTGGGATTTGAATCCACATAAGCTTGCCCAAATCTAGTGCTGTTTCCACTGTGCCTCCCAAGGATAAGAACTCTTGTTTCTGTCATCAGTCCTGCCTATCTCTAGCAACCTCCTTAGTTAGCAGCCACAGCCACCTTTTTTTTTTTTCTTTATCTGAATTTGGTGCTTTGCAGCTTCTATAGACTGGGAAATGGGATAACCAGTGGTTTTTAAGACTGTGCCTAAAATAAAGAGATATTAAGTAGAGGGTCTCCAAGGGATTTTCCTGTGAGTCAAGTATGTATGTTTTAATATAATGCAATACTGATGTATGTAGAAAGATATTGAAAATATGGAGAAAGATTATATTTCTTTCTAGGAGAGTATAATGAGGGACAACAAATACATTTTTGAATAGTTTCCTCATAAGATTCTCACAGAATCAGGGCAGCTAGGTGATGTAGTGAATAAAGCACTGGCCCTGGAGTCAGGAGTACCTGAGTTCAAATCAGGCCTCAGACACTTGACACTTACTAGCTGTGTGACCCTGGGCAAGTCACTTAACCCCCAAAAAAGATTCTCATAGAATCACATAAATAATTTATGAAGTAACAGGGCCATTTGTTCATTTGAATGTGGTTACAGGGACTTAGGATGTTTTCCCATAAGAGAGGCTAGAAGCAGGCATAACTGGCAATAGCAAGAATTTAAAACAGATACAAGAAGTCTATAAAAAGCATGATGGGACTCAGGCCATTTAATGTAGGGGCAAAATGCCTAGATAATACTTTAGCATATTACTATTAAATCCATAAAATACTATTCTGATGCCTCTTGTGGTAGGGTGGTAACTGAGTTCTCGAAGGCTTTGGTTGTAGAGTGTAATCTGTAGGTTCTGCCTTGCTATAAAGAAAAGCCTTAAATATTGTCCTGGTTGCAAACACTATCTGCTTTTTGATTAACTGACTTAATTAAATATGGAAAAGCTCATCACTGATGAGCAGCGCACTTATTTTCTGACCATGGCAACTCATGAAACAAAGAAACATACAAAACAGTCCTTAGTCCTTTGCGGCCACCTTTCACTTCTGTGGTGACAGTGGCAAAGTCATGGAAAAGGTAACTGAGGATACAAAGAGTCAAATGGTTTTTAGACTATTTATAAACCTTTACTCAGCTCTTGGTTCTTGAAATGTGAGATCCTTATCCAGTGACTTGGTAGACATAATACTAGAGGTAGCCATACTACTGGATTAGAATCATAATCTTGACATTCTCATTATAAATGAAGCTAGAAGACAAAAGGATGTTGCAGCTAAACTGAAGACCAGCATATAGGCAAATAAAGTTGGTAGAGTTGGTTTTATTATGTTTCTAAAGGCAACAGGAAACATGATTTCATAGGACATTTGGTCGTCTATTATTGTGTTGCTTATGCTAAGTATTTGCAGAGAAGCCACTATAAAAATAACTGGAGCTAATGTGCCAAATGTGTATTACAGAGGATCAGGAGATAGAGAAATTCTATGAAGAACTTGATAAGACCAAATGAAATCATGCCACTTGATTCATGATATCAGTGCAAAAGTGGGAATAGAGGGCAGCAAAAAATAGGTGGGAAAATATGGTTTAGGATTAAGGACCCTTATGAAGTAATTAGAAAGTGCTTTGCATCATTAGAAATGAAGGAAGCCTATTATGGTTATCTAAGTCCATCCTTCTGAGAATTTAGGAAAGATGGAACGAGCCCAAGGTAACCCAAGTAGATTAGTGGTAGGTTGGGTTTAAAAAAAAAAATTTAATAAGTTTTTATTGATGTCTTCTGTTTTTTCTTTTCTTTTTTTTTTTTTAGTGAGGCAATTGGGATTAAGTGACTTGCCCAGGGTCACACAGCTAGTAAGTGTTAAGTGTCTGAAGCCGGATTTGAACTCAGGTACTCCTGACTCCAGGGCCAGTGCTCTATCCACTGCGCCACCTAGCTGCCCCTGTCTTCTGTTTTTTATATCATGGTTTTCGGACTGCACAGCCACACTGTGGCCTGTGGCTCTTCCGGGCGCTGATCCATGGTCGTCCAAGACTGGTGGAAGCCTACTACTACTAGTTTTTCCCCATATCCTTATTCCTCCTGCTCTCTGAGAGCCATCCTATTTAACAAATTGTATTTTTTTTAATCATCCAAATTCTGTGAAGATTTTTTTTGGGTGAGAATTCTGATATATTAATTGTGGTTTTTTTTATCTTAATAGTATTTTATTTTTTTCCCCAGTTACATGTAAAGATAGTTTTCAACATTTGTTTTCATAACCTTTTGAGTTCCAGATTTTTATCCCTCCCTCTCTTCCACCTCCTCCCCCAGACAGAAAGAAATCTGATATAGGTTTTATTTTTTATACAATCACTTTAAACATACAAATAGTGTTTTTTAATGACAAAAAAAGGAAAAAAATCAGCCCCATTAATCAACACATTGAAAAGACCAAAAATCTGTGCAATGTGTAACACCTATAGACCTCTCACCTCCATGAAGGGGTGGATTGGGGTGTCCTCCCAAATCTCTTTAAGTCATGCTTGATCTTTAGAATACTGTTCCATTCACTTTTGATTTTTGGTGTGTGATCCTTGTTCATGTACCTTGTTGTAGTTGTTGTTTTCTTGGCTCTTCTGACTTCACTCTGCACTTACTCATGCATATATTTCCATGCTTCTCTATTTATAATTTATAATCTCTATATAATTTCTTACAGCACAGTAATACTCTATCACATTCATGTCCCACAATTTTTTATAGTTATTCCCCAATTGATGGTCATCTACTTTGTTTTTAATTCTTTTCTATCAGAAAAAAGTGCAGCTATAATAACTATTTTGGTGTTTATGGTGTATAATGACTTCCATGGAATATAAGCCTAATAAGGGTCTCTGGTTCAAAGGATATTTGCATAATTCCAAATTGCTTTCTAAAAGGGTGGTATGATTCCACAGCTCTATCAACAATGTATTAGTATGCCTATCATCCCACAACCCCTCCAGTATTACTATTCCTATGGTTTTAAAGATCTCTGGAGGAAATTCCCTAAATCTCACTTCACTTTTCCCAGGTCTTTCTCAGGCTTTGTGTATCCTGTGTGTTAACTGGATATGGTATTTCATTTTCAGAGCCCATACGATGACTGATCTTGTCAGATCAAAGGAAATCAATACCTGATTTATGACCCATAGTGTCATAAATGTATAAAGTAGCTTAGTCCTTTTCAGTTTTCTTTCTCCTCTTGCCATTTAAATAGTTTCTCTAGGAATTCCTATCTATCATACCCCTACAAAGTCAAGATTCCCAAAACTTCTTCTGCCAAGGGAACATTTGGTACTTGTTCTTAATTAAAACAGTCTATCGCTGGCTTACTTTCCCTCTTCAAGCCTCAGTTTCCTCATCTGTAAAATCAGGGGGCTTGGCCTTTCAGCTTAAGATCTGTGAGACCTCGTTGTACTGGCTCCCACACTACCTAGTGCCTAATCCTGCCTTCAGCCTGGACAACACCAGCCCCAATTTAAGTACTTGGGAAAATGTTATTAAAAATAGCCAAAGAAACATTGGTGGAGAAAGTTCCATTCTAGAAGCACCTTCCACTAATCAAAATCACCGGAATCATTTAATTTCTGAGCCCTGGAAGGAATCATCATCTAATCCCCCTTTCCCCCCAAATTTCCCCTTTTTCTTTGGGGTAGCAAAATGGGAGGAATTGTCTTGGCAGGTTCACCTTGCTAGTTATAAAACTATTTATCTGCTTCCTTCATGTAATAGCCTTTCAGGTCAACTTTGAGCTTAAGATTTTCCTTGTTGGTTCCATTTTTTAGTTATTTTATCATTCTTTTCTTTTGAATCAACTCCTTAAGCTATTTAACCCAATAACAAAATAAATGTTGATTTGTACAGTTATAGACTTAACTTTCATGGCTTCAACATGATTATTTAGTCCAGTTCCATGTCCACTTTTTTGGGGGGGTGGGGTGGGGCAGTGAGGGTTAAGTGACTTGTCCAGGGTCACACAGCTAGTGTTAAGTGTCTAAGGTCATATTTGAACTCAGGTCCTCCTGAATCCAGGGCTGGTGCTTTTTATCCACTGGGCCACCTATCTGCCCCCACCATGTCCACTTTAAAAAAAAAATAATAAGCATTTTTATTTAATGTTTTGAGTTCCATATTCTATAACTCCTCTTTCCCCTCCCTGAGGTGGTGAGCAACCAGATATAGGTTACACATATGCAATTATGTAAAACATTACCATATCGGTCATTTTGTGTAAGCAAACTTGACAAAAAGAAAAAAATGAAAGAAAGTGAAAAATAGCATGCTTTAGTCTGTGTTCAGTCAGTGTCAGTTCTTTCTTTGGAGGTAGATAGTATGCTTCATCATTACTCCTTTGGCATTGTCTTGGATCATTGTATTGCTGAGAATAGTTAAGTCATTCACAGTTCTTCATAGAACAATATTGCTGTCACTGTGCACAATGTTCTGCTGGTTCTGCTCACTTCACTATACATCAGTTCCTATAAGTCTTTCCATGCCTTTCTGAAATCGCATGACCACTTTTAAAAACATTTTGTTGATGCTTTTTGCTTTCACATCACAGATATTTTTGGATATAGTCTAACAACCCCACTTCCCAAAGTAACCCTCCCTTGGACGAAAGAAAAATGGTTAAACAAAACCAATGACAATGACCACTTTTGAGAAATGCATGCAGCATTCCAAACCTATAACTCCCCATGTCTCTACTTCAAGGTTGGAGGTACTTCCTCATTTCTTTTTCTGCTTTATGATTAGTCATTAAAGTTAATTGGCATTGGGCTTTTTTTAGTGTTCTTTTGCTTACATTATTGTAGTCTACATGTATGTTGGTTTTTTGGTTTCAAGTTCTTAATTCTTGTCACTTTTTATGAATTTCTCATATTCATTGTTTCTTATGATGAAAAAATATTTCATTATATTCATATAGTACCTGTTAACCATTGATAAATACTACTTTGTTTCTAGATTTTGCTTTCTTAAATAGACATAGTCATTCTTAAAATATTATGCTCCTTCATTGCATTGAGTACATTGTGTCTTTTGGCTTGTCTAAGATATCCCTCTATTCTTTTTATATTTTTTTCCCTTTCCAACAAGGTAACACTGTAAACACATCTACCTTCTACTAAGGGAGTCTGAGGGGATAACAACAATAGGGGAGTGGTCAGCACTCAAAAGCATAGTGACAGGTTCATAACCAGGCAGAAATGACCCTAATACCACTTCAAAGGACCATGGTATATAGTAGAATAATTGGAAATTGTGTGTGTGTGTGTGTGTGTGTGTGTGTGTGTGTGTGTGTGTGTGTGTGTGTGTGTGTGAGACAGGGTGGTTGGAATTTCTCCTAACATCCTTTGCTTCTGCTCATTGTCTCCCTTTTGCTCTATATAGAGGTTAGTTTTCCTTCCTTCCCCAATGATCAGCTTTGCCTCATTGTTTCTCAATTGTTTTATGGTAAAAAGTTTCTGAAAGCCTAGAATAAGTGTAGAAAAGACTCTGGTGTTTATAGCTAGCTATCTAATCCTGCTAATGGTATAGCATTTCCCTTCTCTGTGGTAAGTTTCTTGTGTATTATGCAAGGTAATCTTTGTTATGAATATTATCTGCTCTGGGTCTTGGTTTCCTCACCCATTAAAGGAAAGGGTTGGACTACATGATCTCATAAGTCTAAGGTGTCTACCACCTTTAACATTCTGTGATTCTATGATTTTATCTCCATGGGTTATGGAATGTGAAGGGGAGAGAGGCTTGAGCTGATAATAATAAGTATAATGAATAAGTAGCCCCCGAAATGCAGAATCTTGGGCTATAATTAATCCTTTTCTCATTATTTCAGCACTTAGTCATTTCCTTACAATTACAGTTCAGCATTGGACTGTCTGCAAAGACTTTACAGCTTGGTAAGATCAAGCTCACAGAAGGCCTATGCTAGGGCAGGTCAGATAACAGGGCCGTTACTTAAGCCTGGCTTCTGGGAGTTCATTCCAGTGATGGCTCACCCCTGTTGACTATGTGCAGAGGGGTTCATTCAGTGGCACTGGTCTTCCTGATCCTGTGCAGAAGAAGTCACAGAGTTCTCTCCTGCTGCTTCAGCTGCTGCTTTCCACCAACTCTTTCAAAGTACATTTTTCTTATGGCTTTTTTTCTTCTCACCTGTCTAGGAAGATGCTAACTGAACATTGGGCTCTTCAGATTAGGCCTTGGGGGCACTGGTTTCTCAAACCAAATTGGGTATCACTTACTATAGGACAGATTGTGGCACTTGCCTTTTTATTGTTAACACTGAAATCTCTCAACCAGTCCTATCCGAGGCACATGACTTTAACCTTTCTGAAAAGACTGCACTCTCAGGTTTTGCTTGTGGGACTTTAATTGCTGATTCCATATCATTTAGAGCCAGCCCAGCCCTGCCCAAGTTTCTAAACCCCCTAAGGTGTTAATTACCTGATGTTCTTCTCTTTCTGAAAATTCAAACTCAAGAGGATGGTATTCTTGGTACAGTTGCAGTCTCACCCATTTGTCCCAGGTGGCTACATTTCAGTAGTGGTGAGACTTTGATGACAGCCTGGCATACTGGAATTATTTCTTAACTTTTAAAGTAAAAATGAGTCATTTCTCACTTCTGAGTATTTTTGGATCATATGATATCATGCTCATTGACTGATGTTTCTATTGTTGCTTGTGAAAATGAGGGAGTGGATTGGGGGTTTAGGGGAGAAATTCTGTAATAGCAGTTTGTTGACAAGAAGGAGGAACCCACCCTTTTTCTTCCTTGGTCAAATTTAATAAACCGTATCACCAAATATGAGAAAGGAAGTACAGACAAAAAAGAGGGAAAGCATTAATGCTTAATCAAGATGTGGTGTAGTAGAAGGAGCTCTGGACTGAAAATCTGGACACTTGGGTTCTCTTCCTGGTTCTGCACTCCTGACATCTGGAGAAAATGAGCAAACAGTTAAGTGAACCTAAGGCAAAGTCTTCCCTGGAGTAGAAGAGGATCCTGGGTTGTCCTAGGGGCAGGTCACACAGTGTACTTCTGCTCCTGCCCTGTATGTAGCATACCTGTAAGACAAAGGTCACCTGACCCTCGAGGGGAACTTAAAGGGAGAAAAAAATCATTGGAGAGCATCCCAAGTTCAGGCTGAGTGGCATGTTAGTTCCTTGATTGCCTTTGGGATTTTTTACAAAAAAGTATCAGCTACTGGAACCTCTTCCTTCTCACACTCCCTCTTTAGTTTCCGTTGGGCCCAACTTGTAGTTGACAGTAAAGAGGAACTTAGAAAAAGAGGGAAAGGGAAAAGAGACAGATAACGAGATTTGTTTTAGATATATTGAGTCTTAGCAAAAAAGAAGAAGTTGAGATGCCAGTAAACATTAAATGTATTGGACTAAAAAAACAAGAAATGGGAGGAAGTTGGTGTGTAAGAGGACATTGGGGGACTACCTCACCTTATTTGGCACTTGAGCATTCTTTCTGTTGGGGAATGCCATCTAGCCATTTCTGTTTTCCTTCTGGCACACAGGTACAAGGTGGTGTGGATCTCGGCATTGCTGTTGGACAGGTAATAGTGTGAAGTGAGAAGAGAGGTGATTTCCCCAAGGATATGAGGCTAGTTGATGGCAGAACTTAAAATGAGAACCCAGCTCTCCTGATTCCTACTCCTTTATTTTTGCTGCTATATGACCTATTTTTTATTTCCCCGAATTCCAGTTTTTGATTACTGACTAGGGTTGCGCTGGAATATGGTGTACTGAGAAGTCAGTTGCTGACATTAAAAGAGAAGAGGGTTTGTTTTTTTTGCTTTTTAGGGGAGAGTGGGCCTTCAGTGTGTTGCTTATTGCCTTTGGGGACTTCCCATACCACAGGAATTCTGGGCAGGGAGAGGGTGTATATAAGAGCAGTCAGTCTTAGTGCCAGATGAAATCACCGTGCTTTCCAGACCTCTATCTGCTTGGGTTGGAGATTAACTAGTAGTTTATAGTCAGTCTGGTGGGAGGCCCTTCTAGTAGTAGGACTTGCAGATTCTCTCACAAACCTACTAGTGTGGTCTGAAAGATACTATCTTTTGATTTGGGTATTGGGAAATAAGGCAGCAGTATCCGCAGCACAGCTGATGAGAGGGTGGCTAGACCCTGTTGGGTGTGTTTCAGATTCTCCCCTGGAGACTTTAAGGGCCAGAAAAGAAACCATATCTGTCCCTGTTCTCAGCCACTGGGTCACAGCCTTTGGGAATCACCAAGAATACTTGTGGCTCTAATTCTTGACCACTAGCACAATTTATTGGGGATTTATTGGGTGTAGGGAAGTGTAGCTGACAATATAAGAAAGTGCTTCAAACATAGGCCGAGGCAGATTCAGGTCATTCCTGTTCTGAAAGAAATTACATAGATTTCAGACAGCGAAATGGGGGATTAATGACTATCCATATTAGAAGAAAGTACACCTTTTGCCTCCCCACTTTGTTTTTTTCAGGACCTGCTGAAATGTGTACAGTGTGCTGCCTCTTTCTCTGCTTTCCCTGTTCTGACCTTGAAAACAGGAGTAGAATGGAGCTAATTCCCACATCTTGGTTTTTCTCTTTGTAAATGATCACTTAGCGTGTGTAAGACAGGTAAGACACCCAGTATTCTGAAGCTGTTATGTTTTATGGATGATTTTCAGTCTCTCTTCTGCTGAGTAATACCCAGTATAGTTGACCTTTTCCACTGAAGACAGTCTCTGTGGGCTTTAGCGCCCCAAAGGAGAGCTGTTTGTGGACTTTATCTTACTCCTGGGTGCTGGAATATTTATTGATTGAGTTAGGAGCTGGTTCTCAGCCCTGTTCTTGGCAGCTGCCTACAAGAGCAGCAAACAGAGGCCCCTATTACACCTCCTTGGCAAATATGACTCTTAAGTTCCATAACCTTTTGATTTGAAGGCGTTAACTCTTGGCGTGACATATTTGACTGACATACCCCTTCTTGCCGTGAATTTTCCCATGCCAGGGGCTAAGGCAGGGACTACCAGTCACAGAACCTTAGAATTTACCTAGTCCTACGTGTACCTGAACAGAAACCTATTCTTAGAGTCTCCAGTGACGGGAGAACATCCACCCCCCAAGGCAGCCTGGTCTACTTTGAAAGGGCTCTGATAAGGAACCTTTTCTCATTGTAAGAAAATTAAGGGATTAGGAAGAATAGGGGAATGGGAGTAGAATTTGCAGATTAGGCTCTTCTTGGTTGATTTTTCCCAAGTGACAGAGCTCTGGATCCCAGAATTTGGCTCATTTACAATCCTCAAACTAAACTTTGTCATTTACACTTAGTCCTTATTACTCTTTGTTTCTTTCTCTGAGATAACAGGAAGGACAAAATGACATATTCTTGTCCTGTTCTCTAATTTGTCTTCCCAGATAGGGATTAGACTGGGTGGGAGGCAGAGAAAGCACAGATGGAATTGGAGGGAATTAAAACCTGTCACTAGAAGAAAGACTCAGCTATAGAGGAAGTAAAAAGGGGGGGCAGCTAGGTGTTGTAGTAGATAAAGCACCAGCCCTGGATTCAGGAGGACCTGAGTTCAAATCTGGCCTCAGACACTTGACACTAGCTGTGTGACCCTGGGCAAGTCACTTAACCCTCATTGCCCTGCAAAAAAAAAAAAAAAGGATAGGGGTGCATTTGGCCCTGCTCTTTGTTATCTGGTGTACAGATTGGGCAGCGGTCATAAGAAGGATAATTAAAAGACACAGTTTATCAAAAATATGCTTTATACAGTGCGTGTTCACTATAAATATGTCCACTCTGTTACCTTTAAGGCTGCTTCTAAGTCTTCTGAGTTTAAGTTTTATCTTCTACTTGCCAGAGCTATCACAGGCCCAAAGCCCTGACACTGGCTCTTAGCCAGAATGTCTTTGAAGTCTCCAGAGAGCAATTAGGTGCTTGTTCTGACTTGGGGGTTTCTGTCTGTGCAGAGAAGGAGGAAGTCTGGGAAGGTGCCGGTGATTTGGTGTAAACATTGATTCCTTGGGCTATGGAGCATTTCATCAAGGTTGAGCGGTTGTGTGAGAAGAGTCAGGGAAATTAAGGGTGTATAACTTTGGGTCTTTGAGATCAGATAAGAACTTGTCTTTTTGATTTTTCCTTCTAGTTGTGCACGTGCTTTTGCCTGATACAATTGCCCCCTCAGATTCTACCTCTAAAAAATAGAGCAACAAGATGAAACCAGATGACTGGATTAGGAGTGTGAAAAGGGTTGTGTTTCCCCTTGTGGTGGGGGCAAAGGGGAGGCACCATAGGAGAAGGGGGAATTCTGAAAAATTTATTATGAACTAGACTTCTTTTTTTTCCCTTTTTTATTTAAAAAAATTTTTTTTGGAACCAGACAGTTCTAAACAAATTTATATGGAAATGTGAATCTGTTATGTACAGCTTGTTTTTTTTTTTTTAAAGTACTTTCAGTATTGCCTTGTGTGTCCTCTTAACTTCCACTATCTTCTGCGCATTTCAAGAATGGTTTTTTATTTATATATTTTGCTTTTTATCCATCCCATACAACAAAGGATTTTTTTAAAAGAAGAAAAAATGAATAAAACCAATCAATACATTAGAAAAAACCCCCGATGTGTGTAATATTTCATACCTGTGGACTCCTCACATCTTTTTTTTGAGCCAAGCTTGATTTTTGTAATTTTGCTAAATTGATTTTTGATTGTTCCATTGTGGTTATTCTTCCCATTTACATTGTGGATAGTCATTGTGTATATTGTTTTCTTGGCTCTGCTTCCTTCACTTTGCATGAATTCATGGAAGTCTTTTCATACTAATATGTATTCTTCATGTTTGTCATTTCTCACAGCATAGCTATATTCTGTTACATTCCTGTACCATCATTTGTTTAGCTATTCCCCAGCTGATGAGCATCTACTTTGTTTTCAGCTCTTTGATACCACAAAAAGTGCTACTGTAAACATTTACTTATAGAAGGGGCCATATTTGAGTATATGGCTAACATTGGAATCTCTGGGCTAAAGATTATGGATATTATAATCATGACTGTTTGTGTTCCCTTCTGAACTTCTTCCTGTTCTTTTTTTTGAGTATTGTAAAAAATTTTTATTAACATCTTTTCCCCCTCCTCTTTATTTTTTAATGTTTTGGTATCCCAGGTACTGCTCCCAGCTCCTTTTGCACAATTCTGGCCTCCCTCATAAGAGCCCATCTTTGTAAATAATAAGTATAGTGTCAAAGAAATACATTTATTTTGTATTGCTCATGTCTGAAAATGGATATCTCATTCTGCACCTGCAGCCCATCACCTCTCTGAAAATAGGTTTCATCAGTCTTCTGGATTTTGATTGGTCTTAGCATTCCTTCTTGTGTCTAAATTTTTAAGTTTGTTTTTGTTTTTTTGTGAGGCAATTGAGGTTAAGTGACTTGCCTAGGGTCACACAGCTAGTAAGTGTTGTGCCACCTAGCTGCCCCATGTCTAAATTTTTTTAAATGATGAACTTTGCAAACATTGAAAAACAGAACAGAAAAATAGAACAACAAAAAAAAAAGAATCTGTGAAACATATACATATACAAAGTAGAACAGAAAACAATTATATGTGGAATTGTGAACCTCACTTATATAAAGCTTGCTTCTTAAAAAAGTGTATATTAAATTCAACACGTTACTTTCAAACCTTTCCTGTGTTTGTGTTTCCTTTCTGAACTCCTGTGCTTTTTTGTACATTAAGAAAATGTTTCAGTGACTCATTTTTCTTTTCTTTCTTTCTCTTTTTTTTGGCAATAGTATCTCTAGCTACTTTCCCTATGAGAAAAAGCAATCAAACTACAAT
This sequence comes from Dromiciops gliroides, assembly GCF_019393635.1. Lineage (NCBI taxonomy): Eukaryota > Metazoa > Chordata > Mammalia > Microbiotheria > Microbiotheriidae > Dromiciops > Dromiciops gliroides. The sequence continues at coordinate 669,048,871 of NC_057861.1, forward strand.
CCTTGTAACAAATAAGTATAATCAAGTAAAACAAATCTATGCAGTTCCTTTATCCAAAAATGTATGTCTCATCCTGTACCATAAATCCATCACCCATCAGTTCTCATGCTTGACCATTGCACTTATCAAAGGTCTTAAATCTTACAAAGCTGTTTTCCTTTACAATACTGTGGTCATTGTGTAAATTGTTCTGTTTCAACTCAAGAATAAATGGAATTTACTTGATGTATACAGAGGAGAGGATACTGAGAAGTTACTTACTTAATTTGTGGTATGGTTCCTTATGGCCCTGTGGGTATTTGTGCTTGATCTATCCAACCTTTCTTATTCTTTTTATACATCACCCCCTTGCCCTGGTCCAATGAAACTGTTATTCTAGCTAGTCTCATATTCCTGTTGCTGTTCCCAAGCTTTTGTACTAGCTGTTCCCCATGCCTCAATGCATCCCTCCTTTACCTCTGCTTGGTAGTTTCTTGCTTCCTTCAAAACTGCTGAAGTGCTGTGGGCTACATGAATGAAGCCTTTCCTGATTTTCAGCTGCTAGTGGCCTCCCCACAAACCATTTGTCTTTTTATCTTATGTATTTTACGTAAGCTTATGTGTATACATGTTGTCTCCCTCTCCCATAGAATTTGAGCTCCTTGAAAGCAAGGACTACTTCATTTTTGCTTTTGTTTTTCAGGCCTAGAATAGGGCCTGGGACATACCATCTGCACTTAATACATGTTTATTGATTAATTAATTGGACCAGCACTTCAGACTCCATGTGTTGAGAACTTCTGAATTCTGCTTCCTAAGTAAGTGTTGAGTGTAGGTAGGTAAGCTTGCTGGGATGATAGTGGGCATGCAGTGTACAGAGCCAGGATTGAGTTGGGATGTTTTGAACACCACCTCTTAGGATCAGGGCTGGGTAGTACCCGTTTCTGTGGTTTGATTTATAGAGTGCCTTGCCCCTTGGGTGGCTTCTCAGGAAATACTGTGTCAGCAGTGTAGGAGAAGGCTTAAAAATAATACAAACCAGAGGGTGTGGTGTGATCAACGACTTCTTAGTTCCTCTGACTGAGCATTCAGTAAACTGAACCAAAGCCAAACCACTGTTTTGTGCAATGGTAGCTAGTGGTCATTCAAGGGATCATTTTGTTATTATTGATGGAATGTTAGATTTGGAATATGAGAGGCTTTGAGACCCCTTTTCTGGAAAGAGGCAAGAAGAGTGGCTATTTGACCAAGTAGTTTAGGGAAATAACAAGGACAAAGAAAATGGAGAGTATTAGAGGCAATGTTCTGACAACAGATAGGAGCTATGCCTCTTTTTTTTTTTTTTTTTTTTGGTGAGGCAATTAGGGTTAAGTGACTTGTCCAGGTTCTCACAGCTAGTAAGTGTTAAGTGTCTGAGGTTGGATTTGAAGTCAGGTCCTCCTAACTCTAGGGCCGATGTTCTATCCACTGTGCCACCTAGCTGCCCCAGGAGCTATGCCTCTTGAAGCCATTCTTATAATTTGGTATCCGTGGAGCATTTCCAGATTGACTTCCAGCAATACCATGAAGAACTGGGGGTGGTGGTGATAATAATAATGGTAATAATAATAAATGCTGATATTTATATAATACCTTAAAGTTTGTGAAGCACTTTACATACATTATCAGATTTGATCATTCTATTACCTCTGTGAGGTGACTACTATTATTAAGTGAGAATTTTGGAAAATAGCCAAAAATCATTAGCAGGTGCATCCCAAATATAATAAGATCTTATATTGTAGAATTATAGAGTCTATGATAGGACCTTAGAATTCATCTACTTCAGCCCATGCATAGATAGCAACCTAGACCTAGAGCAATAATTTAGTGACCACACCTAAGGTCACGTAGCTCTAGTCAGATCTGGGACAGGAGTCCTTGCATTAGCACACACCACTAATACAACACCTCTAGCTTTCTCCCAGGAAGGCTTCAGAACCATAATAGAGGAAATATGGGGACATTGGGAGGGAAGACGCAGACTTGCAGAAGAAGCCTCTTTTGAAGGATTCAAGATTTGGATGTAGGTCAGGGTTTTCATTTTATTGATGAGATAACCTTCCCAAATTCTCACAAGTACTAGCTTAGAGACCCAGGTGCTCTGGCTGCAAATCTGCTTTCCCATGTAGATTTCTTGGATTGAGAATATATCGTGTAGCCTCTCTGCCCCTCTGCTTTTTGGAGGCGTTTCAGATCCAAAATTTTATAAATTTCGAGGAGACTTGGCTTCTTGTACTTCCGTTTTTGTGCCCCTGGTTCAGGTCCACAGAAATTGCATTGGGTCGCTGCCTTTGTGCTTCCAGGGTGTTCCAGAGAACAATTTTCATTCGTTTGGCATAAACAAGCAGTGACTGTGGGGAATTAAAAATAGTCGCTCTGAGTGTTTTCATCCTAAAAGCCCCTCACTTGACCCTTCTGTCCCAGCTAGCTATCATCCTATGTCTCTTCTGCCCTTCATAGCTAAACTCCTTGGAAAGGCCATCTACAAATAGGTCTCTCCACTTTCTCCTCTCACTCTTTTTTTTAACCCCTTGCCATCAGTCTGGCTTTGGACTTTATCATTTCACCAAAACTGCTCTCTCCAAAGTTACCAGTGATCTCCTGCTTGTCAAATCCAGTGACCTTTTCTCAATCCTCAATTCTCCTTGACTTCCCTGCAGCCTTTGACACTGTTGATTACTTTCTCTTACTTGATGCTGTCTTCTCTCTAGGTTTTCAGGACATCACTTTCTCCTGATTGTCCTCTTACCTATCTGACCAGTCCTTCTCAGTCTCCTTTGTTGGATCCTCCTCGAGATGACACACCAACTGTAGATATCCCTCAGTACTCTGTCCTGTGCCTTCTTCTCCCTCTATACTACTTCATTCGGTGACCTCATCAAGGATTCTATGCTGATGATTCTCGGATCTCCCTTTCCTGTCCCAGTCTCTGCTGACTTCCAAGTTTGAATCTCTAGTTGCCTTTCAGACATCTCAAACTGGAGCTCCAGGTTTTAAACTCAGTACGTCCAAAACAGAACTCATTATCTTTCCTTCTAAGCTTTCCTCCTTTCCTACCTTCCCTATTACTTGGAGTCCCTCAGGCTCACAACCTAGGATCATCCTAGCGTCCTCACTATTCCACCCCCCCCCCCATAATCAAGCTGTTATCTAGATCTGTCCTCAATTTCACCTTTGCAACATCTTTAGAATATACCCCCTTCTCTCCTTTGACTATGAGAGCACCTTGGTATAGGTGTTCATGTCTTAATTACTGCAATAGCCAGCTAGGTAGTACAGTGGATAGAGCACCAGCCCTGGAGTCAAGAGGACCTGAGTTCAAATTTCACCTCAGACACTTACTAGCTGTGTGACCCTGGGCAAGTCACTTAACCCCCAGTTGCCTTAAAACATCTGGGGTCATCTCCAGTTATCCTGATATATATCTTGCCACTGGACCCAGTTGGCTCTGGAGGAGAAAGATGGGTGACCTCCCACACTTCAGTTCAGTTCAAGTCATGACATCACCTCCTGATGTCATGGTCCTTTTTGAGAATAAAAACAACAACTGCAATAGCCCCACGTGGGTCTGCCTGACTCAGATCTCTCCCCTCTCCAATTCATTCTCCATTCAGTCACGAAAGAGATTTTCCTGATGTGCAGGTCCAGTCTTGTCACCCCCACCATCCTCCCTCCTGTAAAGTCTCAAGGTTTCCTATTGCCCTAGGAGCCAATCCAGAATGTTCTGTTTGGCCTTCAGACCTCTTTCTACCTAGCACCCTCCTACCTTTCCACTCTTCTTATATCGTACTCTCCAACACAAACTCTTCAGTCCAGTCACACTGGCCACCTGCCTGTCCTGTGAATAAGGCTCTCCATCTCTCAGCTCCAGGCATTTTCTCTGGCTGTCCCCCCTCCCATGCCTGAAATGCTTTCCCTCCTCCACTCTGATTACTGACCTTCTTGGCTTCTTTTAAGTTCCGGGTAAAATCCAGTCTTGTATGGGGAGCCTTCCCCAACCCCTCTTAATTCCAGTTTATTATTTCCTATTTGTCTTGGATATAAGTTACCTTATATATATATATTTGTTTGCACGTTGTCTCCTCCATTAGATTGCAAGCTCCTTGAAGGCAGAGACTGTCTTTTTATTTTTGGGCAGGGCAGTGAGGGTCACATGACTTGCCTAGTGTCACACAGCCAGTATCAAGTGTTTGAAGCTGGATTTGAACTCAGGTCCTCCTGAATCCAGGGCCAGTGCTTTATCCACTGTGCCACCTACCTGCTCCCCCTAGAGTCTCTCTTTTACCTCTTTTTTTATATCCCTTCTGCTTAGCAGAGTGACTATTTTAAATTCCCCACAGCCACTGCTGTTTATGCTTGGTGTTTAGTCGACTATAGAAATGGGGAAAACCCACAAAAACTCTAGGGATCAGTCTTAGAGTGTTGTCCTTTGGTAATTTGATGAGCTGTTTGCGTAGGTTAGTTCTTTAAGAACTTTCTTTTTAGTTATATCAGTAAATCAGCTGAGATCCTATCCTTGAATTTTAACCTTATTAGTACAAGAAAGCTTCGTTAATCTTTATTAATCTGGACAAAGGGTGGACTGAAGTTTACCTTTTTCAATATCTAAGGAAAAAATTGACTAAACTGATGAATGGGATAGACAAAGCCCTTGTCATTTCTTTCTTTCTTTCTTCCTTTTTTTTTTTGCGAGGCAGTGAGGGTTAAGTGACTTGCTCAGGGTCACACAGCTAGTAAATGTCAAGTGTCAGAGGCCGGATTTGAACTCAGGTCCTCCTGAATCCAGGGCCGGTGCTCTATCCACTGTGCCACCTAGCTGCCCCTCCTTGTCATTTCTAAGATCACCTTCTTTCACAATCACACAGTAATTTGTCCTCCTCTGAGGTTCACTAAACCCATGGCTCCCACCTAATCAGAATTCTGATAGCTGCTGTTTACTGATTTCCAAGATGCTCCCATTCTTTCCTGAATGTGTTTAGTGCCTGATTCACAGTCTGTCTCCTCTCCAACTCCTGCCCTCGTACTAGAGGACTGCAACATGCATATTGATACTCCCTCAAACACCCTAATTATACAGTTCTTCAACTGACTAATATCCCATTACCTAGTCTCCACCTAACCTCAGTTACATACAGAGTTGGTTATACCCTTGATCTTGCCATCACCCCCAGATGCTCCACTTCCATCTCGTGAACTCTGAAATTCCCTTATCTCATCACGATCAATTGTCATGTCTGTCTCTTCCTCTGCTTTGCAACCCCAAACCCTTTTCTTAGTCCTCATTGGGACATTTAGTTTCTTGACTCCTCAATTCTTTCCCAGGCTATGCTCTCCTCGCTTCCTCATCTTGACCCTTTGGTGAACCAGTTCAGCTCTACACTGTCTTCTTCCTTCTAGTCCTTTGCCTCTTTATCTTTTTGAAGATCTTGCCCTGCCAAGCCTTAGCCTTGGAATATTACCAACATCTGCTGCCTTCACTCTTATGTGTTGCCAAATGAAGCTGCAGAAAAAAATTACAAAAGCTGTGCTACCTAGGTCCCCAACAAATTTATATTACAAAATCTCAACTGGATCCTCACTGTGACAAGGCAAGCCTTTTATGTCTCCCTAATTGATTCTCCATTCCATTCACTACAGTGGTTTTTCGAAACTTTTTCATCCCCCCATAGACCTCCCTTAGCTTCTCCTCCTCCCCACCCTCTAAGCTACAAACATTGCTTCATATTTTACTGAAAAAATGGAGAACATTTGCTAAAAGATCCTTCTCCCCTCCTTTTCAACTCACATCAGTCAGGTGTCTTCTGCCACTGATTTCCTCTTTCACCCCTGTCTCGTGTGAAGTTGTGGCCCTTGCCAAAGTAAACCTCTCTATATGTACAAGCGACCTCTTTCTTTTTTTTTTTCTTTTTTTTTTCTTTTTTTTTGCAGGGCAATGAGGGTTAAGTGACTTGCCCAGGGTCACACAGCTGGTTAAGTGTCAAGTGTCTGAGGCTGGATTTGAACTCAGGGAGTCCTGAATCCAGGGCCGGTGCTCTATCCACTGTGCCACCTAGCTGCCCCACAAGCGATCCCTTTCCATCTTGTCTTTTTCCAGCAGATTGCCCTCTCTATTATCCTTACTTTCTCACTTATCTTCAATCTCTTTCTGTCTACTGACTGCTTCTCTTCTGCCTCTAAATTTGCCCACATCTCATCTCCTCCGAATCCTCACCTCATCTATCCGTCCCTACTAATGCTCCATATCTCACCTTCCTTCAGCTGCTAAACTTGAGAAGGCCCTCTACAATAGGTGCTTTTACTTCCTTCCCTCTCACTCTCTTAACTCTGTGTAGTCTGACTTCTGATCTTACCATTCAACTAAACCTCTGTCCAGAGTTAATAGTGATTTCTGAATTGCCAAATCCTTCTTGAGCTCTGTGCAGCTTGGGATATTATCGATCACCTTCTTCTGGAAGTTTTAGGGTTCAGTGGCACGCCTCTTTTCCTGGTTCTACTCCTACCCATCTGACTGTTTCTTTTGCTGACAGCCTCTTTGTTTCATCCTGCTCATACCTCATAGCTGGGTGCTTCCCAGGGCTTTGGATTCCAGACTCTGGAGCTTTTATAAAAGAATCCTAAATGTTTTAACATAGTTTTTTGTATGTGATTGATTCCACAGGGAACTCAAATTGCGGAACTATGTCCCTGAGGATGAGGAGCTAAAGAAGAGGAAGGTGCCTCAGGCCAAACCAGCCTCAGGTAGGGATGAATGGGGTTGATGGGAGGAAAGAAAGGGTAGGAGAAACAACTGCACAGTTTTGTTGCCATCTGTTTGGGGAAAGTTAAGAGCCACAGACCTTAAGCGGTGCCTTTCCCATGTTCTTTTGTGTTCCCTTTGTTTAGCAGAGTACCTAGCCCATGGTAGGTGCATAATGAATGTTTATCGACTCACTGGCTTTGAAGGATCTGATCTTTTTGGGACGACAAGTAGGAAGGGGAATCAAAGTAGTGCATGAGCTACTTAAGTTATTTAGCTAGTGCTAGATGGAAACAAGTTGTAGCTGGTCCCTTCCTCCTATTTCTTTCACTGTTTTGACGGCACTTTAAAAAATGCACACCACAGGTCATTTAATACTAAAAATAGAGCTCTCAGTCTGATAAGGAGACAACCTACAAACAACCGTGTGTAGCTAAAATATATACAGGATAAACTGAAGATAATCCTGGATGGGAAGGCACTAAGATTGAGGAAGACTGGGCAAGGCTTTTTGCAGAAATTGGGTACCTTGGCCAAGACTTAAAGGGAGCTGGGGGTAGAGATGAGGGAGAGAGTTCCAGGCAGTGGGCGACAATGAATGAAAATACAGGAAATCAGGAGATGGAGCATCATGCCCTCTGTTTTTTCAGTATCACTGTGCCACTGCAGCCGCCCGCCCCCCCCCCCCCCAATGCATTCCTTCAAGCATTAATCTTAAGCAGTGAGCGCTGCAAACCTTAAAGGGCTATACATGATGATGATGGTAATGACACTGACAGCAACAACCATGGGAACTCACGTGATATGGGCATAGATAAGCTGTAATACATTATCGGTGATGACCTGAAAAGTGTCATAAAAGATGTCATCCATGGGCTTTTTGACCATAAAAGGAGGTGACTGGTCATTTAGCAAGGATGGTAATCATTGGATAGTCCATATAGTGTAGCATAGCCTTATAATGGTTAAAGACATTTTGAAAGAGTGGCCTTCAACACATTGGGTAGACCCTTTTATCCAGGATATATGAAAAGGCATGGACAAAACTTAATAACTGGAGGATGGGGTCTGGATGGGTTTCAGTTTCTATATTGTGGGAGGACCCACATTAATAAGGTCAGAGATCCATTGAAGTACCTAATGCTTACCTGAAACGTCAGTTTTAGGATGTTAAAATTTTAAAATTGAAAGAACTTTCCAAATATTGCTTCTTTAGCTGGAATGTACCTTAAAAGTCATCTAGGGGCAGCTAGATGGCGCAGTGGTTAAAGCACTGGCCCTGGATTCAGGAGTACCTGAGTTCAAATCCGGCCTCAGACACTTGACACTTACTAGCTGTGTGACCATGGGCAAGTCACTTAACCCCCATTGCCTTAAAAAAAAAAAAGTCAGCTAGTGAAACCACTTCATTAAAATTGTTTTTTTAATTCTGAATGTAAACACCAAGAAAAGGGTAGTATTTCAGTATGCAGATTAGAACACAAAAAGGATTGTATTATGAACTGTGAATCTATTTCATACCAGTTGCCTTTTAAAAATATCTTTTGTGTACTTTTAAAAGTATTTCAATGACCTTACTCTTTTTTACAATTACTATCACTATTCTCTCCCTGCCTCTCCTATTTTAAAAAGAAAAAAAAAAATAATCTCCATGGAAAACAGATCCTTGTACAACAATTTATGGCTCCCTCCACACCTTCCACACCATCCCCTCTCTGCCCATGTGCTTTTGGCTAACATTTTATCTGCTCCTGGTGTGGAAAATATCACTTAGTGTCATTTGTCATTGTCATTGGATTTTTTTGATCATCATTTGATCTGTTTTGAGGCAGCCTTTTTGCCCAAACCTCCTCAATTTGTACACGAGGAAACTAGGGCTCAGAGAGGTTGCACAGTAAGAAACCAGATGGGTATTCCAGTGAATAAATGTTTCGAGCCAGCGGTATTTCCATAATCATGCTTCCCCTATCTAGTTTGAACCCTTGCCCTTACCACTGCCCTGCCTGCTTCCCCCATTTTGTGGATGAGGATATGTGGGATGAGAGGTTATGGGACTTTGCCAAGGTCGTAGAGGTGTAGTAAGTAGCAGAGCTTTGATTTGGCCATTTGTGTATTTCCTGGGGTTGAACCAGTCCTAGCTCCCATCTTGGAACTGCTTTTCAGGTGAATGTGCTCTGGAAAGATTTAGAATCATGCACAACTCAAGCTTGAGAGGAAGAAGAAGCTCCCATCAGCTCTTGGTGTGCACTGGGGCCCAGGGCAGGACAGTGAAACAAAATCTCCCAGTTGAGACAGATAACTTCCTTGGCACAGGATACAGAGAGGGAGCTGTCTCCTACCATAGCACACATGATAGCTAAAAATACAGTGGGATGGCATGTTAATGGTGTGCGCCTGCTGATCACTGAGGCAGTTTCTTCCAGGGACCTCTTCCTGTGCTGCCTGGCTCTGCCTTCCTGCCTAAGTCATTACCTTTACCTTGTATTATTTTCTTGCTCCTTCTAGTGGAAGAGAAAGTAAAAGACCAACTGGAAGCAGCAAAGCCTGAGCCCATTATTGAGGAAGTGGTATGTTTATCGAATGATGTCTCTCTCCTCCCCCACTCCCTTCCCTCTCCCTGACACCCCGTCACAACAAGTCTTTATTAAGATTCCTATTTGAGTGCAGAATAATTGAGTTCAACTGATACAAATTCTGTTTTCTAGGAACTTAGCATCTAACACAGTCAGGAGTTACTTTTGTGAGCAAACACAGGTGGTCAATGATTTACAAAATTTCTGCAGTGGAGCATTTGAATATAATGATGAGGAAGTGGTTGGAGGGTGTCCCTTTCTGGACAGAGTAGAGTCCATGGGAAACCATGTAGGTTTTCTTCCCTTGACCATTTTGCCTGTGTTCTCTTTCTGTGGGCTCTGGTTCTGTTGACATTATGTTTCTTTTTCCCTAGGATTTGGCCAACCTTGCCCCCAGAAAGCCAGATTGGTAAGTGTTACTGTCTCTAGATATTTTCTTCTTGACATAACAAGCCCACTTATTGTTTTCCTGTAATAACTACACTTTCCCGTGGTGCTTTACATTTGACAAAGTGCTTCTCTTACATAGTCCTATGAGATAGGAGGAATTTTACAGATGATGAAATGAAGGTTTAGCAAGGTGAAATTGGCCCATATTCATAGCCCGTTCTTAAGGTCGAGAGACAGGATTTGAACCAAGGTCTCCTCTTTCCAAGTCCAGCATTTTTTTCCACTGTACCAGTCCACCTACCTATGTCCCTTCCATTAGTTTTCATTTGATGAATTTGACTGAGTACCTTTGCCAAAAGCATGATTGAAGTTGACTTACTCCATGAGTATTTTTCTCCATGAGTAGTTCATTGTAGCTAAAATTCTGGGTACCCAGGAATAAAAGACAGGCAGCTCTGTGAAGCATTCTCAGGAACTCAGTGGTAGCAGCTAAAAGCTCCTCCAGTCACTCCCAACCATTACTTTTTTTGGTCCCCCTGTTTCCTAGCTGCCTGTGAGTTGAATTGGAATAATCATAGAAAGAAGAGAAAAGAGTTCCAATTTCTTTTAGATCCTGAACAGACAGGTCTTCTTTTCATGGCTGCATTAGCCAATTCTCAGGGTGAGAATGTCGGCCAGAATAGATTCAGACAGTGCCTTTTCTGGTCTGCCTTCTGTCTCCCCACCCATTCTGGAATGGAACAGAGTGGACCTTTTTCTCGTTATGGAAGACTTTGTAAGCCTCTCAGTGTCAGACAGCTCAAGCATGCTTTAAGCATTCTCATAAGACAGAGTGGAATGAGAAAGATCTTAAAGCCAGTTGCCACCCACCAGGGGCTATAATAACCAGATTCTGAAGAAGGTCCTTGAAAACTCAGGATATCTTCTTCAAAGAGGCCTGGCCAGAGAGACTGATGAAAGACATGAAGGGTCAGGCCTAGTAGGCTCCTGATCCCTTTGTTAATGGAGCCCAGAAGGGGAGAAACAGAGGTGGCTGGAATATTGACCTGGGGTCACTCTGCCTGTGGTCTGACCTTGTAAGAGAAATCCTTAAAAGTTTACATCCAGAAACAGGGGAGTTTTTAGTTTTTAAAGGCTTTTATGTTTATAAGGTAATTTTGGGGGGGGGGATAGCTCAAAGCAATTTTACGTGTTATCTCATTTGTTCTCAACACCTCCCTACAAAGTATGGGAGAACAGGATTTATTCTTCCTACTTTATAGATAGTGAAAAGGGGGCAGCTCAGTGGTGCAGTGGATAGAGCCCCGTCCCTGGATTCAGGAGGACCTGAGTTCAAATCTGGCCTCGGACACTTGACACTCACTAGCTGCGTGATCCTGGGCAAGTCACTCAACCCTCATTGACCCGCAAAAACAAAAAACAAAAAAACCCATATAGATAGTGTGACTTCAGACATAAGCAAATGAAAACCATACCTGAACTTTGAGCTCAGCTCCTTTGGCTTTTATATTCTGTTACTGTTTGGAATTTGAAGCCATTGAAGCCATTCCATTAGGAATGGACACAGTTGGCCATTGTTTATTCCTTCCTAGTTGGGAGAATGACTCCCAGCTTCCAGCAGCTCCATCTTCTTTGAAGAGGAAGAGTGAGTTAGGTTAGGACAGCAGGTAATGGGATGAATTACAAAGTGCTCTAGTCTGGTTTTGTGCCCGTGTGCTCATGGCCTAGCCATGTGTCTTTGACTTTGCGGTGAAACATGTTGCTGCAGCCCCTAGTGTACACCAGCTACCACCCAGTGACAGTTCCCTGGGCTTGATATTTGCCCCATGTACCACTCTGCCCTTGTTACCTAATGGCCTGAGCATCTTGTTCCAGTGGCTTCTTGAAGGGACAATGGCCTGGGCTACTTTGTTTTACCACCTCATTACTGAGTTTACCCTAAAGAGCCCAGGTCAAAAAAAAATACTCTTGATGACAGGATAACCAACCCCAGCTAATAGTGGTTGGGCTTGGAGTTAGAAGACTTGAGTTTGACTCTTGGCTCTGCTCCTTAGCAGTTTTATGTCCTTGAGCAAATGCCTTTTCTCCTCTCCATAAAATAAGAGGATTGCATTCTATGATCTTAGGGGCTATTCCAATCCTCTGTTGATCACAGACTATAGAACTTTATAGATAGACCATAAAATTTATAGTTGGGAGACACTTCTAGATGAGATTCAGACTCACATTGCATGTCTGTGCCCTGTTCTGGCTACTTAATTGATAGTGGAAATACAGGGTTCCCACTTTGGAGAGGGGTCAGCCAGATCCCTATCTTTAAGGAGTTTGTGGTCTCATCTAGGTGAGGCATAGATAAAAAATACTTAAACTGTGTGAAAGCCACGTACAAATACATGAACAAATGCAAACAGCAGTTTCCATTAGTGCTGAGGGTTTGCTGGAGTCATTAGAGATGGGTAGAATTAGTCTGAGATTTCCTGGAGGCACTGAGTTTGGAACAGACGTTTGAGAGTAAATGCAGGCACCAGACACAGAAAGCTCTATGTCTGTTAATAAACACAGGAGGTAAATTATTCACAGTGCATGTGGTGGGGTTCTTAAGTATAGTGAGAATTGAATACAAAGGTGATAATTAATAAACTCTGCATCTTCCTGCTTAGCTGGCTTCTGTGTCACAGGCAGAAGCTTATTATCCCAAGTGGTTTTAAGAAGTGCTATGGGGCGCTTTTCTCTTGATTCCTCCAGGGAAAGGACTGCCCAGGGGAGGGCCCAAAGCTGTCTCACTTCATTGCAGCATTGTGTCACACCCTTCTTTTCTAGTGGGCAGAAGTCATCTGCTCAACAGCTTTTGGACCATGTTGTGTCCTCCCACACCCCAAAGAAGGGTAAAGTTGTCTTCTCCACCCCGGTGTCTTGTGTCGTTCCCCCGTCTCAAAGTCCTCTTTTCTAGTCAAGGGCTATGCTCTGTTTTCTTATGGGTAGTTTTCATTGCTTTCTAGATGGGAGAAAATTATTTTGCCACCCCTCCCAAACAAAACAAAACAAAATCTTTCATCTTTGCCTGTTTGAATCCTTCCTCACAATCCTTTAGAGGCCAGCTCAAATACCACCTGTTTCATGAAGCCTTCTTATTCCCCCAGCTGAAAATCACCTTTAGCTCTGAACTCTCACAACACTATTTCTCTCTGTTATTCTTACATACTTAGCATTTTCCATTTTGTTTTAGCCTCATGCTGTGATATCTTTGCTATTTACACTGAGCTCCCTAAACACAGAGATGCACAGTGAGTTTTTTTCCCCCTCAGTGTACATGGATGACTATTGACTTACTTGAAGGAATGAATGAATCTGTGACATTCTTTTAAGGCTCAGTTTTGGTTTGACTCACTAAAAGCTTCCACAGATCACCTGTCAAACTTTTCTTAGGATTTGCGTGTGGGAACACCCCCACCATGAGGCAGCTGTTGGTACAGCAGATACAGCACCTGGCCTGGAATTCAAACCGGGCCACGGACATTTATTCGTTGTGTAACACTGGGCAAGTCACTTAACTTCCCTCTGCCTCAGTTTCTTCAACTATAAAATGAGGATAATAATAACTTCTACCTTGTAGGATCAATTGTGAGACTCAAATGAGATAATGATTGCAAAGCCCTTAGCACCGTGCCTGGGTAAGTGCTTAATCCATTCTTATTCCCCTCCTTACCATAATTAATGAGGGTGGGCCCGTTTGTGCTGGAACAAATTTTTATTATACTGTGGTGATTCAGTCCACAAGCCCAAGCACATGCATTGTTAGGACACACACTGGTATAAAGACACTTAACTTGGGAAAAGGGCTATTAGAGTAGCACAGCTTAGAGATAGATAGCCCTTTGTTTTTTTATTTTAATGTGAATTCGTTTTAGAGCCTTTTTGGAGAGCACATTCTGATTAGAAGAGAGGGAATGTTTTAAGACTAACAGATGATCATGTGACGTAACTACTTTCCATTTACAAAGCTCTTAACTTTCTGCAGCCTATGAGGTAAAAGTGGGATGGAAGTGTGAGAGCCATTCTTTGAAGACCTTACTTTATCAATAATATTTTCTTCCTCTCTTCCACTTCCCCCATCTTTTCTCCCCATTCCTTTCTTCTTCCATCAGATCTTTTTCTGTACTTGTTCCTTGTCTATGAAGCATGTTCAGATGATCTCTATCCAAGAAAAATATTTCTCTTCTAGAAAGCTTTCCACACTCAATTGTCTCCACTTATTATTTACTCAACTTCATTGAATCTGTGATTTTGATGAAAGTACTCCTTCTAGGGGTTCAGATTGTAGCCCATTTATGCTGGCTTATCCTGTGCTCCCTCTTCACCCATGCCTGTCCTTCTGTGAATCCTCCAAAGACTTCATCAGTGTTCACAGGTCTTTCTCTGCATCTTTTTTTTCTTTTTTGCAGGGCAGTGGGGATTAAGTGACTTGCCTAGGGTCATACAGCTAGTAAGTGTCCACCTCGCCACCTAGCTGCCCTAAATCTCAATTGATTCTTTTTTTTTTCCCCTGGTTGCAGGGCAGTGAGGGTTAAGTGACTTGCCCAAGGTCACACAGCCAGTAAGTGTCAAGTGTCTGAGGCTGGATTTGAACTCAGGTACTCCTGAATCCTGGGCCAGTGCTTTACCACTATGCCATCTAGCTGCCCCCCCCCCTTTTTTCTTTTTCTTTTTTTTTTTTTTGGTGAGGCAATTAGGGTTAAGTGACTTGCCCAGGGTCACATAGCTAGTAAGTGTCAAGTGTCTGAGGCCAGATTTGAACTCAGGTCCTCCTGACTCCAGGGCCAGTGCTTTTTCCACTGCACCACCTAGCTGCCCTCTGCATCTTTTGACAGCAGTGTTCAAGGGCTTTTCAGTTGGTTAACCCTTCTTCTCCATCATGTTTCCTTTCCTTGTCAGACATTTCTTTGATCATATCTCTAATGCTGCTTCTCCTGCGATTCTTTATTGGCAGTAAGGTTTAGACTACTCATATCTACTGAAAATATATCCACTGCCCTCTGAGTGACTTTCAGCTTTTAATTCTTTGGATACTCTGTGTTCCCTAGCCATTATAGCAGCCCTGTGATAGTGTTGGTGTTACAAGGGTAGACCTTTGTTTCAAGGAGATAATGGTCATTTAAAGCATTGTGAAGTTTCCCAAGTCTAGTCCAATCAAAGTGCTTTGTAAAATGTTAGCTATTACTATTCTCCTCCTCTTCATTTGTGGGCCTAGTTCATTGTCCATCTGCAGGATCTGTTCAAGGTACATATTGAGAAGTAGCATGGCATAGCGGCTGGAATTCTAGGTGTGGAACAGGAATACCTGCACTGAAATTTTACTCTTAGCACTGTTTTTTTCCTGCCTTTGGAGGTTTGTTCAGGCTATCTCCTGTGCTTGAAAATGCCCCTTCCCAGTCCTGGTCTATTGAAATACCCTCCATCTTCTGTGGTTCAGTTCAGGTTTAAAATGGTTTAAATAGTCTCCTTCCTTACATCTGTCATAGAACTTAGTGTATACTTTTCCAATGTGTTACATTCTGGGCAGTAGTGTAGTTAATTTTATTGGGTCATTTCCCTTGCTAGATTACAAATATATGTTCTTTGAAGCCCTGGGCGTTATTCTTATTTATGTCTTTTTTACACAGTAGACGTTTAATAGATACTGAATTTCAGTGAGTTAAGCTACTTGATAATTGTGCCTCTGGTCTGACTGGAAGACTCCCAGTCACTGTCATAGATGCAGACCTTCTCTTCTCTGGCTTTTGTAAGCAGCCAGTCATCAGAATTTATATGTAGACCATAACTCTCCTTTGAAGAAAACATGTTCCTTTGTGAAAGTAATCTGTCCCCATTCTTTTTTCTCATTTCCAGGGACCTAAAGAGAGATGTGGCTAAGAAGCTGGAAAAGCTAGAGAAGAGGACACAGAGAGCCATTGCAGAGCTAATCCGTAAGTTTACTGACCTCTGGCATAGGTCTTGACCAGTGGAGTGTCAGAAGCAAGTTAAAGAAAGGTTAGTGTTCCATTGAGCCCAAGTCAGATCCTAGAGTCTTGACCCCTTGAGGTCTACACCGTGATGGTGCCCTCTTCCCAAGCTTTAGCAGTTTTTTTGGAGCTGGCATTGATTAGGATCATAGATTTAGCCCATAGAAGTCATTGTGTCCCAACCTTGTATTTTCAAGTCCTGAAAGATTAAGCCATTTGTCCTAAGTAACGCGGCTAAATGGCCAGCATCAAACCTGGAGTTCTTTGATTTCAGTTGAGCAATTTTCCCATTGAATTAGTTTCTCATGACCCTGGTGGGTATGGCATACAGCCTTTCAGCCTGGACCCTTCTACTCTCAGAGCCCATCCCTCTGAATATATTTGGCTTTGGACAAAGACTTTTAGATTGACTCACCCCAGAATGGATCCATTTAATGAGTCCGTTAAGCCAAAATGTCATTTATTAGGCCGTCCTTGAGGCCCCCATTTTACAGCCCTTCTGAAATTTTTTTCCTTGTAGGAGAAAGACTTAGAGGCCAAGAAGATGACTTGGAACCTCCAAAGCCAGAAGAGAGTGACTCAGATTAAAACAGTTTCTCCTCAGCCCTTGGCCACGCAAGACAGCCGTGTGGACCGAACCTTCTAGGCCAGGGACAAGGGCCCACCCTCCAGTATGGTACTCCTTTTAATGCCCATCTGAGTACATTTTAGATGTGTGGCTTGAATATGTCTGGTCTATGAATACTATAATCTAAACTGAAAAAAAAAAAAAAGCCTTAATATGATGCAGCAGTAAGAGCTTCTCTGTTGTTATCACCATGTTGACATTTTCCACCAGTTCACATGATGGCATATTCCATTTTTATGTTACTTTAAAAAAAAACAAACCAAAACCATTTCAGTTTATTATTTATTTTTAATATTCTTTTTAAATTTTGAGTTCCAAATCTCTCCCTCCCTTCCACACCCACTGAGAAGGCAAGCAATGATACCAATTATACATGTGAAATCATGCAAAACATATTTCCATAGTAGCCATATTTTTTAAGTAAAAAAAATAAAGTGAGAAAAGTGTATTTCACTTAGCATTCAGAGTTCCATGATGGCTTATTCCAAATAGTTTGCTGACAGCAAGAAGCTTCTGTGATAAAATATCAGCCAAGTTGAACAAATGCTGGCCAGTTGGCAAACTGATTCTGGACAGGTAGGGGGTGATGGCAAGGCAGGAAGCAACGTTGCTGTGTATAATATGTGTATATGTATAGATGTATATATTTTGGACTTTTTCAATTTTTTAGAAATAAAGACAGACCCAAGTGTATGAATGAGACTGAAATGCTTGTCATGACCCAGTTGTGACCCCTTTATTCTGCCAATACTTTACCATGCCCCTGTGACTTATATTAATATTATTTCATCTGATCATCAGTGGGAAAGGGTTGGAATAATCTTGATGTGTGCTACCTTTTTGTCTAAACCAGAGGAATGATAATTGTTGAAAAACTAGCCTTTGAGTAGGGGAGGGCAGTTCAGGTGGGGGGCAGGCACTGCTGAGTTTGTAAGGCTTACCCCCCCTATGATACACCTTTCAACTCTTAAGACCAGATCTGGGAACAAAGGCAGCAGAAAAAACTCAAGGGGAAAGCCCCAAAGGAAACTGAAGGGAGCACCATTCCCAGGGCTCATTGAGGCCTATACAAGTGTCCTTGGGGAGTGGGGAGAGCTGCTCTGTGTTAAGCAGTTCCAAGCAGGTTTGAAGGATCCAAAGGGAGAGAGGACAAACAGTGGAAAAACAACTGACCTTAAAATAAATTGAAAAGGAAGTCATGGCTGCTGGCCCTGAAGCTGGTGAGCCCTGGCTTCGCTGTCTACCCCAGATCTGGCTCAGGCAGCAGCTGAGGAACAATAAATGTTAGTTATTTTGAGTTGAATTGAACCAGAGCAGCCAGCAAGCATCACATCAAATACTGATTTAGTGCTTTCCAGTGAGCCATCTACCAGGGCCTCGCCAGCCAGAGAATCTTCTCATCTCTACTGCCTCCAGAAAAATGTCCCACAGCCTTCTCTTCCTGCCTTTCTACCTCTTACTCAGGAAGCAATAAATCAATATAATCACTCGTAGAAATGTTGTGACAATTTACCGCCCGAGAGCTCCTCTTGCATCCCTGTGACCCTGCCTCAGAGCTCCTGGTCCTGCCTCTGTTTGCCAAGACATGTTGTCTACCAGTACAGTGGTGCTCGAGGGCAGGGACTCTCCCAGTTCTATTTGGATCCACAATTCCTGGTACCGAGGAGACACTTAATAAATACTTGTTGACTGATTGGTCCTGTGTTTGAAGCCCTGTGCTGGATTCTCAGAGAGATAGTCGAGCTAAAACAATCTCTGCCTTATGAAGCTTATAGTCTAATGGGGGAAGGAAGGGATTAAACATTTAACATTGGCATGGTACATCGTGGCTCTTGATAAAAGCTTGTTGACTGTTGGCAACATTGCATAAATAAAAAATCTAAACAAGATATATGTGAAATCCAAGAGGTGATGCCTGTAACTGACCTGTTAGAGCAAAACTGCTTCCCCGAATCCAGGTTTCCAGTCTGTATTCCTATCCCAGGAAACTGTGACACTGTCCCTAGACCCTCCCTCAGCTGGCCTAGACACTGACTTAGAGGCAGTGTAGGACAGGGAAAAGCATGCTTGCTTTGGAGTTAGAGGACTCGAGTTAAAATCCTCACTTTGTCACTATGTGGGTGACTTTGGGTAAATTGTTTAGTCTTTCTGGGCTCCTGTTTACTCACCTGTAAAATGAAGTTCAATTCGATGGCATCTAAATCCCCTTCTGGGCAGCTAGGTGTCACCATAGTGGATAGAGTGCTGGGCCTGGAGTCAGGAAGACTCATCTTCCTCAGTTCAAATCTGGCCTCAGACACTTACTAGCTGTGTGACCCTGGGCAAGTCATTTCACTCTGGTTTGCCTCAGTTTCCTCAACAGTTTACTTAACAACCATCCTCAGGACTAGCTGGATCCACTTGCGTGTTTCTTTTATTTCTTGGGCTAGACCCTAAGGTTCCCAACTACTACAGTCTGAGGAGCCCCAAGTGATAGCAGTTCTATAGTTGTGTCCATTGATTCACAGAGGCAAAATCTTTGCTTCACTGCTCCAAGTTTTAAACTGAATAAGAGAGTTGTTAAGTCTTTCATAGGGTCATGATTGAGACTTCATCTAGGCCCAGTGGTTCTCAAATTGCAGTCTTAAAAGTTATAGAGAACCTCAAAGTGCTGTTGGATATGTGGGTTATAGCTATCGATGTTTACTGTATTAGAAACCAAAACAAAGTTTTAAACTATTGATTCATTTAAAACGAATAAACCCATTTTGTTTTAACTTTCTTTTGTGTGTGATAAAACTACATTTTCCAAAACCAAAAAAAATGAAAAGCATGATATTATTCTACATATTTTTGTAAATCTAATGCCTGACTTAATAGGAGACCGCTGAATTCTTATTTTTGCTTGTTTGTGAGAGGCAGTTGGGGTTAAGTGATTTGCCCAGGGTCACCCAGCCTAGTGAGTGTCTGAGGCTGGATTTGAACGGATTTATCTACCTCACCACCAAGCTGCCCCTTATATCTGCTTCTTCATTCACTCTCTTGTGATAGGTTGTTTTGGTAGATGTATATGAAGAAACCCTGACTGTTCAAGGATAGGGCTGGAAAAGGAAGGAGTTTTTTAATATGTAGGTAACAACTTAGTGTTACTATGATAATAGGGTATTTTTTTTTACTTCACACACACTGTGAGGAGTCTCCATGGACCACAATTTGACAACTGCTGATCTGGTGATCTAGTTCAGTCTTCCCACTTTATAGATGAGGAAACTGAATTCCTAAAAGATCAACTTACTTACCTAAAGTCACAGTGGTTCTAAGTGGCAAAGCTAGCATTCAAAACCAACTTTTCCAACTCCAAACCCCGCTCTCTGCTGCACTAGGGTGATCTCATTATAAAAGGTCACACGGTGAGATTTCCCATTACTACTTCCTGTTGCTTTTTGAGGTAGTGGGGTACTGCTTACATTCTACCAGGATCTTTTGTAGATATTTTGCAGATGACTTGTTATTCTAAAATGTTGTTTTCCTTGACCATCTCTCTGCTTGGCAAAAGCAATAAATCTTGGCTCAGGTGGTTTCTGGGGTCTCTTGGCTTCCACATGGTAGTGATTGCTTTAAATTGGTTAAAATTTCATACGAACTGTTTAAAACCAATGTCCATTTCTTTTTCCATTTCCAGTGTTTAAATAGGTCATGTTGGAACTAATTTAATTGCACACACTATTTTCTTCTGATTTTTATTTTTCTAAATTATGTTGATTTTTAACTCTGCTCTAATAATTTGATAGTCTTATACCCCCACATTGGTAACCAGTCATTTCCTGTTAGGATATAGTCAGTTTCACTTTTTTCTTTCTGATGTTTGGTGTTTGCCATGTTTAATAATGCCTTCCAACCCGTACTAAAGAAAGAATTCACGATTTATTTCATGAGGGATACTGAAGAGTGCTTGACTTTGTTAACTTTGTGAAGAATTGGAGAAGAACCTAATCTAATACACTTGCTCTAAAACAAAACAAGTTTGATGATTTGTCTGTGTAACTTTAATGGAAGGGCTTGTTAACAGTTTTAAAGAGCTAAATTGAGAAGTAGAGAAATTTCTTAATGGTATTTACACAATCTAAGCTTGAGGAAGTAACAGGATAGAAGAAATACATTTTGCTATTCTGAAATCCTTTGGGATTTCATATTTGAAATTCTAGAATATCTAGTTCTAGAATATCTATGTAGGCTGTGGTTTGTTTAAATTATTAGGAATAAAAATAATGAGAAAATTTGTGCCTTCCTCTACTCTGGAAGGCCAAAGAAGAGAAGGCAACCCCCTATTTTTACAAGTAAAGTTTTTTTTAGAAGTTGTTTTGATATTCTTTTATGTACCACAGCAATATCCTGATATTACACTGCACCTCCTTCCCCCTTCTTGTATCCTCTTTTGTAGCAAAGAAAAAGTTAATGACACAGCAGTCTTATCTGATAGCACATGCAACATTCTTCACCAAGAATCCCCTACCTCTTTTTTTTTTTTTTAAAGGCGAGGCAATGAGGGTTAAGTGACTTGTCCAGGGTCACACAGCTAGTATGTGTCAAGTGTCTGAGCCTGGATTTGAACTCAGGTCCTCCTGAATCCAGGGTCTGTGCTTTATCCACTTTGCCACCTAGCTGCCCCAGTCTCCTACCTCTTTACTCAGAAGAGGGAAATATTTCATTATCTGTTTTCTGAAGCCAAGGTTTATCATTTCATTTAATCTGAATTCAGCTGGTCTTGTTTACATTATTCTTGTAATCATCTCTTTGTTTTCCTGGTTCTGCTTTCTTCACATTGCATTAGTTTATTCATGTTAACTTGCCACAATTCTTCAAATTCCCATATAACATTGTTAAAAGCATACTCAAGGGGCGGCTAGGTGGTATAGTGGATAGAGCACCAGCCCTGGAGTCAGGAGTACCTGAGTTCAAATCTAGCCTCAGACACTTGACACTTACTAGTTGTATGACCCTGGGCAAGTCACTTAAACCCAGTTGCCCCACTAAAAAAACAAACAAAAAACCCCCACAAACAAATAAAAGCATACTCAAGCAAAACAGATTCCCATAGTGGACATGGATTAGCAAAACGATCCTCTGGGAACTGGCCAGACCAATTTTGTTACATAATAGAGTGGATAGAGAGCTGGACCTAGAGTCAAAAAGACCTGGATTCAAATCCTGCCTCAGACCCTTCCTAGGGGTATCTTCCTACCACATCACTTAACCAATACATGATTCCTGATCTGAAAAATGATGAGGTTGGACTTGATGACTTCTAAAGTTTAAATCTGGGCTCCTGTGTAATGGTTTTTTGGGGGGGGGGCAGAGCAATGAGGGTTAAGTGACTTTCCCAGGGTCACACAGCTAAGTGTCTGAATCTGGATTTGAACTCAGGTTCTCCTGAATCCAGGGCCAGTGCTTTATCCACTGCACCACCTTGCTGCCCCTGTGTAATGTTAATAATACCATAAGGACTGTGCCATAAGGAGTGACTCCCTTCACTGGGAGTTCTTATACCAAGGAAATCATAGGTCTAGTCAAAAATAAAACACAAAAAATGAATTCAAAGAAATGTGAGTGTGTGTGTGTGTGTGTGTGTGCGCACGCGCGCGCACACACACACACACACAGTAATGCAGAATGGGGGAAAAAACCAACCCAAAAGAGTACAAAAAAGAAGATACCCTCTAACTCCTGTAAAGCTCAAGGTAAGTACGATGCAAAGTATTGACACTGTTGTGTCCAAATTATAGCTTAACTATTTCCAAGGTTTGGGTGTTTGCTTTTTAAACAATTTAATTTCTACGATTGGTTTCATTGAATTTGGTTTGCTAGTTTTAGTGCTCTTTCTTAGGATTTTGCTTGTACTTTTTTCATTCGTATAGACAACTGAGCCCATGTATCTGATGATAGAAAGTGAAAATAAAATTGACTCATTAAAAGATTCAGTAGACTAGGACATGAGTTTCCAGTCTTTTTTTCACCCACACCTTC
Source organism: Dromiciops gliroides (assembly GCF_019393635.1). Lineage (NCBI taxonomy): Eukaryota > Metazoa > Chordata > Mammalia > Microbiotheria > Microbiotheriidae > Dromiciops > Dromiciops gliroides. The sequence continues at coordinate 669,071,221 of NC_057861.1, forward strand.
TGGCTTTTCTGCAGACTTCTCCGTGCCCCTTATTCAATATGAGAGAAAATAAAGTCTAGAATTTACCATGCAGGTGCACATAGGAAATAAAGATTTGTTTTCTTCCCCAACAGTATACCAAAATTTTGTAACTTCTTTGACTGGAAATCAGTTTGGAGTTTCTGGGATAGTTCAATAGGATAATGTATTTACCAAGCACTATTATCCATCCGTTGACAAGTTTCTTGTCACACTGGGGAAGGGAGGACGTACACCTCAGGTTGGGTAGCCCAGAACTACATGGTTGCTATGATACTGCAGTAGGCTCTTTCCCCTCAATTAGCACTTTATTTACCTTTGTGGGGATCCTGGAAAGTGGCCCAGGACCCAAACGTCTTTCTTATAGAACCCTGATCTCTAGGTTCCATTTCAGATAGCTTCCCAGGCAAGGCCAGGTGCTGCTAAAACAGTGAGCATTGGAATTGGAAGGGAGGTGCCAATAACACCAAGGGAGCCTCGGGCCACCTCCTAGGCTCACCAGGCAGCATAACTCTGCCTCATCCTGGCCCCTTAACACATGCATGATGACCAACTGCATGAGGGATAACTTCTTCAATATGAGCTGACATGTCTATGACTTCCAGTTTTACCACAGTCCTATGAGGAAGGGACTTCAAAGATTATTGTTCCCATTTTTCAGAGGAGGTAATTGAGGCAGAGAAGTTCAATGACTTGAGTGCTGGGTCTTCTGATCCCAAATTCAATTCAGAACTCTTTTTTTTTTTTTTTTGCAGGCAATGGGGTTTAAGTGACTTGCCCAGGGTCACACAGCTAGTAGGTGTCAAGTGTCTGAGGCCGGATTTGAACTCAGGTACTCCTGAATCCAGGGCCGGTGCTTTAACCACTGCGCCATCTAGCTGCCCCAATTCAGAACTCTTTATGATACCACCCTGATAACCTCACCCAGACACTGACATGCTTCTTTATATGTCTGGACAGACTGGCACGGCAGGCTGGCACTCATGGTCCACTTGTGTAGTGCTGCATTAGTCCAAAGAGCTCTTCTATATATTCGGTGTGTCATTTTCTCATTAGAACAGCCCTGTGAAGTAGGGCAGGAGTGCTTACCTTCATCTGACAGGAGAAAATACTTAGAAGACTTCAGCAGCTTTTGAAAGGTCACATCTAATTAGTTACAGAGCCCAGGCTGATGCCTACTGTAGATCTGACTTACTCTGAGTCAGTATATTTGGAGCCTGCATGCACTATTTTTTTTTAATGTTTTTAAAAACATTGCAGAAGTTTATTTCAAAGAACTTTTTTAAAAATTATAAGTATTTTATTATTTTCCAGTTACATGTAGAGATAGTTTTCAACATTTGTTTTTATAAGTTTTCTAGTTTCAAATTTTTCTCCTTCCCCTCCCTCCCCCCTCTCCAAGACAGCAGGTAATCTGATATAGGTTATATATGTACAATCACATTAAACAAATTTCTGCATTAGTCATGCTGGGAAAGAATAATCAGAACAAAAAGGAAAAACCTCAAAAAAAGAAAAAAAAAACATCACCAAAAACAAAAGAAATAGTATGGTTCAATCTGTATCCATATTCCACAGTTGTTGGTTTTTTTTCTGGATTTGGAGAGCATTTTCCATCATGAGTCCTTTGGAACTATCTTATACTGTTGTATTACTGAGAAGAATCAAGTCTATCACAGTTGATCAACACATAATGCTGATGATACTGTATACAATGTTCTCCTGGTTCTGCTCATCTCACTCAGTATCAGTTCACTGCATGCACTGTTGTAGCTAATATTTTGACAAGAGACAAAAGCCTTGAAAGTTCCCAGCTCAGTCCTAACTGTAGTGCTCTTCATCAACTTCCTGGATCCCTGGGACCTAAGTCGGGGGGAGGACCAGCCCCTATGGACAGTTCTCTTCTGTTTAAGTCAAGGCGCCTTTGCCTGGAAGAACCAATCGGATTTGCCACAGAAGGACAAGGGGAAGGAGCTTGAGTGGCTTGCTGAATGTAAGGGTTGGGATTTTGGGCATCAGAGCATAGATTTATGGTCTAGGGACACAGAAAGGCTCACTAAGGAGCCTGTGACGAGACAGCTGGTGATTTTTTATCTTCAGAGGACTTCAGCCTCTAGTGTTGGCTCTGCTATTTCCTGTCTGAATGGCCTTGAGGAAGTTTCTCCTCTGGTCGTCAGCTCCCAGCTCAGATCCCACCTTCTGTAGGAAGCCTTTCCCAATCCTTCTAAATTCTAATGTTTCCCTTGATTATTTCCTATTGGTCTTGTATGGGGCTTGTCTGTGCATATATATTTGCATGTTGTCTCTCCCATTAGAGTTTGAGCTCCTTGAAAACACGGACTTTTACTTTTCTTTGTATTCCTTAGCACAGAATCCAGCGTGTCATAATAAATGTTTACTGACTAAAATGAGGGGGTTAGACCCAATGATCTTTAAGGTCCTCTTTAGCTCTAAGTCTTATTAATGCAGCAAGATGTCAGGTAGCACAAGTCTGACTTTTGGAAGACTGGTCTTCCAATGGATTCTAACACTATATGATGGTGATGATGATTTGGATGGGGCAATGAGGGTTAAGTGACTTGCCCAGGGTCACACAGCTAGGAAGTGTCAAAGTGTCTGAGGCTGGACTTGAACTTATGTCCTCCTGAATCCAGGGCCGGTGCACCACCTAGCTGCCCCAACACTGTAAGATTTACAAAGCACATCACATCACACATGTTCTCTCCTGATCCTCACAGCAATCTCATGAACTGAAGGTGCTAAAGGCATTTATTAGCCCCATTTTACAGATGAGGTTCAAGTAGCTTTATTTCCCCATAGTTACAAAGCTAGTAACTGCCCAGGGTTCCTTCCTCTCTATATAATATTGCTCTCTAAGATCCATTAGCCCCAATTTTAGGATCCCAATTTAAAAATTTTATCTCCTCCCCTTTTCAGAAACCTTTGTAAATATGTATAATCTACATCAAATTACTTACTATCTGAGGGAGGGGGGAGGTGAAGAAGGGAGGGAGAAAATTTGGGTCTCAAAATTTAAAAAAAAGTTAATGTTTCAAATTGTCTTTATATGTAATTGGGGGAAAATAAAATATTACTTAAAAGCAAAACCCAAAGAAACCCTTGTAAAACTCTCGTCTGCAGTCACCATTCACCCTTTCCCCTCCTATGCTTTAATTTTGCCTGTCCTTCAAGACCCAATTCAAGTACTTATTCCAAATTCCCATAGTTCTGTAACCAGTATCTGGGTACTCACACAAGTAAGACAGTATATATCTTTATAGGTCCTCTGTCCTCTCTAAGAATCCAGTTATTACTTTGTACTTCCTTCTATCTCTCTTTGGCATCCAGGACCTCAAAGGTGCTCAGTAAAGAACTCATCAATTGATTCTAGGATTAAACAGCGAATTCTGGCTGCTTCTTCCATATGCCCCTGGACTACACTTACACTTAGCAAGATCCATCTGATGCAGCTACTGTTGCTTAAAGTGCCTATTAGGGAAAAGGAGGCGGGGCTTCAATGTGCAAAGATCTACTATATATGCCTGGAGGAAAAAATGACTACTACTGCCCCTTTGGGAAAGGACAGCTGGGATTGAGAGGTGGGACATGAGGAGAAGGGCTTCTGCTGCATGAAGATGTTCAAAGTTGGGCTTCCTTCATAAACCAGGCAAGAACAGAATCTGAGGGGAAGTTTGGTCTTTTAGTCCACCTAGTGACCTCAAAGCTTTGATCACACTATCATAAAAACAATTTTGAACATGTCGTTCAATAAATGTGTATACTTTTTGGAAATTATATGTGTGAACAACTAATAAAACTTATACATGTTATAAAGCATATGTAAAAATAGAAAATTTAAAAGATGTGGTACATGAAATAATATTTAATCCTAGAGTCAATAAAGAGACACTTCTATGTGTTAAGTAGTGACATTAGACATTAAACCATTGCTTATGGAAAATCATTTCAGTTATTTGCTCTAACAGTGCTAAGTACTTGAGAGCATGCAGTATTATTGGTAATCTTTAGAGAGACATCCTTAGAGTAGCTTCAGGGTATCACTGAAGCATCTCCTGAGGATGCTCCTTATCTGAACAGAGGAAGGAATATAGCCTGCAGCTTTAAACTGTTCTTTGGACAAGTTGAATGGGGGGCTCCTAGAGAGTATTGCAGTTGAACTGTGTATGCTTAGGTAAAGTTGAACAATATCTTCTCAGAGCCACTAGATGGCACCAGTAGACACTAATGTTGTAAGTAAGTAGTAGGTAGTGGTAGTGGTAGTGGTAGTGGTGGTGGGGGGGGTTGTAGTAGTAGTAGTAGTAGTAGTAGTAGTGATGACAGTGATGATGGTTTACATTGCTTCAGCCCTTTAAAGACAGAACTTTCTTTATAACAAATCCCTACTGGAAGGGGGAAAAGAATTATCCTCAGTTGATAGATGGACAACCTGAGGCCCAGAGAGAGGAGGTGAATTGTTCAGGACCACACAGCTAGTGTTGGAATCTGGAATTAAACCCAGGGCTTCTGTATTGGAAGACCACACTACACAACTGTTTCCCATTCTTCCCATTGGAGTTGGGTGTAAATTTTGTGACTGGAAGGTGAACTCCCTAGGAAGTATGTTGTTTAGTCATTTTTAGTCATCTCCAACTCTTTATGACCCCTTTAGGGGGTTTTCTGGTTTGCCATTTCTTTCTCCAGCTCATTTTACAGATGAGGAAACTGAGGCAAACATGGCTAAGTGACATGTCCAAGGTCACACAGTATCTGAGACCGGATGTGAATTCAAGTCTTCCTGACTCTAGGCCCAGCACTCTATGCACTGGGCCATCTATCTGCCCCTGAGGTTGTATATGGATGATCTTTCTGTCAAGTGAATTGGTTTTTTTGTAAAGGGATTAATCTTCTAAAAGGCCTGGGGAGGAGAAGGGCCTCATGGAGAGGGCCGGTCATGGCCTGGGCCTTTGGGACATTTAACCCACAAGCTGAGCCTTGTTTCTCCAGGTATATTTCTGTTCAGAGAAGGGACAAAGACAGGCACCTCCTTCCAATCAGGGTTCCCAGCTCGAAAGTGACAGACCCAAGGCAGAGACAGCCCCAAATTCAGATGCAGACATGAACTAAATCTAGGGCCACAATCTCCACAGGGTCAGCGTTCACTTTACACCAATGAAAGTGAGTTTTTGAGAGGTGAAGAGTGAGAGACACTTGAAGGGAATGCTTATATCCCAAGAGAGTGAGGATGGGGCAGGGGGCAGGAGTGTTGGGGGGAGGGGTGGGCAGTGAATCTCCCTGCTGTCTAATAAGTCTAGGAAGTCTTCCTGGAAGAAGTATCCTTTTCATATGGTCTTGACCTAGGGGTGAAGGTGGCCGGGGAAGTTTTTATGAAGTGAGAGTTGGTGGCTAGAGTGGAAAAATCCAGGCCAGGTTGCTGGGGCTCCCTGGAGGTGGTGGGGAATGAAATGGGATGGAAAAATGGGGTGGGAGGAATCTGAAACATCTTCCAAACCCCAGCCCTAATGCAAACATGAAACTCAGTGATTAATAAAGCACGCAGGGGACGGCTATTCCCTGGGGAGCCATTGAGCTAGTCCAGAGAGTGGCGGGCAGCCTGGCTCTGACCCCAGCGCCTCCCCCTCCCCGGAGTCTAGCTGGGCACACACACACTACCTGCTTCATGCTGCCTGTTTGCCCTTCCCTCTTTAATTTAAATAAACAAATTGGATAGAAAACCAACCCCACGGGGCCTGGCTCAGACCTTGCTTGACTCTGGCTCCTGGGCCAAGTCCCTTCACTCAGGCTACTGTGGCCTGGGCCCATCCTCCTCCCATCTCCCTTCATGCCTGATGTGAGACCCATCAATTGAAAGTAGGACTGTTAGGACAGCATGGAGCACAGTATTTGGTACTAGAAAGGGTCATCTATTCCAGCCACCTCCTTTTGCAGATGGGGAAACTGAGGTCACAAGCATAGAAACAACCTCTCCCCAGGTCACACAGCTAGTAAATGGCAAAACCAGATCTCAAATTCAATTCTTCTGACTCCAGTGCTCCTTAAAAAACAATTATTGATGACTTTTTAAAAATACTGGCCATCTTCTGCTATTTACATTTGAGTAAAATTGACCCCCATGGGCACCTTGTTTGAGAGCATTTGTCACATGCTGCACCTGTAGTTCCCCCACCTCTCTACTGGGAGGGAGAAGTCGAGTTTCATCGTGTCCTCAGGATCTAAGATTAGTCACTGAATTTAATCTACATTCAATTGCCTGTTAACATTGTCTTTGCCTGTTATCCCAGACACAGTGTATGTATTTACTTAGCATCGCTTTTCATCAGTCCATTTAAGGCTTCCCACGTTCCTCTGAATTCTTCATATTCATCCTGTGTTATAGAGGCATCCTTTCCCATGACTTTATCTACCACAGCTTGTTCTGTCAACTCCCCAGTTGAGGTAAACCATTTTGTTTCTAATATTTTGCCAGTATCAGAAGCTCTACTGTGGTTATCTTGGTATCTATGGGACCTTTCTGTCTTTGACCTCCTTGGGAATTATACTTCATAGTAGGATTGCAGGGTCATGGGGTATCGACTTCTCTCATTAACTTCAAATTGTTTTTCCAGATCAAACTCAGAGTTTGCCTAACATTGTCTTCATGTGCTTGTCTTTCCATAGCCCTTGGAATGCTGCTTCTGTTTTTTTCCCCCTCTTTGTCAATCTGGTGGTGATGAGGAAAAACTTTAGAATTGCTTTAATCTACATTTCAACTTATTGTTAAATGATCTGGTAAATTTTAGTATGGCTGTTTATAGTTTGAACTTCATCCTTTGAGATCATTCTTTGACCTGAATGCTCACTCCATGATGCACCATACTGCTTTCCTTACCATTCCCTCCTGAGGCAGGCTTGGGTGAGGATTATCATCCCCATTTGGCAGTAAGCAGGTTCAGAAAGGACAAGTGATTTGCTAAAGATCACACAGCAAAAAAAAAAAAAAAAAGAAAGAAAGAAAGAAAGAAAGAAAGAAAGAAAGAAAGAAAGAAAGAAAGAAAAAAAGAACCAAGACTAGAACCCAGATCTCCTGACTCCTGACCAAAGGCAATTTCCCCTATACCAGGCCCAACAAATTGTGATACCCAAGGGAAATCATAGTGACAATTCCTTGCTGGTGATGTTTCCTATCCTGCTCTTGCCCATTGCTATTGTCCTTTCGGTGATCCTCAATTTCAATTCTTCAGAGACTGGATCTTTCCAAGATTCACAGCTAGCACTGAAGAATGTGGGTATTTAAAACACACACACACACACACACACACACACACACGACAAAGCTTGGGGTCATTAAAATTGGGGTATGATTTCCAAAGGCAATCCATCTCATTCTTTTCCTCTTGATTAACTCTGTCCTGAGAGCTTTCTCCATTTGCATCATCTGTTCAAGATATACATACTAATGGACACATAAGTGCCCTCAGAGACATAGGTCAATCCAAGGAATATTTACAAATCACCATATACAGAGACAGACTTCCAAAACCAGATAGATATAATAATAGCTCACATCTATGTATCTCCTCCACAGTTTTCAAAGCATTTCATGTATGTTATCATACTTGGGTGAGATACAGATTATACATAAGAGACAGACACTCAACACATGTAGACAGTCACACACACACAGACATAAATACAGATAGATATTTAGGCAGACATATAGAGATGGACATTTATAGACCCGGACAAAAAAACCACAGATGCATACATATAAACAGATGAATGCATGCGTTCTCCTTCCTCCCTGTCATCTCCCCTGAACCATTAGAAACTGGAAGAGGGTAGGGAGGACCCTCGGTAGTGCCCAGTACTCCAAGTGTACCATCACAAACCTTGAGCACCATTCTCTATCTGCAGATGATCTTAGGGAGAAATGACCCTCCTTTTCTCTTGAATACAGCTCCTTCTCACCAGAAATACGGCCAGGGTTTATTCTTTGCAGGGATACTGGTGCCTTAAACCTTTGTACTTCGTTACTTCCCTTTACCAGAGGTTTGATTCAGGAGTAAGAAGCCCACTTGGCTCTAGATCAGGGCTCAGCATCAAGTCTGAGTGGTGATGCTGACCACCCTAGCATGGGAGAGGTAAGGGTAAGGCAGGAGGAGGAAGTTGGACAAAACACTCTGCAGCATTTAAAGCTCTAAGAGCCCTCAGTATTACATACCCTAAAACTCCAAAGTCAAATGACTTAAAAAAATAATTTATTTAAAAAATTTAATTTATTTAATTAACTTATTTTAAAATTTAATTTAAAAATTTATGAACTGTCTTCCTCCCTACCCACTTCACATTAGAGGTCACGATATAACACAGATTTATAAATATATGCAAAGCTATACTATGTATACTTCTATTTATTATTTCTTTCTCTGGAGGTAGATAGCATCTTCCTTTATGGGTCCCTTGTAATTGATTTGAGTATTTATATTTTCTTTTGATTCTGCTCATTTCACTTTTCATTATCGCATGCAAGTCTTTCCATTTAAAAGAAAAACAACAAAAAAAATCATAACCAACCTGTTCATCATTTTTCCCAGCAAAGTAGCATTCCATCACAATTATATACTACAACTCGTTCAGCCATTCCACAATTGATGGGCATCCCCTCGATTTCCAGTTCTTTGCCACCACAGAGAGAGCTGCTATAAATATTTGAGAACACAGAGGTTCTTTTTCTTTTTCCCTGATCTGAATATTTTTTATTATATATGCCTCTTTCCCTTTTGAGCCAGCTCATAACTGGCTCTGGAAAGATTGATTATTAAATTTTCAGTGTGAGCTTTTCAGTGTGACCTCAGAAATCATCAGTGCCACGAATAAGAGCTTGATTTAGTGTTCTGTACTTGTCTAGACTTAAGAAAGTGATGGAGAAAATGTTAATAATGCAGATTAAACCTAAAAACCCATCATGCCTTTTTGGAAAGCTGATTGTTAAACATTAACAAGTGCCGCTCCCCACCCCCAAATGATACCCTAACATTAGGAATCTTTTTCATGGTTCAGCAAGTTTATCCTAACTAGTGGCTCCTTACCTTTGGGATCAAATTATTAGGTAATGGTCTGGCATTAATAATCACAGTGAATACTCCTTCTGCCCCCACGCTTCTGACTCCAGCTGTTAGTCCTTTGTCCATTCCCCAACACTTACTCTGATAGTCCCTCTGGGACTGATTCACAACACTTAATTATCTGCCTTTACTTCACAATCTTATGGTGGGGAGGTAGCTGGATTTGGAAGCGGGGCAGGGCAGGGCAGGGCACACTGGACATCATAACCATTACCTTCTTTGGTTTTTTTGTTTGTTTTGTTTTTTCTTTTTTTTCTTTTTTTTGTGTGTGTGAGGCAATTGGGGTTAAGTGACTTGCCCAAGGTCACACAGCCAGTAAGTGATAAGTGTCTGAGGTCGGATTTGAACTCAGGTCCTCCCGACTCCAGGGCCAGTACTCTATCCACCTAGCTGCCCCTAACCATTACCTTCTTTACAGGACATCTCCATGGAGGGGTGAGAAGGGGCTCTGGGATTTTAAACCACAATTCTTAATTACTGTACTTCCGGTTAGACAAATCCTGTGGCTGGATCAAAATCCTCCAACTCTCAGTCACCTGTCTTTACAGAAAACTCCATGGAGTTGGCTAGAGTTTTCAATTAGAATACATCATTACTTTCCTTAGGTAATTAGGTAGGACACCTCGAGGGGAAGGGGGCTGGCTTACAATAGCCCAACACTTAATTACTTCTATTTATGGGTGACTGCTCTGGGAAGGGGGTGCTGGGCTTTGGAAACATCCCTTAGTTATGTCCTTTATAGGACAGTCCTACGGAGGTGTCTGGCCTTTTAGACCACGACACTCAATTATTTTTCTGTACAGAATGCCCTCACAGAGAGAGGGCTGGACTTTTAAGTGGTCATGCTAAGCTCTTTGGGCTACCTTAATTGGGGAGGATGGTTGCATCTGACTAATCTGCATTTTCCCCACATCCTGGGAAGGAACTTTATCTTGGTGTGTGTGTGTGTGTGTGTTTCTCCCTTAGTTACTTGCGAATCCTCAGAAAGAACTCCCTGGGCCAAAGAAAGGTTAGAAAGAGCCTTAGTTTGAGAGTTTGAGAGTTCAGGATTGTACTTCTAGTCCTGTCACTAACCGGCCAGGGGACAAGTTGGGGTGTGGGGGGTACTGATGGGTATGCCTGCTGCCTGGGGTCTGAGGAGGTTTCTAACCACTGTATTGTGCTTCCTTGTCCACAACTCTCTTCTTTTTAGAAAGAATGATTTCCCAGAGAGGCTCAAACACTAATGGAATGTCACACTAAATGACTGGCCAGGTTGGGGATCTAGGAGGCTGGGTAGGGACTAGGGAGAGCTGTGCTGGCCAGCCTGGGAATGGCGTCCGTATTTGGGCTGTATTTATTGGTTTTCTTTAAACGTTCCCATTACTCAGAGGCCTCTGGGCAGACGTGGGGACAGAAATAAATACCACATGTTCACTCCAGCCAGGAGCCGGGGAATCCAATTCCCCATCAAAGGCAGGGAGGGAGGGGCTAGGCCACAAGGAGGGAGGGAGAGGGGGAGAGGAGCCAGACCGCACAGACACACAGCACAGTGTCCTGTCCTGGAGGTGATCACACACACATACGCATATACACACAGAGACATAGATATACACAGACATGTATAAACATAGTCACCCAGAGCCATACACAGACACAAAACAGACACAATCTTACACACAGATCCATGTAAACATGGTCACACATAGCTGGTCACAGGCCACAATTATGGGGAGTGGGTATCGAAAGTCTGTAGGCAAAATCTCCTTTCTTGTTCCTGGGTTTCTCCCTGCCCCCTGCCCCCTGCCCTTGGTTTGGCTGTAATAACTCCTGGGGAGAGCTTGTTCCCTCCCTCCCTCGGATCATCGCCCTCTCTCCACCTTCTACTAGCTTCTCAGATCTCAGATTGGGGCCCCTGAACTGCTTCCTTCTAGCCCCCAAATATACTCCAAGGCCAAGAAGAGTGGTCTGAGGAAGGGGAGATGGGGGGGCCCTGTTATTGAGACAGTACAGACAGACTTGTGATCCATCTAAGGAGATGCTGGGGTGGGGATGGGGGCAGTGGGGGAGATGGAAGAGGAAATCGTTGGAGCCACACTCAGTCAAGTAAAGCCACAAGTCCAGAGCCAAATCAAAATGACTTTGGGCAGCCAGTCAAGAGTCGCTGATCTCAGGGCCAGCAGGTGTTTGGATAAGGGCATTGCTCTGCAGGTGGGGGCTCCTTGGTCCAACAAGCATTTATTTAGTGTTTATTATGTCTTAGTCACCACATTAGGCATGCATATTAAGGATACAAAGACAAAAACCAAAACAGCTTCTGCCTTCAAGGAGCTTACAACCAATGCACACAGATAAGTAAATACAAAATAGTTCGGGGAGAGAGTACTCAGCAAAAAGGTGGGTGACAATCAAGATAGGCCTCGTCTAGGAGGCATCACTCGAGTTGAACTTTGAAGGAAAGCTAGGGATTTAAGAGGTGGAGAGAATTCCAGATGTTGGAGATAGTCTGTGTAAAGGCATAGAGATGGTGATAGAATGTCCGACAGAGGGAGCAAACAGCAAGTCTGACCAGAGCATAGAATGAATGAAGGGGAGCTGGAGAATGGTCTGGAGACAGCCTGTGTTGGACTTCAGTAGACAAACAGAGGAGTTTGGAGTTTATCCTAGAGGCAAGATGGAGCCACTGAAAATTCTTGAGCAAGGGAGTTGAGGTCTTTGAAATAGCAATTTGGCAGCCACTTGGAGTATGGATTGCTGATGGGGAGAGGATGGATGCCGAGAGACCAATTCCAAAGCTACTACAAGTAGTCTAGACCAGAGGTGCTTATGCCTGAACTGTGGTAGTAGCTGTGTGAGTGGAGAGGTGACAACTGAGAGATATATTGTACAGGTAGAATCGGCTGGATGTTGGTAATTGACTGAATATGGTGGGGCAAGGAAGAGGGAAGAGACAAGGATGAATTACTAGGATGCAAACCTTCATGACTGGAAGGATGTCATCAATAGACAGGAAGTGAAGAGGAGGGGAGGGGTTTGGTGTAATGATGATGGATTTGAAATTCAATGAAATAATTTGGAATCTGGATCTCATGCTTTGTCTCTCTTGGGAAGCCTCCTTAGATTGATGAAGAGCTCATCCTGTGCTCCTTGTGACCAGGGCTCCCACATCTGAACGCCCCCCTCTCCATCCTTATACTAGCCTTATCCTACGCCAGACAGGGATGTGACAAGAGAACTGAATTTGACATCAGAAGATCTGGGTTCGATTCTTTTTTTAAAAATTATAAAAGTTTTTTATTATTTTCCAGTTACATATAGAGATAATTTTCAACATTTTTTTTTTGTTTTTGTTTTTTTTTTTTTGTGAGGCAATTGGGGTTAAGTGACTTGCCCAGGGCCACACAGCTAGTAAGTGTCAAGTGTCTGAGGCCGGATTTGAACTCAGGTCCTCCTGAATCCAGGGCCAGTGCTTTATCCACTGTGCCACTTGGCTGTCCCTCAACATTTGTTTTTATAAGATTTCTAGTTTCAAATTTTCCCCCTCCCTCCCCTCTCCCCAAGACAGCAAGTAATCTGATATAGGTTATATATGTACAATAACATTAAACATAATTATACATTTGGGTTTGATTCTAATTCCAACGCTTTGGCTATTAGCTGTGTGACCTTGAACAAGATACTTCCTTTCTTTGAACCCCCACATTCCTTCTCTGTAAGAGAGGATAACAATCCTTGCATTACCTCTCCAACCCCCCTCACCTATTTGAAGAAAGTACTTTGTAAACCTTAAAGTGTCTGAGAATCCTGAGCTTTTGGCATTACTATCACAGGGGTTGTGTTAATGTTTCCAAAGTAACTGGAAAAAGAAATGAACTTGTGCCAGAGGGAATCAACACTTCTCCTCTCTCCAAAGGGCTATGGTCGGAACTTGGGGCATCCTTTCTTGCCTTGCCTAGTCTGGGTCTGGGACCCAGTCTTTCTTTTCCTCCTCTCCCCTTCCCTCCCTTCCTCCACTTCTCTTTCTTAGGGTCCCTTCTGTCCTAAATAAATGGACTTCCTTGCCTCTAGTCTCTCCCTGGGCCAATCTTCTTTGTACATAGCTGCCCAAACCCCCCCCCCCTAAGGTACAGGTCTGACCATGTTTTATTTTCTCCTTTTCTCTTTTCCTCTCTCATGGATTTAGAGCTGGAAGAGATCTTACAGATCCCTCTAATCTAAGCCTCCTCTGCCATAGATGAGGGAATGGAAACCAAGGTTGCATAGGTGGCAAAGCTAGAATTTGATCCCATGCACAAAGCTAGAGTTGTTGCCACTGTACCACACATAAGCTGCCTCCTCCTCCTTCATTATACTTGCCTACACCGATAGTGCTTCCAAATCGACAAAGTGCTTTCCCAACAACGGTCCAATGGTCTTTGTCAATATTTTACAGATGGGGAAGATGAGGTACAGAAGGTCAAGGGTCTTAGGTTAATGAGTTCATCTGTTGCTTATACTGGCAGAGACCTTAGAGATCATCTGGTTCTGAGTGTGATCCGGAGAAGGAATTTACAAAACAAGTGGCAGAGGAAAGATTTGAACTCAAGTCTTCTGCCTCCCAGTCTAAGATACTTCAACATCAGAACTCTGTAAGATCTCTTTATTTCATCTCTGTGGGCACTCCCTCTGCCAAGGCAGATCCTGACTTCAGTAGATAGGTGGGTTCTGGTTTTTGTTTTTATTTTATTTTTTTTACCAATACATAGTTTTACCATTGGCCAAAAAAAGAATCTATCCCTAGTGGCCAGTCCTTTGGTTGGGAGCCTCTCTGGATGTCAATAGTCAAAGATGTATAGTACTTTTCTAGAACCTGGGATCTGGGGATTTTGTTTGCTTTTTCTGGTTCCTCCTATATATTATCACCTTGCTTTTATGTGGTTTGTTTGTGTGAAGTTGTTTGCATGTTGTCTTCCCATTAGACTGTGAGAGATCAGGGATCATCTTTTTTTGCCTCCTCCTTGAGAACAGGGGTTATTTTTTGCCTCCCCAGCACTTAGGACAGTGTCCATTACATAGTAGGTGCTTAATAAAGGTTTATAGACTGATTGACCTTTAGGACCCACCAGAAACAAAACTAGATTCAGTTTTTTTGGGGGAGATCCAAAGGAACTGAATGTTGCCTTCTTATAAAATATTTTAAGAGAATATTTCTTTTTTCTCTCCCTCTCTTGACCTCCTCTGTATTTGGCTAAAATATTATCCTATTATTTTTTCATTATGTAAGGACAAGTGGGTGTTGATCAGGGGAACCCCCTGGTCAATTTGCTGAGTTTCCCAATGAACTTGATGAGTTAGAGGGCCCAGGCCATTGTTGGAAAGACAGTTCCCATGGAGGGAGATGTGTGACTTGGCACCTTGCTGAGAGGACACAGGGAACTCCTTTGATTAGTCTTCAGTAACTGGGGCTGCCTCCCACATGATTGGCTACTGAATCAGAAGAGACAGACTCTTGTTGGAAGAGTCACCTATCCCCTGTGGTCTATAAAAATGAGCTGTGAAAAGAGTTGGCTCTTGTTCACTCATTTTCTCTGCCCTAGACTTTCAGAATGGAATATAAGAAAGGAGTTAAAAGGGATTGCTCCCTCCCTCTCCCCCTCAGGAGCAGAAAATGGTGATTTATAGTGCATGGTAGTCTGAGATGGTAGTCTCTGGACCTCCTGTTCCTGGCTTGCCTTCTGCTTTCTTTTAAAAAAAAAATTATTTGTTTATTTATTTAGAATTTTCCCCCACCTTACATGTAAAAACAAATCGTAACATTGATTTTTAAAACTTTGTGTTCCAAATTCTCATCCTTCCTCCCTATTCCCCCCCCTCTATGCTTTCTTTTCTGAACAAAGTCAGAGACTCGATCTCCTGACTGGACTTTTCATGTTACTGGACGGTCCTGGATCTTAGATTTCCTGAGTTTGAGAATTTGGGTACCAAGGTCAAGATCCCACATATCAAACCAGATCAAGATGACACCAAAGTCTTGGCAAAGGGATTTAGGCCATGAGTGACATTTGAGGGGCTGATCTCAAAAGGGTTAGTTTCTTTCTTTGTCTTGTGCCCTGTCCTTGTGTCGCTTTGGGGAAATCTCCAAAAGAAAGCTTAGGTATGTCTCATGTCTAATTTTCTCCAGAATTGTGTAATAGTTCAGTATAATGTATGGTAAAGCTTTCTTTTTATTTTATACCTCTCCCACCTGCCAAAATGTATAAAACACGAGGTCTCATAGGAGCCCTTAAAAATACAGAAATATCAAGTGATCAAGCAATCCATTGGACTTCTCTTAAACTTTCAGGGCTTCTTAACCTGGGGTCCATGAACTGAAAAAATATTTTGATAACTATATTTTAATATAACCAGTTTCCTCTGTAATCCTCTGTATTCTATTTTAGGTGTTTAAAAACATTATTCTAAAAAGGGGTTTCACTAGATTGAGAAAGGGGTCCATAATGCAAAAAAGGTATGAACCCCGACCTACAGGTAAACATACCACGGGGGCTAAGGAGGAACTCCATTCATTTTGGGCCTTTGTCCCCCCAAGATGAGGCTCCAAGAGACATGAAGCTGAGACAGTTTCCCTCTAAGAGGTCAATTTCTGAACTCTCAAAATTGGAAATTCTTGGATCTACCCTCGAGGTGACTCTAACAGCAGGGAAAGACCCCTTTTAGCATCTCCCTTCTCAAGCCGTGAACAAGCATATTATCTTCATCTGTTCTGCCTCTGTGGGAATTCTATCAATTTGCTGGCTTCCATTGAATCTTAGTGTGGAAAGTCCTTCTTAGAAAGGACACAGGAAGTCAGAAAGAGGACGATAAATTCAGGTCACCTGGGCATACATGTGCTTCTTCTTTATGCTTCTAGGGGAAGGGGAGGGAAGAATGCCACCTCCCAATACGCACACATTCCCAATCCCCACTTGTTGCTCTGCTGTCTGAAGACCATCAGAGAAAAATGTACTGAGTCATTTCACAGTTTGCTTTTATAAACCTCAAGGGAGGGCCAACTCTTCCAACAAAAATCCATTCCCCTAGCCTTTCAGTCACCTGTCATCTTCGAGGCAACCCCAGTTATTGGAGATCAATCAGAGGTGTTTCCAGTGTCCTCCCAGCAAGGTGACAGACCTTTGGGTGTCTAGTACATGGTAAATGCTTTTTCTTTCTTTCATTCATTCATTCTTTTGTTCATTCATTCATTCATTCACTGATCCATGCATTCATTCATTGATTCATCTTTTATTCATTGTATGGGAGGTGACCTGAAGACAGAGGGGTACCCTCTGTAATTTCATCAAGTTCACTGGGAGATTCTTCTCTGAACAATTCTCATTACACTTGTTTTTTGGGGGGAGGTAATCAGGGTCGCTTTGCAGGGTCACTCCACTACTATGTGTCTGAGGTTTGATTCAAACTCAGGTCCTCCTGATTCCAGAGGTGGTGTTCTATCCACTGTGCCACCTAGCTGCCTCTACTCTTTTTCTCAGTTTAAAAAATGCAGATGAAATTTTTCCTTTAAAAAGTGACTTTTTATTAAGGTAGGGCCTCTGATTTTTCCCTTTCCATCACTCTTCAAACAATCAATAGACATTTATTAAATACTTACTATATGCCGGGCGTACACATGCAATCACTTGCCAAGTCCCAGACTTGGAATGTGAACTCAAGTGATGGTGCTGACCCTTAATAACAGATTTCTTCATTGTGAAATGAGGGTGATAATACGTCTTTGCGACATAGGGGCTCCACAATCCTGATTGATGGCTGCCTCCCCTGACCTACCATGTCAGGCAACCCTCCCTCCTCCTGACCATCTTACTCATAGCCAATGTGTTGGTCCACTTTCCTCCGTCCACTAGATTTAGAGTCAGATGTCCTTGGTTTCATTACCTACAAGACCTTGGGCAAGTTCTTTTCTTTCTCTGACCTTCATTTCCTCATCTTTATAATGAAATTGTTGGATCAATTTGGGGATTGATCTTCCTCTCTGGTCTTCATCCCTACAATCCGCATTACTTGAAGCGATGATAGCTGTCCAAAAACTGAAATATTCTCAAAGAATAGGTCTGGAGGATGTCTATCACTCCCTGATTAAAAATCTTCAGCTTCTGAACAAGCATTTCTTATGCCCACCAGGCATAAATGTTAGAGATAAAAAGACAGGAATAGAAATAATCCCTGTCCTCAATGAGTTTACATTCTTCCAGGGGGGCAAATGGTGTGGACACAGATAAGTAAATATCAAATGTACAAAGTCTCCCCCAAACCATTTTGGGGTGGAAGGGGAGTGCTTACAACTGAGAGAATCAGAAAGAGCCTTAAGGTGAAGTGGTCAAAGGATATGAACAGGCAATTTTCAGAGGAAGAAATTAAAGCTATCTATTGCCATATGAAAAAATGCTCTAAATCACTATTGATTAGAGAAATGAAAATTAAAATAACTCTGAGGTATCACTTCTTACCTACCAGATTGACTAATATGACAAAAAAGGAAAATAATAAATGGTGGAAAAACTGGGAAAATTGGAACACTAATGCATTGTTGGTGGAGCTGTGAACCGATCCAACCATTCTGGAGAACAGTTTGGAACTATGCCCAAAGGACTATGAGACGGTTCATACCCTTTGACCCAGTGGTACCACTGCTAGGTCTATATCCCAAAGAGATCAGAGAAGAGAGAAAAGGACCCACATGTACAAAAATACTTATAGCAGCTCTCTTTGTGGTGCAAAGAATTGGAAATCGAGGGAATGCCCATCAACTGGGGAATGGCTAAACAAGTTGTGGTATATGAAAGTAATGGAATACTGTTGTACTGTAAGAAATGATGAGCAGGAGGATTTCAGAGAAACCTGGAAGGACTTACATGAACTGATGCTGAGTGAGAGGAGAAGAACCAGGAGCACATTGTACACAGTAACAGCAACATTGAATGATAATCAACTGTGATAGACTTGGCTCTTCTCAGCAGTGCAATGATCCAAAACAATTTCAAAGAACTCATGATAGAAAATATTCTCAACATCCAGAAAAAATAACTGTGGATTTTTAATGAAGATTGAACCATACTGTTTCCACTTTTGGGCTGTTTTTTCCCGTTATTTTTTGAGATTTTCCCCTTGTGTTCTGATTCTTTTGCAATATAACTAATGGAGAAATATATCTAATGTGATTGTACATATATAACCTATATCAGATTACTTTCTATCTTGGGGAGGAGGGAGGGAAGGGAGGGTGGGAGAAAAATTTGGAACTAAAAATCCTATGAAAAAATGTTGAAAACTATCCTTACATGTAACTGGAAAATAGTAAAATACTTTTATTTTAAAAGCTGAATCTAGAGCAGTCAGGGGGTTGGTCTGAAGAGGTAGAGGTTAGGAGGTAATAAATTCCAGGCCTTCAAAAAGATACAGAGGGTGTAAGGAGAGGAGAAGCAGGGCTGGGGGCTTGGAATGTGGAGCTCAGGAGGAACCAGTGATAGGAAATAAGTCTGGGGAATTAGGCTGGTGCCAGATTGTGGAGGCTTTTAGTAGAATGTACCCTTAAAGGGCAGGGTTATAACCTTAAAGAACTTTTCTGAGACACCAGGAAAAGTCTTGTGGCAGTCTTAAAGGAAGCCGAGGATTCTGAAGCTGGAGGTAAGAAGTGGAGAGCATTTTGAGTCACTTAACCCTCATTGCCTCCCCCTCCCCAAAATCCCTTTGATAGTTGGGTGGAGGTTGGATTAGAGGTGGGAGAGAGGAAGCAGGAGGGGTGGTGGTGGTATTGTAATATTCCAGGCAAGAGGTGATGAAGGCCTGTCCTGGTCAGGGATGGGGTGAGTGGCTGTATCATTTGAGACCACAGGGAGTAAAGGAGAGATATTGTTCAGGTAGAAATGACAGGACTGTGTGAATTGGCTCACAACAGTCCCTATGCCTGGAATGGATCCCATCCTTTTCTCCACTCCCCTCCCCACCTTCTCTGTCTGATAAAATGTTTTCTCCCCATCAAGGCCCCATTTAGCTGTCACCTCTTCCTTGAGACCACTGGGGAGAAACAGGAGCTTGCCTGGGCTGCTAGAGATTCCAATGCAAAAACAAAAAATTGTAGATGTTTATACTGAAATTATCCTACATCTCATATTTACACTTTTGGTTTCCAGTGCTGATCAACAAACAATTTCGTTCATAAACAATAGATTCCTGTGCAAAGGCCCCCTTCCCACATGTGTGTAGAACTCTCAGATGCAGAGCATTCACAGTTTCTTCTCCTTTCTTTTTTTCTTCTTCCTCAATAATAATTCACATTTCTATAACCGCTTCAGGGTTTTATTGTAGTGCCTTTCCCACAACAGCTATGGGACAGGAAGGTGTGTGTAAGGAATATTCCCATTTTACATATTGAAAAACTGAGGCCCCAAGACATTTAAGCGACATATTCAGCTAGGAAGTGTCTGAAGCAGTCTGGTACTCAATCCATGCTACTTCCTACTTCTTCTTTCTCTTGTTCCTCCCTACCCCCATTCTTCTTTTTAAAAAAATTCTTCTCTTCTTCATTATTTCCCCATTCCAATTTATCTTTTGCCCAGTAGCCAAAATAACCTTCCTAATGTGCTGTCTGACTAAATCATTTCCCTGTCTCTCATCGCCTCTAGTATCACATGGGAATTTCTCATTCATTGAAGGTTCTTTTTTTTTTGGTTCTCAAAGCTAATCCATGGGTTGGAGACACATTTTTGAAAGTCCCTAATGAGGGTAGTAGCTTTCATCTAAAGAATCAAATAACAAATATGAATTTGAGAATTAACCAAAATTTCCTTGAATTTCCTTTGCTGGTTTCTGTGACATGATAAATATCCTGCTCTCTCCCTACCTCTTTGGCCATGCCTTTTTTATCTCCTTTCTGGATTCTTATCCCCCTCCCATGCTCCAAGGTTGAATCCTTGGAGTCTTCCTCATAATTTTCTTTTTTTCTTTTTTAAGTGAGGCAATTGGGGTTAAGCGACTTGCCCAAGGTCACACAGCTAGTAAATGTTAAGTGTCTGAGGCAGGATTTGAACTCAGGTACTCCTGACTCCAGGGCTGGTGCTCTATCCACTGCGCCACCTAGCTGCCCCTTACTCATAATTTTTTAACCCTCCCTTGGCAAAGTCACACATTATGCTACTAATATCACATGTCTCTGCAGATGACTCTGAATCCTTATCTTGACATCTACATCTTACCCATGGTACCCCATATATTTTATATTTGTCAAACCAACTCCATCAACTCTGATCTTGCCTGATTGTCTTGGGAGAGTTTCAAGGGAACATTTGAGAGCCTGAGGACCTAGCACACAGTAGGTGCTTTATTAGTGTTTATTGAATCAAACTCAACAACTGTTTATTCAGTTCTTACCATTTGTTAGGTCCTGCATTCAGTGCCTCAGTTGACATAGAGAGGTGAGAAACAAAGGGAGGCAAGGGCAAAGACGATTCCCAGGTGAAGATTTCTGAGGTAAAGCTCTCTTTCACCTGGAAGTGGGAATGTCAGGGAAAGCTTCATGGAGGACATGGTTGAGAGCTGGCTCTTGAAGTGAACACTTTAGGAGCTACTGATAAAACACAAGTGCTATAGATATGATTAGAATATTTCCTACTCAGTTCAGGGCAGGGGAATAAGGTAGGGAGTGAACTGAGAACAGAAGAGAAGCCCCTAGATTAACAGGCAATAGACCCTGGTGGGTGGGATGCCCAGCCATAGGATCATAATTTAGGGCTGAGAGGAAACTTTCGGATTATCTAGTTCAACCCTTTTATTTTACAGGGAGGGAAACTGAGGCCCAGAGAGGGGAAGCGATTTGCCAAAGGTTACACAAAGCAAAACAAAACTTCAATCTCATTTCCTTTGATTCTAGGTCCAGTAGCCCCGCCCCTTATTTTCTTAATTAAAAAATTGAATATTCTATTTCAACATATCATAGGAAACCCTAACGTATTCACTATTTGCAGCCTCAGAAAGTAGTTGAGTAAAACGGCTTCAAAGAGCAGTTGAAACCGTTGGTACATTCGACCTTACACTATAGGAGTGAACCCTTGTTAAGAGGAATGAAGGGGTGGTGGCGAGATTTATGTTAGAACGAATGTTGCCCAATGTTTGGTATCTGAGTTGTGTTGTTGCTGAAGCTGGTCTTCGTTTACAGAGTTGTAGGGATTGCGGTTTATCGTTCCTTTGTTTCTGCTGTGTTTACTCCGCAACGCTTTATACATAGGATCAAAGAATTCCTGATTTGGAGTGGGAAGGGGCCTCAGAGGCCAACCCTTATTTTACACCCGAGGAAACCCGAGGACACTCTGGCAGTAATACCCGAGCTAGAATTCGAACCCACATCCGCTGACACCCGACGCAGCCTCTGGAAGCTCGGGGGCATTCTCACCCCAGTCCGGACTTTCACCGATGAAAGAAGTTGAGTTACCACAGCTGGACCGGCCCCATCGTCTGCTCTGGGTTCCAGGAGTAGCTCTAAGGGAAGAGCAGAGTGGAGTCAGGAGTGATTCTCTGATGCCATTTTTGAGCCGTCCCTGGCATGCTTCCGAAGGTGGCGTAGAAAATAGTGCCGGGGAAAAAGCAAATAAAATATCTTTGAAAGTGCCTGGCACATAGTAGGTGCTTTATAAATGCTTGTTTCCTTCCTTCCCTGAGATTGGGGACTGTATCCCCAGCATCTAGCAGAGTGCCTGTCGTGTATTAAGAGATTAATAAGTGCTAATTGACAGCTTGATGTCGGATTTTTATCAGAGACGCTTGGTGCAAAGATGTTTTCCCCCATTCCATATTTTTTCTTCTTATTCTTGCTGTTTATTTAACTTGTGCAAAAGTTTTTTATTTTTATGTTTTTTATAGTATTCTTTACCTTGATTACAAATTCATCCTCTTTCCACAGTTGTGAGAAGTATAACTTTCTATTTTCCTCTAAATTTTTAATCAATTCCCTTCCCTTTCTTTTTTCCTTCCCTCCCCTTCCCCTTTTCCTTTTCTTTCTTTCCTTCTCTCTCTCTCTCTCTCTCTCTCTCTCTCTCTCTCTCTCTCTCTCTCTCTCTCTCTCTCTCTCTCTCTTCCCCTCCCTCCCTCCCTTCCCTCATTTATTTATTTAGAGAATATTATAGTATATGGTAGAAGTAATATGATGGTTTAAACCCACTTTTGCCAAACTGCTTTCTATTTTTCCCAGCTAAATAATTCTTGCTAAATATTTTTTTCCTCAGGACATTGTGTTCTTGGGTCTACTGAAGATTAGTCTACTGTACGTATTTCCCTCTAAGTCTTGTGTTTGCTGTTTCACTGGCAACTTCAATTTTATAAAAAATCCAGTAACAGATTTTTTCAATCCTACTTGTTTTCATTATCTCCCTGTGTAGTTTTGATCTTTTGTTCATTATGAATTTTATTTTTGTCCATATCTATAAAGTATTCATTGGTACTTTGGTACAGCATTACATCTATCAATTAATTTCAGTAGTCTCATAATTTTTAATATATTGGCACAGTCAATATAGTAAATACTTTTTCACTTATTTAGGACTTTATTTCTTAGAAAAATTTTTTTTATTGAATAGAATTTTATTTTTGTGAAAATTCTTTTATAGCTTTTATTTTAATGTCCTTTGTGTGCCTTGGTAGATTAATTCCCAGGTGTTTAAATGCATTTTATTATTATTTCAAATAGTATTTTTGTTTCTAGATCATCTTGGTTTTTGTCCATCACATATAGAAAAGTTGATGATGTTTTTGTAGATCTATTTGTATTCTGCAACTTTGAGGAAATAAGGGTTTCAATTTTTGTTGATTCTTTAGGGTTTTCTAAGCAATTTCAGAAATAGTTTTGCCTTTTCTTTGTCAAGTCTTATTTCCTTATCTTCTTGCTATTGTACATATTTCTAGTGCTATGTCAAATAATAAAGGTGACAGTGAATATCCTTTCTTCATTCCTGATCTTACTGGGAAAGTTTCTAGTGATTCTTCCCTAAAAATAATACTAGCCTTTAGGTTTATGTAAATGCTTTTGATCATATTGAGGAAAGGCCTTTTCATTCTTTAAAAAAAAAATGCTTTAAAATATATAAATAAATACTGTATTTATCAAAGGCCTTTTTCTGTTTCTATTAATATAAACATGTGAATTTCATTGTTTTTGTTATTGGTATGCTTTATTGGGCTTAAAATGCTTTCCTAATGTTGAATCATCATTGCTTTATTGATATAAATCCAATGTGGTCAAATGAATAATTTTTTGATATGTTGATATAATCCTTTGCCATATTTTAAAATATTTTCATTTCAGTGTTTATTAGTGATATTGCTTTACTCATTTCTTTATCCTTCTTCAGTTTGGGGAATTGAGACCATGCTTATCTTATGGTTTGGCAAAGTACCATATTTCTGTCTTTTTGGAAATAGTTTGTATAGCATAGAAATTTTTTTAAAGTATTATATATAATTTATAATTCTTTGAGGTTTTTTCCCCTTGTGGGAGTTCATTTATGGCTTTCCCACTTTCTCTTTCTGAGATTCAGTTGTCTACATTATTTATTTCCTGTTTTGATAATTTTATATAATTTTTTGTACATATTTTGTAGATATTTATCTCTCTTAAGTTTTCTGTTTTACTGCCATTCAATTCAGTGTATTAGAATCTGGCAATTTTCTTTATTTCCTGTTCATTTACTTTGAATTCTCTTTTCACTTTAAATTTTGTTAATATGTCATTCTATCATTTTTGGACAAATTAGCAAAAAGTTTTCTAGATTTTATTAATCTTTTAAAAATCAGCTTTGTTTAAAATTAAAAAAAATTGATAGCATTTGTTTTTATAATACCTACATTTCCTTACGTATCCCTCTTTCTACCAGAGAGCCATCTCACATAACAAATACTTTTTTAAAAAAGAAAAAGGGAGAGGAAAAAAATCAGCATAACCAATCAATATATTTTTAAAAATCAGAAAATATATGGAATGATCCACTTTCATGAATATCCCATCTCAGCAAAGTGGACATAGGCATCTTCCATATCTCTTCTTTGAGAACATTGTTCTTTATTATTTTACAACCCTCATTTCTAAAAATAGTTATTGATCTTTCCATTTTCATTGTAGTCATTGTGTATATTGTTTTCCAGGCTGATTACTTTGCATCAGTTCATGTAAGTATTTTGTTTTTTCTCCTAAAGACTGGGTTGCCCTATCTTGCTCAGTTTGAAAGGACGGGGCAGCTACACAAGGGCTTAATCATATTACTGATTGGCAAGTGGGAGTTTTGACTTGTTCCATTTCCAACCTGGGCTGGTCTACCCTTCTTTGGGAAGTCTGGTGCTCCCCTCACCATCCACTCCCCTTGTAATGATTCATATTGGTATCCTACTTAAATCAGACACCAGATGGACTTAGTCCACTACAGCCCAGAACTCCTGAATTCAATAGATCCATTAGCCTCAGCTTGCTCAGTAGCTGGTATTACAGGTATATGCCACCTTGCATGGCATATATGAGTCTTTCCATGCTTCTTTGTAGTCATCATATTAATTTTTTTCTTATAGCAGAGTAACATGCCATGACATTTATGTATCAAATTAGTTTAACCATCCCCCCAAAAATCTACTTTGTTTCTAGTTTTTTTTTTTAAAGTGAGGCAGTTGGGGTTAAGTGACTTGCCCAGGGTCACACAGCTAGTAAGTGTCAAGGGTCTGAGGCTGAATTTGAACTCAGGTCCTCCTGACTCCAGGGCTGGTGCTCTATCCACTGTGCCACCTAGCTTCCCCCTGTTTCTAGTTTTTTATTACCATTAAAGTGCTTTGTAAATATTTTTGTGTATCTAAGGACCTTCTTTCCTTCCTTCCTTTCTTTCTTTCTTTCATCAATGACTCCTTTGGTTATGAACCTAATACTACAATCTCTGGGTCAAAAGGTATGGGGATTTTAGTCACTTTAGTCAGAGTTGTTTTGATGTGCATATTCCTTGAGTGATTTGGAACATTCTTTCACAAAGTTAATAGTTTGCAATTCTTTTGAGGACTATTTGCATCTATTTTTTAAAATTTTATTTTATTTTTGTGGGGCAATGAGGGTTAAGTGACTTGCCCAGGGTCACACAGCTAGGAAGTGTCAAGTGTCTGAGGCCGGATTTGAACTCAGGTCTTCCTGACTCCAGGTCTGGTGCTTTATCCACTGTGCCACCTAGCTACCCCTTATCTGTTTTTTTTTTTTAATTAGTTTTGTTGTTTTATTTCCAAGTTTAGGTAGTGCAGGCACTGTTTTTTTTCGCTTTTGTATTTGCATCCCTAGCACGTAGCAGAGTGTCTGTCACCTAACAGATGCTTAATAAATGCTTTTTGATTGATTGATTATAGGTTTATCAATTTAAAATTTTGATCTATTACTTATAGTTGTATTACTTCATTTTTGTACTGCCTGAGCCACTTTTTTCTTCAAAGAATCCATTGCTTCCATGAAATTCTCTGTTGTCTTTTCTATGTTGTGAGTTTTCAAGTTTGCTTTCTTGAATTGTTACTTCCATGGTTTTATTTCCAGTCTTATAGATTCCAGATTTCTTCCTATCTCTCTCTCTCTCTCTCTTTTTTTTTTTTGGTGAGGCAGTTGGGGTTAAGTGACTTGCCCAGGGTCACACAGCTAGTAAGTGTCAAGTATCTGAGGCCGGACTTGAACTCAGGTTCCCCCTGACTCCAGGGCCAGTGCTCTATCCACTGCGCACCTAGCTGCCCCTCTTCCTATGTCTCTTATTGTGATCCTAAACCATTGTGGAACTTCCTTCCGTATATCCATTCCTTCTTCCAGAAGTTTGGTTGTTGTTAAGGTGCTATTCTTTTCTCCTGAACATTTCCCATTATTTCCAAATTTCCCCTTAGTGTTTATTGTATTGAGGCCTCTTTTAAAAAAAAAAAAAAAGCTCTTTTTTTGGTCATTCTGTTAGTTTTCCTGTAAAAGCTCCTTTCCCTTCCCTGATTTTTTTATTTGGCTACTTTGTCATTGTTTGAGTTGGTTCAGAAGAATGGGACTTATTCATGACCACTCACTTAGCCACCTTGCCAGAACCCCTAAAATCAGTGTGTTTCCTATTACACCAAGCTGCCTTTGTAATACAGATGGAGAGAAGATGCTTGGAGTAAGATCTTTGGCTGCTCCATACACTGTTAGAATCGGTTGTGTACTTTTATGTAGCTGTTGAGTGAGAGTTGGGTTAGAGAGAGAGCTCCAGTGGATGAGACAGTCTCCGTGTCTGCAAATTTATGAAAATTGTTTATGTCACTTTCTCCAGGAATCTTCCTTGAGTCACTTCTTGTGTTCTGCATAACAACCTTCCTTTTTTCCCTTTGGATCTAACATAACAATTTATTTTATAACTCTGTGTTGTACTTATCTGTCTAATGTTACCTTATGGCCACTATTTTATATTAGTTATAGCTTGACAAAATTCCTAATAATGATGATAATAGCTACTGTTTGTATAACACTTTAAGCTTTACAAATATTATCTTATATGATACAACAACCCTGGGAAGGAGGGACTATTATCACCCTCATTTCACAAGTGAAGAAACTAAGGCCCAGCTAATAAAGTATATTAGACAGGATTTGAACTCAGGTTTTCCCAAGTCTAAGTCCAATCTACTAATTAAGTCTAATCTATCCACTACACACTGCATAACTAGCTTTAATGTTGTTTTTGGAATGCAAACTGACAGTTTGTCCTATAGTGGAAAAGGCTTTGAGTAGAATTCTTTTTTTTTTTTAGAAGAGATTTTTTTTAACCTTTAATTTTAATTTTATTTTTCTCAATTACATGTAATCAAAAATAATTTTTAACATTTGGTTTTTTTAAATTTTGAGTTCCAAATTCTTTTCCTCCTTTCCTTTCCTCCCCCTCCTTGGAAGGCAAGCAATTTGATACAGATTATATACGTATAGTCATGCAGAATATTTTCATATTAGCCATGTTGCAAAATAAAACAGAAACAAAAACTCCAAGAATAATAAAGTTTTAAAAGTATGCTTTAATCTGCATTCAGACTCCATAATTTCTTTTTTTTGGAGCATTGTATTGCTGAGAATGGCTAAGTCATTCACAGTTTTTCATCCTACAATATTGCTGTTACTGTGTACATTATCCTGGTTTTGCTCATTTCACTTTGCATCAGTTTACATGTGTCTTCCTAGAGGTTTCTGAAAGTATCCTGCTTGTCATTTCTCATAGTACAACAGTATTCCATCACAATCATATGCTACTGCTTGTTCAGCCATTCCTCAATTGATAGGCATCCCTCAATCTCCAATTCTTTGCCACCACAAAAGATGTTTGTATACTCACATATTTGCTCATATAGGTAATTTTCCTTTTTCTTTGTTCTCTTTGGGGGTACGGACCTAGTAGTGGTATTGCTGGGTCAAAGTGTATGCACAGTTTTATAGCCCTTTGGGCATAGTTCCAAATTGCTCTCCAGAATGGTTGGATTAGTTCACACCTACACCAATAATGCATTGATGTCCTGCTTTTCTCATATCCTCCCCAATATTTGTCATATTCCTTTTCTGTCATATTAGCCAATCTGGTAGATGTGAGGTAGTACTTCAGAGTTGTTTTAATTTGCATTTCTCTAATCAGTAGTGGTATAGAACATTTTTTTCCACATGACTATAACTAGCTTTTGTTTCTTTTTTGGAAAACTGCCTATTCATATCTTTTGACCATTTCTCAATTGGGAAATGGCTCATATTAATAGAAATTTGACTCAGTTCCCTATATATTTGAGAAATGTGGCCTTTATCAAGAAACTTGCTATAAAATCCCCCCACACCACCCCAGTTCCCTGCTAATCTTGGCTGCATTGGTTTTGTTTGTGCAAAACCTTTCTAGTTTGATGTAATAAACATGATCCATTTTTATTCCATATTGAGTATAATTCTAATAGCAGACTGTGTTTGCTTTCTGAGGACCAGTTTTCCTAAGTATAGAGAGGCTTATCACAAATAGACTACTTATTGGGGCAGCTAGGTGGCGCAGTGGATAGAGCACCAGCCCTGGATTCAGGAGGACCTGAGTTCAAACCTGGCTGCAGACACTTTACACTTACTAGCTTACTAGCTGTGTGACCCTAGGCAAGTCACTTAACCCCAATTGCCTCACCAAATAAAGAAAAAGAAACAAATAGACTATTTAGGTGGCGATAAATTATTTGGCTGGTGACCCATAAAAAAAGAAAAATATAAAGAATCACTCAGATTGTTTGGTTTCCCTTTTGAAGTGATGATGGTGGAATTGTGGTGAAAAGAACAAAAAGTGTTAAAAAACCACACCATTTTAAGACTGTAAACATTAAATTAACTGTTGATTCTTAAACTGAGATTCTTGTCCAATGACTAATGGGCTGACACACTCAATGGAGGAATTGAATTACACTGATCTTGACATTCATAGTGGAAATGAAATCGGAAAATATTAGAAAGTTGCAGCTATATGGCTTCCAGGCAATAAAATGCAAATAAGAGTATGTAGGATCATTAGCTGAAAAGGACCTTCAAATGCATCTAGGGTCCAATCCCCTCATTTTATAGATGAAGAAATCAAAACCCAGAGTTTTCAGAGCTTGTTTTATTGTTCACCCAAAGATAATAAGCCAGTTTCATGGAATACTCTCCCATGGTAAGACTCTTGATAAGCATTTGAGAAAGGATCACCATGCTACTACTATCATCAGACATCATTTTATCAGTAGAAATGACATAAGAAGAAGCCTTACCATCTGCTTTGCTGATGCATTCAAAGGTCCATGGAGTCTTTCTATCTGATTTGCAACTGAAACCTTCCATATACATTGTCTTCCCCATTAGAATGTGAGCTCTTTGGAAGCAGCTCCTATATTACTTTTCTGTTTGTGTGCTTAGCACAGTGCTTTGCACATAGTAAGTCCTTAATAATTGCTTCATTCGGGAGCCAAGATGGCAGAGAGAAGCCAGCGAGTTGCCTGAGCTCTCCCTCGGTTCCCTCAAAAAGAAGATTAAATCAAGCCTCTGGATGGATTCTGAAACTACAGAATCTGCAAAGAGACAGAGAGACACAGTCTTCCAACCAGAGGTAATTTAGAAGACTTCGGGAAAAGTTGGTCTCACTTGGGCAAAAGGGAGGCGCAGCACACTGCAGCGCAGCATGGAGGGGGTTGGGGCAAGTCAGCAGGATGCTGTAGGCCACAGCCAAGCAACTGAGGCCCCTGGATCCTGGCTCAATAAGCTGGTGGTGCAGCAGGCCAGTGGTGAAACCCACCAGCACTAGCTGAGAGGACAGGCTGCCAGCTGGAGGGTCACCCACAGGATAGGTGCGACCAGACCCAGCCATTCCAGTGGGCCAGGAACAAGCCCAGGGCGGTGAGAAATCCACAAGCCACAGAGGCCTCAGTGTAGAAAGCCAGTGACACAGCCCCTATACCCCAGCACAAGAAGCTTGAAACAGGGCTCCTAGTGCCCCCACAGCAGACCTCAACTTAAAAAAAAAAAGCTTCAATATGAATAAGAAACAAAAAAGATCTCTTACCATTGAGAGCTTCTGCGTTGACAGGGGAGAGGCAAACACAAACTCATATGAGGAAAATACTCTCAAATTGCCTACATGTGAAGAGGGAAGATGAATTGGTCTCAAGAACAAAAAGCCTTCTTGGAAGAGCTCAATAAAGTATTTTTAAAAATCAATTAGGGGGCGGCTAGGTGGCGCAGTGGATAAAGCACTGGCCCTGGATTCAGGAGTTCCTGAGTTCAAATCCGGCCTCAGACACTTGACACTTACTAGCTGTGTGACCGTGGGCAAGTCACTTAACCCCCACTGCCCCGCAAAAAAAAAAAAAAAAATTAAAAAAAAATTAAAATCAATTGAGAGAGGTAGAAGAAAAAATGGGGAGAGAAATTAAAGCAACACAAGAAAATTATGAAAAAAGAATCAGCAGCTTGGAAAAGGAAGCACAAAGATTGACTGAAGAAAACAATTCCTTAAAAAAAATTCATCTAGCCAAATGGAAAAAAAGATACATAATCTCACTGAAGAAAACAATGCATTAAAAATTAAAATTGGACAGTTGGAAGATAATGTCTCCATGAGACACCAGGAATCAGTCAAACAGAATCAAAAGAATGAAAAAAATAGAAGAAAATGTGAAATACCTCATTGGAAGGACAACTGACCTAGAAAACAGATCCAGGAGAGATAATTTGAGAATTATTGGACAGACTGAAAGCCATGATCAGAAAAAGTGTCTAGACACCATATTCCAGGAAATTATTAAGGAGAACTGGCCCGATACTATAAAGTCAGAGGATAAAATCATCATTGAAAGAATCCACCGATCACCTCCTGAAAGAGACCCCAAAAGGAAAACTCCAAGGAATATTGTTGCCAAATAAATGTTTCATTCATTCATTCATGAAGACATGTGCAGCTTATGTGCAGAGAATGAGGTGGAGATATTCTGTGAACAGTACATATAAAATAAATTAATGAAATAAAACAGCATATATATTTTAGTATTTGAAGACTTGGATGTAAGGTGAGTATAGGAACAGATAGCAAAATAACGTTGGAAAATATGGTTTGGTATCAAGAAACCAAACAATCCAAAGTCTTGTAGACTATGCATAAACTTCAAACCTATGTATCATGAGTACTTCCTTCACTGAGAGTTAGAAGGTGCTGGAAATGGTGAACACTAAAGGATATGATAAAAATTGGAATTGACTATATCTTATCAGAAATGAAATGATAGCTGTCCCTGGACAGATGATTTATTGACTTGTTAGAATAAAGGTCAATAAAACAAAAAGAAGAAAATCTAGCATACAATTTAAAAGGGGGAAAAACAAACCTCTCCAACCATGCCTACTTAAACAAGGTGTCAATGCCCCACCCCTCAAATGTCGATGGATAAAGGAACAGACATTGATGGGAACTTTTACCATTTTCTGTAAAAGTTTTACTGATGTAAAGAATTGCCACAACAAGGAGACCAAAAGAGTCTAGAAGTCACCTCAGTCAGCAAACACTCAATCTTCCTGCCAAGCGGAGAGAAATGGTAGCCAAGGGTAACACCAGCTTAGAATATAAACTCACTTGTAAAATGTCATGGAGAAGGATGGTGGAAAAATATGAGCAATATTGTCTCATAAAACAGTGAGAAGTGGAGGGAAAAAACAAATTTACAGAAAACTTGTCAAGAGACCCAATTAAGTCAGATCATTCCTAGGGCATTTAAGGAGGAAAATGGAAAGAAGATAATAGATAAAAAATGAAAACAATCTACAAGTTTGTTATGATTTAATAATAATAAAAACTGACATCTACATAGGGCTTTAAAGTTTACAAAGGACTTTAAATAGGTTATCTTAATTTTTCATTCATTGATTCATTCAACAAGTTTTTATCAGTGTACCAGGCATTATACTAGGTATGGAAGGGAGACAGAGGCAAGCAAGGCATTCCTGCCCTCAGAAAACTTACATTCTATTGGTGGTGGTGGTAAGGAATAGTAGGTACAGAGATAAGTAAATTACCATAGGAACACCATAAGGTGTACTAAAGGGATTAATATCTCTATTTTATAAATGAGAAAACAGGTGTTTTAAGAGTTTAAGTTGCTTCTAGATGTTATATAGTTACACAGGTAGTAAGAATTAGAAGACTTTGAACCCAAGTCTTGCTGACTTCAAGTCTAGCATTTTTTTTACCAAACCATGCTATCATCAATGAGGTGTGGCTGCCAAGAAAGCCAATTCAATCTTAAGCTGCATAAAGAAAGGCATAGTGTCCAGGACAAGGGAGATGAGGGCCATGCTGTCTTGTACTCTGCCCTGGTCAGGCCACATCTAGAATATTGTGTTCAGTTCTAGGTGCCACATTTTAGGCAGGATATTATCAAATTGAAGTTGGTATCTGGAGGATGGAAATCAGGGATGATCAGAAGAATGGGAGGTGTTTAGCCTGGAGAAGAGAAGACTTAGGGGCAGGGTGACCAGTTATTTGCAAATATTTGAGCCACAGTTATCATGTGGGAGCCAGATTTGAGTTGTGATGGTTGGCCCCAGAGGCGAAGAATTTGAAACAGTGATAAGTGGAGTCACGTGTAAGCTCAATTTAAGGAAACCTTTCTAATAATTAGAGCTATCCAAAAGTGGAATGGGTTGCCTTGGGAAGTGATGGGGCACCTCCTCCTTGGAGCCCTCCAAGTAAAGGGAGGGTCATGTTCAGGTATGGGTTGGGCTGGAAGGACTCTGAGGTTTCTTCTAACACTGAGCCTGTGATTTGCACAACAATCTATTTTCCCCAAGGACAATGGAGTCACCATATTTGGACTCTAACATCATAGTCCTGAATATGACATATGGGGAATGCTGAAGGACTGATCTTCAAGATTTCTGAAAGAGGGGAAGGTACTGAATGATTGAAAAAATCATGGATATTTACTATATTCCCAGAAGATGATTGAGAGGATATTGGGAACTCCCAACTCATGTGTTTACTCTCTTATTTCCACAAAATCTTTATGAGTATGGTGTACTCCTAGAAGATGGGGCAAAACAAGGAGATTTTTGTAAATAATATTCTAAAGAAGATTACATCTGAATATAGGATAAGTCGTGGTCTATCTATGCAGCTGGAGGAAGAACCAATGTTGATCATATTATGGATCCATCAAAGAATGGTTATCTGTGTTTTCTTTCTGTCCTCTTCCCACTCCACTAGACTGAGTTCCCTGAGGACAGATGCTGTGTCTAATCTAAACACTGAATCTCCTCCAACTCTTTTCAGAAAGTTCCCCATACTCTTGGCACATGATGGGATCAGAGGATTATGGAATTTATAGTTGGAAGTGACTTTAGAGATTTTCTAACTTGTTCCTTTTATAGAGGAGGAAACTGAGGCTTTGAAAGCCTCTTACCCAGGGTCACAGAAGGTGGTAAATAGTTGGAGAGTCAAGATTCATGCTCAAGTCTTCTGTCTCCAAATCCAGGGCTTCCTATTGCGCCGTGATGCTTGTTGGTTGAATTGACTTGAATTGGCTTTATGAGAGTAAGCCTTTGGGAGGGATAAATCCCTCATCTGGTTGCAAAACATTTCAGGGGAAAGTTGTACTTATACTTTTCCTTCTAACCCTGTCTCTAGGTGGGGATGGGGATGGGGATGAGGAGGATGATGGAGATGTCATAGAAGGGCAGTGAGATGTCTGAAAGGAGAGAGGGAAGAATGGAGTAAATCCTGGTTATCATCAAGAGTGGCAATGGCAAAAGAGGCTTGAGTATAGCAGATGTCTGAGACCAAGGAGCAGAGCAAGCTAGGGGCCAGGCAGGTCATGAAGATCTGTGCCTTGGGCTAAGGAAAAGGGACATTTAGAAAAGTTGGTGTTCTACTCAAGGAAAAGCAAATAGGCAACACTGTTTTCTCTGATGCAAAAGAAAATTGATCACAGTGTCTGAAGACCTGGGTTCCAATCTCAGATTGGCTTCTTTTTTGATTTATGTATATGTCGTCTCTCCCTTCAGAATGTAAGCTCTGAGACGGCAGTGACTCTCTCTATTTTTTTCTTTGCACTCCCAATCGCTTAGCCCAGGGTCTGGCACATTGACAAATGTTTATTGATTGCTATGATTATGGTCTTGAGCAAATCAATTGATCTACCTGGGCCTCAATTTCTTTATTTACCAAATTAGGAGGTTGGACTAGATGACATCTAATACTCTTTTCAGTTCTGAATCACGGAAGATTATAAGAGTTAGAAAGGAAAGACCCCATAGTTTGTTACTAAGGTATTATTAAACCCACTTTATAGATGAGACAACTAAGGCTAAGGGAGATTAACCAGCTTGCCACAGGATAGTACTTGTTAAAACTGTAGTTTAAACCCATGTCTCCACTTCCAAATTCAGTGCTCTTTCCCAGCCAAATTAATTAATTAATTAATTAATTAATTATTTAATAGTGAGGCAATTGAGGTTAAATGGCTTGCCCAGGGTCACACAGCTAGTAAGTGTTAAGTGTCTGAGTCCAGATTTGAACTCAGGTCCTCCTGAATCCAGGGCCAGTGCTTTATCCACTGCGCCACCTAGCTGCCTCCTACACATTTATTTATTTATTTTTTTTTAAGTGAGGCAATTGGGGTTAAGTGACTTGCCCAGGGTCACACAGCTAGTAAGTGTTAAGTGTCTGAGGCTGGATTTGAACTCAGGTACTCCTGAATCCAGGGCCGGTGCTTCATCCACTGCGCCACCTAGCTGCCCCCACATTTATTTTTAAACATTTTGAATTCTAAATTCTCTCCCTCCTTCTACCCCTCCTCCCTCCTTGAGAAAGCAAGCAATTTGATATTGATTATACGTGTGAAGTTATACAAAACATATTTCCATATTAGCCCTGTTATGAAAGAAAACAGACAAAAAAAGAAAAATAGAGGAAGTAAAAAATAATGTGCTTCAGTTTGCATTCAAAGTTCTCTCTCTGGAGGCGGATAATATTTTTCGTCATGGTCTTTTGGAATTGTCTTAGATCATTGTCTTGATCAGAGTAGTTAAGTTTTTCACAGTTGATCATCCTTATAGTATTGCTGTTATTGTGTACAATGTTCTCCTAGTTCTGCTCATGTAATTTTGTATCAGTTCATAAAGGTCTTCCCAGGTTTTTTCTGAAACCATCCAGTTCATCATTTCTTACAGTACAGTAGTATTCCATCACCATCATATACCACAACTTGTTCAAACTGGGGTCAGTCACTTTGTAGTCACACTTGTTTATACCTGTTGAGGGAGGGAGACAGGAAAAAAGAAATGGGGAGGGAGAGAAGTTAGAGGCAGAAATGAAAATGGGGAAATACAGAGAGACAGAAACAGAAGCAGAGAGATAGAATCAGAGATGTGCAAAGACTTCTGGAGGTAATGAGGAAGAGTTTAGAATCAGCTTGCCTGGAGAGAGAGATGGAAGAGATAATCCTTGCATCCTTTTGTTTTGTTTTGTTTTTTTTTTTGTTTTTAGTGAGGCAATGAGGGTTAAGTGACTTGCTCGGGGTCACACAGCTAGGAAGTGTCAAGTGTCTGAGGCGGGACTTGAACTCAGGTCCTCCTGAATCCAGTGTCAGTGCTTTATACGCTGTGCCACCTACCTGCCTCTCACCCCTGCATCCTTTTGAGTAGAGAAATGCTTCTTGGGAATGGTTCCGGGAAATCCCCTGAGTGGGGCCCACATCTGTACCCTGGGCACTCAGGGACTTTTCCTGAGACCCGGGGCTCCCTGAGGATAGATGCTGTGTCCACTCTTTCCCCTTCTCAGAGTCTCATCCCCAAAGTCTCTGTCCCCGAGGGCCACTCCGGCAATATTGTCACCTGCCTTCCCGGACATTCTTCCTAAAATTTCTAGGAATCCTATCTCTGACATTTCTAGGAATCCTACCTTGCAGGATGTTGGGCAAGTCATTTTATGTCTCTGACCTCAGTTTCCTCATCTGTATAAAGGGGTGGGAGTTGAACTAGATGAGCTCTAAGGTGTCTTCTAATTCCAAATCTATGATCTCTTTTCTAGGGGGTTCACATTGGGTCAGAACTTGGTCTCACTAGTCACCTCCTCCAGCCTTCCCTTTCTTGGCTCAATCGCCAGTTCTCCCAGAGGCAGCCTCAGGTCAAAGGCTGAGAGGGGGGCCTATGTGAACAAGTATCTTCATATTAAACCTTCCAGGGGACTAACTCACTTATTGTCTCTTGGCTGCAAAAAAAAACCCAAAACCCAAAACAAAAAAACAAAACAACAAAAAAAACACCAAACAAAACCAAAACCAAAACCAAAACCAAACAAAAAAAAGCCCTGGCGGGTAAGTAATTAAAAACAGTTCACATTTTCTTTCAGCTTTAGCTGAAGAGGGGAGTGGATCAGGGTGGGGAATCCCCTGCACCAAGGCTACCACCTGAGAGAGGCTTCTCTTCCCACTTCGGGGTGTTGGAAGAGGGTGATATTTTTAGGTATATTCTGGCTTTGGAGACTTCACTGATTCCTTTCAGGAGGCATTTATTTCTCCCTCTCTTTTGACAAATGACTGCAAACTTAGGCAGAGTGGAGACCTAAAATATCATTTTAGCTTCAATTACCCAGGTCATTTGCTGGAATAGGTTGAACCTCCATCACTGGGGGAAAGAGAGGTCCTTGTCTTAGCCTGGAGGAAAATGCTGAGAGCAGCTATGATATAACGACCAGGACTTGGATATGAGTGCTGTTCATGTCCCATCTCTGACCCATAATAGCTGTGTAACACTGGGCAAGTCACCTTACCTCTGTGCCTCAGTTTCCTCATCTGTAAATGCAAATGAAACTCTTGTCCTATCTACCTCTCAAGTTTATTGGAGGATCAGATGAGTTAGCTCTGGAATCACATCTTCTCAGAACTGGGTTATCTCCTCCAAGCCCAGCACAGGGCTCTACACCCAGCTTTAATAAGTGTATATTGTTTGTCTGCTATACATATGGTGTTTAATAAGTGTATGTTGGGTTGAGGCCTCTGAATCCAAATTCAAAGGGTTTCTTTCCACTGTCTGCTTTACCCCCTCTCCCCCTCCTCTCTTCCCTCCTAAATTGGACAACTGAGACTCAGGAAAGCCAAAGGAATTGGCAATACTCACACAGTGAGTCAGCACTGGAGAAGGTATGAGAGCCCCAAGGAGTCCAAATTCTTTATGCCAGCATTCAAGGCCCTCCACAATCTGGCCCTGGCCGTCCTTTCCAGGCTCATCTCCCAACACTTCCCAATATCTACCGCACATTGCAGCCAAACCAGCTGACTCACCCTGTTCTTCCTGGCCTCAGTACATCCTTTTGCTCATACAGTTCTCTCAATTTGGAATGCTCTCCTCTTCTCCTCTGCCTCTCTGCTCCATCCCTCAAGGCTTGGTTCAAATGCCACCCCCTCTAGGAAGCCCTCTCTGATTCCACCCCACCCTCACCCCAGGAGAGGGTGATCTTTTGCCTTTGAGCTCTCATTCTCTTGACATTGATGATGTATTGCCTTCTGTGGATATTTACTTTATCTAACATTGACCTGTCTTGTCCCACAAGTCATTACCCCATGATGTAATTGGTCCTATCTGAAAATGAGGGATGAACAACAACTTGCCTATAAGCTTTCTTTCTCTAAGCTCTGTGTGGACAGGAACTGTGTCCTATAACTATGATTCCTACCACGGATATCTACCTCACATCCTTTAAAGTTTACAGTGGAATTTTCTGCTCATAACAGCTCCGGAAGGTTGGTCAACCAGGTCATATCATCCCCATTTTACTATGATTAAACTGAGACTCAGAGAGAAGAATCACCTTGTTCACAACCACACAGCTAATTAACAACTGGACTCCAAACCAAACTCTACTTATTCTTCTTTCTATTTCATGTCCAATTTTGTCCAGGAAGTTTTCCCGGATGATTCCAGTCAATCAGTCAACTTTTATTAAGCATCTACTATTTTCCAGGCAGGGGATACACATACAAATAAAAACAAAGGCAATCCCTTTCCTCAAGGAACTGTCGATCTAATTGGGGACGACAACACAACAAAAGGAAGCTGAAGGGATTGGAGAGAAGCAGTGTTCCAAAGACTTTGAAACTACTCCAACCAACAGTTAAGTTTCCCTATTCTTGTCTTCTCCAGCCCACACATTTGTTGTTTAGTCATTTCAGTTGTGTCCAACTCTTCCTGATCCCATTTGGGGTTTTCTTGGCAAAGATATGGGCAGCTAGGTGGCACAGTAGATAGAGCGTCATTGTTTGCCATTGTTGTTGTTTTTCAGTTGTGTCTGACTCTTTGTGACCCCATTTGGGGTTTTTCTTGGCAAAGATACTGGAATCATTTGCCATTTCCTTCTCCAGCTCATTTTATAGATGAGGAAATTGAGGCAAACAGGGTTTAACACAGGTCACACAGGTGTTGTCTACATAGGTGTGCCCAGGGTCACAGAACTAGTGTGTGAGATTGGATTTGAACTTGGGTCTTCCTAACTAAGCCTGTTTCTTGATCTACTGTACCACTTACCTGTCCCTTCCCTTCCCTTCCTCCAGTTCACACAATCCAGCCTTTAGTTATAGCTTGTAATGTAGCATTCTTTAATAAGGATTTTATTTATATATGTCTTATTTCCATTACCCATCAAGCTTGGTGAATTGTTAAAGGTAGGTATCCTTCCATGTACATCTTTGTAACCCCCACAATCCCAGCATCAGAGAGTCAGTGTGGCATAGCAGAAAGAGCCTCACTTTAGAATCAAACTGGGACTTTGACCTTCACTAATTATTCAACCTTGGATAAGTCTCATCTCTCTAGTCTTCAGTTTCCTTCTCCATAAAATGGGTATGATCCTTTCACCCCCTACCTTAGGGTCATTGTGAAGTAGGTGCTATGTAAATCCTAATGCCCTATTAGAGAGCGGAGCTGTTTTTAGAAGGTACTCAGCAAATCCTTAAGTGGTTATTTGAGGACCACCATAAATCCTGATTCCTCCATTAGATCTATCAGCCTTGTTGTATTGATGCCATTGCCTCTTCCAGAACTCAGTCTTTCTTCACTTACTTGTGAGCCCTGCCAGAGAAACACAGGGGAAGAAAGCTCTTAAGGGGAAAATACTCAATAAGATCCCATGCTACCAGCAAACTCTGTTAAGGGGCGGGACCCAGTGGAAGAAGGTTCAGGGACCTGTTCTGCCCTCTGCTGTTCAACGGTTTTATCAATGACTTGGACGAAAGCACAGAAAATGTTACTGGTCCAATATGTGGATAACAGGAAGCTGGGAAGGATAGTTAAGACTTTGGACAACAAAAGCAGAATTCCAAAAGACTGAAGCAGGCTGAAACGATGGGCTGAACCTAATGTGATGAAGTTCAGTAGGGATAAATGTGAAGTCCTGTGCTTGGGTTTAAAAAAAAAACAAAACAGCTGCATGAATTACAAGATGGGGGAGATGTAGGGATGTGACAATCTGTATAGAAAAGATCTAGGGGTTTTATTGGACTGAAAGATTGCCGTGGATCAATAGTGTGCCATTGTAGCTCCCAAAGCTAGTGCAATCTTATGCTGAGTTAAAAGAGGAATGCAATGCTATTAATATACCTCTAGTCAGGCCATGTCTAGAATATTCAGTTCTAGGCACTCTATTTTATCAAGGAAGTAGATAAAGTACAATAGAGCCATCAAGATGGAGAGGGGACTGGAGAACAATCCATATGATTTGTTGGAGGAACTGGGAATGTTTTTAGTCTGAAGAATAGAAGACTTGTTGAAGGCAGAGTAGTAATAGTAGAATAATCACTGGCTCTGGAGCCAGGGATCTTGCTTCAGATGCTTATTCCTTATGTGACCTTAGGCACATCATTTAACCAGCCCAGGCCTCAGTTTTCTCTTCTGTAAAATGGGGAGATTGGACTAAATGGTTTCTGAGGTCTCCCTCAGCTCTAGAATTATTTGACTTGGGTGGGGCAGAGGGTGGAACATGACGACAGTCTTCAAGTATTTGGAAGAGGGACTAGAACTTGTTTTGCTTGGCCCCAGAGTGCAGAACTAGGAACAATGGGTGGAAATTGTGGGAAGGCCTTGGGCTCAATGCAGTGGTACGGAGAAATCTTTCCTAACCATCAGAGCCATCCTAAAGGAATTGGGCTCCCTTGGGTGTTCAGGGGTGGATCCTTGTCCCTGGAGGAGGTCACGTAGAGGCTGGCTCACCATATGTCAGGGATATCTTAGAAAAGGACTAGTGCTCACACTGAAGGTTGCACTAGATGGGCTCCGAGGTCACTTCTAGCAACCTGAGAGCTCGAGATTCTGTGCTTCTGTGATTTCGAGAAAAGGCAAAGCAAAGGAGGCTTAATGCTCAGATCTGCTCCTCTGCCTGTCTGTTTACATGTTCCCTGCGGCTTGGCTAGGGGAGCAGGTCTTGCGCCCTGTGCCTCTGGCCTCCCTCTCCCGCCCCGGAATGGTCTCGCTCCATTGACTGCCTGGCTCCGGCCCCTGCTCAAGGCAAACAGCTCTTGACCTCTGTCCAGCTTCTGCCTTCCCCAGCCAGGGCTCTTGTAAAGTTCTTCCAAGTTTGCATATCCTCTTCCCCGTCCACCTGGATGAAAATGGCCCAGGCAGGGGACGAATGGAGCTTGAAGTTGGGGGGGAGAGGTGGGGCTAGCCTGACCTTGCCGGGAGCCCTCCGCTATCTGGAAAGATCTCGGGATGCAGAGGCAAAGAGACAATAGCAGCCTCTGAGTGTCTGAAAAGGAGGCACACACCCTGTCTTCTCCTGGTCCTATGGTTGACAAATGGTTCCTGCCCCTGGGGAGCTCATGGTTTATGGGGAGATACATGCCTGTCTTCCATGGGCTCCCTGTCTGAGCAGGGACACGGACACCTCATTCTTTCCAGAGGAAGGGTGTTGTGGTAGTGTTGCTGGTGACCAGGCAGGGGCAGGGACAGAATGAGGATATAGTTTGTCATAAAAGCTTGGTGCTCTCTGCACCTCGAGGGGGCAGGTTTTTAAATGTCTGGAGTTTTGAAAAAAATTGATTTGGGTGACCTTAGGTCCTGGCTGGTGAAGGGAGAAGGGAAAGTCAGAAGGACTGTTGCCAGGTGTGCTGTCAGGGTTGCTTCCCGAAGCTGAGTGTTTCCAGATGGTGTGGGCACCTTCTTGGAGTCTGTTCCCAGGAGGGTTGAACAAGGTGTGGGTGAATGGCTGTGCTGAGGCAGGATGACCCATGGTCCATCTTGTGGCTCAGCCCCAAGAGGCCAAGGTCAGTTGTGATTTCAATAGAGGATAGAGACTAGACCTGGGATCTCACCGATGCAGGGAATTCCCAGATGAGGATACTCCTTTCACAAATGCAGGTCAGCACCATTTTGGAAATCTACATTCTTAGAGAGTTGCCTAGAACAGCAAGAGGTTAAGTGACTTGTCTAGGGCAGGACTTGAACCCGTCTTGGCTGAAACCAGTTCTCTGTCCATTATGCTATGCTACCCCTCTCTTTACAAAAGAATTCAGCAAAACTCAGCAAATATTAAGTTTCTAGCATGTGTCAGGCCTCATGCTTAGGGTAAGGGATTAAAAAAAAAAGCTTGGTTCTGCATGATATCTATCCTACTCTTGGGGAGGTTATGATGTAATGGGAAGTAAAAGTGCCAACCCACACACA
Source organism: Dromiciops gliroides (assembly GCF_019393635.1). Classification (NCBI taxonomy): domain Eukaryota; kingdom Metazoa; phylum Chordata; class Mammalia; order Microbiotheria; family Microbiotheriidae; genus Dromiciops; species Dromiciops gliroides. The sequence continues at coordinate 669,112,561 of NC_057861.1, forward strand.
TACACCTAGTTACAGTACCAGGGAGTGTGAGATGTACAAGAGAGAGGGGGAAGACAGAGACAGAGATAGAAAGAGAGAGACAGAGAGACAGAGACAGAGAGAGAGAGACAAAGAGACAGAGACAGACAAAGACAGAGGCAGAGACAGACAAAGAGAGACAGACAGAGAATAGGAGAGAGGAAGAGAGGAGAGGAGAGGTATAGATAACAAACAGGGTGATCTATATATTCTATGGGAAGGAGGTACATTTGACTTCATGACCAGTGAGGCTTGGTGGGATGTAACCCATTGACAAGAATACAGTTCCAGAAGGGTATACCTTACTCGTAAGGAATGGAATAGATTGAAGGATGGAGGAAAAGGTGAGGAAAACCACTACATATTAGCAAATATACTTGTGAATAAATTTAGGATCAAGAATGGGGAAGCATGAGGTAAAGCATTTGGGTCATGGTTAACAGAGGGACAAAGGAAAATAATGTTTAGCCTGCCTGGCAAGAAGGAGGAAATAGATGAGGAATTTGGGAAAAGATCACAATCTTAGAATCATCTTTGTCCATTGAGGTCACCTATAGAGGTAGTCATACCTTGGGGTATGGGCTGTATGGGATGTATGGGGCATATGGGGTGTATGGGAAGGACTAATGCCTCTGGTGTGAAAACTTGCTGAGGTTTTTTCAGGGCTGCTCATCCACCTTTGGTGTCCACCAGATTTAACCAACCTTCACCTGTGGCTCTAAGAAGCTCTAGCATACACAGTGGCTATACATGGGTAAAACCATCTTGACAAATGGGCTAAACCAAGTTGAGGGTAACTGACAGGCTTCAACCCTGTCAGTGAGTTAGGGGGATGTCTACCCTAAGCACATGGAGGAATGGATGGAAGAGGACAATTTGTTCCAATGCCCATGAAGGCGACTGAAGCAGGCACCGTGGGAAGCTTAGAACTTGGTCAGACATCAGTCACCAAGGTCATCCACTGCATCCTAGGCCATTGCCTGTCATTTTGACTGTTGTCTTGCCACTGGACTTTGATAACTAAGGAAGAGAGAGTAAGGCCGATGACTTTGTGTGACTGCCTCACTTATATCCAATTCACACACAAGTCAAGACATCATCTTGTGATGTTATTGGTTCTCTTGGAAAATGAAGGACAAACAACAACATACCTTAGGATCTAATTCATCACTCATACTATATCACCCCTTGCATTTCTCCATCTGTCTGACTCCTCCTAAGCCTATTCTTTGTTCTTTTCTGGTTTCATTCCTCTTCTCTGCTTCATTTAAATCTCCTTTGCTGCTTCACCTTTCATCCTCCAGCCCCCTAAATGTGAGTATTCCTCTATCCTGGGTCCTTGGCTCATTCTGAGATCTCTCCTTTGTTGATCTCACCAGTTCCTATAAATTCAGTTATCATCTCTATTCAGATGACTCTCAAATGCAAAACCTTTCTTTATTTTTCAATTCTTGCATTGCTAGCTACTAGACATATCCACCAGGATATATTATTGGCATCTCAAACTCAATATATCTAAAGTAGAACTCGTCATCTTTCTCCTGAAGCATACTCTTTTCTCTGAACTTCTTGGTTTTTGTCAAGGACACTGTCATTATTCTCCAGGTAACTAACATTCACAACCTTGGAGGCCTCCATGAGAGTCTTCCCTTTCTCTTAGAGCCTCTCCCAGTTCAAAAACTTACCAAACCCTTGCTCATTATAGTTTCATGACATTCCTTGCTTCTGTCCCCTTATTTACATACATCCCCATGGCTCTCATCCTACTTAAGGCCCTTATCATCTCTCACCTGGATTCCTAGTGTTTTTCTTCTCTGATCCATATTTTCCATGGTTGCCAAAATAATTTTCCCAAGACAAGTGTGACTATGTCACCCCTCTTTCCAAAATCCTTTTCCTTATTGCCTCTAGGATAAAATACAACTCTTCAGTTTGGTGTCCAAAGCCAGTCATGCTCTACTTCCAATTTACCTTGCCTGCATCATATCATACTCTCCGTAATACTCTCTACATTTCAGCTAAAATGGACTGCTTACTGTCTTTGTTTCCCCAGACTTGAAATTTCATCTACTACCTTTGTATTTTTGTGGGAACAATTGGCCATGCCTCAGCTATGCTTACTCATCGCACCTCACTTTGAGATTCCTTCCCTTCCTTCAAAGCTTTGCTCCTTCATCTGTCAGTGTGCTCTGTCTTCACGGCTGTCTTTGCACTATACTTATCTGTGTATGTGTTGTATTTCTCTCTCCCATTAGAATATAAGTTCCTTGAGGGCAGGGGAATTTTTTTTCTTCATTTTTGAGTTTGTAGCTGTAGTACCTAGTACAATGCTTCACACATACAAGAGGCAGCTAATAAGTCGTTGAATTGGATGGACGTAGAGGCAGAATAGAATAGCAGTGGGGGAACTTCAATTATCCCAACATCTGTTTGAGTTCTTTTGCTGCCAAAAACATAGCTGCTAATAATTTCTTGGCTTGCCTTTATGATAATTTCATCCTTCAAAAATTGGGGAAGTCATGAGAATGACTGCTGTTTTGGACCTGAATGAGAAAGAGAAAAGGTTGCTGAATGGGAACCTCGATGGAAGGGAACCACTCTATTCTCAGAATTTGTGGTAAGGTAAAGGAAGAAAGCTAAGCAGAGTCCAATCCCCACATGAGATTTTGGGCAAGCATACATATTTCAGAGGGTTCAGAGAAAGGATTGGTAGGATTCCAGGGGCAAAAATCCTATAGTCATTCCAGGAGAAAAAATAGAAATTTACCAGGTGGCATTCTTTCTCCCATTGGTGGCTACATTCCAGGTGAGCCCCTTCTTTACCCAGACCCCCCCAGCCCCTCCCATGGGAGCAGACTCCAGAAGAAGTCTCAGTATGTTCCAGGAGCTCTGTCTCCCCAAAACAGGATGATGTCTTATGGTTGATTCCTCCACGTGACCTTACATCCTGCTGTCACTCTCCTCAACAGAATTTACCTTAAAAAGTTGATTTCATGATACCTTTCATGTTGCCTGTTCTGGACACCAAAATCACTAGTTATATCTCTTGGATCAGTTGAAGGAACTAAAGATGTTTAACCTAAAGGAGGGAAGGCTTAGGGGAATAGAGGCACGGTAATCACCTTCAAGCATCTGAAGGGCTGTCACATGGAAGAGAGGTTATATTTGTCTCTGTTTGGTCCCAGAAGGGCCTAAGGCAACTGGTGGAAATTATGGAGAGCTGGATTTTGGGTGAGCATAAAGAAAAACTTCCCAACAATTTGCACTGTCCCAAAATGGAACAGGCTGCTTTGAGTGGCAATGGATCCCCCACATTAGAGGTCTTCGTGTAAACTCTGAATGAGGACCTGTTGCAGATATAGAAGGGATATTTATTCAGGTACAGGTTAGCCTTGATGGCTTCTGAGGTCCGTTTCAACTCAGAGCTTCGGCATGAATCTCTGGGAAGAGCAGTTCCATATTAGAAAAAAGTTGAGGAACCATGGTGTAGGTGATCCTCTTTTCTCCCTTCAAATTGTCTCCACCAGGAAGGCTCCCCAAAGGGACCTCACCTGTGTCTGTTGTGTACCATAGAATTATACATGTCAGAGCTGGAAGAGATCTCAGAACCCAGCTATTCTAACCCCTTCCTGTTATAGCTGGAGGAACTGAAGCCCAGAGTGGTTAAATTACTTTCTCATTTACACAGTTGGTGGTATATTTGGGACTAAAACCCAGTTCTCCTGACCTCCGGTCCATGTCTCTTTCCATTACACCATGTTACCTCTAGTTCCTCCCTTAGACCTCCAGGCCCCTGTATAAACTTTACTTATTTGCAATTCATCAGTCAGCTAAACAAACAGAATTCTTTGAGTGCCTCCCAGACCAGGCTAAGAACTTGGGGATGGGAAAGGAAAAAGAAGAAGGAGAAAACACATAGTCCCTGTCTATGGGAAACTAACAAATTGGGTGGGGAGATGATTATGGAATCACAGAATCTCAGAGCTGGCTTTGACAATTATCTGGGTCTACGCCAATCTGAGCAGGAATATGGTCTACAATACCTAACAAGAAGACATCCATCCTCAGCTTGAGGAAGTTCATTCTGTTCTCGGACAACTCTGGTTGTTAAGTTTGTCCTTACATCAACATTGTGTTTGGCTTTTGAAGCCCTTCACAACATGGCTTACTTCCTTTTTCTTCCATTTCTCCAAATTCCTTGACCTCTACCATTATTTCCCCCAACGACATATAATCTTTGGGACTGTCATGTTTCATTCTTTTGTCTCTCTGAGGGTCACTGGTGAGCCAGTTGAAGCGTTGTTGTTGTTGTTGTTGTTGTTGTTGTTGTTATTGTTATCCATTCTTTGTTTTCCAAGAAAACCAGTGACATCATGAATGGGTGATGTCTTGACTTGCACATAAGTTGCATTTAAGTGGGGTGGAGTGGCAAGGCTTCTATCCGTGGAATGGGTAGATTAGAACAATTTGTTCCAACAGCCATAAAGGTGGCCGAAGCAAGTGCAATGGAGCACCTAAAGCTTGATAAGACATCAAAGATGCCAAAGCCATCCACTGCAGTTGAAATGAGAGGAATTTAGAATAGTAGAATCGTAAGATTGTGGATTCGGAGCCAATCTAGTCTAATACCCTCATTTTACCAACATTAAAAGAGTACAAGTGACTCTGAATTCAGTGTCAGAGCTAGGATTGGAACCCAGAACTACCAATTCCCAATCTATTTATTGTCTGCAACACAGACAAGCTCCAGCTGGGAGGAAGCTCAGAGATCAACCTTCCCAACAGCACATTTTATGCAAAAATGCCCTGTAAAAAAACCTTTGAGAAGCCATCCATTTGCTGCTTGAATAATTCTAGGCTTTTTTGGGGGTGGTGGTGAGGCAATTGGAGTTAAGTGACTTGCCTAGGGTCACACAGCTAGTAGGCGTCAAGTGTCTGAGGCTGGATTTGAACTCAGGTCCTCCTGACTCCAGGGTGGGTGCTCTATCCACTGTACCACCTAGCTGCCCCCTTGAATAATTCTAATAAAGGGAAACTCACTACTTTTTAAGAGAACACAGTTAAGACAAGAAAAGACTACATTTCCCAGGATGCCTGGGCCAAGAAAACGAATGATAATTGGAAGAGAACAAAGACTCTTTCCCATAAGGCCATGTGCCTATAACACAGTAATTGGTTTTGGTGCAGTAAAGGAGGGCTCTGCTGGATTCATAACCACATTGAGCAGAGAGTAGTGACTGAGAGCCAGGCAGAGAATTATGGATTGTAGACCTATGCCTGTGGTGATGGCAGCAGGGGAGCAGGAAATCCAAGACACACAGACTTGGCTCTTAACAGATGTCTTCACCCCTGGGTCCTGTCCAGGGGCATATTCAGGCTGCTCTTGGATATTGCCCATGCCTTCTAGATTGGAACTGTGAGTCTTGGAGGAACTGGAGTCCCAAACTACTCTAGGGAAAGGGTGTGGGTTAAAGGGATAAAACTGTCCTTCAGGAATGTGGCCATCATTTTTGTTATTTTTTCTATTCACTTCTCTCATGATTAAATGTTTTACTAGTTTATTGCTATTCCTTACCTGGTCCTGTTAGCACAGTGAACAACCAAATACCTAGACATGAGTTAGTTAACTTCAGAAGGTCTCTCTTTTCTAACTGAATGGGGCCAAAGAGAGCCAGACACATGATTTATCATTGAAAATCTCTCACTATTTAAGTGCCAATTATGGAGGGTCTTGACATGGTTGAACCACAGGCGGTACTTAAACTTAGTTAAAATATGCCTCCCTTTTTATTTCTCCCCATGGGTCCTAATTTTCTCCTCTGTATTTTAAAATTCTACATAGAATAAATTATGTAGAATAAAACATTGAATAAATTCCCTCTAATACTTTTTCCACATGGAAGTCATTCAAATATTCATAACATGATGCAATCTCAGAGGTAGAAGGAACCTCAGAAGTTATCTGGTCCAAACTGAGCAATAATATCCCCTACAATAGCCAGTCTCTTCTTGAAGACTTCCAATGCTGGAAAATTCACTCTTTATATGGCAGTCCACTCTACTCAGAAAGCTCTGGTTGTTAGGAAATTTTCCCTTACATTCAACTTAATATGGCTCTTTGCAATTTCGATTGTTACTCCTAGATCTATCCACTAGGGCCAAGTTGAACAAGTCTAACATGGCAACCTATAAAGGACTTGAAGACATCTATCATGTCCCTAACATCCCCCTTTAAGACTTTTGCAGGCTAAGGATCTCTCTTTCCTTCAATTGATTTCTTTATGGCATGATTTCTATTCTTCTAACACTGGTTAGCCTCCTCTGAACTCACTCTAGCCTGTCTTTGTACTTCTTCAGTTGTAGTGCCCAGATCTAAACATGATATCAGAGATGGGGCTATGTGTTCTTTATGCCTTCTCTTGGAGGGGCCAGATATCACCACTTCCTTCAACCAATTCTTATATGACCTGGTTTCCAGTCCCCTCACAATTCTAGCTGACAGCTTAGGTGGCACTATAGTGTATAGAGCACTGCACCTGGAGTCAGGAAGACCTGAGTTCAAATCACTTATAAGCTGTGTGATCCATAGCAAGTCACCCTGTTTGCCTCAGTTTCCTCATTTGTAAAATGAGCTAGAGAAGGAAATGGCAAACCACTTCAGTACCTGTGCCAGGAAAACCCCAAATAGGGTCATGAAGAGTTGGACATGACTGAAAAAATTACTAAACAACTACAACCATCCCCTAGCTCAGAGATTCTTGCTCCAATAGTCACTTGGTCCTGGGGTGGGGTAAAAGTTGGTAATAGACTGAGATAAGAGAGAGGATGGGGGGGGGTGTTATACAGTCCATGCAAGGGCTCTGGGAGGAGGCAGAATTGGGTCACATTAAACAGAGGGGCAAGATTAGGGGTGTGTGTGTATGTGTGTGTGTTTGTGGACAGGTAAGAAGTATGAAGTTATTGTGTTGAAGACTGGGAAGGGGTTCCACAGGTCCTAAGGTGTCTTAGACCTATGGATGAGGGATCTGTTCTCACAGTGTTTCCTTCTCAATTACAACCATACCTAGTTTGCAGGGCTTGGGTGGTGTGTGTGTGTGTGTGTGTGTGTGTTTGTGTGACAAGTGTAATTGCTTCCCCCTTCCCCTGAAACATGATAGCTTTTAATAGAGGTGGAGTCCTCTTCTTTCCCAAACCTAGGACTTTTCCTTCTCTCCCAACCCCCTCCATACACACCTTGTGAGAGTGGGTATAGAGCACCCACTGTCAGTGCCAAGGGCAGGCGCCAGCCCACAGCCATATAGGGATGTGGTGGCCTCATTAATGAGAACTTCCTGCTAATTAAAAGTTTCCCTTGGGGACTTCTTGGCTCCTACCTGAGCCACCTCTCCCCTATCCCCACAGACTTATGGCTAGTGGTTGCTGAGAATTCCTTATATATGGGCACCTAGAGGGACGAGCTGGCCGGGGAGGCAAGTTCAAGTTTGGGAGGGACAGTGTTTGTTTATAGAACCAGCGTAGGTTTATCTAATTCTGCTTTCTGATGCTCCTGCGGTGATCCTGGTGTTCCCCATTTACCCACTGCATTCATGCATGGGGCCTGAGAAAAAGAGCCTTTTGATTCATCTGCTCTGCTGTAGCAACTGGGGTTATAGCCAGAGCTCCCTGTTTACCTTCCTAAAGGGGATAGGCAGGACTGAGTTGGGGGAAGTAAGGACCGGGGAGGCCAGGCAGCATCTGGAATTGAGAGACCACAGATGGAAGGTACAGGAGCACTGGGAGGTATGATTGGGGAAGATGATCCTGCCTGTCCTTATCCCCAGCCCCAGGGAGCCAAGGACCAAAGGAGTGGAGGGGGATAGGAGTCTTTGTAGCAGTCATTATCATCACCCCAATTAAGCATCGTAACATTCGATTATGGCCAACAGCAGCATTGCTATCATAAGCATACATAACCATCACTACCACCATCATCTCTATTATCACCAACTCTATCATAACCAACTCCATCATCTCCATCTCTCCATTTCCATCATCACCAACTCTATCATCTCCATCTCACTAACTTCATCATCTTCATCATTACCACTGTTATCATTACCATCATTATTATAACCATCACACACACCAAGTAAAGCTAGGATTTGAAACGAAATCTTCTGATTCTGAATTCAAAGTTGCTTCCATAGCACCACTCCCTGAGCCTGCCTCGGTTAGGAATCTGGGGACGTCAGTAAAATGGTGTTAACAGTCCTTGTACAGCCTGAGCTATAAAGAATCCTGGCAGGGTGTTGAGAAGAAATTCCTTAGTAAATGAACCTTAAAGCATTGCCGATGCTTTATTGTTATCGCTATCATGATCATCTTTATTATTCTGTATTCCCACCTCCTGGCACTGGCCTCTTTCCATGATGGGCATCTTGGATCAAGCCTTTGAGGGAAAAATGGACAGATGGCATTGTGCTCTGGCTTTCTAAAGAGTCATGTGGTCTTGGTGTGGAAGCACATGGGTGAGAAGTGCTGCATGGCGGGTGAGGTGCTGGGGGAAGGATACTGAATCTCCCACAGGGATATTCCATTCAGTGGTAGCCTTTGATGTGCAATGATTTCTATGGTCACAGTTCCCTGAATGTCCTGAAGAACAGTGTTAGGAGACTGGGGAGTGAGTCAGAAAGCAAACCCCTGTCTTTTCCCAGTCCCAGTGCCTGGGGTAAGGGTACATGATTAGCATTAAGCAAAGAATTATATACCAATAATTGGGAGGTGGAAGGAAGGAAGCCAGGGCTTACAGTGGCCCACAGAGCCCCTTCAAGATTGGGGTTTTGGGGGGTCCACGCTGGAACATGTTCCTCCTAGGCTCTGGTGGGTGATCAGGGAATAGTTGACCATTTTGTCTATACCCCTCCCTCCCAGGAGGAAGATCACAAACTCACCAAAGAGAAATAGTTGTGTCTTCCAAAACACAAGGGTTTCCCTGGACTCTCCTCTCCCAACACACACACACACACACACACACACACACACTCTCAGATATCATTAACAACTCTTGTTTAGCAGACTCTGGAAGAGACAAGGTAAGAAAGTGGAGCGAGCCTTCCTTGCCCTTAGGGAGACCCTGGTTGCAGCACTACTTTTGCTTTTGTCCCCTTAACTGTCTCTCTAGGGGCCTTCTCTTCCTGATTGTCCACCAGCTCCTGGTGATGCCTTCCATTCTGAACTGACCTGGGGAGCTTAACTCCTGTGATCAACGTGTGGTCCCTCCTTTCAAGATCATATTCTCTGAATCTCTAAAGGTGACCATCTGAGGCAGCATCAAGCCACGGAGGAAGGAACACTGGAGTCGGAGTCGGAGGGTTCGCTTCTACCTGAGTGACCTTGGACAAGGAGCTTCCCTTCTCTTGGCCTCAAACATAAGACAAAGAGATTGGACTGGGTGATCTTCAAGGACCCCACCAGCTCTAACTCCTATGAACTCAATGACGAGAGAGCTCATTGTTGACCATGTGCTATGAGGCCAGGACCTCCTCCCTGTCTCCTTCAGGACTGCTGGCTTTTATACTTGTCATACTGCGGGGATTGTAATCCAAAAAACCCAACGTGTTCTTAATTCTTCCTTGGATTTCAGCCATCATCGGATCCAGTTGCAACTAATAAGTATTGTTGCTCTTTTTAGAAGTGGGAGGCGTATGACTTCTCCCTAACCCTGACATTCCCACCCCAGCCAGGTTCATTTACCATTGTCTCTGTTCTTGGAAGGTCATGCCCTTTCCTCTACCTCTTCACATTTTACTGGTCAACATCCAGTCCCACTGAGAGTTGTCTTGTATTGGAAAAGGCCAACCTGGGAGCTAGTGAGCTCTTTGTCACTAGAAGTGTTCAGGCAGAGACTGGGTGACCCCTTATTGGAGATGATTTTCTTCATGGGGTGTGAAATTAGACAAGTTTATATATCTAGCTGCTTTAAGATTTACAAAACACTTTTCTTACAACTGTAAGAATTGTTATCTCCATTTTACAGAGGAGGAAACTGAGGCTCATAAAGGAGAACCAACTCAACCAGGGTCATATAATAAATGTCAGCAATGGAACTGCTGAGATCTTTTCCAATTCCATTGCTCCCTTCCCTCCACTCTAAGGTTCTGGACGATTCGCTGTTCCTTGAATGTGGCATTCCATCTCTGTGTGGCCTCCATGTGTGACTCCTTGCACAAACTGTCCCCTATGCCTGGAATTCACTTCCTTCTTCACCTTTGCCTCTTAGGAGCCCTAGCTTCTTTCCAGGCACACCTCACATGCCACCTCCTAAGAGGACCTCGTCTTGATATTTCCAGTTATCATGCTCTGTCCGTCTGTCTGTCTCTGTTGCTCTCTGTCTCTCCTCTCTCCTCTCTCTCTCTCTCTCTCTCTCTCTCTCTCTCTCTCTCTCTCTCTCTGTCTCTCTCTGTCTTTGTCTCTCTCTCTGTCTTTGTCTCTCTCTCTCTGTGTCTCCTCTCCCCTCTCTCCTCTCCTGTCTCTCTGTCCCTATCTCTCTGTCTCTCTCCCTCCCCTCCCTCATCCTTCTCTCCCTTCACCCTCTCTCTTTCTCTCTGTGTCTCTGTCTGTCTCTGTCACTTGATTTCTCTCTGTCTTCTCAGATTACACTGCATTTGCTTACTTATCTAAATCTAAGTGGAATGAAACTCCGTGAAAGCAAGGACTGTTTTTCCTTTTGCGTTTGCATCTTCTCCAGAACCCACAACAGAGAAGGCCTCTAATTACTGGTGGTTGAACTGGGGGAGGGAATAAACATTTATATAACACCTCCTATGTGCCAGGCACTGTGTTTAGTGCTTTACAAATATTATACTATTTGATCCTCACTCAAGGTTGGTGCTGTTATTATCTCTGTTTTATAGTTGAAGAAACTGAGGCAGGCAGGAGTTAAGTGACTAGTCCAAAGTCACCCAACTAGATAGTGTCTGATGCTGGATTTGAATTCAAATCTTCCTTAACCCTAGGTCCAATGCTCTATCTACTGTGTCACCTAGCCATCTAAATTGACATGATTATGCTTTAAGAGGACCTACAGATTCAGAAAGAGTTACAAAGGCTACCTCTAAAGGTCAATGGAGAATCCAAGTGCCTCAATGCCCAGGAAAGGAGTTTAATTCAAAGAATTCTGTGGGCAGATTCCAGGGATGCCACTGAGCTGGACATTCATGTGGTTGAAGAGAGAGCAGTTCTGGCCTGGGACAGAGAAATTTGGCCCCAGAGGGGAGGAAGGCCCTGTTTCCTCAGTGATCAAGGGAGATAAGAGCAATAGTTCTGGCTTGAATGGAGGTAGAAATCAGGGCAGATTAGAAGGGAACTGTGATGACTATAAGAGCTGGTTCTGTAAGTAAACCTGTGCTGTGGAGGTTCTTTGAACTCTGAATGGAGACATAAAAGGCTTCATCCCATCAGTGATGTGTGTGAAGACACAGGTAACATTTTATCAGACTGGAGGGTGTCATCCCTTCCCCTCTGAACATATCCGTCCTGGCATTGATTGAGAAGAAGCAAAGTTTGGAGGAAAGGGTGCAAAACTTGACATCCTGGCATCTGGCTTCTAGTCCTATCTCTGGTAACAATGATGATAACAACAACAAACATGAATATAGTGCTTACTATATGCCAGGTACTGTGCTAAGCCCTTTACAATTATTATTTCATTTGATCCTCACAAGAAGCCTGTGAAGTAGGTGCCATTATTACCCCCGTTTTACATATGAGGAAACTGAGGCAAACATATACTTGCTCAGGGTCACATATCTAGTAAGTGTCTGAGGCTGGATTTGAATTCAGGGCTTTCTAACTCCAGGCCTGGATCACTATCCACTGTGCTACCTATTAGCTATTGTGACCTCCAGAAATGCCCTTCTTTGTTTTTTGTTGTTGTTTGTTTGTTTGTTTTTTGGAGGGGCAATGAGGGTTAAGTGACTTGCCCAGGGTCACACAGCTAGTAACTGTCAAGTGTCTGAGGCTGGATTTGAACTCAGGTACTCCTGAATTCAAGGCCAGTACTTTATCTACTATGCCACCGAGCTGCCCCTACCTAAGACCTTTCCAACCTTATTTCTTCCTCTTCTCCCCTCTCACCCCACCCCATAGGCATTCCATGCTCTGGCCAAACTGGACAACTAAGCATTGCCGAGTTCATCCTCCCCTCTCCTGCTTCTGAGTATGCAGACACTATATATGGTAGCACACTCTTCTTTCCTGCTTGTTAATATGTTTCTCTCTCTCCAACGCCCAGCTCAGGTGCTGCTTCCTTCCTGAAGCTTTCCTTTATTTCCGTCTTCCCTCAACCCCAATGAAACTCCTCTCTCTCCTCCTCAAATGGTCTTAGAACACATTGGCTCGTTCTATCCTTGGCTCCTGTCACACACTACCTTGGCCCACTCATTTGTGGAGCAGCCATAGTTCCCTCTTGAAATGATAATTTACTCGAGGGCAGTGGGGAAAAGGAAGGGAACAAGCATTTAAGTGCCTACTGTGTGCCAGGCACTGAACTAAAAGCTTTACAGATATCGTCTCCACAACATTTTTCACTCTTCTATCTCCAGTGCCTAACAAAGTATTTAATAAATGTTTGGTGAATTTGACTGGGGTCAGGAGATTTGGGTTCTAGGTCTGGAAGTTCCATTCAGACTCTCCATCTGACATTAGGCAAGTCACTAACTTTTTAGAGCAGAGTTCTTCATCCATTTTTGTGTTATTTGGTGCAGTGGATAGAATGATGGAGCTGGAGTCAGGAAGACCCCAGTTCAAATCCAGCCTCAGACACTTTGTAGTTGTGTGACCCTGGGCAAGTCACTTAATTTCTACTTGCCTCATATTCCTCAGCTATAAAATGGAGATAATAACAGCACCTACCTTGAAAGATTGTTGTGAAGATCAAGTAAGATATTTGTAAAGCACTCAGCATAATGTCTGGTACATAGTAGGTACTATATAAATGCTAGCTGCTATTGCTACTTCTGCTCCTGCTGCTGCTACTACCAACATCATCACCATCATTATTCTTATCTCTTCCAAGCCTCTTTGATGATGTCTCTATCATAACTTTGGCTGGGCTACCCCAAGGAGCTGTCCAGGGTACAAAGACTATGTTATCAGAGCTTAATCAGTGGTTGGGGTGAGGACTGAAATAGACATGATATGGCTCAGGCATGATATGGTTCCAGCCCCTGTCCTCCATTTGCCAACCCAGACTATCATCTTTTCTTGCCTAGATTATTGTAATTGTCCCTATTACACTAGTTTCTCCCCTCTCCAAATCACTTTGTATATACTGTGTTACACACACACACACACACACACACACACACACACACACACACACTTTGTATACACTGAATATTCTTTCTACTGCACCTCTAAGATCATGTAACTTGAATGGATCTGCCTTGCCTACTGAACAAAATGTAAGCTGTTTATCTGGCACTTCCAGACCTGTAGAAGCTGATTTTACATTATCTTTTCATTCTTATGTCCCATATGACTTCTAGGCAAACAAGACTCTCTTCACCTGCTGTTCTCTTCCTGCCCTGTCCCATCTTCACATCTTTGCTTATGTGATTTCTCCATACCTGGAATGAACTCTCCCCTTCCCACCTTGCCCTGGCATCTAGACCTGCTGAAGTACCCTCCTTCCTGGTCTAGTTCAAGTGTCACTTCTCCCATGAAGATATCTCTGGTGACTCCCCAGATGGAAGTAATCTCCCATTCATTACTTTTTTGTCACAGGATGTTGCCCCGGACCCCTTTTGTGTACTTATAGTGCTATCTCTTTTTCTTTGTACTGTCTTTCTCAGCTTGAGAACAGAAGTGGCAAGGTGTAGAATGTGCATGAGGCTTGGAGTTAGGAAAATGATGGACTCAAACCTCTTACACATATTTTCTGTGTGATGTTGGCTAAGTCAGCCAATTGGAACCTTAATTTCCTTATCTGTAAAATGAAGCTAAGAAAACCGCACATTGCTGGGTGGGGTACTTATGAGGGAAAAGCTCTGTGAATATTAAAATGCTCTAGAAATGTGTACTTTTAAAATTTCTGTATCCCCAGTGCCTCTGCATGTGGTAGGCATTTAATATACTTTTGTCAAATCGAATCCAATCAACATATAATGGGTTCTGCCATCCTGAGCTCATGAAAGATGCAAAAGTGAGGACATGTTGGATCCTGTCTGGGAATCAATGTTTCTTGTGGATTGGCAATTATTGTGAACTTCCCTCTGGAAGAAGCTCAGATCTTCTCCCCCAAGGTTTCCCAGATCTGATGAAGGACCTGAAGGTTGATATTTTTGGAGACTAGACCTCTATCTTCAGCTTCTGTCCCCAGGGTCAGGATTTCTTCCAGTCCTCCCAGAATACCTTTCTTTCACTAGTATGTTCTGGCTTGGGTGACAGGAGGACCCATCCACAAGATGCCCCTTTCCCCCAATCACTTAGCTCAAAACAAACACATAGCCACTCAATATTTTTTCTTTTCCTTTCTTTTCCTTTTTTTCTCTTTTTTTCCTTCTTGGTATTTTTTCCTCCCTGACCTCCACAGCTTCCCTCCCCTCAACGGAGTGTCTGTCCATCCCCTGGGTGACCCCAGCTCCGTTATCTGGTCCTGAGAAGGCCGCCATGGTCCCTTGAACCTGTGTACTGACCAGGCCTGGGAGCATCTCCATGATCCCAGGCTCAGTCAGAGGGACCTCTGGTTTGGCTTGCACTGGGAATGTGGGGTCCCCAGGGCTCCTGGGGTGGGACCTGGCCTGAGTACAAGGGTGGGGGCAGGCCTCAGAGTTCAGGCTCAAGCCCAGTGTCTCTGCCCCCTGGATAGGTAGGGGAGTATAGGTCACATGACTGTTTCCCTCTCCTCCTCCAAGAGTGGAGGGGGTTGTTCCCCAACCATTGGCTCATAGATTCCAGAGCCATTGAGATACCCGTCATCCTTGGTGCCAGGCTCTGGGCCAGATGAAGGCAATGAGTTCTCAGAAATGGAGCCATGCTTCACATAGCCAGGCAATGGTGGTGGCCATTGGCACTGGCTCCAGTCCCAGGAGCTAGTCGAGGGCTGAGGGACAAGGCCAGCCCCCCTCGGGGTCCCACATTGGTGACACTTGTGTGTGACACCATGGGGCCATAGCTGTAGGTGCTGCTGCCACTCCGGGCCTTCCGCTTGAAGTCCAAGGCCAGGGTCCATCGGCTCCATGACTTCTTGATCTCTGCTTGTACCTTGTGGGGAAGGATGAGAGACAGGAGGATCAGCCTTAGTGACCCTCCATTCTCAGTGTATAAAGAGAGGCTAGTTGGGAGCGGGGTCAGCAGGGGTCTGAGTGGTGAATCCTGCCTCAGGCATTCACTAGCTGGGTGACCATGGGTAAAAGACTTAACTTCTCATAGCGTTAATAACACCAATACTTCCTATTCCACAGCCTAATGGTGAGGGTCAAAGGAGATCACATCCTTTAAGTCACTCTCTAAAGCTGAAAATTGGGTGCCTTGTCTGGACCTCTGCTTTGCAGCTAGGTGGCTCAGTGGATATAGGGCTAGAACTGGAATCAGGCAGACCTGAGTTCAAATCTGACCTTAGTCATTTAATAGCTGTATGACCCTGGGTAAGTCACTTAATCTCTGACTGCCTAAGTTTCCTCAACTGTAAAGTAGGATAATAATAGCACCTACCCTCAAGATCTTTGGGAGGATGAAATGAGATATTTGTAAAGGACTTAGCACAGTTTCACATGGTAGGTGATGAACAAATGCTTGTTTCTTTTCCCCTTCCTTACCGTCCTTCCTCGTGTCATATTTGGTGCACATATTGCACCCCCCCCAGTCTCTAAATTTCCTGAGGGCAAGGGACAGGTTCCATAATCTCATTTCATCTTTATTTTTACTGGTCAAGCAGAGGGCACATTGCAGGGATGGCATGGGGTTCACACTCACCTCTCCATTGCAGAAACAGTATATTATGGCAACGAAAAATCCCTGGAGAAAGAGATAGACAAGACGGGGTGGGGGGAGCGTTAAGGATGCCTTGATTAGTTTTCTCAGGGTCTCCCCTGCCTGATCCACCTCCCCTCTGACCCATCCCCCCAAAGCCTTCCACTTCTAGGAAGACTTCTCTGTTGATCTGTCCAGAACATCCTTCCCAAGTTTAACTACAGCTTGGGGAAGGGAGGGAGTAAAAAGTCCACCCTCTTTTTAAAAGTTCTCCAGAGAAGGAAGATTTCAGCAACCCCTTCCCTTTTCACTCTGAGTTGGGATCTCAGGATACTGAGTGAGCATCAGGAAATTCTCTCCCTTTCTCCAACAGTAGGGCAGGACACATGTAATTACCGACATTTTAGAAGAGAATTCACAAATTGCATTTGTCACATCGTGTTAGATTGATTCTCTGACTACTGCCCTCTTTCCCCCTCTGAAGATGAAATTGCAGGTCTTGACCACTAGGGGGGAATTGCGTGTAATTTCATTATCTGTGAAATAGTTAAGATTGAGAAGCTGGAGGTGGGGGGTGGGAGTGGGGCTGGTTGGATGGATGCTTTTATGGGTGCAAGTCATTATAAAAATGATTGAAAACTTCACAGTTGACAACAACTAGTTTATGTGGCTCCAGGATCTTTGATGGGCTCCTGGTACTTATGAAAGACTCCGTCTTGCTGTTGCAGAATAGAAGGGTTGTCAGTTTCTTTTTTTTTCTTGGGGGGTGGTGTTGTGCAGGACTAAGTACCCTGGGGAAACGCCATCCTTGCAATAGCCTTTTAGTTGGTCTCCCTGCCTCAAGTCTCTTCCCGTTCCAATCCATCCTCTCCTCCTCTGTCAAAGTGATTGTCATAAAGTGTAGGTCTGACCATGTCACCCCCCCCCCTCCCCACTCAGTAAACTCTGATGGCTCCTTAGTATCTCTGGGATCAACATAAAATCCTCTAATTAGTGTTCAAAGCCCTTTGTAAACTTGTCCTTTCTTCCTTTCCAGTCTTCTACCTTATTCCCGCTGATGTACCCTGCAATCCGGTGACACTAGCCCCCTTTGCTGTTCCTGGCACCAGATACTCCATCTGCTGTCTCTGGGCATTTTACCAACTGTCTCAATGCCTGGAATGCTCTCTCTCTCTCTCTTCCTTTCTGACCTCCTGGCTTCTCCGCCTTCCTTCAAATCCCAGCTAAAAAAATGACCTTTTGCAAGAAGCCTTTCCCAACCCCCTTAATTCTAGTGCCTTCCCTCTGTGATTGCCTTCAGTTAATCCTGAATAGATCTTGTTTGCACATAGTTGCTTTCATGTGGTTTCCCCCATTAGACAGTGAGCTCCTTTGAGAGCAGGAACTGGTTTTTGCCTTTCTTTGTATCCCCTGGACTTAACAGAGGGCATAGCATATAGTAGGTGTTTAATAAATGCTTGTTGACCTGTCCCAACTTTATTCGTGGGTATGAGGATGTGTGTTTCCCATGAGGGCAGCACCTCCAGCACTGGTCCAGTTTCCTACCTAGATAGGTAGGTTTCAGACTGTGTCACTGTCAGGGGCACTACCACCCTTCCAGTCACCCGGGTTTGTAACTTTGGAGTTGTTCTCAACTCTAGTCTCCTTTACCCACCACATCCAATCATTTACCCAAGTCTTGTTGATTTGATTTCCACAACATCTCCCATGTCTGTTTCCCACCCCCCCCCCCTTTACACTCACCCATGTTCAGGTCTTCACCTGGACCAATTGATTTCCCCGCTCTGCTCCCCTCTCCAATCCATCCTCCACATAAAATCATCTCCCCAAAGCACAGATCTGATCCTCTTACCCACTTCCCTGCTCAAATAAGACTTCAGTGGCTCTTTATTGCTTCAAGGATAAAATACAAAATCCTCATCCTCTTGGCGTTGAAAACTTTCACAGTCTGATCCCAGTCTATGTTTCCAAGATGGAGAGCATTTCCCTTGGAGGGTTTGGGCATCCCGAGTTTCCCCCACATTCTCCCTTTGTGTATATGCAATGGCTGCCTCCCCAGTCTCCCCAATGCCTGCGATGTTCTCCCTCCTCACTTCCTCTCTTAGAATCCCTAGCCTCCTTAAGCCTCAGCTCCCGTGCTAACCTCTACACAAGGTGATGATCCCCCAATTGGAATATAAACTCCTTGAGGGCAGTTTCATTTGAATTTTTTGTTTTTGTATCTGTGCCTTGCACAGAGGAAGTAGGTAATGAATTATTGAGTGTTTTGTGGCTGAGAATGTGATTCTAACACACATTTCCACCACTCACTCCCCCTGCCCCCCACCCGCAGTTGTGATTCTGTGATCTACTGGGGAAGGCTGCAGCTAAGCTGGGCTAGGTGTGGAACACTTAGAGTTTTAGGTCTATCAGCTTTCCCTTCAGATCCCCTTTTCTACAGATAACAGAAAAGGCTAGTTACTCCTGTTTATGCCTCTGTATCCACTCTACCCAAACCTACATAGCTAAAAACTATATATAGCCCCAAACTATAGAGCTAGGGGGGTGGCATGGGAGATGTGGAGGTTGTGAGCAGCCTGTTGCTCCCAGATTCCCCTCACTCCCAGTTCAGCCTGTAGTGGACCCCAAGTCCTGCCTGATGAGCTACATAAGAGGAGGAGGAGTTATGGAAACAAGAATGGTAAAGTGAAAGTTGTGCTTGAATGTGTATGGCGGGATGTGCTAGAACCCTTTGCTAAATGTTTGTTGAGAGTATTTACTTCTAGGAGATCGGCAAATGCTATAGATTGTGGTTTAGTTTAGTTGCCCAGAATTAAGAAAGTGATGGAGAAACTGTTTAAGGCTGTAGATTAAATTCTCCAAAGAGACTAATGTTAAACATTTACTAGCCTGCTCCTACCTCCCAATAGGCCAGCTAGCTGTAGTGCCTGAGGGCCTGATGACCACACCTACCTGGAATGAATTGAAGAGCATTTCATAGTGCATTTGGATTTGCCAAAGAATCCCTGATACTTCTGTGTATGGCGTGGCCATGAAGACGATGTAGTGCACCCCAAATAGCGGCATGAGCACTAGTGTGGACTTCAGCAGCTTTCTGCAAGAGGAGGCAGAGGGGGAAGGTCAAGGCCAACCCTTCCTCCCTCTCCATCCGAAACCTTGCTTGTCTGTCTTTCTTTCTTTCTTTCTTTCTTTCTTTCTTTCTTTCTTTCTTTCTTTCTTTCTTTCTTTCTTTCTTTCTTTCTTTCTTTCTTTCTTTCTTTCTTTCTTTCTTTCTTTCTTCCTTTCCTTCCTTCCTTCCTTCCTTCCTTTCCTTCCTTCTTCTTTTCTTCCTTTTCTTCCTTTTCTTTCTTTCTTTCTTTTTTCTTTCTTTCTTTCTTTTCTTTCTTTCTTTCTTTCTTTCTTTCTTTCTTTCTTTCTTTCTTTCTTTCTTTCTTTCTTTCTTTCTTTCCCTCTCTCTTTCTTTCTTTCTTTTTCTTTTTTTTTTTTGGTGGGGCAATGAGGGTTAAGTGACTTGCCCAGGGTCACACAGCTAGTAAGTGTCAAGTGTCTGAGGCCAGATTTGAACTCAGGTCCTCCTGAATCCAGAGCTGGAGCTCTATCCACTGCGCACTTAGTTGCCCCCTTGCTTGTCTTTCAAGACACAGTTCAAGTGCATCGTCCTCCCAGAAGTTCGTGATTTAGTGGATGAAGGACTGGGAGCTGGAAGAGGGTCCCGATTAGGGCCATTGAATGGGGAGATGGAATGCGGGGCAAAGGGGGAGGCTCACCTGTACTGTTGCCTTGTGTCACATCTCCCTGCATTGGTCTCCCGAAGTTTAGTAGCCAGCACTCTGATTATATTGATAAAAAGAATAAAGTTCACCTGGGGAGAGAGAGAAAAACAGAATTTTGTAACTGAGGGATAAGGAATGAGATTCAGAATTCTCTGCAGCCGGGAAAGGAGAATGAGGGGTAAGGATGACAGGACAGTCCTGTGGACCCTTTCCCCGTCTGATTGCAATGTAGTATAATAGAAAGAATGCTGGTCTTGGGAGTAAGAAGACCTGAGTTCAAATTCCAGGTCTGACACTTAAGAGCTGTGTGACCTTGGGGAAATCACCTAACTTCTTTGGGTTTCCATTCCTTTACCTATAAAATGGGTAGTTTGGACAAAATCCCTATATTCCCTTCCAAATCTGACATTCTGTGATGCTGTGGGACACGTGGAACTCCTGGGGAAGAGCATCAGCTCCTGCCCTTCCTCCTACTTTTCCCACCTCCCAAGCTTTGTCTCTTTCTGGGTCCAAACCGTCAAACTCCCATGAAACTGTTCCAGAATATTCCTATATGTTAAAGACCCGTGATTTAGTTGGCGTAGGAATACACAGAGCGAAGGCTATAACCTTGATAAGTACTTGTTGATTGATTCATTGATTCATTGCTCAGAGAGGTTAAATGTGGACGCTGCCTAATTACATAGCTAATTAAATACCAGAGGCGAGTCTTCCTGACTCCAAATTCAGTACTCTATCCATTATACCACACTGTGGTCACCTTCCAGAGGACCAGAGGAATTAGATGTGGAAGAGACCTTAGCTATAATCTAGTCCCTTACCTTCATTTGACAGATGAGGAAACTGAATTGCCCAAGATCATTTGGTTGGTTAGTAAGAAAGAAGGACCTTCAACATGGATTCTTGGACTCCAACTCCTCTGTTTTTTCCGCTGAACCAGTTTTCTCTATACCCTCTGCTTTCTCTATAGCCTGCTGCTTATTCTCAGGGAAAATGTCTGAAGAGGGGCCATCTACCAGTTAATGTTTAATCATTTTCAGTTGTGTTTGACTCTTTTCGACCCCATTTGGGGTTTTCTTGGCAAAGGTACTGAAGTGATGTCATTTCCTTCTCCAGCTCATTTTACAAATGAGGAAACTGAGACAAACAGGGTTAAGTGACTTGCCCAGGTTCACACAGCTAGTAAATATCTGAGACCAAATTTGAACTCAGGTCTTCCTGACTCCAGGTCCAAAGCTCTATTCACTTTGTCACCTAGATGCCCATAGTTGGATAGATAGACCTAGATGCCTGGTTGGCATGAGGCTGCTCAGGTGCGATGTTGCAATGACTTTTTAACTGAATCTCTTGGACTCAGTGGCCTTGTCTATGTAGCATGTTCAGCACATCCCACCAGGATGCTCTTACATGAGATAATGTATGTAAATTTCCCTGGGGGTGGGGAGGGCAGCTAGGTGGCACAGTGGATAAAGCACTGGCCCTGGATTCAGGAGGACCTGAGTTCAAATCCAGCCTCAGGCACTTGACACTTACTAGCTGTGTGACCCTGGGCAAGCCACTTAATCCCCATTGCCCTGCAAAAAAATCCAAAAAACCAAAAAAAATTCCCTGGAAACTTTATTATTATTATTATTATTTTGGTGAGGCAATTGGGGTTTAGTCACACAGCTAGTAAGTGTCAAGCGGCTGAGGTTGGATTTGAACTCAGGTCCTCCTGACTCCAGGGCCGGTGATCTATCCACTGCGCCTAGCTGCTGCCCCGCCCCCCCCCAAACTTTAAAGCAATTTATAAACAAGGGCTATCACTGTTGTGATTTTCTTTCTCAAGCAGATGGAGTACACCAGATGATCTTTAGGACCCTGCATCATAGCTCTCATCCTCCCGTGATTCTGACTTCTTCAGAGGTCCTCTTTGAACCTCCCTCCATCCCAACACCAGACAGGTCTCAGTCTAGCATTTGAGGCTTTCCATCAGAGGTGTGCTGGTAAATGTTTAATAATTCTCAAAAAGAATCCGCAGGCCATACTTCTAAGTTTAATCTGCAACGTTAACGTCTTCTTCATCACTTTATTAAGTCAGCACAGTCAACAAAGCAATAAATCAAGCCCTGATTTGTAATTTGCTTATTTCTAAGGTGTGAATAAATGTTCACACTGAAAATTTAACAACTGGCTGGCTCCAGCACACCCTCAGTCCCCTCAGGCTCCAACTTCCTCTCTTGAATCCTTTACTCTAGATAGGCCTCTGGACTCCTCGTTATCAGCCCCCCCCCCAAAGGCCCATTCTTTGCCTCTCTCCTGTCTAAGGCTAAATCTGTCCAACTCTTATTAGCCTTCAAGGGTCCTCTCAAGTCTCAGCTCCTCTAGAGTCTTTCATGATCTCCCCAGCCCACTGGGATCTCTTCCTCTTCAGAGCTCCCACAAGACCTACCCTTTATGGTCCCCACTTGGCCCTAGATACAAATGAACTAGAATTGTAATGATTTTTTCTTGAGTGTGAGTTTGGTCTCCTCATCTAAAATGGAAATACCCTAAGGGAAGGCAGGTGTGCTTCATACAATCACAGAATACCAGAGTTAGAAGGCACCCCAGACCCTATCGGATCCAACTTGTACAATGGTTTCAATGGCCTTGGACGGCTGGGAGCGCATTTCCCACATGGACTGGGACTCCTTGAAGGCAGGGGCCACATGTCCTCCTTAGACCTCCCTCCCCATCCCCCAGACCCCTGCTCACCACAATAGCTGCCAGGATGGGCACCTGTATGATCCATTTCTTATTCCCCGAACTCAGGTCCCAGCACCTGGAAAGACACAGGTTCATCGTGATCAGCTCCCAGTGGCATTCCTGATGGGCAGCCCCCAACCCTGGACTCAGCTCTTCCTTGAACCAGCTTCTAGGCTCTCATGCTTAAAGCAGCATGTGCAAAGTACCTAATTTGTTGTCCATGGAACATCCCCACCCTATTAAACCACCCCCCTGAAGTGTCCTTCATAAGGGACATAATTGTGCTTTCTGATGCTGGTGTCATAGGCCATGCATGGGCCTTGGACAGCCTATGACAACCTTTCTCGGAGGCTCCCCCCAAAACTCCAGGGCCCAGAAGGCCCCAAAGGAGGCCCCAGACTTACTCGGTGTTGGCCAGTGTGGCCCTCACGGTCACCCACACAGCAACAAACACGGCAGGGAGGCCTGGGGAGGAGAGTAGAGGAGAAATACAGAGAAGAGGAAAGAAGGGAGAGGAGAGATATAGAGGAGGAGGTGAGGAGACACAGGAGAAGAGGTGAGAGATGCAAAAGAAATGGAGAAGAGAGATGGGAAAGAAGAGAAAGAGGAGAGGAGAGGAGGCATGAGGCCCCAGCTCTCCTACCCTCCCACCCTTCAACAGTGAGTCAGCCCATGGTAATCCCCCTCCCCTCCCTCCCTCTTTCCCTTTCCCTGGCCTCTGAGCCTTGATTTACCTCTCTGAATATAGATGGGAGGCACAAGAATATCTAGAGAGGGAAGAGGGATGGGAGGAGGAACGAGAGATCATCAGAGAGGGAAGATGATGATGGGGGGAACACAAATGGTAGAGGAGAGATGCTGACACTGAGATCTGAGGAGAGGCAGAAGAGATGTGAGAGAGGGCCAGATCAGGGAGAGGGACGGGCAGAAGAAGGGAACAGAGAGGGAAAGGAATCACCGAACTTTAGAGTCGGAAGGGAACGCGGCAGCTAGTCCAAGATGGTGCCGATGAGATGGGGGAGGCAGGAAACGTGAGGAGAGTGGGGGAGAAAAACAGAGGGTGGTGAGGGGAGGGAGGGAGGTAGCGTTGGAAGGGGAGGCAGTGAAGGCCTAGTGTTAGGCTGAGGACATCTGGCCACTAGGGTGGGGATCCCCAAAGGTATGAACTCTGTGGCTTGTGGCTGCTCTCCACTCTCAAAATGTAGGGTTCTAGGAGCTGTGGTCTCCAGGATCAAGACCATTTTGATGACTAATCAGAGAAAGTCCAACCTCCTTAAACTAACACTTGGTATTTTTTCTCCAGCCATTGTGTCTTTGCGCTGACTTTGCCCCCTTCCTGGAATGCCCTCCCACCTTACTGCCACCTCCCAGAAGCTCTGGCTTCCTTATGTGCCATCTCTCCTGGGCTGTCTTTTCTGATTTCCCCATGTCAGGGTTCTCTCCCCCCTCACATAATCATGACTCTGTGTATCTTCTCCTATGATGCCGCCTTGCATTCGACTGTAAGCCCCTTGGGGGCGGCAGCTATTTTCTCTCTGTAGCCTGAGGACCACCTTGCGCAGGATAGGTGCTTAGTAAAAGCTTGCTGGATTCCATCGGAGATTGGGAATCTCTCCACTATCTGGCCCCTTCCCCTCTCCTTTGCTTTCATTTCTCCTGTGCTTTTCCCTCCCCCTTTCCTCTTCACCCCCACATGTGTCTGATAGTGTACATGGGCACATACTCATCTGTGTCTTCCAGGATTCCCTTGTTTTAGTTCCTCTTCAAATTACTGACTGTGACCTTTGGGAGTCACCGTCCTTGCTAGCATACCCTCCTTCACCCGCAGGCCCATGTTATGCTCTCTTTCCTGATCTTAGCTTCCTTGGGCCCTCAAGAGGTAGGGAGGTGCCTTTTTGGTCTGGCCTTCCAGTGTCACCCCTTTGCTTCAGATAGAACCTGTATCCCTCTGACCGAAGCTCAAGAGGATCTCTTTTTTTGTGTGTGTGTGAGGCAATTGGGGTTAAGCGACTTGCACAGGGTCACACAGCTAGTAAGTGTTAAGTGTCTGAGGCTGGATTTGAACTCAGGTCCTCCTGACTCCAGGGCTGGTGTTCTATCCACTGCACCACCTAGCTGCCCCTGAGGATCTCTTTTTGATGACCCACTCAGCTGTTTCCTTGTACTTGCCTCTCCTGTGATTCAGGAGTGTGGCTCTCTGCTCAGTTCCCCTTATCTTTGGGTCTCTCTTTCTCCCAGACTCTTCATTCTCTTCCCCACTTCTGAACCCTTCAGTTTTTCTAAAAACCATCATCTCAGCACAAAGCACCACATTATTAAACTGTCTCCCTTACCCTGCCTTCAGCACTAGCAGCCCAGTTGGTTGGCCCAGAGGTCACCCCTGTCAGGTTCATATAAGTAGGAAAAAAAGCCTAATTTAGCCCTAAATTGGCCTGATGGAAAGAGCTATGGACAGGTAATCAGCCCTATATACTATCTGTACATCCATGGGCAAGGTATTTCCTCTTCTGGGCCTTAGTTTCCTCCTTTATAAAATGAGAGTTGGATCTCATGGCTCACCTATGGACCCACACAGCCTGCCCCAGTGCTACCTTCTTTCCTAGAAGCACTTCTGTTCTCCAACCCTATAGGAACATTCATTTCCCTGATAGCCTCCAGACAGATCTCCACCATCATTTCATAATCATCTCATTGGGGAACATAGCTACTTGAAAATTCACAGATAAACTCACACCAGTACATACATACAAACATAAGTGCAGGTACGGATATAAAAAAGCGTGTGCTATGAACACAGCCACACACCCATGCACACAGACACTCTACATGGGCATGCATGAGCCTCCACGACACATGCACACAGAGCCACACACATGCACACCCAGCCACTCTCATGGTGACAAATGCATGTAGAGATACAGACACATGCATACACACATAGATTCAGAGCCTTATATGCATCCATACATATCCATATGGACGCACACACAATTACTCCCCTGTGGGCACAGAAAGGGTTCCCTGGGTGGGCACCGATGCTGTCAGTGACTCTTATAGTATCCACATTGTATGCGCTGTGCATAGTAGTGAAAACACACAGTGTGTACAATGCAGGTTCTATAAAGTCAGGTGTGTCCCCCCTCAGGGCTAGCCCCTGTGGGCTCATGGCCCACACCCTGGCCTAGCTTGGCCCAGCCAATCCTATGCACCACAGTCAGCACCCTCCCCAAACAACTACTGATGGCCTCCCATCAGACTTCACCTCAAGAAGCTTTTCTGGATCCCTGTGGCCCACT
This sequence comes from Dromiciops gliroides, assembly GCF_019393635.1. NCBI lineage: Eukaryota > Metazoa > Chordata > Mammalia > Microbiotheria > Microbiotheriidae > Dromiciops > Dromiciops gliroides. Next base: position 669,138,326 of record NC_057861.1, read on the forward strand.
GGGTCTAAGGAAACTCCCTGGTCTGAACTTTAAGGATACCACTGTTAGCTCCCCAGTGTGGTCAATGGATATACCCAACTGGGCTGGCCACAGTCACAGGTCGGAAAATCACGTGTTCTATGATGGGCGAGGACTAGGCTTTCCCCAATAGGCAAGATTCCTGAGATGTAGGTGTGACCATTCATCTCCCTGAATGGAGTGAAAGTGGGGGTGGGGAGTGGAGGAAGTAGAAACATTCCGGCAAAGTCACCACCCTACCATAAGGATCCAACCATTAAGAGTAGTAATGGTGGGGAGGGAGGAGAGAGGGAGAGCATCCTTGGCTCAGTCACCTCACGAGATAACAGAATAAGGGGATTTTTAGAGTTGGAAAGGGCCTTGGAGACAGAGTAGTCTAAATCTCACAGGTGGGGAAATCAAGCTCCAGAGGAAGCAATGTGCCTGATGTGTAACAGAGATGAGATTTGAACCCAGCTCTTGTACTTTCCAATTTAGGATTCTCTTTCTCCTCTGCCATGCAGTTTTTTTTTTTAACCTCCCTACATGCCTGCCATTGCTGGAGCTTCCTGTTCAGAATGAGCTGGTCCAGGGTGTGGTGGACAAAGCGAGGTGCCCATAAAGTCTGTGTATTCCTACAGAGATGGGGGCTGCTGGGACTCCTCTGGGAATGCCAGTGGTCTTGATCACAGGCTGTCAGATGGATGGATAGGGAGAGGAGGAGAGGAGGATTGATATCCCAAATTCTGGGAATATCTTCTGTCAGAGATAGGACAAGAGGCAATGGTGGGCCCAAGCCAGGGCTAAATAGGTATCTCTGGTCATCCTCTGCTGACCCCTATTTTCTGGTTACAGATTGAATCATTTATCTATTTTTGTGGGGCAATGAGGGTTAAGTGACTTGCCCAGGGTCACATAGCTAGTAAGTGTTTGTCTGAAGTCAGATTTGAACTCAGGTCCTCTTGAATCTAGGGCTAGTGCTTTTATCCACTGGGCCACCTAGCTGCTCCACAGGCTGAATTCTGATCCTAGTCACAGATTAAACTGTGGAGTTGACCACTGACATAGAATCATTGATGATCAGAGCTAGAAGAGACTCAGGAGTCCAACCCCATCATTTTACAGACAAGGAAATGGTTCAGAGCAGAAAGGATTTGCCTAAGGTCACACAGAGAGCAAGGAGCAGAGCCGGGCCTGACTCCAATCTCAGTGCATCAGTCCATGCCATGTCCATGGCCTCTCCCTGAGCCTTAGTCCATTCTGTGGCAATGACCAGGTCTTGGGCCCTAATCCCACACTCATTTTCTATCAATGATGTAATTTCATTCCCATAAGTGTCACTTCTGACTGGGAATAACCAACTGGTGCTAGGTCTATGTGGATGATTGCCTGAGGCTCCTGTTGTATGTGGAGGCTGGACAGAGTGTGCATGTGTGTGTAAGGGGAATTTCCTGGTGTAGGAACAGAATTATGAGGCAGCTACAGGTCGGGCACACAGGGCAGAGAGAATGTAATACATGCATGTACAAGGAGTTCTCATGATACAACCATATAAACATATACATGCATAGACACATGTCCAGACCCAGGTAGAGACAATGTATACATCACTCCATGGATCTACAAAGTGTATGTCTGCTCACAAACAGGTACATATGAGTGTATACATGTGTTCTCTCACACACACACCCCAAAACAAAAATATACACATACCTTCCATCACACACACACACACACACTCACATCTACATCCACACACAGGCATATATGCACACAGATAGCTGTTTTAGGTCACTGGCAATAGCAGGATGGGATAGATGGGAAGGCGGGCCTCCAGCATCCCAATGGACGTACCCCAGCCGAATAATGTGAAACCCCAGAGATATTTTTTCTCAGAGAAAAAAGCCATGAAGATGAGGCTATGAAGGTACAGGCCTTCCACCAGGATCCAGTAGTAGTTGGTGGTCAGGAAGTAAAGGAAGACGGTCACCGCCACTCTGCAGCCCACCTGGATTGAGAGGAGACAATGGACAGGGAGTTAGGTGGCATTGGGGATTCTCCCAGGGTTACCCTTTCTTAATTCATGCCCCAGGTGGAGAAATATTCTGTTAGCCTGGAGTTAGTACTCCATGGACAGTCCAAAATGGGGGGAAGCATGTGGTGCTCATCCATATCCCACTTCCACCCCTAGAAGATTGAGCCACTTGCTTATGTCTGGTTATGTTCAGGCTGGTGTATAAAGTTCTTTGCACTTTCATGCGTTTTTATGTTGGGGGTGAGGCTGGTGCTTGGGCCTCTGAGAAGCCATCTGGGATGCACTCGTCTGTGGGCCAAGGAGAAACAGAGAGTTGCCTCCACTGCTGGGGATATTGTTCCCTAAAAGGGGCAAGGGACCGGTAATGGGGAAGGACACTGGAAGTGGGAAATGAAGAGAGGGAATGTCCAAAGGGAGGGGCAGTGGATGAGGATCTGGGGGCTGGGCAGTAAGGGATGGGACATAGGCTAGGGTCTGGGACACTCACAAAACCCGCCTTATCAGCAGGGGGAGGCTCCGTGAAGGCCCTCAGCTCCTCCTCCGTGATGCGCTCGATCTCATCTGGGGAGACCCCCGAGTAGAGCACGGCGTCCTTGATGAAGATGCTCACGGCCCGGAGCATGAAGGACACGAAGAGGTGCATGTGAATGTAGTTTCGGGTGCAATGGAGTCTCCTGGACGGGGCACAAGGAACAGGGCATCGGGTTAGCAGATGCTCACAGCGATCTACACGTCACTGCAAGAATGACCCCTTTCCTGCTCTGCCCCATCCTCATGCTCCAGGTCCCTAGATCTTTGTCTTTGATGAGCTCAGAGGAGAGTGAACCATTTCTGTAACAATAACAATGATGACAGTAGCTCCCATGTGACTGGAGATTCAATATTTGTTTGTTTTTTGCAGGCAATGGGGGTTAAGTGACTTGCCCAGGGTCACACAGCTAGTAAGTGTCAAGTGTCTGAGGCTGGATTTGAACTCAGGTCCTCCTGAATCCAGGGCTGGTGCTTGAATCCACTGTGCCATCTAGGTGCCCCCAGGAGATTCAATATTTACATCATCTTTCCTCATCACCAATTCTGTGACATTGGTAGTAGAAAGATCATTGTCCCCAGTTTACAGCTGAGGTTCAGGAAGGCCAATTAGTTGCTTTTTGGCCTCAACGTGAAGGTTGGTTGCCCTCCTAGAAGAGGTAGGAAAAAGTATGGAGGGCCAGAGGAACAGAGCTTTAGAAATAGAAGGGACTCGAGAGGTTTCCTAGTCTAATCTCATTTTATATATGGGGAAACAGAGGCCCATAGAGCTTAAGTGATCAGCACACATCCAAACAGAGAGTAAGTGGCAGAACAGGGAATCAAAGTCATGTCCTCTGACTCCAAATCCAGGGTTCTTTGCACTTTGCCTGATTCTCCAGGTTATCAGGGAGGAGGAAGACCTCCTTGAAAAAAGATGAGGGCTTAAAAAAAGAAAGGAAGAAAGAAAGAAAGAAAGAAAAAAGAAAGAAGGGGCAGCTAGGTGGCACAGTGGATAGAGCACCGGCCCTGGAGTCAGGAGGACCTGAGTTCAAATCTGGCCTCAGACACTTAACACTTACTAGCTGTGTGACCCTGGGCAGGTCACTTAACCCCAATTGCCTCACTAAAAAAGAAAGAAAGAAAGAAAGAAAGAAAGAAAGAAAAAAGATGAGGGCTTAGATATTAAGAAAATTAAGAAAATGGCTCTTAAGAGGCAAAAGGGAATTCTGAGCTATGTCAAGAGGTTGAAGGGTGGAAGAATGTTACCCAAAGAAAACAGTAAAGAAGGACCACTGAACACTTGGAGCTAAGGAACCATTATCTTCCTGGAGAGGAAGGAGTAAGTCTGTCTGAGAATGACTTCAAGGAGTGATGCTACACTATAGGTCCATGGAAGTGATCAGCAGAGAGACCATCCAGTTAGATTAGAGATGAGAAGGACAGATGAGCAGGCATGGTTGATGACTCTCCAGTCAAAGCTATCAAAGCAGTTCTTGGTTGAGCTGACACAAGCAAACAAGGACTGCTGTCTTCCTAGGGCAGGTCCCCAGAACAAAATGGAGAGACGCTCAAGATTTGTCAGACCCGGGGCAGCCAGGTGGTGCAGTGGATAGAGCACCGGCCCTGGAATCAGGAGTACCTGAGTTCAAATCGGGCCTCAGACGCTTAACACTTACTAGCTGTGTGACCTTGGACAAGTCACTTAACCCCAATTGCCTCACTAAAAAAAAAAAAAAAAGATTTGTCAGACCCAATGGCTGCTACGTGTTTCTGCTGCTTTATGTGGGGACAAATGATTCTGTCAGAAGGAACCTAGAAGAAAGTGTGGAGGATTGTGAAGTCCTAAGAAAGAAATGGATGATATTAAGAACACAGATGGTGTTTGCATTACTACTGTTGGTCAATAATCAACAAGTATTTATTGATTGCTAACTGTGTTCCAAGACATGGTTGGCTGAAGGCAGGGTTTCAGAAGAGAAAGGTAGATTGGGAATATGGACAACTGGTTAAGAAGATAATTTCTGAAAATGGGATTTGGATTTTTGGACCACATCTTAAAATATGGGAATAATTGGCTCTTGGCCAGGGATGTTTGACACTTAATAAAAATTAGTAAAATATATATTTCCCCAGAGTTTTGCAACTAGAAAGGAAGGGGGATGGGAAAATGTATATCCATCAACTAAGAAATAATACAGAGTAGCTATGTCATAGAAAGAAGAAGAGTAGTGGGGACATCCAATAATTCACAAAGGACAAAACCCAAGAAAGAAGCCAACAATAAAACCCATGGCTTCAGATGTTGATACCCAAATGCATCAAGTATGTGACAGGCACCATACTAAGCACTGGGAATACAAATACAAGAAAACATAAAATTGTCCCTGTAACAGACAAAGTGAATTAGAGACTGTAAAAGAAAGAGGCAAATTGGACTTCACAGGTGCAAATGAGACTTGGTGGGATGGAGTTCATGCCTGGAATACAGCTCTCAAAAGTGTAATTTAGGCAAAAGGAACAGGATAAGGGGAACAGTAGAGAAGGGCTGTGGAGTATGATTTATTCATGAAGAAATCCAGGGACAAGAGAGGAGTAGCATGGTAGAATGTAAAAGTACTTCTATGAGGATTAATGGAAAGAGGAATAGAAGTGATATTTTTGTGATATTATACTACAGAACACATGGTCAGAAGGAGGAAACAGATGATATATTCAGGAAGCAGTTCAAAAGCCTGGTACAGAGAGATGACATAGTAGTGATGATAGAGTTCAACTGCTCAGACATTGCTGGAACAATCTCTCTGTCTCTGTCTCTGTCTCTCTCTCCTCTCTCTCCCTTCTCTCTCCTCTCTCCCTCTCTCCCTTCTCTCTCTCTCTGTCTCTGTTTCTGTCTCTCTGTCTCTCTCTCCTTTCCCCCCCTCTCTATCCTAAAAGGAAAACAATGAATGAATACTTTAGTATTAATTTTATCCTTCCAAAAGTGGAGGAACTAAGAAGAGGAATCACTATTCTCGACCTAATTCTGACTAACAAAGGAGAAGCTGCTGAAGTAAAAGTGAAGGAAATCTGAAGAGGTGGGGGAATGGTGACTCCATTTTAGAAGTTAGTGGCAAGTCTGACATATAACCCTAGGTTTTGAAAATATTTGGAGAGAAGATAGGTAGTATTTAATGGAATGACATTCTTCTGGGAGAACTAGCTGGAGGGATTAGGAATGCTAAAAAATCAACTTCTGAGGATACACACAAATAATCCTTATAAAGAAGGAAAGAAATGGGGGAGCAGATAAAAGAGAATGACATGGATACACAGAGCACTCATTAATATCTAGCATTTAAACAATGTTTTAGAGTTTACAAAGGGCTCGACATATCTTACCTCATTTTTGATCCTCACAACAACCCTATGAGGTAAGTACTACTAGTAACTCTATTTTACAGATGAGGGAACTGAGGTTGGGAGAGGTTAAAGGTTGACTTGCTTGAGGGTCACACAGTTAGGAAGTATCTAAGACAGGATGTAAATTCAGGTCTTCTTGGCTTTGGGTCCAGCCTTCTATCCAATGAACCACTTATCTCGCACTGACCAACTCAGATTTTAAAAAGACAAGTTCAGAAGAAGGGAGGAAGGATAGGCAGCTGAGGAGGAATAAAAAAGGGAGGCACTTACAGGACTGGTGTCAGGAGTGTTCAAGATTAAAGAGCAGAATAAGCCAAGGCTGGCAAAGGCAGCGTGGTGTAGTAGATAGAGCACTGGACTGCGAATCAGGAAGATCTAGGTTTGAACCCTGCCTCAAGACACTTTTTAGCTGTGTGAGCCTGGGCAAAGTCAATTAGCCACTCAGAATCTCTGTTTCCTCACCTGCAAAATGGGATAACAACAGAACCTCTCTCATAGGGCTATTGGGAGAATCAAGGGAGACAATATATGTAAAACACTTAGCACAGTGTCTTAATAAATAAATACTCGTTCTTTTTTAAGGCTGATTTTGTATTTCCTTATTTAATGTGCACATTATCTCCTAGATAACAATGCTCTCTCTCTCTCTCTCTCTCTCTCTCTCTCTCTCTCTCTCTCTCTCTCTCTCTCTTCTTTTTTTTTTATAGATAACAATGCAAGATCCTTGAAGGCAGGAACAATTTCACTTGTCTTTGCATCATGCCCAGTGCCTGGCACACAGTAATAAAGGCTTGTTGATTGGTTGACTTTGACTCCTGGTTAAGTGCCTTTCTAAGGAAGCATTTCCTTGGCTCTTAGGTCAAGCCAACCAGATAGGAAGAAAGATTAATCTACTGGGGAAAGTGATGGCTAGCATGCCAAAATTAAAAAAAAAAAATCACTGCTTCTGGATCAGCTGTGCATTGCATGGATAATGAAGAGGAGACTACATATTCTATGCTACTTGCCTTCCGGTAAACCTCCACCTAAGTCCCTGCCCTTATGCCAAATCAAGTCCAGGATTGTTGAAGTTGTTCACATCAAGTTGATGAAGTTGACATTGAGTCCTCAGTTATTGAAGGCTGAGCCAGCAGAGCACAAGCATGGGTAATTCCTACCAGTTTGGAAAGGCTTCAAGGACAGGCCTGTGGATGGAGGGTGAGTCTGTCATCTGAGGACGAGCTTAGCTAAGTTTGGGAAGGGTAATCACCAGAGGGAGAGATTTATTTTGGCCACAGGAAATGAATAATTGTCTAATGAGATGTGTCTAATGAGACGTATGCTTTGATCCAGTGACACTGGCCTCCTGGCTGTTCCACAAACAAGACCTTCTGTCTTTCAGTTCTGGGCATTTTCTTTGGCTGTTTCCCAGGCTTGGAATACTCTCCCTCCTCCACTCTGACTACCCACCTCCCTGGTTTCCTAAGTCACAAGTAGTATCCCATCTCTTGCTGGAAGCCTTACTCAATCCCTCTTAATTCCAGTGTTTCCCCTTTGCTAAGTATTTCCTTTTTATCTTGTATATAGCTCACTCTGTATATATTTATTTGAATGTCATCTCCCTTGTTAGATTGCATGTCTGCTCCTTGAGGGCAGAGACTGTCTTTTTTGTTTTGTTTTTGTTTTTTCAGTGAGGCAGTTGGGGTTAAGTGACTTGCCCAGGGTCACACAGCTAGTAAGTAAGTGTCTGAGACTGGATTTGAACTCAGGTCCTCCTGACTCCAGGGCTGGTGCTCTATCCACTGCGCCATCTAGCTGCCCCCAGAGACTGCCTTTTGCCTCTTTTTGGCACTTAGCACAGTCCCTGGCACATACCAGGAACTTAATAAATGTGTACTGATTGATTGGGAGGTAGATTATGGATTCATGGGATTATTAGCTTTGGAAGAGACCTCAGTTCATCTGGAGACAGGGAGACCCAGGTTCAACTGCCACCTTGGATTACTAGCTGCGTGTTAATTTCTCTGTGACTCAGTTTCTTCATTTATGAGATGAGGAGGAGGCTGGATTAGATTTCCTCTGAGGTCACTTCTAGGACTAACTCTATGATCCAACGAAACTCCCTCACTTTATAGATGAAGAAATTGAGGTCTAGGAAGTTTGAATGACTTGCTCAAGGTCATCCAGGGAAGGACAGAACTGAGATTCAAACCAAGGTCCTCGGTTTCTCAATCCAGCTTTCTTTTCGCCACACCACACTGGGTTGGCAGCCAAAATGGCTCTCCTGATGAAACCCCAGATCTTTGGAAATACTGTGGTATTGAAGTAATTCTATTAATAACAGTGACAATAATAGTAACAACTGGAATTTATAAAGCACTTTAGTAACAAAGCATCTTAACATCCATCATGTAGATAAATTCATGGGTCTAAATGTACAAACCACATTCCCTCCCTGAGCAGAGAAAACAATGGGAATGAATCAGAATTCAGTTGAGTTTTACATTCTTGCCCTTTTCGGAATTTTCTTCTCCTTGTGGTGTCCCACTGGTCCTTTCATCCCCAAATGCCTCAAATTGAGCTTCTTATGGGATCTTAGGATCAGAAAATGCCAGAGCTAGGAGGGACTGAATTGAATTGCATGTGTGCTATATGTACACAGCATCGCCTTACTGATAAATCCCTCCCCCACTTTTTTTTTTTCCAAAAAGAAGGTAGAGAGAACCAACTGCAATTCCAGGTCTGATTCTGACCAACAAGGAGAAACTTGTTGCCAAAAAAAGAAATTATGGGACACTCAGGAGGCAGTGACATCTTCATCTGAAAGTCTTAGTAGATGAGGGGAAAACCAGGCTTACTTTGATGGGAACCTTACATTTTTGGAGTGCAGTTTTCAGGGATCAGAGAAAGGGCAGTTAGAATTCCAGGGCCTAAAATTCTACAGGGCAAGTCCGCTTAGGAGATAAGGGAGGCTCTGGAGAGTGTCCCCTGAATGCTTCCCCCAGAATCTACACATGATGATTTGTCTACAACTTGCTGAGCAGTGATGGGTATGGGATTGTGATTTCTTAATTTCTTAATGGGCACCATATATATTTCTAGACATCTTCCACTATCATGCTCTCAGGCCACACAGCATAACATTCTCTACTCTGGGCTCCTGCCTCCCCCACTTCCTTTCTCTGATGCAAAGGGATAGCACTGACCCTTCCCTTCCCCATAACCTCCACATTATCTCACTTCAATCCAGTTGGGTTCCAGGCATCTAGGGAGTGGGAAATGGGGATCTCTTAGATCTCAGTAGCTAAGGCTTCAGTTCCTTACCTGAAGTAACCCAGGATCAGCACAGCCACGGTGAGGGAGCCCAGAGAGATGGAGTAGCCCACAGTGTAGATCATTCCAAGGCGATCGAAGACTTCCTGAAGGGCAAACAGAAAAAGAATCAGTAGGAAAAGAATAACCAGGGCCTCTGCCAGACATATTTAGGGTCGCTATAGGGAAATGGTGCTAGTACATCAGGACCAGCATTAAGGAAGGAAAGAGATAAGGATCTTATCCTCAGGGAAACTTCAAGGAGGAGGAGGCATAAATCCTGTTCTCAGGGAGGTTCCTGTTTTGGAGAAGAGGTAGGGGAACAGACACAGGGATTGCAGGCATGTAAGAGTATCTTTATAACATATATTTATATACATATGAATATGTGTATATACATGCATGTATACATTCTGACATATATATATATTTATATGGCCATATATATATATATAAACACAAATATAAAGAAGGAAGGAGGAAGAAGATAGCAGGAAGAAGATAAGGGTGTAGGCTGCATGCCAAATGGTTTGGGGAGATGAGAGGCAGGAGGGATTAATCAGGAGACTTCATGGAGGAAGAGAATTTTGAGCAGGGCTTTTGTTTTATGCTTATTTCTTGTGTTCCTCTCAGACAAGGGTCTCCTCAAAGTCAGTCCTCTCGATTGCCCTTTCCGACTGGTGACCCCCAGCGCTTCCCCAGTATCTCCAAGAACCAGAGCTTGGGGGGTTATCCCTATTCCCTAGCCTCGCTGTGTTCAGTTGCTCCCTCAGAGGCCGGCCTGATGCTAAAGCTGAGGAGGAGGAGGAGGTGACTGATGTCACCGGGCAGCGATCCCGAGCCTTCGTCTTCATCTCAGGTTCTGGACCACATGAGAGCCAGGGCTCTCCCCACCTCCCTGCCCAGTGGTAGCTAAGCAGGCCTTCCTGGAAATCTCACCACCGGCGAGGCCGGTGCCAACATCAGGGGCTGGGAAAGAAGGAATGGGAGTCTGGCCAGGTAGTACTGGGGCACTGGGGGAAATTTCATCAGGGAAGATGGAGTCTTGTAAACCAGAAGACAGAAAGGGCAGACGGGGTGACCCAGCTCAGCAGAGGCTGTGTATAGGTAGAGTTTTTTGGCTTAGTGCCTTTGATCTGGGCATGGGGAAGACCTGGACCCCCTCTGAAGGGGAAATCTGGAGAGGGAGAGGTAGGTGGTGGTGAGGGGGGGGGCAGGCAGACAGACGGACAGAGATGGCTCTCTCTCCTCTCCAAGCCTTTGCTGAGATTTGCTCCCATGCTGGGAATGTAATGCACCACCCCGCCCCCTCCCGTCTTCTTCTATTGAAATCCCTCCCTTCTTTCCTCTCAGATGCCTTCTCTTTCATGAAACCTTCCTTGACACAAGTCCCCCGAAGCCTCCTGTCCATCCCGCGCACCCCCCCCCAACTTTCTGGAGGTGGTCTGTCCTCACATTTCCCCGGGGCCGGGGGGCTTTGCCGGGACCTTTCATTTTCACTTATCTCAGCTTCCCTCCTAGCAGGGTTTTTCGTGTAATTATCCTTTCCCCCTACTCCCCTTGGAGCAGGATCTGTGTCAAGTTCATCTTTTGTATCTCCAGCACCAGTCACAGCAAAGCCATGTGATCAGTGTTTGCTGAATTGGCTTGAGGTAGATTCTAAGATGTAAAGATTGGGACAGGGGAGGCAGAGGACAACAGAGACGGAAGATGGATGGAGAGTCAAAGAGAGATGAGGAGAGGCAGAGACAAGGAAATATACCCAAAGAAACAGAGATAGAGAAAGCAAGTAAAAGGGAGAGACACACAGAGGGAGATAGAGACATCAGGCCAAGATAGGGAGACTGACAGAGCTCAAGAGACATTGAGTTTGAGAGGGGGAAGTTAGGGATGGAGAGGGGGAGGGGAGGGGCCGGGAAGAGCTGGGGAGGTGGGGCAGGCGAGGGCCCCGCCAGCGGCTGGTAGCTGTGCGATGCTCATTAAGGACGACGCAGCCCGAATGCTGAGCGGAGGGAAAACCAAGCTGTTGTTCTTGGCCTCTTGCCCTGCCCCAAGCCCTCGGAAATAAATCAGAGGCAAGAGGCCCAGCCCCGCCTGCTTGCCTGGCCACCAGGGCCTTCCCGTCAGGGGGAGAAGAGGGGGGCTGAAGCCCAGCCACAGACTGGGAGGAGAGGAATGAATCTGTTGTTCTGGTCCCCAAAGCAGGCCGGGGAGGCCCCGCATCCCGCTCTTCTCTTCCTACTTCATTGCAGTCACTTTTCCCTAGCCTCTCCACAAGGGACATGAAAATCCCCGCTGTGTGTTCCTTGGCAGGCAATGGGGCTCTGCAGACTGGGGTATGGAGGGGTGTCAGAGCGAGGGGTTGGAGCATCCGGCCCCTAGCCCTGTCCCACGAGTACAGGTGTGGATTATATTGGCTAGTTAGCACCTTGGAAGTCCCCTAGGGCAGGTCCTCCTCCCGACGCCTGGCACTTATGCTGGGTTCCCGTCCCAGCTGTGAGTCAGACACCTTTACTCCTTATCTCACAAGGATTGCTTTGAGGAAGGTACTTTAGAAAGCTGAAAGTGCCAAAGGAAATGCGAGTTATTATTCAGGACAGAGAGACAGAGAAGGAAGAAGAAAAAGAAAAGGACAAAGGGTTGAGCCTCAGGGCTACCCTGGATGTGAAGGAGCCTGGACTTATCTTTCCCCTTCCCAAGAGGAAGCAGGACTCTGGCTGGGGCTGGAGGAATTGAGGTTAGACACTAGGAAGAACATCCAGACGGTTATTAGGGAATACTATGTATTGTGCCCATGTTTGTGCCTTATCTCCTTACTGGATTGTATGTTCCCTAAAGTTTTTGTCTTTCTCAGTGCCTAGAATAGTGTTAGGCCTTAATGTTTAGAGAGTGTATATATGGCTAGGCAGGCAGGTAAATGATGAGGATGGTGGTGAATTCACCCTTTCTGGAAGAGTTTGAATAGGAGGGACCTGGCCCTTTTCCCTAGCACCGTCCCCTCAACTCCCCCCCCCTCCCCCCCGCCCCTGCCCCAACCCATTTGCGGCTGTGCTAGTTATGAAAAACGGAGAAATACTTGAGACATCCACTCGTCACCTCAGGGAAGGAAAAGGGGAGGAATAAGACAGGACCTTAGGACCAGCTCATGGTCTTTTGGGGGTCCTAGGGGGCAGTGCCGAGCCCAGAAGACAGGACAGAAACATTGGCCCAGGAAATTGGAGCTCTGAGAACTATCTCCCGGGGGCCTTAGGAGAAGATGCCCCCCCTAGCCCCCCATGAGTAGATGTGTGGCACAGAGGGATAGAGCTGACCCTTCCCTTCCCCACAATCTCTACGCCATCTCACTTCAACCTGTTCTTTACTCTGCTGGGATAAAGAAATAGGGGGACAGAGCAGCCTCTTGATTTTCTAGGCAATGTACAATGTTCCCAGCGGTCCCCATTTACCACATACTCTGATCCTTTGTAGGTAGGGCTGGAAATAGGTTTGAGAGGGATCCTTGGTGGGGGTGGACGGGGAGAGATGGACAGCATTAGAACTAGGTGTCTAGGATACCTTAAGCCTCTTGGCCCCAGATGGCTCTGGAGGAGAGAGTGAGGCTGGTGACTTTGCACAGCCCTCTCTCAATTAAATCCAATTCACTGCAAACCATGACATCACTTCGATGTCCCAGTCCTCTTGGAGAACAACAAGCCTCTAAATAGCATCTCACCCGACTGTCCCCTACTTTTTAAAGCTCATGACTTGCTCAAGAACCTTCAACAGATGCCCATTAAAGGACAAATACCCCATCCATTAGTCTAGCATTTGAGGCACTCCACAATCTGGCTCCCAAACTTCCATCCAACCTTCTCTCTCTTCCTCTCCTTCCCTTTACTTCACCTCAGCTGCTGCTCTCTACTTGCCTCATACATAGGTCAAACTGTGTACTTTCGATCCCTCCTTCTCTTCCTCCTCCTCCTCCCCCTCCCTGCCCCATAGGGTCCCTGCCAGCCCTGCTGTTCAATATGGTTCCTTCTTACCCTGACATGTTCCAAGGGCCCCTCCAGCTCTGACATTCTCCAATTATTATTATTTTTTTTTTTAGTGAGGCAATTGGGGTTAAGTGACTTGCCCAGGATCACACAGCTAGTAAGTATTAAGTGTCTGAGGCCAGATTTGAACTCAGGTACTCCTGAATCCAGGGCCAGTGCTCTATCCACTGCGCCACCTAGCTGCCCCTTCTCCAATTATTCTGACCTTCATTGAGCTCTCTCCTCCAAATTCCTGTCATTTTTACAGTTAGAACCACCAAATCTCCCAGTTGTTCATACATTATCTTATGTGTTTAATATGCACAAGTTCTAGACTGTAAGTTCCTTGAGGACAGTAGTATGTCAGGGAAGGGCCTGAGTCTTTCCTTCAGACCAGAGGCTCCCTGAAGTCAGGGGCTACTTCTTTCTATTCTGTGAGGGGAGACCTCAGGGACTGAGCTGTACATCCTTGACTCTGGATCTTAAGTGATCTTTGGGTAGCTTAATTCATAGTTGGTGAGGGACAGAGGAACACGACACGGTTGTCAGAACCCTGGAGAAAACAAGGGGGAAGGGTCAGTGAGGGGCTGGGGAATTCTCCAGATTCAGAGCTAAGTTCCTCACTGGGCATGGAGGGAAGGTGCCCAAGTCTTGGGTCAGAGTTTAGGGCAGGGCATGAAGACATAAACACGTACCCGTTCCCGAGTCTCGTTGGTCAGAAACTTGACACACTCGCTGTAATTCGCCCATGTCCGGTTGTTCCCAGGAACCAGCTCCCAGCTGCCATTGCTGTCACAACGCCGATAGGCTCGGCCTGGCCAAGGAAGGGAGAAGGAGCAGGAGGCCCTGTGGGTGAGGGGTTGGGCCAGCAGGAAGCTGGGACCATTCCTCCCGATTCCTGGGGAATATTCTTCTACCAGAAAGCCTTCCCATACTGGCACTGCCTCCTCACTTCCCCACTCTCCCCTCCTTGGTGAGGCATGAAAGAGGGCAGAGTGTGTCCAGCCCAGTAACTCCAAGGGATTCCAGAAAATGACTCAGTTATGGGGACAGGTAATCTGGGGAGTAGTGGGAAGGACAACAAGGAAGGATTGAAGGAGAATTAAGGTGAGAGAGGAGAGAGGAAAATGAACAGGAGAGGCAGCTGATAAGAGGGAAGAGGACACAGGGGAAAATGCCATGAAGAGAGAGAGGAGAGAATCAGGTGGACTCAGAAAGAATAAAAATCAAAGAGAAGAGGCAGAAGTGAGGGAAGAGAAAGGAAGAGAGAGTTGAAAGGGAAGGAAAGGGGAGAGGAGAGAAGCAGTAGAAGAAAGGAGAGAAGGATGACTATTTATTTATTTATTTATTTATTTATTTATTTATTTATTTATTTATTTATTTTTGCGGGGCAGTTGGGGTTAAGTGACTTGCCCAGGGTCACACAGCTAGTAACTGTCAAGTGTCTGAGGCTGAATTTGAACTCAGGTCCTCCTGAATGCAGGGCCGGTGCTCTATCCACTGCGCCACTTAGCTGCCCCAGAAGGTTGATTTATTTATGAGGAAAGAAGACAGAAGGGAGAGATGAAAGGAAGGGGAGAAAGAAAGAGAAGAAAGGAAAGAAGGACGAGATGAGGAAAGAAGGGGGAAGTGAGGAGGAAGAAGAAAGAGAGGACAAAGGAGAGAGCATTGAGGAGAAAAAGGAGGGAGGGAAGAGAGAACAGAGATGATAGGAGAGAAAGGGAAAGAACAGAGTGAGGGGAAGGAGGAGAGAAGAAAGAGAAGAGCAGAGAGAAGGGAGAAAGAAAAATGACAGGGAAGTAAGAGAGAGAAGGCAGGGAAGAAAGCAGGTTCCAGGAAAGGTAGCTCTGCACCTGCAAACAGGGCTGGCTCTCACCCCTAGCGCTCTTCACCCTGCTTCCAGCTGAGGTGAAAGCCGCTAGCTGGGCTGAGGTGGGAGGTGGGGGTACCTTTGTGGTTGAAGTCGTAGATGTAGTCGGGGCAGGGCACTGCCACCACCTTGCCCGGCACTCCCGCAGGCCAGCACAGAATGTTGTCCCACTCAGGCAGGCAGAAGTCATCTGGGGGAGGATAGATATTGTTGGAGATCCATGTGACCAATGTCCAGGGGAGCTTCGGTGGGGAAGAGGGCTTGTTTGCATGCTTGGCCCAAAGCCACATGGGGTAGTTTGTTCTTCATCCCTGCCCTCCCCCCCTTCCCAACCCCCAGCCATGGCTTGACTCAGAATCTGAGTGTCAGAGCTGGGAGGGACCTAAGGACATAGAATATTGCAGTTGCGATGGATCTCAGACCATCAAATGCCACAGCTGAAAGGGACCTTAGAACAAACCTAGACTGTGTGAGAACAGCAAGGGACCTTAAAACACAGTGTGTAGATTGTCAGAGCCAGAAAAGACCTTAGAACAAGAAGAGCTGGGGCTTTAAGACTTGCAAAGCGATTTGCAGAGATCTCATCTTGTCCTCACGACAACTCTGGGGGGTTAGATGCTTTTATTGTCTCCATTTTATAGATGAAGAAACTGAGGTACAGAGAGTAGCTTGTTCAAGAGTCACACAAGTTGGGTTTGAACTCAGGTCTTCCTGAATTCAAGTCCAGTGCTCTCTTCACCATGTCTCCTAAGAGCATAGGATTGTAAGGGATATTATTAAAACCTAGAACCCAGAATGCTGGAGCTAAAAGGGACCTTGGAAACCAGAATGGTAGAATAGAAAGGAGCCTCAGGGGTTATGAATTTCAACCCTCTCATTTTACAGAGGTTCGCAGAGATATGGATGGAGTGACTTGCAAGGTCACACAGCTAGTTTTTTGTAGAGTTGGGACTAGTATCCAAGTCTCGTGACTCGTAGCCCAGGGCTCTTTTCCCCAATATAAATCCTCTTCTCCCCTTTCCTCCCCTTAAGCTCTTTCTTCCCTTCTCTTCCCTCTCTTCTGCCTCTTCTCTTTGACTTTTATTCTTTCTTTCTTTTTTTTTTTTGGCGGGGCAATGAGGGTTAAGTGACTTGCCCAAGGTCACACAGCTGGTATGTGTCAAGTGTCTGAGCCCAGATTTGAACTCAGGTCCTCCTGAATCCAGGGCTGGTGCTTTATCGACTGCACCACCGAGCTGCCCCCAGACTTTTATTCTTTCTGAGTCCACCTGATTCTCTCCTCTCTTTTCACGGCATTTTTCTCTGTCCTCTTCCCTCTCACCTGCTTCCTCTCCTGTTCTTTCTTCTCTCCTCTCTCACCTTAATTCTTCTTCAGTTGTCTGGGGTCCCCAGTGATAGCCCCTCAAACCCAAGCCTTCCTCTTCTACCTACCTTGTCTTGACAACTCTTTCATCCCTTGCCAGCCTATCTCTCAGTGAGCTACTGTGGAAAACAAGCCCATCCTAGAAATTAACTCGCACTTATGTTGATGGCTGAGGACTGCATCAAGCCAGTGAGGCTTGATGTAGCTAGAATAACGACTCCTATTTCTTGTTTGATGGTTTGGTTTTTTGTGGGGCAACGGGGAGGGGGGTGTTAAGTGATTTGCCCAGGGTCACACAGCTAGTAAGTGTCAATCATCTGAGACCAGATTTGAAATCAGGTCTTCCTGAAACCAGGGCCAGTGCTTTATCCACTTCGCCACCTAGCTGCCCCCTCGACTCCTATTTCTAATAGCAGGTTAAGGACTTATAAAGTGATTCTTTCATGACTACTCATTAAGGTAGGCAGGGCAAATATTATAATTTCCATTTTACAAATGATGAAATTGATACCCTGAGAAAGTAACATGCTCAGGGTCCCACTGCTAGTAAGTAGCAAAGCCACAACTTCAGTCAAAGTCTCCTTGTTCTAGATCATCTGGAAGCCAGTGACCTGGCCTGGGAATCAGAAGTCTTAGATTCCAGTATAGGCTCTGCTATTTGTTGTGTAGCCTTGGGTAAGTCCTTTACCCTCTCTGGTACTCTGTTTCCCCAGTTTCTATCAATTAGTTTTTTTGGGGGAGGCAATGAAGATTAAGTGACTTGCCCAGGGTCACACAGCTAGTAAGTGTCAAGTGTCTGAGGCCAGATTTGAACTCAGGTCCTCCTGAATCCAGGGCTGGTGCTTTATCCACTGCACCACCTAGCTGCCCCCTCTATCAATTGTTAATGAAGGAAGTTGGATGGGAAAGTATGCAGCACTTGTAATAATACATTGCTAATTTTTTTTCATAGGGGACCCTAGAGAGGGGGATGCTAATGGTGGACACTCAGGCATTAGGCCAGGCTGATGGGGGAAGATTCTTTTCGGCCAGAGGCCTCCCTGGAGAACTTCCCACCATCCAGAGTAGATAATTGCCTCCCTACCTATAGTCAAGGCTGATCAGGTTACAAAACTGCTATGTGACCTCGGGTGGCTCATGACCCCATCATCTTGCTTGCTTTGCTTCTTTTTTTTTGGCGGGGGGAGTCCTCTCATCCCAGGAAATGCCTCTGACCCCTCTCCTAGCCTTTCCTAACTTTCCCCTTGCCTTCACACCACAGGATACTAACCACTGGATTGTTCCCCACCCCTCCCCCTAACCTGGAAAGAGGCCTTCACAGCCGGCCCCCATGAAAAGGAACTCTGTCCCAGGCCTGGTTCATCCTCTTGGCAACATCCCTTCCCAAGGCTCCCCCCAACTGCTGCTTCCCAAATACCTCACCCCACAATAACCCCTTGTCTCCTTGATACCCCCCCCAAACCTTGGTCTGCTGCGGGGTGTATGTGAGAGATCCTGTGGCCTGGGGAGGGGGCCAGGGGGATGGGAAGCCACCCCAGGTAACCACTGTTCCACAGATGTGGCCGAAGATGGAATCTAGCTCCAATAGGCCATTGGGCACCAAATGGTCTTGAGTTCTGCTTTCTCTTTGTGTCATCTCTCCCTCACCTGTCTGTCTTGCTCTTTGCTTTTCTCCTTACCTTCCCCCCTTTTCACTCTCCTTTCCTTTTTCTTTCTTTCTTTCTTTCTTTCTTTCTTTCTTTCTTTCTTTCTTTCTTTCTTTCTTTCTTTCTCTTTCTTTCATTTCTTTCATTTCTTTCTTTCTTTCTTTCTTTCTTTCTTTCTTTCTTTCTTTCTTTCTTTCTTTCTTTCTTTCTTTCTTTCTTTCTTTTTCGTCCTTCCTTCCTTTTTTCTTCTTTCTCTCTTCCATGTTCTTCCTTCCTTCTTCCTTTCCTTCCTTCCTTCCCTCCTTTTCTCTCTCTCCTCCATCTCTTGCTCTCTCACCTATTTTTTCTCATTTTCTCTTTCCCCTCTTATACCTCTCTTTTCCTTACCCTCTCTCTCTCCTCCTCTTTATATCCGCCTCTTTCCCTCTGTCCTCGCTGCCTTTTTCTCCTACATCTCCTGCTTTCTCCACTCTTTCTTTAATTCCAGATCTGCATTTTTTTAGGGTTCCTGGCTATGATCTCCCCCTTCTCCTGGCCTGTTTTCTTTGGATTGTGGCTAGGAGGGAGGGAGCTGCCTTGGCTGGGAGCAGGGCTTCCTCAGCCCTTTCCCATTCTCCTCCCCCTGGAAGTATGTCCCCTTCTGTGCCTTTTCTCTTTTCTAACCCATAACATTTCCCCAGCTTGTCCTTGTAGGCTCCGACCCTGCTCCTCTACCTCTGTCGGAGGGACTTTCAGGATTAATCCCATGGGGAGTGGCCTCTTCCAGCTTCTGAAGGCTGGCTCTCTCTTCCCTTCCCTACTTCCAAATGCCCAGACCCTTGAAATGTATTTAAAATCAATGCTTCCACTGAATATCTATGTTTCTATCTATCCAAATGAATCTGTTTACCTGGTCTATAAGCTATTTCCCTTCCCCCCAAAAATGTCAGGGGGCTGGATCCGTGTCCCCTGCCCTGCCAGGTTACTTAGACTGAATCCTGGCTCTGACACTCTGTGACCTTGAACAAGTTATTTTCCATCTTTGGGCCTCAGTTTCCCTGTCCTATAAAAGGAGGGGGTTGGAATCAATGAGTTCCAAGGTCCCTTTCATCTAACAATCTCCAGAGCTGTGCAGCTTTCAAATCCTTTGCCCTCTCTACTTCCTCAACTCCTCTCTAATCTTCGTATTCAAGGTGAAGTATCATCTCCTCCAGGAAGTCTTCCCTACAGACTTCTGGGAGTCCCCATTCCAATCCCTTCTCATCCCACGGGAGCTGATTGCTTCCACCAATGCCTTAGGCCTCCTTTACTTTGCACATGTCTATTTACCTATTTAAGCAAACCCAGGAAAATACTGAGTTATCCATCTTGGGATTTTAGATCTGTGAAAGGACCTTAAAAGACCATATATACAGTCCCGACCCCTTATTTTAACAAGCAGGAAATGAAGGTACAAAGGATGGAAGTAACTTTCCCAAAGTCACAGTGGCTGAATTAATACTAAAATCCAGGTGTTTTGACTCAGTCCCGCTCTCTCTCCACTACCCCCGATTGCCTCCAATTGTTTTATGTCTTTGCTTCCTCCCGTCATGGATGAGGTTACAATTAGATGCCCAGAGAGGTCACTAAAGAGGCAAGGTGGCAGAACTGGAAGAATCGGGACCTGGGCACCCCAGGGTGAAGCCTTCCGGAGGCCTCCCTGCCCCCTGCCTGAGGGAGACAGTGCCCTGTTGGGGTGCTACCTACCCTGGAGCCGGCTCCCGTCAGCAACTTCCCCAGTCTCCTCTGCCTGGGAATAAAGTTTTTCTGCAGGTTTCTCCTTCTTTGTCTTTCCCGGCCTTGACATCCAGTCTTTGGCTGATTCTGCAAGTTCTGGTAGAGAAAAGAGGGGGTGATTACTCTGAACCGGACCCCTCCCCTCCTCCCAAACTCCCATCTGATTGACGTAGGAATAAGATGACTCCGTGGCACCGTGGAGAAGTGTCAGACGCCGTGGAGTGTGGGGCTGCTTCCTGACTGATGCTCTCCCAGGGGTGGGGTGTGTGTGTGTGGCGTCACTAAGCATTATGGCTGTAGAAAGTCTTCTGATTGGTTGCAAGGAGGTAGGGTAGAGTGAGAAGCAAAAGTAAGCCGAGGCAATGATGAGGTCAACCAAAATCCTGTGTCAAGGAAAGAGCTAAGTAGTGAAAGGAAAGGGAGGCAGGGCAACGTTAAGGAGAAAATGAAGTGAGAGGTTGTGCCTGCCCTCTAGGATGGAGGGAGTTCGAGTAGACATGAGATCCAAAAGAAGGGCAAAGGGGACCCCAGGGCCGGGCTCTGGGCACGTCACTGAAGAGTGGAGGTGTTCAGGTCTCGGGCAGACCCCAGCTCCCGTCTCAGCTAAGCATTGCTCTTAGGTGGTTGTCAGATCAAGAAATTGCTCTCAGGGTGTGGTGGCTGGAGGGGTCTGTATGTGGGGGTGCCTGAGGTTCTCTTTCCCCACCCCTCCGTAGGCAAGATTCCCAGCTTCTCTCCTGGTTGGAGAGGACTTCTTTACATCTTACTCAGATCCCTCTCACTGCAGTGTCAAGTCTGGTTCCTCTTGCTGGGCCTCCAATATCTGGAAACCATTGGGGTGGCAGGGATGCTGTTGGATTGGCTGGGGCCTGGCCACAAAGGGGAGGGGGAGGGAGGGAGGGAGGGAGAGAGAGAGCGAGAGAGAGAGAGAGAGAGAGAGAGAGAGAGAGAGAGAGAGAGAGAGAGAGCAGGAGAGGAGGAGAGAAGGAAGAAGGGAAGAGATGGGGAAGGGGAGGGAGGGGGAGAGAAACTGAGAGGGACACAGTGAGAGAGGAGGAGGGAGGGGGAAAGAGAGAGAGAGAGGGAAAGAGACAGGGGAGGGAGGGAAATGGGGGGGGCAGGCACACAGGGAGACTGTCTAGACGGGTTTGTAGTATTTTTAAGCTGCTATTATTGTCCCTCCTTCCTTTCTGCCTTGGGCCAGGTGGGGAACACATTAAAGGGGGGGGAGGGTGTTTCAGGGAATCCCTGAGTAGTTTCTGTTGGGGGAGGGACAAAAGCAAGTTGCGGAGGACATTCAGGGAGGGAAGGAGATGGGTGAAAAGTCTGGCAGTGGGCAGGCTGGCTAGGGCAGGAATGAGAGGGGGAGGGTCCTTGGATGGAAACTGTATTTGTAGAAGAGCCGAGGAAACTGGAGTGGGTGGGGTAGGAGGAAAATGGGGGGAGGAGCGTGTGAGGTAAGAAAGAGACAGAAACAGCTAGAGAGAGACAAAAACAAATAGTGGGGAATAGAGACGCAAAGAGAGACACACATGGACAGAGAGAGAGGAAGGGGCCAGAAGGGATGGCCCGGGGTAGGCTTGGGCATGTAGGGATACACATTGCTGAGGGTTTGTGTGTTCAGTCGAGGGGCTACTGCTGACAAGTGGCAGAGGGGCAAGTCAAGACCCCATCCCCTCTCCCAGCCTAAGCCCTTGCCCTGATCACAGACGCAGCCTGACTCCGGCCCCAGGCAGAGTGCTGACCTCTGTCAAAAACAGAGTACTGATGTGAAGAAGTCTTCTCCAACCAGGAGAGAAGCTGGCAGGCCCTCCTTAGCCATCGGGTCTCTCCCCTTCTGGGAGTTGGACCTCTTTCTTAGAGACCCCCTCCCCTTCTCTCACAACTCTTCCCTCCCATCCCTATAGGATACTTAGTGGAGGTGGGGGGTGAGAGAGGAGGGAGGAGAGGTAGGTAGGGGAGCAACTTATGGCTGCTGGAGCTTAGCCCAGCACCGAGACATGAGCTTCATCTCAGACTCAGAAAAGAAAACCCTAGAGTCTCAGTGACCCACATGCCCTCCTGATAATGAAAAGTGGACTCTTGCTGTGGAAGTCCCTCACCTTCAGGTAATAGGGACATTGGCCTCTCTCCCCTCTCCCCATATTGGGCACTACGGATTTCCTCACTGCTCCCATCACCTTCTATCACCCCCACCCCCACCTCAACCAGTCCCTGGGGGGCTGGAAACGGAAGGGAGGAAATAGTTGTGTCTGTCTTTCTGTTTGGTGGCCTGGCCACCCCTAATAATATTAGAGAGACAAGAACTGGTGGTTTTAATGGTCCCTAATTAGCCCCAATCACTGTTTCCTGGAATTGTAGTCTGGGGCCCTTAGGGAGCAGAGAAAGGGAGGGGAGGAGGAATTAAATGGACCGGAGGGTGTGAGGGGAGCAGACCCTCCAGGGGCCCTCAGTCTGAGGGGAGAGACAAAGTCCTTTCTCCAGCAGAGCCTCTGGCCAGAAGGGGAAGATTAGGCCCCTGCCCCTCAAGGACCCTATCCTCGGGAAGTTACTGGCTTGAACCGAGCCCAGTTATGCTCCCAGGACATGGTTGTACTAAAGTTAATGAAGGAGGAGTCTTCCAAATCTCTGAAGTTTGCTGAGTGTGAAGACAGTAAGACAGTCTTATTAGGCTTCTTAGAGGACAAAACTAGGGCTGAGTAGGTAGAAATTACAGGGAGGCCGATCTTGGCCTAGCACACACACCAGCTGCCTAACAATGTGACAGGAGTGTACCGAGGAGCTGCTTCAGGAGGTGGTAAGTTCCAGGTCAGGGGAAGGGTCCAAGTAAAAGCTGAATGATCCCTCTGTCAGGGAAGCTATAAAGGTGATTCCTACACTGGCTTGGCCTAAATCTTTAAGATTCCTTCCAATTCAGAGATTTTGTGATTCTGTTATTCCAAGATTCTAGACTCTCTCTCTCTCTCTCTCTCTTTTTTTTTTAGTGAGGCAATTGGGGTTAAGCGACTTGCCCAGGGTCACACCGCTAGTAAGTGTTAAGTGTCTGAGGCTGGATTTGAACTCAGGTGCTACTGACTCCAGGGCCAGTGCTCTATCCACTGCGCCACCTAGCTGCCCCTGATTCTAGACTCTTTTAAGATTCTATGATTCAGGGTTCAGGGATGGGCTTAATTGACTGCAGGAAGGGGTCCCAGTAACAGTATAGTAGAAAGACCCCTGGACTTGTGGGTTCCTACTCTCACACCCATGAGATGTGCAACTATGGACAAAGTACTTAGCATTCCTGTGACTCACTTTTCCCATCTGTAACAATGGGAAAAATAATATTCTCCGCCACCTCCATCAATCATTGCAGTGGTGTCTTGGGGGAATTGACGCTCTGTTAGTGAGTAACATTTTGTGAGGAGGAGTGAGCATCGAGAATTTGAGTCCTTGGACACGCCCTTGGCATGGCCTACTTGGGGACACCTCATATACTCCCGAACATGATGCAGGCACATACACGCAGAGGCCCTTCTCCCCTCTCCCCACATTGGCCACAATTCCTGGTCTCCCCTCTTATTCCTCTCTCTCCTGGGAGGTTATATTCACATCTAACCACCCAAACAACCACATCCACACACAACCCATTCACAGATAAGCACACGAGTGCACACACACAGACATACGTACATCCAGACACAATACACACGTGCTATACACAAAAGCAAATGCCAACTTCTGCGTCTATAGCCAAGCATGCAGTCACACAACACACACACCATAGAGGACTGAGGGGCAGATGCTCTGAACAGGATTTCAGCTACCGTCCCATCCCAGATGTCTGGATGGGGACTGAAGAGAGAAAGCCCGATCTGGGAAGGGGCTTCTCAGTGTCTCAGATTTTGCTTTCTTTCTCCTCCTTCCCGTCCGGCAGCCTCAGAAGTGAGGAACACAAGGCAAAACCTATCCTCAAAGTGAGGTATATGCAAATGAAGTCCCTTGTCCTGCTGCATGCTGGGAAACTCCTCACTCACCAGAGACCCTGAGGACCTCCTTCACGCGCTGCTCGCACTGGGCCTGGGCATTGCGCAGAAGGATGATCTGCTCCTCCTTGGTTATGACATCATCGGCATCTACCTACAGCAAGGAAGGAGGAAGATGGGTGGGTAGGTTAGATTGCAGGTGGGACTTCCGAGTGGAGAAGGAACAGGTGTTCCAGTGATGGCTTCCCTTTTTAAGATCAAGGTGTGACTCCTAGGCTCTGCTCCCTCCCTCCCTCCCTCCCTGTCTCCAGCAGACAGTTCCCACTGGGAATTTACAGCCTCTATGGTATGGAACACTTGTTATAATGGAATTCATCTTGGGCTGGGAGTCCTAACCAGGGTTCAGGTCCTAGCTTTGACACTTCACTCTTTGAACTTGGCCATCCCCATTACCCCTCAGGGCCCGAGTTTCCTTGTCTGTAAAATGAGAAGGAGAGTAAGATTTACAACTGAGTAAGGGGGCTTGCACAAAGTTTCCCCATTTTATCGGGGAAATTGAGGCTTAGAAAAAGAAGTGACCCAGCCCATAAAATGATCATTTGAACTAGACAACGTCTAAATTAATTTTTTTCTTCAGGGCAATGAGGGTTAAGTGACTTGCCCAGGGTCACACAGCTAGTACGTGTCAAGTGTCTGAGGCCAGATTTGAACTCAAGTCCTTCTGAATCCAAGGCCAGTGCTCTATCCACTGTGCCACCTAGCTGCTCCCTAAATTCTTTTAATGTCCAACGATTCTATGACTTGTTCAAGGTCATACACAGCTGGCATCTTGGTCTTCTGACTCCAATGCTGGCATTTCCCCACTACCTCATGATATTCCTGCTGCCTCTTAAATGGGAAGTTGGTGGGGGGAGAAAGAGAGGGAAAGGTTCCTTTGGTCTATTACTGCCAATAAATCCTGGAGGACTCTTTTCTGGATATACTTCAAATTCCTCCTGCCCAATTCCCCAAGAGGCATCAAGGTGGTACAATGGATAGTGTTGGATTTGAAGTCAGGAAGGCTTGAGTTTGAAATCTCGCCTCAGACCCTTACTAGCTGTGGGACCTTGGGCAAGTCACTACATCAGTCCCAGCTTCCCCATTTTGGGGGGATAACGCATCTCTCTGGGTAATCGTGAGGATCAAATGAGATAACATATATAAAGTACTTTGCCAACCTTAAAGTGTTATCTAAATGTTAGTGATTATTATTAGGACTTGGACCTGGCTGTACTGTCTTGAACCTCAGTAGGTTCCAGTGACTGGTCTTTCTACCTTAAACAAACAAAACAAAAAACCTTAATTGATACCTTTAAAAAATGCCACAATCACTTCCTGATATCCACTGTCCCTCCACCCCACTATGCTATTAAACTCTTCCTGGAAAAAACGAAAAGAAAAAAGAAAAACATTTCAGGAAAATTGACCCACAAAGCAATCTTGGCTTATATCGTAAGTGACATTCAGCAGCTATAGACCCTCGACTCTCTGCATTTTGCGATTTCCCTCTTGTTTCTAAGGCTTGTGGGTGCAGAAGCCAGTTCCCTTTCTTTGCCCTAATCTATAAAGTTTGTTTTTTAATCCTCATAGGATTAAATTATTTAGATCAGGAGGAAACCTTAAACAACAACAATAACATCAACAGAATAAGTGGCTGAGTCTAACAGATTCGTTTATAGAAACTGAGGGTTCATGGGAGCGATATGAGGTCAGGTCGTTGCCACCAGAAACTACAGAAAGCTCTTTCTTTCTTTTTTTTTGTGTGGGGCAATTGGGGTTAAGTGACTTGCCCAAGGTCACACAGATATTAACTATTAAGTGTCTGAGGCCGGATTTGAACTCAGGTCCTCCTGACTCCAGGGTGCGTGCTGTATCCACTGCACCACCTAGCTGCCCCAGAAAGCTTGTTGTTAAGGAACCTTGACTTATTTATTGATGCAAACTTGTTTTCAAGGAAATAGTAGAAGCCGTTGAACCTAACATGGCTGGTTTCAAAAGTGCAGTGCCTACCAGCTACCTAGCGATCCCTAACCCTAATTTATATAACTCACCAGGGGAATCTACTTCCTAGCGTCCCTGAACTAATACAACTCTACTACAAATGCCAAGCCCAAAGTAGTCTTGGAATTCCACAAAAAGCTATGGAAACTGAAGCATTATCGCAGACAACATGATCTCTCCTGTGCCTCCCAAACATGATACTGACCCACAGAAATTCAGAGCTCGCTTCTTTTTTTTTTTTTTTTTTGCGGGGCAATGGGGGTTAAGTGACTTGCCCAGGGTCACACAGCTAGTAAGTGTTAAGTGTCTGAGGCCGGATTTGAACTCAGGTACTCCTGAATCCAAGGCCGGTGCTTTAACCACTGCGCCATCTAGCTGCCCCCAAGCTCACTTCTTTTAATAGATGCTGCTATACTGAAAAAGAGTAGCCTCCGAACTATGCGAAATGAACAGTTCTCAAAATACAGAGACCTAGAGAAAGCCATCAAGACCCATGAGGAACAGGGATGAGGTAGATGCTATCCATGTACATGGTCCTGTCTTCTGCTGGGGTGATCCCAAGGATGCTTTCAGCTCTTCTGGTACTGCATCCTAATAATACTTTTATTCAATTATTTAAAAATCAATCATTTTATCTACCCCTGCAACAGTCCCATAATGCTAAATAATAATAGCACCTTACAAATACCTCATTTGATTCTCCCAACAACCCTGGAAGATAGTTGCTATTATCATCTCCATCTTATAGATGAGGAAACTGAGGCAAACAGGGTAAAGTGATTTGCCCAGGGTCACACAACTACTAAGTGTCTGAACTCAGAAAGATGAGTCTTCCTGACTCTAGGCCCAGTGTTCCATCTATTTCACCATGTAGCTGCTTTATTCTAGGTAGAGTATTATCCTATTATTACAAATGAGGAGGGGCAGCTAGGTGGCACAGTGGATAAAGCACCAGCCCTGGATTCAGGAGGACCTGAGTTCAAATCCGACCTCAGACACTCACTAGCTGTGTGACCCTGGGCAAGTCACTTTACCCTCATTGCCCCACCAAAAAACAAAACAAATGAGGAAAGTGAGACACAGAAAACATAATAGGTTTTGAATGAGGAGGGGGCCATAAAGACAATCCAGTCCAACTCACTCATTTTTACAAGTGAGGAACCTGGGCATTTGGGAGGGTAATTGATTTGCCTGAAGCCATCCCCCGTTTACTAATTCTCACTAGATGTTATAGCTAGACACAACCTTAGAATGAAGAACACAAGATGCTTGAGTTGGATGAGTCCTTAGAAGATGGAATTTTAGAGCTGGAAGGATTCTCCAAGACCACCTCGCTTCAATTCTTCCTTTTACATGCAGGGAAACTGAGGTCCAAACCACGAGGTGATTTAGCTTAGGTCAAACACTGTAGAGTTGGGATTAGAACCCAGTCTTCCCTATTCTAAGACCGTATTTTAAAGTCTTTCTAAGCTTCGTGTTCTAAGGTGTCTAAAGAATACTGATTTAGAGTCAGGGAACCTGAGCTTGAATCCTAGTTTTGCTCATCACTGCTAGGGTGACCTTGGGTAAGTAACTTCCCTTTTCTAGACCTCTAGCTTCCTTCCTTATAAAATGAGCGCATGGGACCAGAAGATCTCTAAATCCTTTTTTAAGCCTTAAATCCTACGACCCCCAAGTTCCTGCCAGATTTTGCCTTTGGCCTCAAGGTTCCGGTCTCCTCCCACATTCTCCCTGCCATCATTCCCTGGAGGAGCTCAGCCCCATCAAGCATCCAATGAGCAGGGAAGACTCTTTCAGCCCAAGGGGATCCAATCCCTGACCCCAGGGGACATTCCATTCATGAAGCCTGGGGACATTCCATTTCCTTGGCCCCTCCCTGAGAAACTGTGGATGGCCACTGTAGTTCCAGAAGAGCCCTGGAGACCAGGGAAAAAGTGCTATTCATATGTTGCTATTGTTCAGTTGTTTCAGTCCCATCCAGATTTTTATGAGCATGTTTGGGGTTTTCTTGGCAGAGATACTGGAGTGGTTTGTCCTTTCCTTCTCCAGTTCGTTTTAAAGATGAGGAAAGTGAAACAAACAGGGTGAAGTGACTTGTCCAGGGTCACATGGCTAGTAAATGTCTGAGGACTAGATTTGAACTCAGGTCTTCCTGACTCTAAGCCTTGTGTTCCATCTACTGAACCACCTTAATATGCATATAGTCGTCAGTAAAGGGTCATGGGGAATTTAGGGCTATCCTGAAGAGTAAATGATTGGGGATTGTCTGAGGTTTGGCTGTTTTTATCCATCTTTGGATCTTCCTTGTCCTACTTATCATTCTTTCCACCCCCAATAATTTATTGGTCTTGGCATCAGAAGACTAACACTTTTTAGATATATGATCCTGGAACCCTCCCTTTCTCCTCTCTGAGCCTCAGTTTTCTTATTTGTAAAATGAAGAGAATAATAATTGCACCAACTACCTCTGAGAGTTATGGTAAGGAAAATACTTTGTAAACTGCTGTAATAGTCATTCATCTTAAGGTGAGGAGATGGCAGAGGTTGCATATTTAGAGACCAGTTGGGTCAGATATGTAAATATATTTAATTTAATTTAAATATTGGACATTTAAAGACCAGTTAGGCTAAATGGTTTCTTATCAGCTCCAACAATCTATGTTCTAAGACTCCTCCCAGCTCTAACATTCTGTATTCTAAAGGTGCTCCAAGCTCTAACATTCTGTGTTCTAAGGGTCTTGTCAGGTAGGTGGATAGGAAACAAACATTTATTAAGCTGAAGAGAAGTCTACGGCTTTCACATTCTATGAGCCTAAGAATGATTATTTGATGGTGGTATTTTGGACAGTAAGACAAACCAGTGATGGAGTTCTTTAGGGGTAGGGAGTGTGTGAGGAGTGTTTCTGGTGCCTTCACATTATACCACCCTCTCTGCTTGTGTCTTTCCACATCAGAAGAAGAAGAAGAAGAAAGAGAAGGAGAAGGAGAAGGAGAAGGAGAAGGAGAAGGAGAAGGAGAAGGAGAAGGAGAAGGAGAAGGAGAAGGAGAAGGAGAAGGAGAAGGAGAAGGAGAAGGAGAAGGAGAAGGAGGAGAAGGAGAAGGAGAAGAAGGAGAAGAAGGAGAAGAAGGAGAAGAAGGAGAAGAAGGAGAAGAAGGAGAAGAAGAAGAACGAGAATGAGAACAAGAACAAGAACAAGAACAAGAACAAGAACAAGAACAAGAACAAGAACAAGAACAAGAACAAGTACAAGAAGTACAAGAAGTACAAGAACAAGTACAAGAAGAAGTACAAGAAGAAGTACAAGAAGAAGCAGCAGCAGCCACCTGGCTGTGGGAATGAGCCATAGTGATACATTCAAGGCATCTTCTCTGGTTTAGAATCTCAAATGTAAATACATGCTGATAATCATGCAAATTAAACAATATAATTTCTCCTTCCCCTCCCTTCTTCTTAGGGGAATGTCAGTGTCCCACTCCTAAGTAGGGACAGTGTTTTTTCACCCCATATGAGAGTCAGAG
This sequence comes from Dromiciops gliroides, assembly GCF_019393635.1. Taxonomy (NCBI): domain Eukaryota; kingdom Metazoa; phylum Chordata; class Mammalia; order Microbiotheria; family Microbiotheriidae; genus Dromiciops; species Dromiciops gliroides. The sequence goes on from NC_057861.1 coordinate 669,167,729, forward strand.
AACCACATCAAACAAAAAATTGGAAGGAAGGCCTGGTGAATTCTCCTCTGGGAGAAGGCTGTGTTTAGGTTAGGGTTGCAGCTCTGGAAACTCCCCTTCATTCATTTCTGACTCACAATCCTGGGAGCCAAAGGGTTAACGGCCACTGCCAGAGCTCTGGACTCTGGTTACAATATCCCAGGGCTTCCCCACACCAAGGTGCCAAATCTCACACCTACCGGGAAACTCCTTTCTCTGGGCCTCCAGATGACCTGGGGGCATGGGAAAAGGAGGGCTAGAAGGTGGGGGAAGACGGCTGACCAGGAAGGTCAAGTCCAGACTCTCACAATCTCCAGGGTGCTCAGTAATAATGACAAAATTAATAGCAGCTTCCATTTCTAGAACTGTTTAAGTGCTACAAGTTACGTATGAATTAAATGATGAACAGTATTATTAATAAACCACTTACATTCCCAAGAACTTGATAGCTAACAAAGGACGTTCCCAGAACCACAGAATTTCAGAATCAAAAGGAGCTTCAAAGACCATTTGGTTTAACCCCAACCTGATCAAAACTCACCAGCCTCTGCCCAGAAATCTCAAATGAGGTCTTGCCCCACTCATTTTTCCCTGATAGGCAGCTGAGATGGTTCCAATTGTCAGGCAATGTTTTCCCCCACCAAGACTAGCCTGCCTTTTTTTTTTTTTTTTTTTTTTTGGCGGGGCAATGGGGGGTAAGTGACTTGCCCAGGGTCATACAGCTAGTGTCAAGTGTCTGAGGTCGGATTTGAACTCAGGTCCTCCTGAATCCAGGGCCGGTGTTTTATCCACTGCGCCACCTAGCTCCCCCCAGCCTGCCTTATTTTCAACGTCCACCCTTTCTTCCTAATTCTGCTCTCTGGGGCCAATGGATCCTTCTTTCATTGGACTGCCCTTCGGTTAGTTAAAGATCATTATTAATGAGTCGTCCTCAGTTTACCTCTCTAGATTCCAGGTTCGTCATCTCTAAAATGAGGGGGTTGGACAACATAGCCGGTAATAGGTCCCTTCCAACTCTAAATCTGTGATCGTATGATTCCTAATTGCAAGGGTTTGTGGGTCTCTCTCTTCCTTCTTTTGCATATTCCTGTGGGCTTTTCTAGAACACTTCTCTCTACTTAGATCTTAAAGTACTTTCTAACGAATTAGGAGCAGAACTCACTGAAGGACATGTCAGATTCAACCTCAGACACTTAACAGCTGTGTTACCCTGGTTAACCCTGTTTGCCTCAGTTTCCTCATCTGTAAAATGAACTGGAGAAGGAAATGGCAAGCCACTCCAGTATCTTTGCAAAGAAAACCCCAAATGGGGTCACGAAGAGTCAGACAAGACTGAAATAACTCAACAACAACAGCAGCAACAACATTATTATTACTAAGGTGTAGAGAACTCTCTATCTGGATGGGCAGAAAGGGCAACAGAACTGACAAACTGGGATATCCCTGAAGTATTCGAGATGTTGCCATTGTCTTCTTCCTCTTCCTCTTCTTCATACAAAATAATTCTTATCTTTTTTTTTTTTTTTTGGTGAGGCAATTGGGGTTAAGTGACTTGCCCAGGGTCACACAGCTAGTAAGTGTTAAGTGTCTAAAACCGGATTTGAACTCAGGTCCTCCTGAATCCAGGGCTGGCACTTTATCCACTGCACCACCTAGCTGCTCGATTCTTATCTTTTTTGATGGAGTTCAGATGGAAGTAGTCCTGGGGTGAGCTGCCATCCTGCCCTTATTGCTTTCTATTCAACTATTGCCCAGGTGAGTTAAATAACTGCCTTTTATAACTGAATAAAAATCTTTCAATATCAAGCCACGCTCGCTGAAAGCATCCTTAGTGTACCTCTAGTAGCAGGTAGTATGATGAGAATGATATGTACCTCATCCTGTTTCCACAAGATTTTGATTTCTTATCCCTTGCCTATATTTCGAAAACGTTTTGTTCCATGCCGTGTGGAGATTATGTATATATGGGATGCAGACATCTATCAAAATATTTTTAAAGTTTGTTAGGTCCAGGCAACTGTATTGTCTGTGGTAATGGTCTGATTTCAATACAGTTTATTGGTTGAGTTCTCCAGGATAATTTGAGATCCTTATTTTTAGAATGGAGATTAGTCATCCCAGTCAGTCTATGATTCTATAATTCCAGTCACCAGGTCATCTTTTTTTCTTTTCCCCTTGGTGAGGCAATTGGGGTTATGTGACTTGCCCAGGGTCACACGGCTAGTAAGTGTTAAGTCTCTGAGGCCGGATTTGGACTCAGGTATGCCTGAATCCAGGGCCGGTGCTTTATCCACTGCACCATCTAGCTGCCCCACCAGGTCATCTTGCTAGGTACATAGCAGGCCTTAATATTTTTAGTCTCCAATGAGGTTGCACAGATTCTGCTATTTCTTTGCATAATCTTCAATGATCATTAAGTCTGGGCTCCTTATGAGCAATCCTTCTATAATTTCTGGTGGACATTACCTGGTCCTGAATTACCAGCCTAAAACCCCCATTTCCATAAACAAATTTGCAGGAATCAGCCATTGGTTATACACTTCATGTCAACCTGCTGTTGACTGAGTTCATGTGAATGTTATCCTTTTGATTCCACTCTTGGATCTTAGCCATTTTATAGGCTTCTTTCTGAGGTAAACCACTTCTGGTTACATTCAGCAAATCTCGTGGTGTGCACCTGTTATTAGCATTTACTATTGCTTGGTGAATTGATAACTGCTTTTTACAAAAGTATTTCTGTAAGTTTTTTTTTTTTAATGAGGCGATTGGGGTTAAGTGACTTGCCCAGGGTCACACAGCTAGTAAGTGTTAAGTGTCTGAGGCCAGATTTGAACCCAGGTACTCCTGACTCCAGGGCCGGTGCTCTATCCACTGTGCCACCTCGCTGCTCCCTGTAAGTTTTTAACTTGTTTGCAATGTGCTCTAAGAATGTCCATCAATCTTCTTCCTTTTCACAAGGAAGTGTTAAGAAAATCATAGCTATATAGTCTTGGAATGCAAATTTAATTTAAATCAATCCAATTCACATCAATTCAAACATTATACCAAGCACCTATTTCTTGCAAAGAAGGATTGAAAAGTAAAGGGCACCATCCTCTGTAGGACTTTGAATGCCAGGCAAAGGAGGCCGAAATTTACTCAGGAGGCAATTGGGAGCCATTGAAGATTTTTGAGCAGAGTGAAATGCTCAGCTAGATATATAGATAAAGAAGATGTCTGGTAGCACGTGAATGATGGACTGGAAGAGAGAAAGAATTCGGGTAAGACGCCTCCTAAGAAATAGCTCATGGTATTGGAAAACAAACAAACAAAGAAACATTGATGTTAAAGTCAGAAGATCTGAATAGGAATATTGGTTATGCCTCACTAATTATGTGACTTTGGGCAAATTGCTTCCATACCATGGCCTTCTCTTTCCTCTCTCTAAAATGAGGGCAATGAATAAGATGATCTTGATGGCTTCTTCTGGGTCTGATACTCTGAAATCTTTCTTTTCTTTTTTGTGGGGCAATGAGGGTTAAGTGACTTGCCCAAGGTCACACAGCTAGTAAGTGTCAAGTGTCTGAGACTGGATTTGAACTCAGGTCCTCCTGAATCCAGGGCCAGTGCTTTATCCACTACGCCACCTAGCTGCCCCCGATGCTCTGAAATCTGGTGAGGCCATTGAAGTAGTCCAGGCAGATAGTAACAGTCTGACCCAAAGTGGTCTGAGTGGGTCTTAGTTTGAATGGGGGTATATCAGAGAATTCCTGGACTTGATAAAGAAGGTGATCAAGGGAGCAGAGACTCCCTCACTACCCTTTTCCCTTCTTTCCCTCTCTTCCTTTCTCCCTCGATTATACAGGGTACAGATAGCATCTCTTCTCAGACAGCTGTAGAACCCTGAACAGAGATGGGCCACATAAGGGTACTGGGAGTGAGTTCTCACCTCTGGGTTTGAGGAAGAAACGGTATGTTCAGATTTCTAAGGCTTCCTGCCGGGCTGCAGACTGATGGGAGGCAAGAGGAGACGGGGACTTAGTGTCAAGAAAGGCTACCCAGCTGAGGGTTCCTTTGAGAGGGAGGGAGGACAAGTGATGTAGGAGTGAGAGACAGGAGCTGGGAGGGAGGGCTGAGGAAGAGAAGGGGGAGTTGGGGGCAGGAGGGAGAAGTTAATTGACCACATCTCTCTGGCAGTAAAGGCTTCCAGGGCCAATGATGATTCAATTGGCTCTGAAGAGAGTTGATTTCTCCTGGTTTCAGTTAGCAGTGGGTGTGTGTGTTCGAGTCCTTGATGTGTGTATATGTATATCTCTGCATATCTGTGTGCATTGAAACATGTTTGTATGTCTTTGTATGTATGTGTGCCTGTGCAGGTGAATGTATTTGTGAGTAAATGTCTATGAGTGCATGCATGTATGTGTATGCATTCGTCTATCAGGGCGCCAAAGCAGATATGGTTATCAGATCTGTGAATTTTATATGTGTCTTCCAGGTGTCTATGTGTCCGTTGTGATGCCTAAACATCTGGGTATAGGGGAGCTTGTGTGTGTGTGTACTTATCTTTCTGTTCTGGGTCTAAATGCATAGGTCAGTCTAAATGTATATCTTTCTCTGTTTCTGAGTGCATAAGTATGTCTGTGTGTGCCTGCCTATATGCATCTCTATATATGCCTTAGTGTCTATCACTCTGTGTGTGTGTGTGTGTGTGTGTGTGTGTGTGTGTGTGTTCATATTCTGTGGGAGGAAGAGAGGGCCTGGGTGGGGGGGCTCCCTCACAGCAGGCTTGGCTCCAGACTTCCCTCAATTGGAACCAAATGCCTGTTCCCCGCCTTCTCCTCCCGGCTTTCCCGAGGGCTTAGGGCCCAACCACAAGCTCCCTGAGCCCCGCCACTCGCCTTGGCTCTTGCCCAGCCAACACGGCGTGACGCATCTACCCGCAGCATTCCTCAGCCCCCTAGGGACTGAGTCTACTCTTATTTCTTTTCAATTCCCCCTTCCCAAGCTACCAACAGGGACTAAGGGTCTGGAGAGATAGGGAGGAGATGGGTTTAGACAGGGCCAGAAAAAGGCAGCTAGCTGGTAAGGCAGGAGATGTGGAACTGGGGAGGTGATGAAGGCCGAGCATTGAGGACCACAGGGAGGGGAAATGGTTGGCCAGCGAATCTACTGAAAATATGTTTATGGGAAAAGGAGAGGGAAAGAGGACATGATCTCTGGACTCACTGGCTAGTTCTAGAGTGGCTTTTGTCTAGTCTTCTCTATGAAGCTGTCTCTCCTTAACCCCATTCTGATTGTTTCTTTTCTTTTCTTTCTTTCTTTTTCTTTTTTGGAGAGGCAGTGAGGGTTAAGTGACTTGCCCAGGGTCACACAGCTAGTAAATGTCAAGCGTCTGAGGTTGGATTTGGACTCAGGTCCTCCTGAATCCAGGGCTGGTGCTCTATCCATTGCGCCACCTGGCTGCCCCCCTGATTGTTTCTTTAGTTGGCATCCAAACACCATGAAGGTCTCCATTTGTACCATATTGTTTGTTGAGATGTTGTCGTTGCCACTGTATTTTGTGTCTGTTTTCACTGTATTTTCTCCTAAAATCACAATGATCATGATTGCCATTGCTATATTTACATTTACCATTACCACTACCACCACCACCACCATCACTATAATCTAAGTGCTATCTGGCCTTCCTGGTCCATATGAACAGAACATAAACACAAATCATTCTTTACATGTTGTTTTCCCCAGTTAGAATGGGAGTTCGATATGAGACTTTCTATTTGTACCTCTGGGGCTTAGCACAATGTTGGCACATAGTACTTTTCCATTCCATCATTGCCATTTTCACCATTGTCATCTCTGTCCTGGTCACCATCACTACCACCATCTTCAGTGCCATGACCCTCATCTTCATCCCCATCATTCCATCCTCATCCCTACCCTCATCATTACCACCTCTATCTCCACCATCACTAGTGCCACTATCATTAGTATCTCCATCTTCATCCCTGTCACCCCTCATCCCCATCATAATCCTTGTCACCATCTTTATCTCTTTCACCATCATGACCAAGGTGGGGTGTTTGCACCTTGCTATGTATTCAAAATACTCAAGATTGGCTTGGAGAGACCTCGCCCCTGTCTCCTCTAGAACCCAATTTCCTGGGGGAAAGTAATAGCAGAGTTGGGGATTGGGTTCTGCTCCCTGTCATTTCTGTGGTAACACATGTGAGAGAGTGGCTCTCTCTTCCCTAGATCTCCTAACTCAGAATCTAGGGTATGTATCCTTCTGGAGCAGAGAAGGGAGTTCTAAATTCTGGTATGTGGGTATGTATGTGACTGGCTAGTCGAATGACCGCTTGAGAAGCTGATAAGTTGATTGATGAATAGAATGACTGACTGATAGGCCAACCAATGATTGAATGACTCACTGCTTGTGGAATTGACTGACAAACCCATAATTGGATATTCTAGCTGACTTGATGGCTTCCATGCCAATTAATTAACCAAAAAGCTGGTTGACCAAATGACAGGCTCAATAACCTTTGGGGGTTTCCAGCTTCTTCTCTGCCACCCTGCCAGAGAGCTGGGACCAGGGCCAAGGCTGAGCATTCTGAGCTGAGACATACCCTAGCTCAGAGTGTAACTATCTGTACCCAGAGCACCCTGTCTTTTTCATGGGCTCTGTGAGCATATGATAATGATGCTTACTTATACAGTTGTATTCTATTGTGAAATTTGGGATTAAGATCTAAACTAGTTCTGTGTTGTTTATTTGGCCAACATGTAGGGATTCTTGTTCAGGTTGGACTGGATAGTTTCTGGGATCCCTTCCAAGGATGCATGTTTATGGAGCATGTTAGATCATATACATAGCACTCTTTCTATTTTGAATGCAAATCCTGCATTCCTGAGCATCTGACTATACCTAAATGTACCTCTATGTCTCTGAATGCTTACTATCTACCTGTGTGATCTTGGACAAGTCACTTAACCTCAACTAGTTCTCAGTTTCCTCATCTGTTTTATCAGGGGATTGGACTATATGACCTCATAAGTTTCTTCTCAAGTTATATTTGTGCTCTTGTGTGTTTGGGGTGAATTTATACAGGAGGTTTGTGAGTATATGGTAATCAGTCCTTACTGTTTTGTTTTTTGTTTTTGTTTTTCCTTTTTGCAGGGCAGTGAGGGTAAAGTGACTTGCCCAGGGTTACACAGCTAATAAGTGTCAAGCGTCTGAGGTCAGATTTGAACTCAGGTCCTCTTGAGTCCAGGGCTGGCGCTTTATCCACTGTGCCATCTAGCTGCTCCTAGTCCTTACTGTTAAAGAGGTCAGGATGTACAGACTGAACCCTAACCCTGGTCACAGATGAGTCCTGTATCTTGATCGTATTTGTATGTTGGTGTGTTTTGTCTCTGTTGTGTGTATTTATCTGTGTTGTCTAAATAAATCTCTGTGTATCATGTGTTTGTGCTGGGTGCATCTTTATGGATTTGCATGTGTGGTAGGGTTCTCTGTGTGTGTCTTCCTGGCCTTATTTCTCCCCCTGAGTCAGGCCGTTTGCTTCCCTGATTCCCCAGCCTTGATGGCTCCAGATGTCTCCAACCAGCTGTTGTCCCTTCCCCCTTCGCTTGGCTCCCAGCCTAGCCTGCCCCCTTGTTCAAAGGATTCCATGTCACCCACCTTTCCTTTTGGAGTCACATTTTTGAGGTCAGAGTGAGGGAGTGGGGGTGGGAGAGACTGTCCGAGAATCCCTTACTGCTGCAGGAAGGGCCTGCTTGGTCATGAACCGCGCCCCCCCCACCCCATTCTCTGCTACCTCAACCTGTGGAAATGACTGCTGTCATTTTAGGCTAGACCCAGAGGCACAGGCACTGTTCTTTGTAAGGAACAGTGACATGCCAGAGGGACCAAAGTCTGAGAGAACCCCCACAAGACCTAGGAGCTGGACAACTGACCCAACTCTTTAGCCCTCCAGTTCCCACCATAGCTCTTTTGGTTCCTTGTACTCAGTCAACAGATGCATCTGAAACTCACCAAGGATGGGGACCCTGTCCACTGGTGTTGGAATGAGAAAGGGACTGTTGAACTATAGTAAGAGAATCAGGAATTAGGGTTAGGCCAGAAGCAGATACAACCCCCAAAGTTCCTTCAGTGACCAGTGTCTTTCCTGCCTCTACATCTGCTGGAGAGCCTCACAGCCACTTCTGGTTCTTCCCAGTTCTTCAAAGACCATCTTGTCTCCTCCAAGAAATCTTCCTTGACCACACATCCACAGTGATCTCTTGCTCTTCTGAGTTTCCTCAACCCTGACTCTCTAACACTTAGTATGTATGGCCCACTTTGTGTTGTCTCTAATTCCTGTTTTTAAGTCTATTCCCTTTGATCAAACTAGTGACCCACTGAGAGCAGAGAATGTACTTCTACTCCCTTCTTTCCTTAATAACTTCTAGAGATAGATTGAACACAGTAGAGCTTGATAAGAATTTAATGGATGGGGGGCAGCTAGGTGTCACAGTGGATAGAGCACCGGCCCTGGATTCAGGAGGACCTGAGTTCAAATCCAGTCTTAGACACTTAACACTTACTATCTGTGTGACCCTGGGCAAGTCACTTAACCCCCATTGAAGTCTTAGGCAGGGAGAAAGAACAAGTGTCTGGGGGCAGCTGGGTGGTACAGTGGATAGAGCACTGGCCCTGGAGTCAGGAGGACCTGAGTTCAAATCGATGAAGGTTCCTAAATAGCTGGTGATCCCAGGTGGTGGAAGGATCCTAGGCCAGAAGTTCTTAATTTCTTTTGTATTAGTGACCCCTTTCAGCAGTCTTTTGAAACCTAGGCACCCCTTCTCAGAATAATGCTTTATGATGCATAAAATAAAATGCATAGGATTACAAAGGAAACCATTTATGTTGGAATATAGTTTGCAAAGTATATTAAAAAAAAAACAACAATCAAGGGGCAGCTAGGTGGCGCAGTGGATAGAGAGCCGGCCCTGGAGTCAGTAGTACCTGAGTTCGAATTTGGCCTCAGACACTTAACACTTACTAGCTGTGTGACCCTGGGCAAATCACTTAACCCCAATTGCCTCACTAAAAACAAAACAAAACAAAACAAACAAAAAAACAATCAAGTTCATGGACTCCAAGTTAAGAATCCCCTGGGTTAGAGGGAGGTTATACATTCCTTGATCTCACAGTCGCTCCCTCCTTCCATCTCTCCATCCTTCCCCATCCCCCTAGCTTATTTCTGGCTTCAGACTGGATCAGGGCCGAGGGTTTGTTGTCCATCCTTCTGGTGGTCAATCCTGCTTATTGGGCTCTTTCTGGGCTTTCCCTTCACACTTCCCAGAAGGAAGAGTCTTATCTCCTTGGGAGGGAAGCAGAAAAAATGCTGACAGATTCAGAAAGGACAGATAGGGACACCCTCCCCTCACCACCCTGCTCCCTCACCTCTTCTCCCACAGGCCTGGCTCCACACTCCCCTTCACAAACCTCCTTCCTGCCAGGGCAGAGCTGACACTAGTAGAGAAGAAGGGAGGCTTAAAGACAGTCCTAGGGGTCTGAGGCCTCTTGGTGAACAGAGTCCTGCATTTGTAGGACCTGGGCTTGAATCCCAGCACTGCTATGGGGAGGTTGCTGGGCATGGAGTCAGGAGAGATGTTGGCTTTGATGCTTGCTAACTCCATGACCCTGGGCAAGTCACCTCGGTTTACTAATCCTATGTTTCCTCCTCTATAAAATGGAAATAATGATACTTGTGCATAACAGGGATGTTTTCAGGAAAGTGCTTTGTAGACCTTAAAGCCTGCATTTAAAATAATATGGGTTATTTAAATCGTTACCTGTGTGTTTCAGGGGAATTAATTTCTCTTTTCTGGGCTCCATTTCTTCTTCTGTAAAAGGAGGGGCCCAGAGAAAGGGATCACCCTTTACACATTTGCAAAGCATCATCCTTACAATAAAATAGCCCTAGAGGGTAGGTAGCGCAGATGTTATTATCCCCATTTTATAAGTGAAGAAACTGACGTCCATGGAGGAAACGAGACTTGTTTAAGGTCACCCAGCTAATGAGTCTCAGAGGTAAGTTTCAAGCTCAGATGAATCTTGACTCCAGACCCAGGGATAACCTCTGGCCATGGAGGATCCAGGGGTGGGTAGTCGTGTGATGATGGCTGTAGAAAGGGAGGTGGGTGTCGGTGAGGGGAAATGACTCTGACCTCTCCTTCCCAGCAATATGATCTAAGCCCTAAGCTGCCCACCACACTCTCCCCCCTTGCCAGAGGCCAAGCTCTGCCTTCCAGCTCTGTCTCCCTTCTGAGGAGTGGGAAGGTCCTGCCACCCAAGACAAACAAACAACCCTCCCTCGCTACTTGCTCTGCAGACTCATCTGCTTTGCCCGACTTCTCTTCTCTCCCTGCCCGAGGCCCTGTGGGCTTGAGTTGAAGGAGGTGAGGGTGAGGAGGGAAGAGGGAAAGAGAGAGGGTGGAGGGAGGGAAGGGGAGAAGTGGAACCAGCTATTTAAAGCCTCAGGAGAGGCCTGTCCAAGGGAGATAGAAATCTGCAGCAGGGGGCCCAGGGCCAGTACCAGCACCAGGCCTCCCGAACCACTGGAGAGAGGAAAGAATAAACAAAACATTTGCTCAATTGCCTCTTCCCTCAGAGCTTGAGTCCTGGACCTCTGCTGAGGGTGAGGGTGGGATGACAATAGTAATGGTCCTGATGAGAAGCTAACAGGGGGCTGGGGGTTAAAAATAAGTGGTAATAACAGCTAACCTAGCCTCATTTGATCCTCGCAACAACCCTGGGAGGTAGGTGCTATTAATATCTTCATTTTAAAGATGAGGAAACAGAGGCTGAGATTTACCCTGGGTTACATGGCTGGTAAGTGCCTGAGCCAGGATTTGAACTCAGGTCTTCCAGACTCCAGATCCCACTATGGCTTATATTGAACCAGGGTGGAGCAGGAGGAGTTCTTATTTCACTAGTGTTGGAGTCCTTGGTTCTGGGTATGCTGGAGCCGACTCACAGAAAAGCCCAATTGTTAAATGTTTAGTGTGAGCATTTATACCCAAGAAATTGGTAAACATGACAAATCAGAGCTTGATTTATTGTTTTGTTGATTGTCTAGAGTCAGGAAAATGATAGAGAAAAATATGAACCATGCAGCCTAAACATATGAGTGTATCATGTGTACATTAGTCCCCCTGGAGAGCCAGTTGTTAAACATCAGCACATCCCTTGTCTAGTTTCAAATCTTGCCCCAGATCAGGGCTTCTTAAATTTTTCCCACTTGCGACAACTTTTCACCTGAGAAATTTTGATGCGACTCTGAGTATATAGGCATATAAAATAAATCAAGAATTTACTGCCAAATCTTTCATGACCCTTGTATTCTGTTACATGACCCTTGTATTCTGTTACATGACCCTATACAGGGTCAAGAGCCAAAGTTTAAGAAGCTTTGACCTAGATAAACTAACCCCTCAGCATGAGGCTGCCCATTGGTAAAATGGGAGAAGAGGATAGTAAGTGCTTAATCAATAATTGTTGATCGATTCACTTTGAGCTACAACTTCCCATAATGGTTGTAAGGGAGCAGCTTTGTAAACCTTTAAGTGCTATAGAAATAGAAGCTATCTGGGGGGATGCTGGGAGGGGACAGTGGTGATAATAAAAGTGACATTTCTAGATGGCTTTGGTGTTCATTTGAACCTCCTAAGAAAGCTGTGAACTAGGACCCACTGGTGGTGTCATCTATTTGGCAGTAAAGGAAACTGAGGCTTGGACAGGAGAAATAGCTAGCTCATGACCCTACATTTGGGAAGTATTGGAGGGAAGTTTTGAACCCAGGTGACTTCTGGCATCTCTGGTATTGATGAATGCAGGTGATGCTGTGGTAGGTGATAATAATGAGGGAAGGAAACAGGTGATGGTGGTGATGATGGGTGGGGTTGCCCTGGTAGGTGGTGTTGGTGTTCAATGATAAGGAGTGATGGGGTGGTGGGTTAAGGATGGTAGCAGTGGGGAACGTTGGCAGTTGGGGTGTAGGAAAAGCCTTGAGATCTTGGAGAAGGAAGACTGACTTCTTTTGAGCCTCACTGCCAAATTCCATATTGTGCCTGTCTCGGCTCTCAGGAAGGTGCTGAATTCTCACCCTCCAGAGAAAACCTCAGAGGTAGTGAAAGGGCTCCCTTTTTCTCAGCTTCTTCACACTTTCTGCTTGACCCCTCGCTCTGGGGATCTGGACCCTGGGAATTCATTTCTTGAGGTCATCATGCCTAATCTCCTTGCCTCTGGGGAAAAGAGTCATCTTTGCTTTCCTCTAGGACTGGGGGAGGATGAGGAAGAAGACTCAATGACTTTCCTCACACTCCTCATCACTGGGCAGTTCTTCTTAAATCTATCCTAAATCCCCCTTGCTGAAGGCTTTTGAGTTATTTCTCTCTCTCTAATCTGCCCCTAGGGGGAGTGCTGTGCACATTCAGTAAACAACCGACAGATGGATAGCCTATTTCTAAACAGATTGGAATTTCACAGGATGGAGGGATTGGGAGCTGGAAGGGACACTAGAGACAATTTAGTCCAACCCCTCATTTTTGCAGAGGAAGAAATTGAGGCTCAGGGAGAGAGAGAGACAGCAAGGCGAAATAGAATGAGAGCCAGCAAGCTGGGTTCAAATCTCTCCTCTGTCGTTATCTTTGTGACCTTGGGTAAATTGTTGGACCTCCATGGTCCACACTCTCTTTGGAAAAAAAAAAAGATAGGGCTGGATTTAGATGGCCTCTAAGTTCCCTTTTGGCTCTAGATCTGAGGAAATGGCTTGCTCGGGGTCACATGGCTATTAAGAGATGGTTCCATGACTTGAACCAAAGTCCTGTGACACTAAGTTCAGTGGGGTTTTCCCCCTCCCTTTTCTCTAAGATGAATTGTGACAGACGCCAAGAGAGACAAGTTCCGCTTCTCTGACCTTCCCTTTCTTTTCCCCACTCTCTGCCTAGATCCTTTCCATATGGAAAGACTTCTCAAAGGCAGCAGAATTTGACGGAAAGAGCATTGGAAATGGAATTGGGAGACCATCCTGGGTATGAGTCTTGACTCTGACTTACATCCTATGTAATGTTGGGAAGCCACTTCTCTGTCTCTTAGTTTTCTTATCTGTAAAATGGAGATAACACACTTCCTACTTACAGAACTGGAGAAGTTCCTTGTAAGCTTCACATTTTTATGGAAATGAAAGTTATTATTATTATTATTGAAGGAGAAAGAAGAAAAACATGGGATCAGGCAGATGGAGATGCTGCCCCCAAACTTCATAGAGGCCATCTGCTTTCCTTCGTGCCTCCTACACAACCAAAGTTCTTGAACTTCAAACTCCTTTCCTTCACTCTCCCCTCCTGCCTTGGGTAATTTATTCCTGCTCTCTCTCACACAGTAGCTTAAGACTGGATCCCCTTCATTGCTTGCCCAATAAGCCATCCTTCAAAATGGTCCTCATCACCTGACCCTACTTCCCATAGAAAGCTATCCAAGATCAAAAGACTAGCCATCCCTGGGAATAATCTTACTCCTTTAACTGAGTGAGAGTAATAGAGAGGGTGGTGATGGAGTTAGGGATGATGATGGTGATAGTGGTGAAAGCAAATAGAGAAGATGGGGATGATGGTCAATGGTGTTAGGGTAATGATGATAGTGATTGAGTGAGAAAGTAGTGATGATGACAGGGTAATAGATGATATGATAGTGTTAAATGTGAGGGTGATAGCGATAGGGTGGTTATGGTGAAGGGGAAAGGGATGATAATGATGGTGGTAGAGAGGGTAGTGACAATGACAGGGCGATGACGGTGATAGAGAGAGGGGGGTGATGATGGTATAGAAGGTGAAGATAGTGATGTATGTTGTGAAAAGTGGGCTCCACTTTCCCTTATATCATTTCCCAAGCAAGACACCAGTGGCCACGTCCAGGGTAGCATTAGCTGCATGCCATGATTATTGCCTTTGTAGATGTTGAGGTAAAGAGAGACATTGCTTGCTTGGGCTAGGAGCCCGGGCCAGATTCAGGGTGTAAGGAGATCGATAGTTATTGAAAAGACAGACAGCAAAAATACACAATTGCAGATTATCAGCGTGGAGGTGTCTTTGTATATCTCAGCATGAAAGTTGAGCCCTTTGGCCAAGGCACAGGATGGAGTGGGATGGTGGAGAATCTGGTGCAAAGATCTCCCAAGCTTCCCTACTTCTTTGAATCCCTTTTCTGCCTGTACCTTTCCTGCCTGTTCATTCTGTTTTTGTTTTTTTTTGCAGGCAATGGGGGTTAAGTGACTTGCCCAGGGTCACACAGCTAGTAAGTGTCAAGTGTCTGAGGCCGCATTTGAACTCAGGTACTCCTGAATTCAGGGCCGGTGCTTTAACCACTTCGCCATCTAGCTGCCCCCTGCCTGTTCATTCTGAACAACAGACAGCCATGAGGAGGAGCCAGGTCCCCTGGGGGATGAGCCCAGTCGATCTGAGAGACCCTGCCTCATACACTACACTTGTGTTTCTCCCCCTATATCAGTTGATCCTTTTTCCTCAGCCTTAGGAAAGATGCAGTTGTCAACTGAGACACTGTCAGCCCAAGGATCCTGCTGGTGGGGAGAGCTTTAAGCTAGGAGTCGGCTTCAACTGATAAGCTATATTACCTTGACAAATCACTTAACCTCTCATGGCTCCAAGTTCCCCATCTGTAAAAAGACCCAGGTAAACTGGATGATCTCTAATGTCTTTTTTTGCTCTAACAGTTTATGAGGCTATGGGGCAGGAAGCAGAGGTGCCCCATTCCCACGTCCTATCCTGACCCACTGAAGCTGATAGGTATGGAGTTGTTTTCTTCCCTCATGGGAACTTTCCTAACAGGTAGTCTATTATATTGCAGGGGAGGCTGGGATGTGACAGTTCATTGCATAGTTTGGGGCCCCTGAACCCTCATTTTCCCAAAATGGGATAGGATCGCCCAACATTTTTTTTAATAATAGACTTTTTATTTATAGTTTTGCGTTCCAATTTTTATCCTTCTTTCTCTCCCTCTATTGTCCCCTCCCTGAGGGGGCAAGCAATCAGGTATGGTTATATGTGTATGATTATGTAAAACATTACCATAGTTGTCATTTTGTACAAGAAAACTTGATTAAAATCTTCTAACACTCTTAGGACCACATCTACCTGTAATCTCAACCGTTCCTTCCCGGGGGCTTTTGGATGGGACCAGGATTTGCTTTTAAAGAGGAAACCAATCAACAAACATTTATTAAGGACCTACTATGCTCTAGGCATGGTATTAGCTGCTGAGGGTACAAATACAAAGAATGATCCTGAGAAAATGCTTAACATAGGGGAAGGGGAGGAAAATACAATGAGTGCTGAAAGTTCACTCACAGCTTCCTTTAAAAAATTCCTAATGAAATTACATTCTCCCCTACAACTCTGTCCCCTATCAATCCCTCTAATCCAGAGGAGAAGATATTTAAAGGGATGACCTTCTTTTCTACCAACGTCCACCACCAAAACCTATTGCTATCCCTTTAAGGGAGAGTAAAAAGTTGAACTGCCCAAGAAGATTATTATTAGTAATATTGGCAGAGTTATCTTTGTTATAGTGGGAAGAATTATAATCTTAGAGAAAGAGTTAGATTCAAGTTCCAATGCTGCCATTTGTCAGGTATATGACCTTGGCCAAGTTAGTTCTGAGTCTCTTTGAACCTCAGTTTCCTCATCTGTAAAATGAGGATAATATTTACACTATCCACCTCACAGAGTAGAGAGCTCTCTGTAAACCTTACATGAACTCTCCACTCTAGCCAGGACTGCTTCCTCACAAATTCTCTCTTGTATTCCTTAAGTCACCCACTATGGTCATTCCTGCCTTATACAGAACTCATGCTGGAAATGTCCTCTCTTCCTCTCCTCCTCACCAATTTCTCCTCATCCTTAAGGTCCGGCTTTAGTCTCACCTCCTCCAGGAAGCCTTCCCTGACCCCTTCCCACCCTCAAGTCATTTTCAGCTCACCTGTTTTTCCTGTGAGCTCCTGAAGCCCTGATGAAGCATACTCTATACCACTCATTTGATCATTGGACACACAGGGACCTGGGATGTGAGTTATACCAGCATCTGTGTGAATCTGGTCACTCCATCGAGACTGGGAGCTCCCCGAGGGCAGGCTTTTCCTTTCCCTGTCTCCTCCACCCCATCCCCCAACAATGACAACAAACACAGACAAACCTGAGTGCAAGGCTGGGTATATAATAAAGATTCTCTGAATAAATATGTATTGATTAAACAGAGTTTTTAAAAAAACATAAATTATTCAGCTGACTGTGAAGATATGCCCTTTGTGCACCGAATTGCTTGGGAAGGAGTATGAGGGGCAGATTAGTGGAGGGCATGGATATCAAACTCAACTAGAAGTGGGGAGGGGCACTAAGCCCTATATCCTTGTGGTCAGCATATTGACATCCTTTTCAAATGTAATGTTATCTATGTTTTATTGTATTTTGTTATGTTGTTAAATAGTTCCCAATCACATTTTAATTTGGTTCTGGCACAGTAGGGAGAATTGTGGACTGAGTCAATGCTACTGGTGAGGGTGATAAAGCCCTGGACTTGGCATCAGGATACCTGGGTTTGAGTCCCAGATGTTGTGTGACCCTGGGCAAATCACCTAATCCTAAACCAAATTTCCCTGATATATAAGTAAAATGGTATGACAACACTGGGACTGCTGTCCAGGGTTGTTGGAAGAAAGGACTTTGCAAATTTTAAAACTGTATAGAAATGGGACTTTTTTTTTCTTTTTAAAAAGGCGAACTACAAAAATTCAGTTCTTACAGATCATCCTGTCCAGCTCTTTCATTTTATAGTGGACGAAACTTAGACCCAGAAAGGGGAAAATGACTGGTCTGAGGTAATACTGCAAGTTAGTAGCAGGGTTAAGACTAGAACCCAGTCTCCTGACTCCTAGATCCATGCTGTTCTCACTATGATGCCCCATATTAACTAATGAAGCATCGAGTGGCTGCCCTGGGAAATAGGACAGGAAAAACTCTTCTGATCCATATTGCTTCTCTCTGATCCAGGAAAGAAAATGAGACCCTTCAATCTTTCTTCCGACCTTACCACAAGTTCCTACTCTTCCGCTAATATGTCCTGTCCATCCTTTGAGAGCCCAAAGTCATCTCACAGAACACTCCCTCCAGGAATCCACCAAACTGTCTACTCTGTACCTTGCCTCAGAAAAGATATGCCCTGGGTGGGCAAACACCTCCTTTACACTGCATGGGAGGTTGGATTGAAAAAATACATATTTTTATTTTTGTGTCCAAAATGTCTGGCTTGTTCTCCTAGTCACATCTTTCTGAGAGAAAGAAGCTGTTTTTTGAACTTTCCCTGTCTCCCTAACCTAGTTAGAATGAGTCCTAACCCAGGCACAAACCAAGCCTTACTCCCAGTCGCAGATTGTGCCCCAGCCCTACCAGTTATCTCAAAAAATAAACCCAACCAAAACCAAACCAAACCCAACTCAAGGAGTGAATGAGTTTCAACAGGAGTGAAAGTGTGAATGCTTCTGTGACCTATCCTCATTGCTAGAGCCAAGTGCCACTGATGGGAAGGGGAGATGAGCCAGAGTGGCGTCTAGTGGCCAGTTTTTGTATCTCCTCTGTCTCCACTCTGCCCCAGCTGATAAGCAGCCATAGTCTTGGCTGGAGGGCTAAAGAATCCATCAGTGGTTGTGACTTGAACAAAGCTGATGGGTCCATTGTAGAGAAAATATCTTGATTGATCCCTGACATGGGAAGGACGGTACAGACTGAGCTCAGCAAGAGGAGAGTTGGAAGTTGGCCAGCCTCTCACTCAGGGCTCAGACCCCTGGTAGATGGCCAGAAATGGATGAGGTGATAGCTGGTGAAGTAGGGGAAAGAAGGAGGAAGGGAGATCTCTTTGGGCACAGAAAACCAACAACAGTGTGACAGTATCTCCTAATCCTCACACTGAATTCTTCCTTGATGGAGCCCCTCTTCCTTCACTGAGCTCCTTATCCCTCCGTGGAACTCTTATTCCCTACACAGAGTATTCTTCTGAGTATTCCATCACTGAGCCCCCATCCCTTACAGAAATTCAAGCCCTTGTCACAGACTCTCCAAACCAAATCCTTCAGCCCTGTTCCTCTCATTAAGCCTTCCTTTCTCTCACTGAAACTCTAACCCACACACTGAACTACTATTGTCTCATCACAAAGCCCTCAGCCCCCTAACATTAAGAATCTTATCACTTTTCCTCATTTATAAAATGGTGATGATAAATGTAGTACTGACCTCAAATGAGATAATGTATGGAGAGTATTGTATAAATGTGTTATTATTATTGGTGATTAGGAAGAGCACTGCTGGTCTCTTGAAGAACATGAACCTTAAAGCAGTACTCTACGGCCAGAGGGAACTTGGAATCTCTTCCTTAGACTGGAAGGGACCTTAGAGAAAATCTAGCCCAAACCCCTTCATTTTACAAATAAGGAAACTGAGGCCCATAGGTTAAGTGACTTGCATGAAGTAACACAGGTACTAAGTGGGAGAATTTTTATTTGAACCCAGGTCTGATAGCTCCAAACCCAGGGTACAGTTCCCATTTACCATGCATCTTCCTTGGATCCCCACTCTTCTAAGCCTCTAGCTTTGATGTTTCTTAGACCCCCCCCCCCACCTACGTAGCTGGGGATAGTTAAAACTGATCTCTCCAATAATTTTCATCCAATACAAATTCTCCTTCATACGAAAACTCACTGACCCCAGGATTTGGCTTTCCCCCCACTTATTCCTAAACACCGTACTACATGGTCCTGTAACTTTTTCCAGACACTGAATGTTGATCCTTCCAAATTTCTCTCTCTCTTTTCATTCTCTCTTCACCCCCTACTCCCATCTCTCTGTCTCATATACACACAGGAACATATATGCCCACACTTGGACACACGCATATGCATAATCACACACATGAATTTTGACACACCATATTCTCTAACAAACAATTGAAGACCCATATATTCATATATTTATTCATACTCAGGCATAGAAACACATATATTGTCAGATATATACATATATACATACAAACATAGGCATATAGTATCTACCCATATTCACACACATACACACACTTATACACATACACACGCTTATATACCATCATACCAATATACCAACACTCTAAGGAACCTCACTTCAGACAGACTCAACAGGGTTCTTCTTCCCAGTAGCCCAATGAACCTAGCTTCCCTCCGAGGGTGTAAAATCCAACATACTCTAGATGTCAGCCTCTTGGATGGAGGAGAAAACCAGTAGGTATACCTCACACTTTAGGGCCAAATGGGACCCAGAGATGGCTCGACTGCTCTCTTATCCGAACCAGGCACTGGGGTTGTTTTTCAGGGGGACAGGCAGGCTTGGGCCGGGGCCCTCTCCTTCCCAATGAAGGATCTGACTTCCACCTCCTCTAGCCAGCCCAAGGAGCACTAGAAAACCACGCCCCAGTCCTGGAGTCCCGGGAGTCCAGATGCTCTCTGGGGGCCAGCTGTGCTTCTGGCTCACAAGCAGGGTAAGGGAGAGCAATTTAAATGTAAGCTACTATTACAGATAAATCACAGAGCTAGAAGTATTTTGATACGTACATAATTGCATATTTAATATGAAATTACATATGTATCCTTTGAAACAAAAGAGGGGGGGGAAGTCATTATCACTGAAATCACAGAATGATAGAGCCTCCAAACTGATGAGTCCTGAAGGATTATCTTATCGTTCACTCTCCTTTTTCAGATGAAGAAACTGAGGCTG
The DNA here is from genome assembly GCF_019393635.1 of Dromiciops gliroides. Lineage (NCBI taxonomy): Eukaryota > Metazoa > Chordata > Mammalia > Microbiotheria > Microbiotheriidae > Dromiciops > Dromiciops gliroides. The sequence continues at coordinate 669,187,586 of NC_057861.1, forward strand.
ATAGAAAGGAGGTCAGTTTCCTATGGTGGGACTAGTTATTGGCAGAGTTGACGTCCAAGGTACTCCCTCCCACCCCGACCCCGGTCTGTTATCTCTAAATCTAGTGATCTTCCTATTACTGGAAATTGTCTCAGAAGCCCCATTCACCGCCAATGATTCCAATCCCCAAGTTCTAACAGTCTATGACATATTACAATTATGATTATTATTAGCAAAGGCTTAACTAATCAGGAATTAGCTGGGTCAGAGAACATTGTCAATGGGGTGGGGTGGGGAGAATGGAGGGAAAACTGGGGTGGGGGTATGTCCTGGAATATGGGGAGAGAAGAAAATTACTTGGGTGGAGTGGAGTCATGAAGAAGGGGTAAGATGGATCACTAGGCACCCTTGATGAAGGAGATGTTGGGTGAGGACATCTCTTCCCCGAAGCTTACTGTGTGGTCTTCAGCCAGTCATTTCCCTTCTCTTGACCTCAGCTTCCTGATCTATGAAATGATGGGGTTCAGCTAGGCTCCTATAATATCTGTGATCCCATGAAACGGGAAGTGGATGGTATGAAAAACCAGCCATGTAGTTCTCGTGGCATCTCACCCTGGGGCCTGAGCATTGGGATCATTGGATCATAGAATTTTAGAATCTCTAAACTGGAAAGGGATCTCCCAGATCATAGGATTATCGGATTTTAAGATGGATGGGACCTAGAGATCAGCTAGTCTAACCCCTTCTTTTCATCTAGATCCTACTCTATTTCACCGGGAGTCCTTTTTACAAAATTTGCCCCAGCCTTTCTTCTGGGGAGACTTAGAGGCACTTCTGTGATCTAGTTTTTTAAAAGGGGCTCTCCCTCTTGTTCTCTCTCCCTTTCTATTCTCTCCTTTTTTTCCCCTCTGCCTCTGTCCCTCTGCCTTTCCCTAGCTTTCCCTCATCTCTCTCTCCTTCCCTCTCACTGTAGTGATCCCCTCCGTCTCTCCTTCCTTTTCTTCATCAAACTCTCTCCTTGTCCCTCTTTTTTTCACTGTGCCAAGCTTTTTGTCCCTTTATCTGTTTAGTTCTATCTCCATTTATTTCTTTTATGTCTATCTCCTTCTATTTCAACCTCTCTCTCTCCCACTATTTTCTCTGCCCATAGACTAGGTACTAATCCTCCCCTTGAGATTTGTCACCTCACTTACTTGAATAAGTAATTCAGAGCAAGCTGCTCTCATGAGCCAGGAGATAGATCCTTAAGGGAGATGGGATCTTGCTCCTTCCGAGGGAGACCCTCTCCTTAGTCATTTATGGCCATGCTGATGCCACCCCTAGCTAGCCCTTCTGAGTACTAGGAGGGTTGAAATGTGCCACAGAGAAGGAATCTCCCCAGCCTGAGACTCACCCTCAACATTCCGTACTCTTGCTGGCTGGGATTATGTTCTTGGTGGGAGAACCTAAAGCTAAGTTCTTGGAGATTTCAAGGAACCCCCATATAACAAGGCTACCAAGGATCCTCAGAAGTGCTGGTAAGTACAGTACAATCAAAGGACCTGGGAGGGGGGCGATGCTTAAATACAAAGTGACCAGGGACCAGTTAAAGGGAACCTCCAACACAGGACACCTGGGAGGGAGAGCCTTTGACACCGATCTGCCTGCTGTCTTTAGAGAGATCTAAATACATTGATGCCAAGAAACCCTGGGGAGGACCCGTTAGACACAGGAGACTCCAAGGGACTTCTGGAAGGGAGGGTGTTTCTAAACAGCAGCCAAAGATTCCTGGGGGAACTACTAAACACAGAATAGCTAAGGATTACTGTGGTCCACCTCTAAATACAGAGCTGCCAAGAACTCCTGGGTAGATTTAGACAGTTACCCAGGTATGCTAGAAGGGAGACTTCTAAACACAGAGAGCATAAACTCCTTTGGGGATGTCTTCCATCGAAGACATTTAGGGAGGAAGAGACCCCTTAGACATGGAACTAGCAAGAATTCCTGGGAATGGGAACCCTAAATACAGAATGACCAAGGGCTCTACCGGCAACCTTTAGAAATAGACACCCCACAAGAGTTCCTGGGGTTCAGCCTTAAACACTTATACTAAGGATACTTAGGGAGAATGTTTGAAAGCAAGGCCACCAAGAACCCCAGGGGAGGGACCCCTTAGACAAGGAATCACCGAGGACTGCCTGGGGAAGCCCCCAAAACCAGATCAACGACTTCTGAGAGGAACCCATACCTTTTGGGAACCATAAATATTTAGCTGCCAGGGGAGACGGGTCTTAAAAGCAAAGACATGAAGTTCCCCTGAAGGAACCCGTCGACTTTCCTTTTCCTAGGAGATGACCTCTTCACCCCAGAATTCCGTACCCCACCTCAGGCTCCCTTCTCCAGCTACGAAGTCTGCCTCTGGATAAGGATGAAGGTGTCTGCAAATCTCAGGACCATGGAGAAACGGGACACCCCTTCCCTATAGGAGTGTGCTCCCTTCCTGCCCCCCACCCCGCCCATGGAAGGAGAAAACGGTCAGAAGGTCCGAGGGAGTTACAGAGGGACTTACCAGTGCGTAGACGGAGCTGAGCACGGAGCAGCAGAGGAGCAAGGCGAGGCTGTGCGAGATCCGGGGCGCTCCCATCGCCGCCGTTCCCTAGGGCCGAGTCCAGCGGGGCTGGGGATAGAGTGGGCCGGGCCAGGACAGGCGGGCCGGGAAGTGAGGGAGAGGTGGTGGTGATGGCAAGGAGAGAAGGGAAGGCCTGCGGGTTAGCCGAGGGGGCGCAGGAGGTGTCTTCGACCCCCTCGCCCCCCTCTCTCCCTTTGCCCTCTTTCCTCTGGCTCTCCGGGGATTCGTTCCCAGACCTAGGCTGCAAGAAAGAGGCGGAGGCAGAGGCTACCGCCCCGAGGCTCCGGACGTTCCCTTCCGAGGCTCTGGGCAGCCCCAGAGCCCGGCGCTGGCTCCATGTGCTGGGTGAGCGCGACCGAGTCGGAGAGCGAGAGGAGAGAGCGAGAAGAGCGCAGTGCGCTCGGTTAGCTCGCTGGGTATCTGCCTTGGAGCAGGGAAATCACATCCATATGTCAGAGCCGCTCTTCTCCCCCTCCCGGCCCCGCCCCCAACTCCCCCCTCCCCTTAATGGGAAGTTCGAGCGGTGGTTTTGTCCAACGCTCAAGGGGGTGGGGTGGGGGTAGCAAAGACGGGGGTGTGGCTTGGGGGGTGCAGAGGCTGTAAGGGGGGGGAATCCTGGGGGGCTACGTGGGAGAGGGGCCTGGGGCGATGTGGGCTACGGAGCCTGGGGTGTGTGTGTGCGTGCTTGTGTGCGTGCGTGTGTGTGTGTGTGTGTGTGTGTGTGTGTGTGTGTGTGTGTGTGTGCCGGTCTCCTGGTGTGTGGAGGGGTGGAGGCTAGGGGGTGTGGGAGCCGGCACGTGGGGGTGTAGAGGGGGTGAAAAAGGGGCTGGGGTACGAGTGGGATGGGGAGTGGTAAGGAGGTGGGGATGAGAATGGAGAGGAGAGAGAGATGGGGGTGGGTGGGATGGGATTAAGGAGTGGATTGGGAAAGGGGTAGTAGGGGATGAGATGGGATGGAGTAGGGGAGTGGTCAGGCGGGGGTGGGGGAGGAGGAGGGGTTTGGACTGGGGGGAAAAGGGAGGGGTAGGCTGGGGAAGGGGAGTGGTCCGGGCCCAGAGGGGGAGTGGTCGGGGCTGGGTGAGGGGTGGTCGCCGAAGTCCGGGTGTATTTTTAGATCTGGTAATTTTATCTTTTCCAGGTTTCTAGGGAAGGGGGGAAGGAAAGCGCCGAAGGAGACAGTGGAGGGAGGGGAAGGATGGGGGTTGTGGGGACGCGTTTTTCTGCAACTTAAACTGCGCCTGGCCATGGGGGGAGAAAGTCTTGTTTAACTTTGCAATAACACTCCAACCTACAGTAGTCGGAGGCTGGCGGCAGCCAGCTCCCGTCCCCAGCCCCGGCCCCTTCGCCTCCCATCCCTTCTCTCTTTCCCTCCCTTCCCTCCCCTCCCCTCCCAGGCCTGGCCCGCCGGCACGGCGGCTTTCCTCTCATTCCCTCATTTTCAGTCTTTGGGCCCAGGATCTGCTTTCCCTCCTTCCCCCAGCCCCCTGGCTCTGCCTGCCTGCCTGCCTGTCCAGCTCGGTCTCTGTCTGTCTCTCCCCCCCCCTCTCTCCGCTTCCGTCTCGGTCTGCCGGTCTCTCGGGCTCCCTTTCAGGCTGTTTGCCTCTCGGTCTCCCCAGATCTTTTTTCTCCGCCTTTCCCTCCCTTCCTCCAGGCGTCCCCCTCCCCTCCCTTTGGGTCTCTCTCAGCGCGGGTCTCTCCTTACCTCCCCTCTCCCTTTCTCTTTCTGTAGCTGTCTCTCTCCATCTGTCTCTTCTCTCGGTCTCTGTCTCCACCTCTCTATCTCTTTCCCTTTCAGTCTCTGGCTCTGATGGCTGTCTCCCTCTTCTCTTCGTCTCGCCCCCACCCCCACCCCCCGAAAATATTTGCAAGTTTCCAAAAAAGCCCCGAAGCCGAGCGGGAGAAGGGCGGGCTCCGGGCCCTGGGGCTGCTACACTAGCAGGCTGCCCCAAGACGGCGTCATAGGAAGGGAAAGGTACAGGACCCCCGGCCTGCTCGGCTCCCCATCCGTCCTAACTCCGAGCCCCCAGCACATCCACTCCACCCTCTCATTACATGCACACTCCACACAAATACATACACTAACACTTACTCTGAGCCAGTAGCCTCGGGCCCCGCTTTGCCATGGATGTCGGGGACCCCCCGACGGCCCCCCGAGGACAGCGCCCCGTCCGCGATCCCGGGGGGACTTCATCGGGCGCCGGGGCCCCTTCCTACCCCCCTCCCTGCCCCCGCCCTCCTCCTGCTCCTCCCCACCTCGTCCTCCCCACTCCCCGAGTCCTCGGCCTCCTTCCTCTCTTTCCAGGCTGTCTCTCTCCCTAATTCTGTTTCCCCGTCTGTTTTTGCTCTCTTCCTCTTTTTCTCTCCCTTTCTTGATGTCTTTGCCTCTGGTTCCCTCCTTCGCTACCCAGCTACTCCGGCCCGGAACACGACACTGACAGTGTTTACAGGGAGGGGAGGGGGGAGAGAGGAGGAGGAGGAGGAGAAGGAGAAGGAGGAGGAGGAGGGATGAATTGGGGGAGGAGCCCTGGAGTCCCAGGTTATAGGGCAGAGAGGGGGACTCCACGAGCCCCACCCCCCCACCCCAATAACCTCCCAACCCAGACAGAGAGTCATTTCCTAAGTTTGTGTGTGCTGGATGCTGGTGGGGTCCCAGGTATTTGTCTCATCATCCCCGCCGGACCGGTTCATTCATATCCCCTGGTGGCCCAGGAATTGGCCCAGGGGAGAGGGGACTGATTTTTTCCTTCTCTTTCCCCCATCCCACTCCCCCCACTTCAGGTTTTGGGTCCCTGAGGAGGAGAGTATGACTGGGGAGGTGAAGGCTAAGCAGAACGGAGGGATTTCGCCCCCGTTCTAAGGAATGTGACCCCAGAGAATGGGGCTGCACGTCTGTGGTCCTTAGTGTGTCCATCAGTCCCTTCATCAATCTCTCCTTTAGTCCTTCGCCAGTTCCACCCAAAGGTGGGGGCTCCCGACGACCCACTTTATTATTTTTTCCCATGAAATTGCTATTGGGTTAATTTTTTCCCCTTCTAATTGCAACAGCCCCTCAGCGTCTGAATAGGTGCCTTCAGTTCCTTCATGAAAAGGCCCCTCTTTCCAGGGCCAGAGCAAGGTTTCCTGGTAAAGCCAGAAACCTCCCTCTCCCTGGATGCGATCTCTCTCTCTCTCTCTCTCTCTCTCTCTCTCTCTCTCTCTCTCTCTCTCTCTCTCTCTCTCTCTCTCTCTCTCTCTCTCTCCTTTTCTCTGCCTTTCTATTTATATCTGTCTCTTCTCTCCCTCCCTCTCCTTTTTTCCCGTCCGCTCCCTCTGCATCCCTTTCTCCCTCTGAAATTTTTTTCTCCCTCTTTGTCTCTCTTCCCCTTGCTTTCTTTTAATTGCTTCTCTCCCTCATTCACTCTCTTCTTCCTACCTACCCTCCTCTTTTCCCCTGTCTCTCCCTTTCTTCTCTCCCTATATCTTCTTTTTTCCTTTGTCTACAAGACCAGCTGGGGTAGTTTATGTGGGTAGAGGGGCTGTGTGATCTGAGAAAGTCCCCCTGTCTCCCCTCACTTCTTTTTCAGTCTAGGTCCTCAGACACAGACCACTGAAAAGGCAGGAGACTGGGGAGCTGAGTCTTTGAGTGCAGGGAACTCAGCTGTATTATTTGAAAACCTTCTTTCCTCACTTACCTTCAGTGAGATACCTCTGGTAGGTAGAAAAAGAGGAAAGATCCAGAGGAGGGGAGTCCTCCTGTGGAATTTTTGGGTAAAGACAGGGATGATAAGGTTCTAGCCTTGGTAAAGAAAGGAGAGGGGAGAATTTGAGACCTTCATAGCTGGCTTAAAGGTGAATTGGTGCAATGTCCTGCCACTCCTCCCTGCCTCCCTATTCATTTAAGAATTAGGAAACTGAAAAAAAAAAGAATTAGGAAATTGAAACCTAGAGAGAGGAAATGACTTGCCCAGGGTCATATATGTAGTTAATGAGATAACTGGAACTAGAACTCAGGTTTTCTGATTCTTAGCTTGAGGCTCTTTGTATTTCATATAGGATGAAGGATCAGAAATGGTCTCTGAGGAATATGGAGGCTTAGGGGATGAATCTGGAGTCGGTGTAAAGGATATATGGTCAGTGAGAGGGATGAAAACTTACTGGAGGAAATGGGGACTGACTCAGTTATGAGAATGGGGGAGGGGTGCTCCACCATTGCTTAAGTGGAAATGGACGGGATGAATTTCACAGAGGGGTTTGACAGAGAGAAATATCAGCCTTTTATCATGACATAGCTGATCAGGAGCACAACAAAGACTGATCCCTAGGGATGATAGAGTTTCCATTTTCCTCTCTCACCTCCCATAGCAATCTATAGCACAGTGCATTTTAAAGGGCATTGGATTTGGAAATAGAAGACCTCATTTCACCCTTAGCTTTTCTACTTGTTGCTTGTATGACCTTGGTCAAGACACTTTCTGTCTGAGCCTCAGTTTGTTCATCTGTAAAATTAGAATAGATGAATTTTGAGGTGAGGTACCTCACAATTATGAGCATGGTATTGTGACTGCAGACAGAGTCAGAAGAGATCATGGTTCAAATCCTGTTTTTAATATTTATTGTGTGACCATGTATGGTCCTTTAACCTTCCCAAATCTCCATTTCTTTATCTGTAATGTTAATTATCTGTAATATTAATAGTGTTAGTACATTCCTTGCCTAGCTGACTTATGGGTCAAACAAGATTGTGTATTTAAAGCACTTGATGAACCATAAAATACTTTATAAACATCACTTGCTATTATGATCCAATCTACACAGGAAGCCCTGTCTCACCTCCTTACAGCTGGATATGCCCTTCCATAGTAAACTTTTGGGCATCTCTAATAGCAGGGCTAAGCTATTAAACACTCCTCAAGCTGTGATAATTCAGGGGCTCCTATTTCTGATACATGTCTGTAGCCACATCATGAAGTTGTATCTACATATGCATTATACAGTCTACAAAGTGAACCAGTACCTTGCACATAGGTGGTGCAATGGGCCTCAAAGAAATGAACGAGCATTGCTTAAGCACTTGCTAAGGTCTAAGCACTGGGCTGAAGTCGGGGGATAAAAATACAAAGCCCAAGACAACTGTTTCCCTCAGGGAGCTTACCTTCTGTAGGAGAAGACAATTTATTTAGGAAGCGGTGGTCAGGGAAGGGTGTTTTGAAAGTTACAGGGATAGTGAATGGGGCCATAGGAGGGTAGATTGATAAATATTTTCCACTAGCAAACATGATATTAATTTGGTTTGATATTATGGTTCCAGAACTGGAAAAGGAAACAAGACAGCTCAGTGGAAGATGGCCAGGGAGTAAAGTGAAGAATGGCTGAAGTCTGCCTAGGTATGATGGGCTACTTGAGGCCCAATCAATTAGGTCATTGGTGCCCCAGGGTGCAGCTTCAGTAGCTAAAGAGGTCATGGTGTCTGGTTTGGGGGCAAGACAGCTGTTGAGATCAGTACTCCAAGGATCTGTGACTTCATTCCGGTGAGTCCTTTTCCCACAACACAAAATTTGAATCCTTTCAAGAAGCAGACAATTTGCATGAGTTACTGTGGCTTAATAAACTTTAACCTTTGGTGGGTAACTTTGTGCTGTTGAACCTCTCTACTTTTAGCTCTACTGGTTTTCTGAGGTATATTGAGCCAATCCTTGGGCTTCTACTTGAAATTTTCCTGCTGGGTAGACTCAACTAGATCTACCATTAACCATAAAATCATGGAATTTAAAACTGGAAGCAACCTTACAATTTGTCCAACATAACTGCCTCAGAATACAGATAAGGAAACTAAGGCCCAGAGAGGGCCAAATTCAGAGCTCCTTTGACCACACTACATTGCTAATTGTTTCTTTCACAGTGTAGTGAAGAAAGGAGGAGAATTCTAGTGGAGGACTTATATACAAAAGGGGGTTAATAAATGTTTGTTGAATTGAATTGGATAGGAATAACCCTAATCAGGAAGGTGATCTGCTCTCATGACCATACCCATGCCCAGCTCTACTTACAATAAATGGTTATATAGACTGAAGTACTCCAGGGATGGAGAGCACATTACATTTCACTGCATCCCATTCCACTTTATGCAAGCTCTGATTATTAAAAACCATTGTTAGGAGGTAGGTAGTACTAAGACTGTATAGAGAACTGAGAAGAGGCTTCGTATTTGCAAAATGCACTGTAATTGAAGTCAAAACACATAGATTTGAATTTTAGCTCTGTTAACCAACTAGCTCTGTGACTTTAGGCAAGTCACTGCTCTTCTACGCCTCAGTTTCCCTATCAGTAAAATTCAAGATTTGGATCAGATGATCTCTAAGTTCTATGACTTGAAAGATTGAGCATTTCTGTGTGTGTGTGTGTGTGTGTGTGTATACATGTAGAATTCAATGAACCTGAAAAGCATAGTGGGGCGTCATTTGGATGAAGATAAAAAGAGATAGAAATAGAAGATACAGAGAAACAGAAGTGACATAGTGATAGGCCATATAATACAGATCACTGAACCAGATGGAGTATATAGATGATACTTTCCTAATAGAGAATTCACAAAGATGGCACAGAGGCAAGATATAATAGTGAAGGGGAACTACTATTACCTAAATGTCTGCTCTGATAGTTTTTTTAAATTAAATTTTATTTTCAGATCCTTATTCTCTTCTTCTCATAGCTCTGATAGATTTTTTTTTTTTTTGCTGGGCAATGGGGGTTAAGTGACTTGCCCAGGGTCACACAGCTAGTAAGTCAAGTGTCTGAGGCCAGATTTGAACTCAGGTACTCCTGAATCCAAGGCCGGTGCTTTATCCACTGCACCACCTAGCTGCCCCCCTCTGATAGATTTTTTAACTGCCATGATCACAATCCAATTAGAAAAGAAGGAATATAGATATAAATATAATGCTTGCTCTCAAAAGACCTTACTATATAACTGTGGAGATAACATACTAATCTATGCTAATAGTTTTGAAGAAAGTGCTAGAAGTGGTTTTCATCTCTTAGAGGTGTTGATGGGACCCGATATTCTGGTCTTAATTCTAACCAATAAAAAGATGGTCATTTAAATGAAAACAATGAAAGTATTGGGGGAAAGAGTCCATATCACTTTAGAGTCTGTGATCGCCAAATCTCTCTTAATCATTTTTATTTGATCTTTTTTAGCCTGAAGATTATTTTCCTTGATAGAGATAAGAGAAGCAAAATATGTGTTGAGTGGTGTTGTGTACAGTGGAACGTTCGTGCATTGAACTGGAAGTGAGAAGACCTGGATTTGTGTCTTGGGTCACTTTGCTAACTGTGTGATCTTGGGCAAGTCCCTTCCCCTCTGTGAGTCTCAATTTTACTGTCTTTAAAGTGGGGGCATTGAGTTAAATAGAATCTAAAGTTTCTTTAGATTGGCATTCTATGATTTTATAATCTAACATTATCATCATCCCTCCCAATTGGACCGGTCACTTCCTTGTTCTTTGCATATGTCACCCTAGATAGTAGTTGCTGCATTGAAATAAATCAACAGTGACCTTTACACTGTCCTTTAGGTGCAATGCAGAATAGTTGTCATTCCTAAGACTTCCACTATGGAGAGTTTCTTGAATGAATTAATAATATGTCCTTCTTTTCCTGTGTTTGGGAGACTGGGACCAACTGGGAGTCAACTAGCGTTCCTGGGACGCAGGTAGGTAAGACAGTCATTTTGTAATTTTGCAAAGGGTTTAATAGCTCATTTAATTTCTTACTTCCTTATATTGTTTATTAGCTCCCTTTTATTATGAATTCCTATATCATTTGGTTTGGTTTGATATAAAGAAGTAAATGATTGGGGACTCCTATCCTAGATCATACCTAGAGTATTGGCACCATATTTTAAGAAGGGCACTGAAAAACTGGAGTTTGCCAATTAGGACTTTTTAAAAGTAAAATGGCTGCTTTGGGAGTTAGGGAAGTCCTGGAAGTTTTTAAATGGAGGCTGGATTACCATTTGTTGGTGATGTTGTAGAAGTGCTTTGTGTTTAGGAACCAGTTGGGTAAGGTAGCCCCTAGGGTTCCTAACTCTCAAATTCTGTAATTCTGTGAGTCCAAGTGCTCAGGCCCAGAAGACATATACCATGGATGGTGATGAAAAACTTATAAATGTGATTCTGGAACTGTTGTCAATAATACCTGAGAAACCATGGAGAGGCATCAGAAAATTATAGGTAGGTAAATGTTATTTTGATTTTCTTACGGGAGAAGAATGGGAATGAGGAAGTATAGACTCTGGAAATTATAGACCTGTGATTTAACCATGATCCCCAATAAAATTCTAGACTGAATTATTAAGTACATTATTTTGAACACATAGAGAAGAAAAAGGTGGTTGCTAGAAGCCAGCATAGGTTCACTAAGAGCCAGTTATACCAGACTAATTTTTTTCTACATGAAGTTACTAGAGTGGTAGATTGGGGGAATTTCACAGAGAATTCATATTGATTTCAACAAAGCATTTTACCAAGTCTCTTCTGATTTACTTGTGAATAAGGTGAGGAAACGCTGGATAAGTTGTAGTACAATTAAATAGCTACATAGCTGGTAGAACATTTGTATCCCCAAGCTGTTGATTCTTTGGATCAAGAGAGAGGTATGTTATGGTGTATTCCAAGGCTGACGTTAGTTTTGTTTTGTTAAGTGTTTTAGTCAATGTCTTAGATGAAAATTGTTCACTTGAGTCCTCCTCTATGTTTAATAATGGTGCAGAGGTGACTCTGAGTCCTTGAAGGATATATTAGAAAGGTTCCAACTCTGTCATGTTCTACCGAGCTGGGAAGGCTTTAAGTTTAGCTCAAAGATCGTCTTTGTAGCTATCATTCAAGGACCAGCTGACCTAAATTCAGACAGATTCCTTCCCAGAAGGTTGCCCAAGAAAAGAGAATTCTTTTTTTCAAGCACGGCCATTTATGGAGGTAAAGGAAGGGTGGTGATCTGTGCCGATGGAGGGGATGCCCACAACAATTAAGAAGTATTGTATGGCAAGCTTATTACAATGTGCAGATGACATAAAGCTAGGAGAGATAACCCAAAAGACAGAAGTGGGATGGAGTGAGACAGGCTGAAATGAATCCTCAGGAGGGTGACTGCGATGGCAAAGGGCCTGGAAGTAATTCCATATGAGAAGCAGTTGAAGGAATTGGGAATTTTTAACTTGGAAAAAAAGACTGAGAGGGCAGGGGGAGACCACAAATCTAAAATATCTGAACACTTGTTATATGAAGAGCTTTAGTCTGCTTGGTCCCAAAGGTAAGAATGAGGAGTAATAGTAGAAGTGACTGAGAAGTAGATTTTGGCTCAAAAAAGTTCAATTTCAAGAACATTTATTAAGTGCCTACTTCGTTCAAGGCATTGTGATAGACAGCCGAATGTCCTAAAAATTATAGCTGTCCTGAAATGGAGCAGTAGTGAGCCTTCACATCTCTGGAATTCTCCCAGCAGAACCTGGATGGCTATTGGTCAAAGAGATAGAAGCATTTCTGTTTTAGCAGGTGTTAATCTTGCTGATCCCTTGAGCTTCCTTCCAACTCTGAGAGTCTATGATTTTATGAAACAATTAGAGAACAGTGAAACAGCGAGGAATTAAAAGCTCAGACATATTACTGATAATAATTGCTGTGGAAATTATGAGAAATCCCAGAATAATTAGAGAAAAAAAATCATGTGGCTTGGAGCGGTCAAGGAAGGCTTCTTGGAGGAGGGCTTTGCTTTGGGAAGTTCGGATGACAGGGTATGCAGGATAGAATGTCAGGGGACAGATCAGGCAATGGGTCTTAAGCTGTGTCTGGAAGAATGAATGAGTCGGATAGATGGGAATGAGCAGATGAGTACATGGAAGGACGATAGGGAGTAGATTATTCTTATTGACAAGAGAATGAGTAAGACTAGAGGGCTTAAAAGTAGGTCTGTGACCAACTAGAGCTAGGGTTTAGCCAGTGATCAAGTTTAGGGGTCAGTCAGTTAGCAGGGCCAAGGGTCAGTCAATGGCCCGGGTTAGGGCTCAGCCTGGGACTGATGTTAAGTTTCTCTCTGTGACCAGAATTAGGAGCCAGTTGCTGACTAGGGCTGGGGCTCAAGCTGGAGCAAGGAAGCAAGTTTTCTCTTCCTGAGATAACTTGACTTGTCGAGGCATGGCCAATTTATGAATCTAATTTAGGATTTCTTTATTATTTATCCCTGGTTCTCTATTTCTATCCTGGTGCCCTGACTGCATCCCCACAACATACCAACCTGTGACCTGGGAGGAAGCTAGTCGCTGCCATGATTTAGAGTGTGGTTTGGGGGCTTTGAGTATCTTGGACCCTGGGATAGGGATACTCTGGTGTTTGTGTGTGTGTGTGTGTGTGTGTGTGTGTGTGAGAGAGAGAGAGAGAGAGAGAGAGAGAGAGAGAGAGAGAGAGAGAGAGAGAGAGAGAGAGACTGAATCGGGTTGGGGAAGGGTCAAAGTGAGTGGACTCCAGAGAGAGCTCCATTTATTAGGATCTTTGATTTGGAAGGAACGCCAGTGAGCATCTGGTTCAACTTGTACCCCTCTATAACACTCCTGGCAAATTCTCATCTAGCCTCTATTTGAAGAACTCCAGTGATGGGGAACTCATTACCTACCAAGGCAGTTAATTTCTTCCACTCTCTGGTGTTCATTCTCCTCTTCTGCAAAGTAAAGGGTTTGGACTGATGACTTCTAAGGTTCCATCCAGCACGTGCATACTGTCTTATGATTCTCTTGCAGTGACAATGCATTGGGGTTGGGGGCGGGGGGAGGACAGGGACAATATACAGGGCCTCCTTAGTCCTTCTTTTGTAAGGAGGCGAAACCTTGGAGAATGGAGGAGTCAGCAAGTGGAGCAAAATATGACCTATAGTCAGTCTGTTTCTTAGCCCTAAAACCTGGAAGCCTTGGCTGGATTTGAAAACAGGCAGGCTTCTGTCTACGAATATATAAATACTTGAGGGTTAAGCAAATATATCCAGACATTCAACGGGACCCTAGAGAAGGAGGTCCCTGCCAAGGCTTGTCCCAGCTCCAAATAACTCTCTAGAGTTGAGGACTTGCATTGCATAGTTAGGCTCTGGTTAGAGTGAGTCAGTTAGTCAGCATTTATTAAGTGCCTACTATGTACCAGGTACTGTGCTAATCACACACACACTGTGCCCCCCGGGGGCCCAAAGAAAGACAAAACAGGTCAGAGGGGGGAAGACTCTGTTCGAGACTGGCTGATGAAGTCCCTAGAGGAATGGAGTCTGAATTCAGCATGTCTCTAACTGGCTTGAGTCAGCACAAGTTAGTGGAAAGAGACAGGATCCTTTCCAGTTATGGGACTTCAAGCAATTCATTCCCCTTCTCCCTCGATTTCCTCTTCTACTAAACGGGGATGATCGTACTGGATTTCTTCCCTCTCAGACATATTGTAAGGAAAGTGGGTTGTAGAAATGTGGGTTACCATTATGATAATCAATGATTCTGTATACAATTAGCCACATATGTCCTGTTTGAAAATCTCAGTCAAGTCATTTTGTGGGCACAGTGGAATGAGGGCCGAATTTGGACTCCTAGGACCTGGGTTCAAATTCTAACTATTACTATTTGTGTGACATGGGGCAAGTAAATTTCTTAGCCTCTTTTGGCCTCCTTTGCAAGAGAGATTAGACTAAATGGCTTCTAAATCTTTCCAGCTCTCCATCCATGATCCTAGTGAATTTTTCCCTTGAGTATTTTTTTCTCACAATTCCCCCATTAGACAAAGAATGCCCTCCTTCCCTGTCTGATTCTCAGAATCCTCTTGCTTCAAGATTCAGTTCAGGGGTGAGGAGGCGCTCCTTTTCCAAAATACCTTGCCTTTTCTGTGTATGAGTTGCATTCCAGAATAGAATGTCAGCACCTTGAAGATGGGGACTGTAACCTTTCTGTTTCTGTCTCAGCTTTGTATCCCCACCAGATAGAGCGACTTGACCTTTAGAAGTGCCTAATAAATGTTTGACAAATTGAATTCCCCCTTCTGGGTCTCAGTTATTTTCCTTGTAAAACAAGGAGCTGGCTGAGGGGATGATCCAAGGTCCTTTTCTGTTCAAAAGTTCTAGTGTGGGTTCTAAAATTCTATTTTTGTTGTGAGGATCTGTCTACTACTGTGGGGGTGGGTGGGGGGAACACCCACCTCTCCACCTTTCCTCTTTCATTTCCGTACTGAAATTCCATCATTAGCTATTTATTGCTTGTGCTTGAGGCAGACTCTTCTCTCCTACCCCCTACGTCCTGGTAAAGATGCAATTATGTTACCTTGAAAGTGATACATTAACCTGTTAGCACCCACTGACCCATTAGCGGGAATTAGTTAAGCAAATTAGGCAAGTACAGACCCCTGAGGGGATGAAATGCAAGGCAGGTCAGTTTCTGAGAAGGGAAGGGAGGGTAATAATAATAATAATTGCAATTCACATAAGGTTCTAAGGAACCTACTTTCCTTACAACAACCCTGTAAAGGACGCAATTATCCCCATCTTACAGATGGGGAAACTGAGGTTTAGGGCAATGACTTGCTTAAGGTCACACAGCTAGTAGCTGCTAGACTCAGGACTAGAGTGCAGGTGCCCTGACAGATTTTTAGCAGGGCGCTCCTGAAAGAAACGGTACACTGAGGCAAAATGGATAACTCAACAGATAGAGGCCTACGAGCATTAAGGGGTCCAACGATCCTGGAAAATCTGTCCTTGGGGAACCATTATAAACATAACCATGTGTCCCTGCGCTATGTTGAACAGAATGGAACCGAACTGCATTTTTAACTTAATTGATTTTTTAATAGAATGGGATTGAATTTCTCTGTCTACCTCTGAGAGTGAATTGCCCACTCCCCTCTCCCCACCCCACTTCTGTCCTCCTTCTAGGGCTCAAAGCCAGGGCTTTGGGGATTAGAGACTGGAGGCCAAGGGAGGCTGGGGCTACTGGCTTAGAGCCAGCATGGGAGAATGGAGTGGAGGGAGAGAGTTTGGCTCTGGCTCCTTGCTGGCTCCACCATCCTCAGGCCCTGTGTGTAAGGCACCAGCCAAGGTACACAGGGCTGCCCCGAGCCAGGACCCAGCGTGAGTAGCAAACAGGAAAACCACTGGCTTTGCTCACTGGACTCCGCCGTCGTGTGCCCACCGACCCAAGTTGCTCACCTGCCCATCCCCTTGTCTCCCGGGATTCCACTCCTCCACCCCTTCCTGGAGGGGGAAAAGTTTGATTCCCTCATTCTGGAAGGGACCGATTGTGTACTGAGAGCTGGCCCTGGTCACAGACCGGTCCCTAATTCTAGTTGCAGACCGAACCCTAACCCTGGTTACAGCTTGAGCCTTAATCCTGGACAAAGGCCAAACACTGACCCTGGTTACAGAATGAGCTCTAAACCCTAGTCACATGCCTCAGATCCCTGGCAAGGATGGTATTTGCTGAGTGAGGAGTGAGCAGGGACTCGGGGGTGGGAGAGGGCTCGAAGCTCACACCCCTGCCCCCTCCTCACTTGAGTGATCTCTGTAGCTCTGTCCGGGCAGCTGGGACAGAGGGGAGCCTTCCTTATGATACACACGGGCCATTTTCTGAGTCTCCCTTTAGAAAGAGAGGAAGGAATAGAGAGGCAGGGATGAGCTAGAGCCAGAAGGGACGTGGAGATGATCTAGTCAACTCTCTCCTTTTACAGAGAAGGAAACTGAGGTCTAGAGAGGCTGTAAGTTACATGGGGAGTCAATGGCAGAGTCGAAACTCGAACCTAGGGCTCCACTATCCACTATCCAATTTTCTAAATTCCCATAATTTCTACCCCATCGCCAGTTCAAGGTCAGACCCACCCTCCCTGAACCATGGCAGTCAATTCCCTATTATCAGCATCAGTAGAGGGGAAAGGGGACCCCAGATCATTCAATATTGAGTGTAATCATCCCTGGAGTAGAGAATCCAAAGCACCAAATTTCATACCACCTCCCCGACAACAACATTAGAGTCTTCACACAACATATAATAAAGCAGAGTGTTCTCACTGATTTTGAAAGAGAGTTACCCTGCTAGGTCCACGTGCTCACAGATAAACCAAGATGCTTCCATAGGATGACCTCTGTCCATCCCTTTTGCCTTATTCTATCCATGCCAGAAGGAAGGAGAAATAATCTCCCTTGGGACACTGGGCCCTGGCCCCAGAAAGCCTGGCCAGGGGCCCTGCGCCTAGGACTTTCTCAACAATCCTCAAGGCTTAAATGGATCCCAACTCCCCAGACTCACCCACAGGCTGATGCACCAGCTCAGTGGGCTGGCACCTGGACTACCACCAGGATGGCTGTGCCCAGATTGGGGGGCAACAGGAGTTAACGATAAGCAGCAGCCTCCAAGGCACCCGGTCCTGCCTAGGAGGAGAGCAGGAGGAGGATGGGGATGGGTAGGGAGGAGGAAGAAGGGGGAGGGAGGGACAGGAGGGAATGGAGGAGAAGAAAGTCTGAGTCAGAGCTTTTAGAAAACACTAACACACACACACAACAATTTTAATTAACTTTTTGTGAAGCACCATATCTGCTGGGGAACTTTGCTCCCCTGACCAATGGTGTAGCACCAGGGCAAGGGTCAGTCTGGCACAGTGCCCAATGCATTCTTCTCCTCCCCCCTCTCTTCTTCTCTCTCCCCCCTCTCTCTCCTTCTCTCTCTCTCTCTCCTTCTCCCTCTCCCTCTCCTTCTTTCCCTCCCTCTCTCCCTCTCTCTCCCTCCCTCTCTCCCTCTCTTTCTCTCTCTCTCTCTCTCCCTCCCTCCCTTCCTCTCTCTCTTTCTCTCTCTCTCTCTCCCTCCCTCCCTTCCTCTCTCTCTTTCTCTCTCTCTCTCTCCTCCCTCTTTTTTCTCTCTTCCTTTGTCTGTTCCTTCTGTCTCTGTCTCTGTGTCTGTGTCTTTCTGTTCCTCTCTGTCTCTGTCTCTGGGTCTCTGTGAGTCTCTCTGTGTTTGTGTCTGTCTGTCTCTCTGCCTTTTTCTTCTCTTAACTCTTTCAAGTTTAGCAGCCATGGACTTTCTGCTTCTTCCTTTGTGTGTCTGCCCCCTGGCTCTCCAATTCGATTTGTCTTTGTGTATTTCTCTATCTGGCTCTGCCTTTCTCACACTCTGTAATTGTCTGTTTGCCTTGTGTGTCCCTCTCCCCCTACCTGGGCTATCTTTAAATTATTTGTTTAGTATTTTCTTTTCCCCAATTCCACGTAAAAACAATTTGCAACATTCATTTAAAAAAATTTGGAGTTCTAAATTCTCTGCCTCCATCGCCATTCCCCTCACTGAGAAGACAAGCGATGTCTTGATACCATCCTATTCTTTATATTCCCATTTTGTGTTCTGCTCATTATTGTTATCAGTGACTGGGATAAAGATAGAGATGTCCGGCTTATCAAATGACAAGTACTTGGGAATGATAACGAATCCGTTGGACAACACAGCCAGGATCCAAAAAGATATGAAAAGTTTGAACAATGATAACAATTTAACGGGATAAATGTAAATTCCTATACTTGGGATGTATAGGATAGTATAGGATGGGGGAGGAGTGCCAAGATAAGTTTATCTGAAAAAAAGATCTGGGGTTTCTGCTGTAAGCATGCTCAGTATGAGTAAGCAGTGTATCATTGCAGACAGAAATGCTAACTTAATCTTAGCATGTGTTAATAGAAATATAGTATACAGGGACAGCTAGGTGGTACAGTGGATAGAGCACCGGCCCTGGATTCAGGAGAACCTGAGTTCAAATTCGGCTTCAGACGTTTGACACATACTAGCTGTGTGACCCTGGGCAAGTCACTTAACCCCCATTGCCCTGCAAAAAAAAAGAAAGAAAAAAGAAATATAGTATACAGAATGATGGGGGTGATGGTCCCACTGTCCAGTACCCCAGTCAAATCCTATTTAGAATATTGTGTTTGGTTCTGAATGCCACATTTTAGGAAGGACATTGACAAACTGCAATGCTCCCTGGGGAAGCTTAGTCCTGGTGGGATCTCCTCCAAGAAGCTCTCCTGGAACTCACCAGGACCTGAGAACCACCGAAGAGAAAGAGCCAAGTTATACACTCTTCTTTGGGGGTAACGCGAGTCAGGTCCCTGGAAAGTCCATCAGTGGGTATTTGGTTACTAGGATGCTCTACTGATTTTCCTCTCCCCCTGGTGTTTCCTTGAATGTGACAGTCTGTTGAACTGGTATTTCCAGGCCTATAACTGGCAAATTCCATCCTTTTCCTCCCCTAATCATTGTGATTCCTAGTCTCCAGCTGCCTAAATAAAACCTTCCTTCCCCTTCCACTCCCTATTGAGCTTGGCACTCCCCCTCTGAACCTCACCTTCTCCCCCATTCTCCTACTCTTCAAGTCTTCCTGCACCTTACTCCCCAACAGTGTCTTTAGACACTGGCCTCCTCCATGTTCTACCACCAAGACACTCCATGTCCTGGCATTTTTCTAGCTACCCCCCAGACTTGAAATGTTCTCTTTACTCCTCTCTGACTATTGACCTTCCCTGCTTCCTTTAAGCATCAATGGAAATTCCACTGTCTACAAGAAGACTTCCCCAGCCCTTCTTAATTCTGGGGCTTTCCTTTTTTGCTTTTGTTTTTTTGTGAGGCAAAAAGTGACTTGCCCAGGGTCACACAGATAGTAAGTGTCAAGTGTCTGAGGCCAGATTTGAACTCAGGTCCTCTTGACTCCAGGGATGGTGCTCTATCCACTGGGCCACCTAGCCACCCCTGGGATTTTCCTTTTTTTTTCTGGGCAATGAGGGTTAAGTGACTTGCCCAAAGCCACACAGCTAGTAAGTGTCAAGTGTCTGAGGCCAGATTTGAACTCAGGTACTCCTGAATCCAGGGCCAGTGCTTTATCCACTGTGTCACCTAGAGACTTTCCTTTTAATAATTATTTCCTATTCATCCTGTATATAGCTTGCTTTGTTTATATGTGATCTTCCTTATTAGATTGTAAACTCCTTGAAGGCAGGGACTTTTTGTATCCCCAGTGCTTAGCATAGTTCTTGGTATATAGTAGGCACTTAATAAATGTTGATTGATTGGTTGATTGATTGCACCCTCTTGAGCTCCATTTTATCATGAACAAATTTCCTATGACATTTCCTATCCCATCCTTTTGCACTCATGGGATTCTGATGGTCCAGAAGACACTTTCATTGTCTACCCTTGGCAATACTGGTGTGCCTTTTTTTTCATAATCCCTAGCACACTGACCCTGGAAGGTGAGTCAACATATTCCTTTCTTTTTACTGCTACTTCTTCCCTTTCCTAATGCTCCCATCACCGAGCAATCCTTCTCTCCTTTGAAGTTCACTCCATTCATCTCTATTAGTCCATTGAGAGCCTTGTTGCCATCACCCATGGCTCTCTTTCTTTTCTTTTCTTTCTCAAGGAGTCAAGGCCTTGGTTCATTCAACTTTGTCCTTATAAGATGGGGCTTCAATGTGCAAACTGATGTCTCCTCAAAGACTCTAGCCCCCAAGTTCATTAACTTCCTCCAGTCCTATGATCTCTACCTTCATTCCACCTCAGCCCCAGCTAGGGATGCTCAACCCTCGATCTCACCATCACTAATGGTGATGTTACTTCTATGGAAGGAACTCTGAGATCCTTCTCCCTGCTCACAAACTTCTACCCTTCCATCTTGCCTTTTGCCTCAGTTGCTCCTAAACCTCTTCTTTGTGCTTGGCACGACTTCCAGTCATTCTATCTTTTCCTTCTCTATTATTAATCCATCACTCCTGCTCTGGCTGGACTTTCCTTCTTTCTCAGTCTTGAGCCTATACTTAACTGGTTCAACCATATATATTATCTTCCACCCCTTGAACCTCTTACCTTCTTGTCCTGCCATGGCTTATGATTTGCCAAACCCCAGCCACAAACTCCCATCATCTGCTTTTCCCTCTCCTATTCTAGGCACCTAGCACATAGTAAACTCTTATTAAACATTTGTTAAGTTAGATTAAACTTAGGTTGGTCAGGATGGAGAGGGGCCTGGAGAGTATGACATGTGAAGAGCCGTTGAAGGAATTTTGGATGTTTAACTTGAAGATGGGAAGACTTAGAAATATTTGAAGACTTCACCTATTTGAAAGCAGCTAGGTATCATGGTGGATGTAGCGCTGAACTTGGAATCATGAACACCTGAATTCAAATCTGGTCTCAGATACTTCCTAGCTGTGCGACCCTGTGCAAGTCACTAAACTTCTGTCTCAGTTTCCTTATCTGTAAAATGGAGATAATAATACCTCCCATGGTTGTTGTGAGCATCAAATGATGTATAAATACTAGTGATTATTGTTTTTGTAGGGGTTGCCAAGTACACAAGAGATTAGATTTGTTCCGCTTGTTCCCAAAGGTGGGAATATGAGTACTGGGTAGGAGTTGCAGAGAGAAAGATTTAGGTTTTATATGAGAAATAGTTTTTAATAATCAGAACTGTCCAAGAGGGGAATGGGATGCCTTTGTGAAGTAATGAGCAACATACCACTGGAGGTCTTCTATTGGGGACTGGATCACCGCTTGTTGGGGGAATATTGTAGGTGAGATTCCTGTTCTGGTATGAGTTAGGCTAGATGCCTTGCCAGTCCCTTCTAGCCTTGAATCTAGCTATCTAGAATATTGTGCTGAGCACCATAATTTAGGAAACTCAGATTATGGGACTATTTTTGGAACAAACAGAGCCTTTCTCTACTTATGGTAGAGGCTGGCCATGAGTGAAGGTCTCATGGCCTCACATCAAAGGATACAGAAAAGAATTAGGGAAGGGGAATATAAGGGAATGCTGGTGGTTGGTGAGATAGGTAAATCCTCTATAGGCCAGAATGAGACTGTCTGCAGATCATTATTTTTATAAAGGGAATGAAGAGGAGACACTGATTCTGCTCCTTAAATATTATGCACTGGGTGGTAGGCTTCCCCTGGACTTAGAAAGAGAAAGTTTGGGGAATCTGAGCCAGGCCTTGACTTGCCTCATTGTGGGGGGGGGGAGGGTGTCTTGTTGAATATGGGGGTGGGGATCATAGGGATTTAGAGTTGATAACATCTAATTTAATCCTTTGCTTTTCAGATGAGGAAAATGAGGCCAAAGGAGGGTAAGTACTCTGACCCAAGGCATCCATCTAAGAGATGGAAGAGCAAAGATTGAAAGGCACAGAGGCACGCCAAAATGTCAGAGCTGGAAGGTATGTGAGAGGCCAACCTATATTGGAACAAAGATCTCTATAACACAGCTGACTTGGTTTTCCAGCCTCTGTTTGAAGACCTGTGATGGGATTTTCACTGCCATTGAGATAATCTAGTCAACTCTAGGCTAGCTTTGATTGTTAGGATTGTTTTTCTTCCACCAAACCTAAATCTGCCTCTTTGCAACTTCCACCATTAGCTTCTCAATTCTACTTCTGGGGCCGTGTCTAATCAATTTTCTGCATGACTACCTTTAGAAAGTTGAATAAAACTGTAAGAGCCCTTCTAAGTCTTCTTTTTTTCCAGGTGAAACATCATTGGTTCTTTCCTTCCTTCCTTCCTTCCTTCCTTCCTTCCTTCCTTCCTTCCTTCCTTCCTTCCTTCCTTCCTTCCTTCCTTCCTTCCTTCCTTCCTTCCTTCCTTCCTTCCTTCCTTCCTTCCTTCCTTCCTTCCTTCCTTCCTTCCTTCCTTCCTTCCTTCCTTCCTTCCTTCCTTCCTTCCTTTCTTTCTTTCTTTCTTTCTTTCTTTCTTTCTTTCTTTCTTTCTTTCTTTCTTTCTTTCTTTCTTCATCTTTAGTTCTTTTAATCAGTCCTCATCTGGAATGATCTTTGAGTTCTTCACCATCTTGGTTGCCCTTCTCTTGATGAGGGCTCTAGATGCTCCAAAACTTATCAACATTCTTTGGAAAATGCTATGACTCACATCGAACATAATGTTCCAGAGCAGAGTACGATGGGTATCTTACTTCCTAGCCCTGGAAACTATGAATGTCAATATAAGCTAAGATCCTATTTTGGACACTGCCTATCAATGTAGGTTCTGTTAGCATTTTTATCTGTCTTATCACACTGGCAGTTCATGTTTTTAAGATAAACTCCTAGCTAATTAAGACTTCCCCATCTTATACCTGTGGTTGGACTTTTTTAACGGAATGAAAGACCCTACATTTATCCTTATTAAGTTTCATCTTCTTACACTCTGCCCAGTGTTTATTTTTTGTTTCCTGATTCTATCATCAAATGTATTAGCTATCTCTCCTGGTTTTCTATATCATGAATTATACAATTAATTGGGTAGATAGGTGGCACAGTGTAGAGAGTACAGGGCCTGTAGTCAGGAAGACCCATCTTCCTGAATTCAAATCTGGCTTTGGACACTAACTTGTTGTGTGACTCTGGGAAAGTCACTTAACCCTGTTTGCCTCAGTTTCCTCATCTGTAAAATGAGCTGGAGAAGGAAATGGCAAACCACTCCAGTCTCTTTGCCAAGAAAACTCCAAATGGGGTCATAAAGAGTTAGATGTGACTGAAATGACTCAGTGACAAGAACAACAAACACAATTAATTGTGTGAATTATTAAGTGCATCACCTATGCCTTTTCTAAGCCATTGACACTCATTCCATTACAAACTTACTTCCAAGTTGATATCAAACTGCCAAAAATGACTCTTTGGGTCTGTCCATTTAACAAGTTTTGAGCCTATTTACTATATGATTGTTTATAATTCCACTTTGCCCCATAAGAATAGCATGAGAAACTTTGCTCAAAATTTTAAAAAATCTGGGTAAGCTGTTCTCACAACATTCTATTGATCTGATAGCCTAGTACTTTGACTCTTGAGCATTTCAATGCATCTATGATACTGATGTGAGTACTTGCTTCAATGGTGCTATTTGCAATCCATTCATGCCCTCCCACCCTGTTCAACTTTTGTACAAGTCCTATAAATTCACAGCACAGGACAAGGACAATCTTCTAAACCTCTTGACATTATGTCAAGATGTCTCATAAGCAACTCACACACAACCTAAGAGGTAACTCATTATCTTCCATCCAAAACTCACCCCTTTTCCCAATTTTTCTATTTCTAATGAGGGCACCATGGCCCTTCCCGTCACCTTGCTTCAAAAAAGAGAGCCATTATCATTTTTTCATTCTCGCTCACACCCCACATCCAGTCAGTTATTGTCTTGCCAATTATACCTCCACAACATCTCCCATGTTGATGACCTTCTGTCTTTCGACACCTTCACCAACCTCGTTCAGGCCCTCACTTCCTCACATCTGGATCTTTACTATTTACTTCCAATGGCTCTCCCTGACTTAAGACCTTTCCCTCTTATCCATCTTCCGCCCAGCTGTCAAATGGATATTCCTCATGACTATGCCACTTCCTTACTCCAGGAGTTCCAGGGGCTTCCTATCACTTTTCAGACAGACTATGACTCTTTTCTTTGACATAGTCTGGCTCCACCTTATCTTCGGAGGCAAATTTCACATCCCCCCTTTTCCTCTACATTCCAGTCAAATAGTCCTATTTGCTGTTCCCTGCACATAGAATGACATATTTTACTTCTATACTTTTGTTCAGACTGTTCCCCAGATCTGGAATAAGTCGCTCTTCTCACGGCTGCTTCTTGAAATTTCTAGCCTTTTTCAGGACTCAGCTCAGTGGCTATAACTTACATGGGGCTTTCTCTGGATGACTGCTTCCCCTCCCCTTTCCTTCCCCCTCCCCCAGAGTGCTGTTCTTCCTCCTGCTTTGCCTTTTTTTATATATTTTGTGTTAACTTTTATCTGTACATGCTATTTCTCTCCAGTAGCATGTGGAGTCCTCGAAAACAGGGACTATTTTGGTTTTACTTCTTTATCTTTAATGTCTAGCATATAGTAGGCACTTAATAAATGCTTGTTGAAATGAGTTGAATGATGTAGGTCATCAGTACCTACATTTTGGACAGATATTGCAGATGGATAATGGATTGGGCCAAGAATTGAATAGGACGCATAGAACAGACTGGTTTGTATCAGGGAAACTGAAGAGTGCTTTTTTAATCTTCCCAAGTCTCTCTCTGAAATAAAGGCGCATCATTAAAAAAAAAAATCATCAATATTCTTCCAGGGCTGTTGCATGGCTACAAGTCTTGTAACACAACAGTCTCTGAAGAGTTAAAGTTATGAGTCTCCCAAAGGGCAATGGTGGGACACAGTGAGCAAAAATAGTTTGCCTCTTACTACCAACAAAGAATGGTAGCTTTGAAGTGACATAAAGGGTATCATCAAAGAGATTAGGGTCATATTAAAGATCATACTATAAAAATATTAGAAGAGAAACAGATCATAGACCTCTCACAGCTATGGGTAGGAGTTGTATTCTTCACCAAACAAAAGATAGAAGCAATTTCAAAAAAATAGAATCACTTTGATTACTTGAAACTGAAAAACATTCTGTAAGACAACATGAAAGCATCTAGGATAAGAAGGGAAGTGATTGAATGGGGGGAAAATCTTTGTATCAAATTTCCCTGGTAAGGGTTTGGTATCCAAGATACACACATATGCACACATATATGGATGTATGCATGCATGCATGTGTGCATGTATATATGTACTATACATATTTATTCGTTGTATATTCAATGAATAAATATGTGTAAGACTAATAGCCATTCCCCTATAGACAAATGGTCAAAGGATATGAACAAATATTCTCAAAAGAAGTGCAAGGTATTTACACTCACATGAAAGAATGCTCCAAATCACTATTATTATGAGAAATAAAAATCAAAACAACCCTGAGGTTTTATCTCACACCCTGTAAATTGACAAAAATGGAAAAAAACAGCAATGGTCAATGTTGGAGGATTGTGGAAGGATAGGCACACTGATTCATTGCTGGTGGAGCTATGAAATGGTACAACTCTTTTGGAAAGCAATTTGGAATTATGCACACAAAGTGAGTAAAATATCCATGCCCGTTGAACTAGAGAACCCATTAGTGCGTTTATATCCCAAGGAAGCCACCAAGAAATAAAAAGTTCCTATATACTTTATAGTAGCACTTTTTGTCTTAGCTAAGAATTGGAAACAAAGTAGATGTCTATCAAGTAAAGAATGATTAAACAAATTGTGGTACATGAATATAATGGAATATTATTACTGTGCTGTAAGAAATGATGTGTGATCCATATAGAGAAGTATGGAAAGACTGATATGAACTGATGTAGAGTGAAGTCAGCAGAAGCATGAAAACAGTATATATATGTATAATAAGTACAACAATGTAAATTAAAAGAATAACACCCCCTCCCTGCCCTTCCCCAGGTAAGTGTAACAGAATTATAAAGATCAAGCATGACTTAAATGAAGAGATATAAGAAGACATCTACTCCTACATAGAACTGGGAGGTCCATGAGAGTGATAAATTGATCAATGTATTGATCAGTTGTGCTGATTTTTTTTTTGTTCCTCTCTAAAAATACTATTTGCCATATGAGAGGGCTTTCTGGGAGAGGGAAGGAGTACTTGGGTAAATGATATTTGGGATAACTATAATGATATAAGAAAAAGAAAATACTAAAAAACTCTTAAAATTAAAAAAAGAGATTAAGGCAATGCAGTGGTACAGTGAGTAGTTAGTTAGAGTTTGAGAGATCTGAGTTCACATCCTGCCTCAAACACTTACTAGCTGTGTGAAGGTAGGATGTCACTTAGCCACAAATATATCTATATCTATCCTTGACTTTTGACTTCATTAAATTTTAAAATTTTATTTTGTTAAATATTTCTCAATTAAGATATAATTTTTCTTAATATTCCCTTAAAATTGAGCTCCAAATTCTCTCCCTCCTTCCTACCCCCTTGTCACCCCTTGAGAAGGCAAGCAATGTGATATCAATTCAATTATATATGTGAAGTCAAGTAAAACATATTTCCATATTAGCCATGTTGCAAAAGCCATGAACACACACAAAAAACCAGAAATAATTATGCTTCAATCTGTACTCAGAGTTTGTCAGTTCTCTCTCTGGAGGTGGATAGCATTTTCCATCATGGTTCCTTTGGAATTGTCTTGGATCTTTGTATTGATCAGAGTAAGTAAGCCTTTCAGAGTTGATCATTTTTACAATATTGCTGTTACTGTGTACAATGTTCTTCTGGTTTTGCTCATTTCCCTTTTTATCAGTTCATATATGTCTTCCCAGGTTTTTCTGAAATAATCCTGTTTATCACAATAGTATTCCATCACAGTCATATACTATAATTTGTTCATTTATTCCAATTGACAGGTATCCTCTCAATTTCCAATTCTTTTTCACCACAGGAGATGCTTTAAATATTTTTCTACAAATGGTCCTTTTCCCTTTTCTTTGATCTCTTTGGGATACAGATCTACAAGTGGTATTGCTGGGTCAAAGGGTATATACAGTTTTATAGTCCTTTGGGCATAGTTCCAAATTGTCCTCCAGAATGGCTGGATCAGTTCAGAACTCCACCAATAGTGCATTAACTATAGTTATATTCTTGAAAAGAATTCCAGGAACCAGAGTAGAGACACAATATTGTCATTGGAGTGTACTATAGACCATCTGGACAGAAAACAGAAGTGCCCAAGTAGTTCAGGAAACAAATCCTAGACCTAGTGTAATCCTAGTGTGATATGGTAGTGATGGGAGACTTAATTTACCTGAATTTTTCTATTCTGTTGTTTCTGTCTTTCTTTCCATCTTTGTTTCTCTGCCTTCTTCTCACTTATCCCTTTCAGGTTTAATGGACATGCACTCTTTGTCTCTCTTTGTGTGTGCCTGTTCCTGACTCTCCAGTTCTCTCTATTTCTCTCTGTTTCTTTGTCTGGCTCTGTCTTTCTCACCCTCTATATTTGTCTGTTTGAGAAAAGCAGAGCAGCTACCATTTCATGACTTGAATTAATAATAATTCAACCCTTCAAAAGGTTGATGAGGCAATAAGGGATCTGAGTCTCAACAACTAAGATAAGTTGATTTCAGGGACAGAAATTATGGGGATCTTGGGGACTGGAATGTAGAATTGCACCTTAGAATTTATAATAGAAAAGAAAAGGAAAGTTAGACATAGTCTGACAAGTGCCTTAGATTTGGGAAGAGCAAGTTTTTGAAGGGTTCATAGAAAGGATGGATCTCATGACCTAAAATTATCCAGAGGAATCCTTTTCTCCCTCCTTCCCTCCCTCCCTCCCTCCCTCCCTTCCTTCCTTCCTTCCTTCCTTCCTTCCTTCCTTCCTTCCTTCCTTCCTTCCTTCCTTCCTTCCTTCCTTCCTTCCTTCCTTCCTTCCTTCCTTCCTTCCTTCCTTCCCTCCCTCCCTCCCTCCCTCCCTCCCTCCCTCCCTCCCTCCTTCCTTCCTTCCTTCCTTCCTTCCTTCCTTCCTTCCTTCCTTCCTTCCTTCCTTCCTTCCTTCCTTCCTTCCTTCCTTCCTTCCTTCCTTCCTTCCTTCCTTCCTTCCTTCCTTTCTTCTTTCCTTTCCTTTCCTTCCTCCTAACACATAATAGGCTTGCTTGCTTTCTCCCAACATTGAAAGAATGCTGGAGGAACATGATGGCAATTCACTTGTGATCTCTCGTCCTGGCCATATGACTGTCCTGTCGTCTCTTCCCATCATGCAGTTCCTTCATGACATCTTTTTACACCTATTCTTCTTCAGTGTTCCTTATTGGTGATATGCTATAGCCTGTTCATGACAGCAATGAGCCTCTCCATTGTCCTTTATGTGATATTAATTTTTATGTTTTTTGGAGGATCTTTATTTCATGAGTCACTTCCATGTACCAGTAGAATGCTAGTATTAAAGAGTGGGGAATTTTGTTTCTGGGGGAAGCTTGGAGTCGTTAAGGGATCTTTGCAATTTCCCAGTTAGTTAATAAATATTTATTAAACTCCTATTGTGTGCCAGGCAATGTACTAAGCCCTGGGATAAAAAAATCTGAAAACAAAAAATACTCCCAAGACAGGAGACAGTCTCTGCCCTTGAGAAGCTTACAATCTAATAAGGGAGATAATTTACAAACAAGCTGTTGAAAGTTGAAAAGGAAATAAGCAGCAGAAAGAAGATACTAGAATTAAGAGGGATTGGGGCGGGGGCAGCCAGGTGGCACAGTGGATAGAGCACCAGCCCTGGATTCAGAAGGACCTGAGTTCAAATCTGGCCTCAGACACTTGACACTTGCTAGCTGTGTGACCCTGGGCAAGTCACTTAACCCCAATTGCCTCACCCAAAACAACAACAACAAAAAAGAGGGATTGGGGAAAGCTTCCTGTAGAAGAAAGCTAGCCTCCTCTTGTTCAATTTTAGGCCCAACTTTTTATCAAGCCTTGCCACTCTCCCCTGATTTTTAAAAATTTATTTATTTAAAATGTTCATTTAGAAAGTTTTTTTTAGTTTTAAATTCTCTCTCTACCACCCACTCCTCCCCTACCCATTGCAAATTGTAAAAAAATGTGACATCAATTATACATGTGAAATCATACAAAACATTTCCATATTAGCCGTGTTGCAAAACAAAAATGAAAAAAAAAATGAAAAAATTATTCTTCAATCTGCATTCAAACTCCAGTTCTTTCTCTAGAGGTGAATTAGATCTTTCATCACAAGCCCTTTAGAATTTTCTTGGATCATTGTATTGATCAGAATAGCTAAGTTATTTATAGTTGATCATTGTACAATACTGCTATTACTATGTACAAGTTCACTTGGTTCTCCTCACTTCTCTGCATCAGTTCATATTAAGTCTTTTTTTTTTTTTTTTTTTTTTTTTAGTGAGGCAATTGGGATTAAGTGACTTGCCTAGGGTCACACAGCTAGTAAATGTTTTAAGTGTCTGAGGCCAGATTTGAATTCAGGTACTCCTGACTCCAGGGCCGGTGCTCTATCCACTGCGCCATCTAGCTGCCCCCATATTAAGTCTTTCTAGGTTATTCTGAAAGCATCCTGCTCTTCATTTCTTATAGCAAAATAGTATTCTATCACAATCATATACCATAACGTGTTTAGCCATTTCCCAATTGATGGGCATCCATTCAATTTCCAATTCTTAGCCACCATAAAAAGAGCAGCTATAAATATTTGTGTACATATAGATCCTTTTCCATTTTCTTTGATCTCTTTGGGATACAGACCTAGTAGTGGTATTGCTGGGTCACAGTTTTATAGCTCTTTGGGCATAGTTCCAAATTGCTCTTCAGAATGGCTGGATTAGATCACAAGTCCATCAACAGTCTGTTAGTGATCCAATTTTTCCCACTTCCCCTCCAACATTTATCACTTTCCTTTTCTGTAATATTAGCCATTCTGATAGGTGGGAGGTAGCAACTCAGAATTATTTGAATTTTCATCTCTCTAATCAATAGTGATTTAGAGCATTTTAAAATATATTTTTCTTGATGTCATCTCAGTTGCCTTTATAATATTAATAAGGTCCCATATTTTCCCCATGCCTTTGGTATCTTCCCATCCTTCAGATACCTTGTATACCAGCTCTTTCATACCCTCACAGCTGGGTCACCTCCAGCATGGATATTCTTTTGTTTTAATTTTTATTATTGATTTATTTATTTTTGGTAGGGCAATGAGGGTTAAGTGACTTGCCCAAGGTCACACAGCTAGGAAGTGTCAAGTGTCTGAGGCCGAATTTGAACTCAGGTCCTCTTGAATCCAGGGTTAGTGCTTTATCCGCTGTGCCACCTAGCTGCCCCCATATCCTTTTTATAAACTTGATCTAATATGGTTGCTTTACCCATTTTGGTTTTCTTTAGAATCAGTTCAGTCTCTCCTACAAGCACATCTAGGACTGTGATGTTAGAATACAAGTATCATAGTTCTAGTTCCTTCATGGTGAAAAAAAGTTTGTCTTAGTAATCTTTATAGCTCTTTTCCCTATTTGGTTTAGTTGTGTTCCTCCTTCCATTTTTATTCTGAAATGTCTTTGGGATGACTTTGCTTAGCTGGATCTTTTGTTATACTTTCTTTAAACTGGTTTTACCCTTTACTGTTTCTATCTGCTTTATGAGATGTTACTGTTCATAATCTTTTGTTAATCTTCTAAGATAAAAAAATGAATTTCTTTTTTTTTTTTACATAAAAGGTATTTTATTTTTTCCGTTACATGTAAAGATAGTTCTCAACTTTTGTTTATACAAGCTTTACAATTTCAGATTTTTCTCCCTCCCTTCCCTCCCTCCCCCCTCCCCTAGACAGCAGGTAATCTGATATAGGTTATATCTATATATCTATATACATATACATATATATCTATACACACACATATATATATCCATAATAACATTAATCCTATTTCTGCATTAATCCTGTTATAAGAGAAAAAATCAGGGCAGTAATGCAAAACCTCAAAATAGAAAAAAAAAACAACAGCACCCAAAACAAAAGAAATAGTATGGTTCAATCAGCATCTATACTCCACAGTTCTTTTTTTTTTTAAAAATGAATTTCTAATGGTGTTGGATTCCAGTCGTTTGCCAAGACCTTTGGATTTCCCGTTTGCAATCTCTCTCCAATAAGTATCCTTCTCTCCTTTGACATTGCCACCAGTATAGTGCAGGCTGTCATCTCACACCTGAATCATTGCCGTAGCCTTTTGGTAGGTCTGCCTGCCTCAAGTCTCTCCCTGCTCCAATTAATCCTCTACTAAGCCACTAAGGTGATTCTTCTAAAATACAGGACTGGGGGCAGCTAGGTGGCACAGTGGATAGAGCACTGGCCCTGGAGTCAGGAGTACCTGAGTTCAAATCCAGCCTCAGACACTTAACACTTACTATCTGTGTGACCCTGGGCAAGTCACTTAACCCCAATTGCCTCACTAAAAAAAAAAAATACAGGACTGACCACATTACCTACTCTACTCGCTAAACTCCAGTGGCTCCCTGTTGGCTCCAGAATCAAATACAAAATGTTCTTCTTGGCCTTCAAATCCCTTCATAGCCTGGTGCCCCTCTCTTCTAATTTTCTTACACCTTATTCCCCACCTTGTACTCTTTGATCCAGGAACACTAGCCCCCGTGCTGTTCTACAAACAAGACACTCCATCTTTTGGCTCTAGGTATTTTCCCTGGCTGTCTTCCATACTTAGACATTCTCCCTCCTCATCTGTCTCTACTGGCTTCCATTAAATCCCAATTAAAATCCCATCTTCTACAGGAAGACTTTCCCAATCTCTCTCTCTCTCTCTTTTTTTTTTTTTTGTGGGGCAATGGGGCTTAAGTGACTTGCCCAAGGTCACACAGCTAGTAAGTGTCAAGTGTCAAGTGTCTGAGGCTGGATTTGAACTCAGGTATGCCTGAATCCAGGGCCGGTGCTTTATCCACTGCGCCACCTAGCTGCCCCTATGAACTATCTTTTGCCTCTTTTTGTATCTCCAGTACTTAGCAAAGTGCTTGGCATTTAGTAGGCACTTAATAAATGTTTATTGATTAATTGGATTTGGCTGCCATCTTTCTCTGCCTAATCCACGAACAATCAATATTTTCCCAATTATTTAGGTCTGTCTTTGTTTATGTAAATAGTGATTTATAGTTGTATTTATAAAGTTCTTGTATATATTTTGGGAGATAGATTTCCACGAGTATTTTACGTATTTTATAGTAATTTTAAATGGAATTTCAAGCTCTTTCTGCTAGATTTTATTGGTATTATATGGAAGTGCTAATGATTTATATAGATTTATACCATGTTCTGCAAGCTTTTTGATGTTATTGTTTCAATTAATATTTTATTTAGTCACATCATATCAAATTACAGAAACATGGGAGAAAAGTTCATGACCAAACAAGGAATGTGAAGATCATAAGAGACAAAATGGATAATTAAATAAAATTTAAAAGTTTTTGCACAAACAAATCTAATAAAGCTAAAATTAAAAGGGAAACAGCTGTTTGGCCTCAAGTTTCTCTGATAAAGGTCTAATTTACAAAATATGTAAAAAACTGATTCATATTTATCAGAAAAGAGCCATTTCCCAAAAGATAAATGGTCTAAGCATATAAACAGACAATTCTCACAAGAAGAAAACCAGGCAATCTATAGTCATATGAAAAAAAATACTCCAGTTCAGTACTAACTAGAGAAATGCAAATTAAAGTAATTCTGAGATTCCACCTCACAACCATCAGAGTGGCAAAGATGACAAAAAGGAAACTAATAAATATGGGAGGGGCTGGGTGAAAATAGGCACACCATTACACTGTTGGTGGAGCTATGAATGGGTAAAACTGTTCTGATAAACATTTTGGAATTATACATAAAATGTTACTAAACAATGTATGTATGCCCTTTGACCCAGCTGCACTACTCTTGGACTTGTACTCAAAAGAGATCAAAGAAATAGGAAAAGGTCCTATGTGTACAAAAATATTTTTAGCAGATCTTTTTGTGGAGGCAAAAAACTGGAAACTAATGGGATGTTCATCAATTGAGGAATGGCTCTATAAGTTATGTATATGACTGGGATGAACTATTGTACTGTAAGAAATGAGAAAATAGATGATTTTAAAAAGACACAGAAAGATGTGTACGAATTGATGCAGAACGAAATAAGCAGGACTAGAAGAACAGTTTATGCTAAGATAAATATACAAACAATTCCGAGGACTTTTATAAACTAATGAAGAATGAAAATGAGCAGAACCAGGAGAACAATTTATGCAATAAGAACACTGTAAAAATAAACAACTTTGAAAAATGAAGGACTGTGATCAACACAATAACGATCATGATTCCAGAGGACAAAAGATGAAACATGCTTTCCATTACAAAGAGGTGATAGATTTAGGGAACATATATATACATATGTATATAAGTATACATAAATACATATATTTGTATGTAGCCATTGAGGGAATTTGTTTTGCTTAACTATGTACGTTTATTATAATGAGTTTATTTTTTTTTCAGTGCGAAGGGATGGGAGGGAGAAAAAATAGGTATCTGTTAATTAAGAAAAAAATAGAGAGATGGAGGATACTACAGATGGGAAATGCTGTTTGTATTTTGCTTGAGGTCACTATATTATTAGTTTTACTTGGTTGTAATAGACCCTTCATGAAGTAGGAGTAACCTGAAAATATTTGTAACGTAAAACCAAAACACACCAACAAAATAAAGGGAAATTAAAAAGAGAAAAGAAAATAAAATCTTTGCTGACTCAGTTTTCCCCTCCTGGATTCTTTTGATATTACTGCTGTGGCAATTAATTGACATTAGTCAAATTTCTGTATAAAATGTTATAATTGTATATTACATGTATGTTATAATCTTTGTTGCCTATTTCTCATTTTTTCATGATTTGTTAACTTGTTTAAATAGTTCTCCATGCTAAGCATTTCCAGGTCTTTTAACCCATCTCATTGTTTTTATTTTATACCATTTTTCTTCTTTTTCTTATTTCTTTGCTTTTATAAGTCAGTGGTCTGACTGTACACAAATTGCTAATTCTAGGATAATGCTCACATCAGAAGTATTTTCCTACCTGTTAAAATTTAATCAGTTTCTTTTGGGGGGGGGGGAAATTGTGATATTTGATGCTAACCAAACCCAGAAGCTGCTGCTGCCTCTGCTCCTCCTCCTCTTTTTCCTTCCTGAACTGCTTTCCAATTTATTTCTCACCATCCTCAACTTTTCTCACTTTTGTTTTTGTTTTTTTGGTGAGGCAATTGGGGTTAAGTGACTTGCCCAGGGTCACACAGCTAGTAGGTGTCAAGTGGCTGAGGCCGGATTTGAACTCAGGTCCTCCTGACTCCAGGGCTGGTGTTCTATCTACTGCACCACCTAGATGCCCCAACTTTTCTCACTTTTGTGTTGAAGTTATTGAATAGCAGAGTATACACTGATTCAATTTGGAGAGTCTATCAAGCTCACTATAGAATTTCTTTACTTTGTCCCACTTCACAATGAATGTTGTAGCACATAAGCTGCGGTTATTTCCATTTGTTTTTGTTGCAAATTTGAATCATGAGTATGAGGATATGAGGTGATCATATATCCGGTGGAATGTTTCTTGTTTCCTTTGGGAATATTAAAAACCAACCCTGTCAACTCCTTTCTTTGCCCTACCTACAAGTATTTGTGAGGCCTCCCTCCACTTAGCTACAATTTCCCTCATTTATAAGATGATACTGTTCATTATCATTCATGACTCATCTTCACAAGATTTTTATCAATGGATTTGTAAAGGTGTTGATTTGGCTGCCATTTCTCTCTGTCTGGAAAGTAAGTCAAGTGTTGAATAACTCAGTTTTTTTCCCCATTTGTTTATAGCAAGAGTGTCAAGGTTAACATGATTTAATTTCTTTTTTTTTTTCTTTTTCTTTCTTCAGGGCAGTGAGGGTTGTGACTTGCCAGGGTCATACAGCTAGTAAGTGTCAAGTATCTGAGACCAGATTTGAACTCAGGTCCTCCTGAATCCAGGGACAGTGCTTTATCCATTACACCACCTAGCTGCCCCTATGATTTAGTTTCTCCAGCAGTGTGTCTACTAATCATTGGTTATTAGATGGGGGTCCCACATTTAGAAGACCAAAATCAAGTTAAGGTTTATAGAGAGTCATGGCATCATCTGCTCTCTCTCTCTCTCTCTCTCTCTCTCTCTCTCTCTCTCTCTCTCTCTCTCTCTCTCTCTCTTGCTAGTTGGCCTCTACTGCAGAAGAGGAAGGGGCAGAGGACTGAGGGCCATTTTGTGTTTTTCTTTGTTTCATAGGCTGCCAACGCCAAAGAATTCAGCATTTATTGAAGAGCCCAGAGTTCATATTCTAAATCTGATACTTACTCACTCTGTGATACTGACATTCCCTCTTTTACACCTCAATTTCCTCATCTAAAAAATAAAGATAATATTCATAATGTTGTGAGGAAAGTTGTTAGAAAGTTTGATTTTTTTTAATATGAAGCCTGAATTTGCTCCTTTGCAACTTTTACACATTGCTTCTCATTCTGTCCTCTGGTGCCAAGCAAAACACACCTAATTACTTCTCTGCCTGACAGCCCCTTAAATACTTGAAGACAGCTATTGTTTCCCCTCTGGGCCTTCTCTTTACCATTCCTGGTTTCTTTCTTTCTTTCTTTCTTCCTTCCTTCCTTCCTTCCTTCCTTCCTTCCTTCCTTCCTTCCTTCCTTCCTTCCTTCCTTCCTTCCTTCCTTCCTTCCTTCCTTCCTTCCTTCCTTCCTTCCTTCCTTCCTTCCTTCCTTCCTTCCTTCCTTCCTTCCTTCCTTCCTTCCTTCCTTCCTTTCTTTCGTTTTTTGGTTATTCCTGGTTCTTTTAACCCATCCTACTAGGACATGGACCTAATAGATGGTGGCCGGCCATCCACCATCTTAGCTGCTCTCCTGTGCACCCTCTTCATCTTATCAATAACCTTCTTGAACTGTGGCACCCAAAGATAAAGGCAAATTTTTATTCAATGTATGTAGGGAAAAACTTGCTAACCAATAAAACTGTCTGAAGAACTGAAAGCTCTTTTTCTACATGGGCTTCAGTTATTTCCTCTATAAAATGGGGAGATTGGATTAGATATTTTCTGTGTTCTAAGGGGCCTTCCAACTCTTATTTTTGCCAGGCGGATGGAGAGTCTCAAGAGGAGACTGGGTATGGGTATGGAGTATGTAAAGAATTAATTATTATTTGAGGTTTTTACTCCTCGGCGCGCACTGGCCTGGGGCTCCAAACGGCACGGTGCTCCACCCACTGGTTGTAGCCGTAGCCAGGGCTCTGGCACCTCACATCATCACCACTTGCTGATGCCTACATGGGCCTGGCAAAATTATAATGATTGGAAGCCTAGTGAGGGCAGTCATGTGACCGTCAGAGCGGCCATCCCATTGGCTGGGACTGTGTGGGGTGTTTCTAGGTTTGGGGGAGGAGAATTGGGCATTCTAGGTGGAAGCTGGAAAGTGACAGGCGTTCTGCTGCGTATTTTCTGCTGATTCCTGGGCAGTGGTATTTTTTCAGGTATTATAATTTCCCTTTCCCCATTTTATTTCCTTTTCCTTGATCCTACTGATCCTGTTTGTGTTGTTTTTTTTAAGTTCGTTCTTGTTAAAATAAATCTTGTTCTGTTTTTTTTTTTTTTTTTAGTGAGGCAACCGGGGTCAAGTGACTTGCCCAGGGTCACACAGCCAGCAAGTATTAAGTGTCTAAGGCCGGATCCGAACTCAGGCACTCCTGACTCCAGGGCCGGTGCTCTATCCACTGCGCCACCTAGCTGCCCCAATCTTGTTCTGTTTTGAGGGAGGCTGCTGGTCTCCTTCCTTGCCCCAATATTGTGGCGAGCCGCTTAGCTAGCACTCCCCAATTAAAAATTGGTCCCCACAGGTAGCTAGGTGGTGCAGTGGATAAAGCACTGGCCTTGGATTCAGGAGGACCTGAGTTCAAATCCAGCCTCAGACACTTGGCATTTACTAGCTGTGTGACCCTGAGCAAGTCACTTAACCCTCATTGCCCTGAAAAAAAAAAAGAGGAGACTGGGTGACCCCTTGTTGGGAATGTTGTAGACTGTATTCCTAACTGAATGACCTCTGGGGTTTGGTCGAGCTCTGGGATGGTATATATTCTACACCTTCCAGTTTATGGAGCTTTAGGCAGAGCTGCCTACCTTGACTACCCCTGGCCTAGGTCAGCTGAGAATCCTTCCATCAAGCTCTCATGAAACAAGACCACTCATTGAGGCATCATGACAAGGGGGAGAGTGCTGGACTTGGAGTTGGGAAGACCTAGCTTCAAATGCCATGTCTCTTGCTTATCAGTTGAGTGACTCTGGGCAAGTCCCTTATAATTCCTCAGCTTCATTTTTCCTTTTCTGTAAAATGAGTGGATTGGGCTAGAAGGCCTCTAAAATCCTTTTCATCTCTAAATCTACGAGCCTATTATCCCATGATTGCCTGTTCCCAAGACAAGAGACACCTGGTCTGACATTTCCCATACTTAATTATTTAATTGCCCAGAAAAACTCTTGGTGGAGGCACCATCCCCTTCTTTTCCACCCCAGCCAGACCCCATTTTCTGCCATATCTCAGCACTCACACCAATCATTCCAGATTCCCTGATTTTGCTCACTGTTTTTCTCACATAAGGAAATCTCAAAAGCGGAATAGGATTTGCTGGTGCATCTAAATGTAAGAGACCAGGAATGTGGTTAGGTAGGAGACCATAACCTTTGTCCCCACCCCTACTCCCCAGTTTAGCTTTTGAACTTGCTTAGATTTATCTGAACAGCAGAGGTAACATGTTGGGCCCCAAAAGATGATAAGGGATTAGATCACCCTTTGTTTATTTGGCAGAGTTCACTCCTAGATGGGTTGCAGGCACAGGATTCTATAAGGGGAATTAAACAGGGAGCCACAGAGATTTTCTAATCCTAAACTAGAGAACAACCTTTGGCAGAAACTCAAGCCTTGGTGAGGAGGAAACAGCTTTAAAAAGTAGAATTAAGCCTGAGGACACTAGCTGGCTAGGCCTAGCCTTTCTTTGCTTCCTAGAGAGCTGGGTCTCTTGGGGTAAAGACTCCTCTGGATTGAGAAGCCCCTTTTAGGCAAGGTTTTGAGAAACAGACAGACCTCTAGTTGAGGGGAGGGGGAAAGACTGAAAAGGGATTTTCCCCCTCTAGTTCAATGAATGGTTTTTGCTTTTCTTTTTTTTGCAGGGCAATGGGGGTTAAGTGACTTCCCCGGGGTCACACAGTAGTGTCAAGTGTCCGAGGCCGGATTTGAACTCAGGTACTCCTGAATCCAGGGCCGGTGCTTTATCCACTCTGCCACCTAGCTGCCCCGGTTTTTGCTTTTCTAATCAAGCTATAATAGAAAAATTGCCTAGGCTTTACCTACAAGGACCACAACAGAGCTTTCTAATCCTCCTTCGAGGACGAAATAGCAGCTAAGGGCTCCTGCTGAAGTTGAGAACAGAGCTATTCTCCAGTCTGGCTCTTCATCTCTACCTGCAGGGTAGGGACTGAGACTCCTCCTCCTCCTCCTGTCTTCACGGCATCAGAACCCAGCACAGGACCAGGCACATCGGATGTACTCAGGCTAGACTTGTTGAAATGAATTGTATGACATCTGTGGTAGATCTTGCTCTTCAACTTCTAACTGAATTAGTTTGGCTACTAATTCTGGGGAAAAAAAACAAACAAAACCAGAACCAGTTGAAAGTTGGGATCCCTGGGCTAGGTGATGTTGGGTAAAGTTCTTCTGGTTGAGCCTTGGTTACCTCACCTGTTAAATGGGGAGGTTGGGCAAGATCATCTCTAAGGTCCTTTCCACTTCTGAATGTTATTTTCTGTGTTCTAAGAGATCTTCCACCTCTGACGGCCTAT
Source organism: Dromiciops gliroides (assembly GCF_019393635.1). Classification (NCBI taxonomy): domain Eukaryota; kingdom Metazoa; phylum Chordata; class Mammalia; order Microbiotheria; family Microbiotheriidae; genus Dromiciops; species Dromiciops gliroides. Next base: position 669,226,527 of record NC_057861.1, read on the forward strand.
GATTTTTGCCAGTGAGATGAAATGAAATGAAACCAGGTGATTTCTTCTTCTAATCTGAGAGCTACCCTTTATCCCTTGACCCAGGGCTCAAACTGTCTCCTAAGGGCCAATTGTTAAATTATCTAGGTGAGCATTTACATCTTGGAGAGTGGTAAAAAGCTACAAACCAGAGCCTGACTTATGTTTTGTCGATGACTAGACTAAAGAAAATGATGGAGAAAATGTTGATAATGTGAATTAAACTTAAAAATGTGTTATGAGCGGCCTCAGACACTTGACTCTTACTAGCTGTGTGACCCTGGGCAAGTCAATTAACCCCCATTGCCTGCCAAAAACAAAAACAACAACAAAAAACCACAAAAACAAAACAAAACAAAATGTGTTATGTGTACTTTTTTTTCTTTTCCAGAGAGATGGTTGTTAAGCAGTTAGCATCATACCCCTGACCTGACCTTACCTCTCCAGTGTAATTTCTGATTCTTTCCTCATTATGAATGCAAAGATTGATTAACCTATTTTCTTAGAGTAGAAACAAAATAGAAAAAAAAATAGAGACATTGGGGAAAGTTAGGAGGGCACTCTGTCCTCTCCTGCCTAAGACTAGTTTGGGGCTGAATTTTATAGGCAGAAAAATCCCGTAGGCCTAGAGACTGGGGGAGGGCAAGTGGTAATGATTCCTGGAGATATTCAGTCACAGGAGGCATGTGAGACCAATGGTCCAGAACTAACCAGTGCCCTTGGCCTGAAGGCAGGGCAGTTGGAGAAGTAGCATGGACCTTAGCCCTTCAATAGGTGGGACAGCCAGGAGAGTGGGTGAACAGGAGGGCTAGTACCTTGGAACCTACCTTTTCCTCTGATTCTATTCCCATTCCTCCATGGTAAGGAAGCAGATTCAGGGCATACATAGAGCTGGAAAGAAACTCAGTGGCCACCAAATCCAATGTTCTCATTTTTCAGAGGGTGAAACGGTCACTCAAAGAGTTATAATTGACTCGCTCAAGGTCACCCAGACAGTTGGTACCTTAGAACTTCCCGTGAGGCTTGAGGCCTCCCTCTTTTTTTTTTTGCTGGGCAATGAGGGTTAAGTGACTTGCCCAGGGTCACACAGCTAGTAAGTGTCAAGTGTCTGAGACTGGATTTGAACTCAGGTCCTCCTGACTCCAGGGCCGGTGCTCTATCCACTGTGCCACCTAGCTGGTGCCCCCTCCCTCTTTCTTTGTAGAAAAAGAGTCCACCAGGTATACCACTCCACAGTCTCAACTGAACTTGGAGAAGATCCCTTTCTCAAGCTAATTTTCTCCCCTCCACATCATGCTCCTTGCCTTCTCCCCTTCCCTGAGTAATTGTCATGTTAGCTTCTTCTTCTCCATTGGATGGGCTGCCATATTGCCTCATCTGTCACCGTTTGAATGTTTGTCATGTTGAGATGCAGGAAGCATATGAATCCTTCTTTACCCATCTGAAGAAGGAAGGTAAGCTTGAGAACTTACAGGGCAGGAGCCTCGGCTGCTAAGATTCTGGTTTCAACAACTGTCAATATCTTTCCTAAAATGTGGCACCCCTAAATATTATCTGACCAGAGTCTGAGTGGAGTGAGATTATCACTCTCCTTCTTCCAGACTCTATGCTTTTCAATGGAGCCTAAGATTCTCCTAGATTTTTTTGTTCCCATATTATATCCTGATTTATTTTGAGCCTTTAGTCCTTTTTATGTGGACTGTTATCTAGCCTGTCTATCCCCTTCTTGTAACTGTTGAGTTAAGTTTTTTTTTGGGGGGGGGTGTGGGGCAATGAGGGTTAAGTGACTTGCCCAGGGTCAACAGAGCTAGTAAATGTCAAGTGTCTGATCCTGGATTTGAACTCAGGTCTTCCTGAATCCAGGGCTGGTGCTTTATTCACTGCGCCACCTACCTTCCACCCTGAGTTAATTTTTAAAACAAATGAGAGGTGGGGCACCTAGGTGGCGCAGTGGATAAAGCACTGACCCTGGATTCAGGAGTTCCTGAGTTCAAATCCAGCCCTAGACACTTGACCCTTACTAGCTGTGTGACCCTGGGCAAGTCACTTAACCCTAATTGCCTCACCAAAAAGAAAAAAAAAACAAATGAGAGGATTCTGCAATTATTTCTAAAAGATTTCATTGTCTTAGTTTACCGGGATCATAGACCTGGAACTATAAGGTCATCTTAGCCAGGTCCTTCAACTCTGGGACCAGACCATTTTGGATTCTGACTTTTATTTTCCAATACGTTATTGGTCCTCTGAGACTTTGCGTTATCTACAAATTGGATAAACCTGTATATTTATCTTTTACTCCGAGTCACTGATAAATTTGTTGAACAGTTATACCAACATGTAATTGTGTTGATGTCTTCCAGAGGACTGGTAAATGAGACCATCCACAAATTACTAATGGATAATTGAGGGATGCTTTTCCGGCTTCTGCAGAACAGACTAGATAGCTTTAGGCCATGGTAAACAATAACTCAAAGGTAAGAACAGGCATGGGGGTGGTGAATGTATAGCAGTTAACAGATTACAGTTAGGGAAAGAGAACATGAAGCCGTGGGGAGCCAGGCACTAGGAGAGACCTGTTGTGCCCAGGGCTAGGACAGCTTGGCAGGCACGGGGACCGGCTGGGGCTGTGGCTTCCCTGGATTCTGGACACAGAATATGAGGGGTTCTAGGAAAGTTCATCCTGGAGGGGAGAAGGAACAAGAGGGGCATGGCAGAGAGCAAATGATGACTCAGGGAGTCAAGGAGAATCATAATAAAAAATAGAATCCCAGAACTGGGAGGGGCCTTAGAATACGGAACAAAGAGTATTAGGGCTAAAACTTACCCGAGAACATAGAACATCAGAACTGGAAGGAATGTGGAACTCAGAATATCAGAGCTTGAAGGGATAAGAAACCATGGAGGTAAATAAACCCTTCAGATAACAGTTGAGAAACTTGACATTTGCTTTCTGTGGACCCTGGCCCCCTCCATCCTTCCTCTATAGCTTTTTTATTTTGTGGGGCAATGAGGGTTAAGTGACTTGCTCAGGGTCACACAGCTAGTAAGTGTCAAGTATTTGAGTCCAGATTTGAACTCAGGTCCTCCTGAATCCAGGGCTGGTGCTTTATCCACTGTGCCACCTAGCTGCCCCCTTGAAAGCATTCTCGATGTGCAATTCTAGCACTCTGCCATCAGGCTTTATACAAATATAAAAATGACCTTTCAATGCGCTTCTACATCATATACATTTTTTTCCTTAGACAGAGCACACTTGCCAGCACTGTAGCCATTTAATTGTGTGACCAACCACATTTCTACTGATTCAGAGGACGTGGGTCATTTGTTGAGTTTTCTAGGTTGGACCCCTGATCTCCCTGTGACATGAGAGACCTACACTCAACACTCTGAGTAGTGAAGGCAGTTGGCTGACCTTAAGGCCCCTTCCAGCTATAAATCTAATTCCTTTGGAGGCAGTCCCAGTCACTGAGAGTCTCAGCGACTGTGAAGCAGAGTCCTCAGTCATTGAGGCAGGAGGGATTCCCTGCATCCTCTCAGAGAGGTCCTGGAGTATACCTCTGTGGAGGTGCCCATCAGGCCTTGGAATGGAAGATTGGGGCAGCTGGGTGGTGCAGTGGATAAAGTGCTGAGTCTGAAGTCAGGAAGACTCACCTTCCTGAATGTAAATCTGGCCTCAGACACCACTTACTAGCTGTGTGACCCTGGGCAAAACACTTGACCTTGTTTGCCTCAGTCCCTCATCTATAAAATGAACTGGAGAAATGGCAAACCAGTATTTCTGCCAAGAAAACCCCAAATGGGGTAACAGAGTTAGACATGAATGAACAACAATAACAATAATTGAAAATTGACCATCATCATCTCAACTTGAGATCATCCAACAGGACAGTGCTGAGGTGAATAGCTCCCCAGACCAACACTCCTTAAACAGGGTCCTGTTAGAACCTCACAACAACCTGATGAGAGGGGAACTTGAGCTTTTGTCATTCTCATTTTACAGATGAGAAGACTGAGTCTCTCTGTCGGCTGTAGTTTCTTTTTTCAAGGTCCAGTCTTCAGCACTGTCTCCATCTTGAATGTGATTCTACCCTAGGATTTCTCATTCTCTTTACTTTAGTCATGCCTCCCATTGGTACACATTTCGCACTCCCTTGTATTATAGCCATATGTGTACATGTCTTTCATTGTCTTTTCTTTTTTATTCTTAGCCTAATAATTATCAACAAATATAAACATTTTAATTAATTGATTGATTGATTGATTCATTCATTTGTTGATTCATTGATTGATTCATTTAATTAGTTATTTTTTGTGGAGCAATGAGGGTTAAGTGACTTGCCCAGGGTCACAGAGCTAGTAAGTGTCAAGTGTCTGAGGCTGGATTTGAACTCAGGTCCTCCTGAATCCAGGGCCGGTGCTTTATCCACCGTGCCACCTAGCTGCCCCCTAAAATTTCAATTTATAAAAGAGAACAAAAAATGGATTGTAGACAAAACAGTGGACTCGTGTATACAGGGCAATTTTGTTACTGCTGGCATTTTGTTATTACTTCACATATATGAAATTTAACATGGTAGTAACAAAAGTGCTCTGTTCGTGTCCCCTTCCTTCTCCACTTCTTTCCCTCACCTCTATGTATTTGAAATGTTTTATTAGTATTCTTTTCTTTATCTTTCTTCTTTTGGGGAGCATCTTTATCACTATCTACTCTTCTTGCCCAACTCTTTCCACTGAGACACATTGGACAAGTCTGAAAATATCAGTCATTCTACACCTCTAGTCCATCTCATTTTAACTTAGAAGCAAAGCCTATGTCCTCTTTATTTATCTGTGTCCTGAAAGGGCCTCAAATATATTAGATCCTTAAGCAATTTTGGTGGAGCTGAATGAAATGTTTCCTTCTCTCTACCACAACTCCAAAACCCAATCCAGGACTCTACCCTGTTAAAGCATCTGACCACTCACTGGCACGTCTGCCTTACTCCAAAAGGGTGGAGGGTTGAGTCCCCATGATAAACCAAGGCGGTGGGGGTTGAGAGAGTAGACTGATAGACATGCAGACAGATGGACAGGGCAGGGACATGAGCAAACATGGGCTGGAGCCAGGAAATTGTATGTCAGGTCCCTCGATCCCACTGAGGTGGGAGAGAGAAAATGTGGCTCAGACTTACTCCTGTTTATAGCTGCTCTAGCCCTCTCCCAAGCTGAAGGATCCTATTCATCTGGGCAGCCCCTATAAACCCCTCCCCAAGCTCGGGAAAGATTCCTGAAATGCTGGTTTGCCCAGGGATAGCCGTCTCCTTCTCTCTAATTCCCACCCCCCCAATGCATCCACACATCTCTTTGGTTTAGGTTGGAGGGGACAGGAAGGACCAAGTACAGACCCCAGTCTGGATAGTCCTGAAACAGGAAGGGGGAGGCATGGCCCCAGGAAGGAGGTGGAGGGGCAGCGTCAGATTTATAACCTTATAGCTTGTGGATTCTAAGTAAAAAATCGCAGCTGATTTCGTGTTTTTAAAAATTGATTTGCAGGGAAAACAGGTTTGAAAATAGACTTTATCCCCATCTTCATCCCCATCCTTATCCTCAAACTCATCTTGGAAGGACCTATTTCTATAGAACTTTGTGGTATGTGGATTTTATCCCCATTTTTCAGATGAAGAAACTGTGGTACAGAGAAGAAATGCAAGTGGTCCAGAGACACGCAGTTAGGAAGTGGGAGAGCCAGGCCTGAACCCAGGCCTCTCCATTCCAAACTCAGTCCCTAGTCCATGACATCGTCATGATCCCGATAGGGCGTATAGACTCAGTAACTCAGTAATGGTTTGTCACACTGTGTTTTCAGATAATTATCATTTATGTCTAGTGTTGTGACGGGGGCCACTGGGTTTGGTTTCAGGTCGCCTGAGTTCAAGTCCTTCTATTTACTGTGAGTGTTAGCTTAAGTATACCATTTCCCTTCTATGGTTCTCATTTTCCTCGTTGATAAAATGAAGACATTAGAGGAGATGATTTCTAAAATCCCTTTTAGCTCTGAATTCTGTGATTCTTTGGTCCAGTGAAAAAGATGCTTAGGCTTGCTATACGGGAGAAAAGCAGTCGTATGATAGTCAAGGCAGTCAGATGGCTCAGTGTATGGAGCACCAGGCCTGGAGTCAGGAAGATCCATCTTCCTGAGTTCAAATCTGTCCTTGAACACTTAGTAGCTGTGTGATCCTGGGCAAGTCACTTAACCTTAGAGATCTGTTGGCCTCAGTTCCTCATCTGTAAAATGAGCTGGAGAAGGAAATGACAAACTGCTCCAGTATCTTGGCCAAGAAAATCCCAAATGGTATCTTATATTGAATTCCTTAAGTTCTTGGGGCTGGGGGGTGGGAAGGGAGGTAGGAAGAGAAGTTGAAAGACAAAGTTTAAAAAAAATTGGTGTCAAAATTTGTTTTTACATGTAATTTGGAAAATAAAATTCTAAATAGAAAAAAAAAGAAAATCCCAAATGGGGTCACAAAGGGTTGGATGTGACTGAAAAGCCACTCAGAAATGACTATGGTCAAATACAGCTGGAAGTAACTTGTTTCAGGGGCCAATTCATCTGGTAAGGGGATGGTGGCAGCAATTGCAAAGATCACAGTCCAACAGCAGGGGCAGTCATGAGTGGAGAGTGGATGGTCTGTCCCAAAGTCCATTCTTTGCCCCCATGGAGTTTGAGGAGGAAGGTATCCCCAGGAGACAGGCTCCAGGGTGAGGGGAGCCTGGGGGCAGGGTCTGGGTGTGGATGGTGCATCTTGGAATGAGGCCTGGCTTTGTTAACAATCCAACTCCAATTCGCTTCAGTTCAGCTTAAAGTTCAAAGATGGTCCCTAGATTTTAAGAGCTTGAAAGGAGGCAGCTAGGTGGCACAGTGGATAGATCACCGGCCCTGGATTCAGGAGGACCTGAGTTCAAATCCGGCCTCAGACACTTAACACTTACTAGCTGTTTGACCCTGGGCAAGTCATTTAACCCCAATTGCCTCACAAAAAAAGAGCTTGAAAGGACTTTCAAGGTCATTTAGTCCAACCCCCTCATTTTATAGGTAAAGAAACTGATGCCTGGAAAGGGGCAGGTAACCCCCAGTCTACATGGTCACTCAGTGGCATGGCTAAGTTTTAAGCCCAGTTCTCCTGACCCCCAAACCAGTGTAATTTTCAGTTAAATTCAATACAACAAATGTTTCTGAAGTCCTCACCATGTGTCAGATCCCTTGTGGACTGCCAAAATAATACAAAAATGGAAAAGAAAAACCAATAGAAGCTTTCTTCCTCCAGAGAACATATGGGCCAATGGGGAGGAGAATAGGGCACACACACACACACACAACTTCACATTATATAAGGTAGGGAATGATGGTCAAAGGAAAGACAGAGGCAAAGTGTTCCGGGCTCATTTGAGGAGGATGAGACCATTTGGGGTGGATCGGGGAATACTTTATCCGCGATAAGGGGTTCAGTCACATTTCCCTAAGGGTAACAGAGTAGACTTTCCTTCTGGGGGGTGCGGAAGGGAATTTCCCCCTCAGTTCCCTGGTCCCCACCTCGGAGCGAGAAAGTGATTTGTCCCTGTTTCCTGCTTCTCCCTAGTTCATGATGATAGTCAGAAGGAGCACATACCAAGTACAAGCTGCCTGAGAAGGGAGTTCTCGGATCTTCCAATTCCTGGCTTCCTTTTGACTTCCTGCTTCTTTTTTCCCCTTAGAGCTGTGGGTCAGACCAAACTTACTGAGAATGGACATTTACGGCTCAAGTTAGGGCAGAATCTGGGACATTGTTAGAGTTCCTGCAGAAGCTCATGGCGGTGGTGGACATGCGTTTTCACTTGGCCCTAGAGGGGAGAGCCTTACAGTGGGTTTTCCCAGGCATTGGTGTTATTTCATAGCTTACTTTCTTGAGTTTGAGAATTAGACACTAGCCCCCTAGAGGCATTTCCTATATGGGAAGCTTCTGAGAGGAGGAAGAGGAAAACTAATGTGACCCCTGTAGCCAGGAGGCACATCACTTGGGGCCAAGAAGTCTTCTTAGCTACTTCCATGAATTGCTGAAGTAGTACAGGTCCTCTATGAATGAATGAATGAACAAACAGAAAAAAACCATTTATTAGATGCTTGCATGATGATAAGTTTATTAGATGCTTGCATGGTGATAAGGGATATAGGTAGAAAAATAAGATAATCCAGAGAGTTCACGTTTGAAGTGGAGGAGACAACATATATAGAAGGGTCAGTGGGATGGACGTTCCCAGTGGTCCCAAGATGGCAAGGCCAAGGGAGGTCAGATGGTCATGTTGAGGGGTTTGGATAGTATAGTGATAGGACAGATAATAAAGGTCTTTTGCACTTCTTAATTCCCCTCTCCCCTTCTCTATGGGAAGGAACTCTTTTTTTTTTGGTGGGGCAATGAGGGTTAAGTGACTTGCCCAGGGTCACACAGCTAGTGAATGTGATGTGTCTTAGGCCAGATTTGAACTCAGGTACTCCTGAATCCAGGGCTGGTACTTTATCCACTTTGCCACCTAGCTGCCCCTGGGAAGGAACTCTTAATCCCTTTATTAGCTAGAAAATTGGGGAGGGCAACTCAAAGTACCTGCTTCCCTTGGGCCTGCCAGGTGAGAAAGGGGAGTGTTTGTTCAGCAGTCCCCTTGGGGAATGAGTGTTACCTTTGGGGAATGAGTGGGCTCTTGGCCATGTCTTTCCTTGTGATTCCCGTATGTCATGGTGTGAAAATAACCCTGCGATCTGCTTGCAGATTGAAAATTGGTAAAATCTGCCAGGTTTGGAAAGGCTTTGAGTATGGGTCACTGTGGACTTTTCATCCACCTGTCAGAGGACCAGTTTATCTAAAGGTAAAGATAATCGTCCCCAGAAGGTTGGCCACCAAGGAATGAATTTTATCAGCCTTGGAAACCCAAGGTTGTTGTGTATAAAGTACTAGCTATGTCTGTTGCTATTATTATTATTATCATGGGGTGGGCATGGTGGTGTTGGTCATGGAGGAGTATGGGGAAGGAGAAAGATGTCCTAGCAACCTTCCAAAGACTTTGAAGGTAACAACACAAGCTCCTGTGCACCCTGATCCATATCTCTTCCCCATCCTCCAGCCCACAATTCCATTTTCTGCAACTCTTGGTGGCAACAGATCTTAGAAAACTCAAGACTTTGCACCAGACCTAGCTAGAGCAAACTGAGCCAAGCGAGGTTTACTTGTCAGAAGGGACTATTTGATAACTGTAATGGCTAACACTTGCAACACTCTAAGCTTTAAAGTTTACCTCTCTTGTCTCATTTGAGCCTCACAACACTCCCCTGAAGTAGATACTATTGGTTTTATTGTTGCCATTTTACTAGGAGGAAAACTAAGTTTCAGAGAAGTTAAGTGTCTTAACTACCCAAGGTCACACAGCTAATAAGTGTCAGAGGTGGGATTTGAAACCAGGACTTCCTGACTCCAGAAACCAGAGTTTAGCCACTACAAAACATTGACTGTCCACAGGCAGTTAGGCAGGGAGGTGCCCAGGCCACTGGAGATGGGCTTGGAGGAAAGGGGATGGGCGTAGCACTGTAAAAAGCCTGTGGTACTTAAAAAAATTCTATAATGCTTCAATGTTTGAAAAATGCTTTCTTATTCACAACGCTGGGAAGTAGATACCACAGATTCATCTCCACTTAGAAAAGGAGGAAACAAGCTTAGAGAGGTTATGTGATCCTCACTGTATGAGGAAGTATCCAAGTCAGGATTTAAATCTAGGTCTCCTGATTTGAAGTCTGGGGCTCTTTCTGCTTGGCCATAACTACATCCTGAACTAAGTCCCATATTCCATTCCAGTTCTGATTCTCTCTTTGTTCCTGTGCTCTGAAGTGACTCCCAGTTTCCCATATTTGTCCTTCCCATCCTCCTTCCCTCCCCTCAAAACTCTGATGAAGTCACACATCCTTGAGGAAGACTTTGCTGATTACAACCCAGCAGGGCTCTGGACACTCCAATCAGCTCAATAAGTCTATACAGCTCAAGAGGGGTCCTGAAGACATTCACGTAGCCCTGCATCCTAGGTCTGAGTGTAGGTATGTTGGTGTGTTTTCTATTCTCCAGACTCCTGTAGACCTGAGACTCTCTGAGGGGACAGACTATGTCCCCCCTCAGATTAGCTGAAGGCCAACAGGAGGGTGTGTGTGTGTGTGTGTGTGTGTGTGTGTGTGTGTGTGTGTGAGAGAGAGAGAGAGAGAGAGAGAGAGAGAGAGAGAGAGAGAGACCATGACAGATGTTGTGACTTGCATTGAATTGAATTAAAAGAGGGATGGCTGTGCAAAGTCACCAACCTCTCTCTCTCCTCCTGAGCCATCTGGGTCCAGTGGTAAGATATATATCAGAATGACTGGAGATGGCCTCAGATGTTTAAGGCAATTGGGATTGAGTGACTTACCCAGGATCACACAGCTAGTAAGTGTCTGAGGTGAGATTTGAATTCAGGTCCTCCCAGCTTCAGGGCTAGTGCTCCATCCACTGTGCCACCTAGCTGCCTCCTGGCATTGGATGAATTTCAATTCATGGTGCAGTGTTTTGCACCTACTATGTGCAGGGCACTATGCTAGCCTTTGGGCTAGAGAGAGAGAGAGAGAGAGAGAGAGAGAGAGAGAGAGAGAGAGAGAGAGAGAGAGAGAGCGCTCTGTACTAGTTAAGGTGGAAGTGGGAAGGGCAATAATTTGACTCTCTGGATATTGTCCTCTCTTCCCCCAAGGTCAGAAGCCCACCCTTAGGCAGAGCAGTTCAGAGATAAAAACACTGTATTGAGAATAACAGGGCTTGGATTTGAATAAAAGCTCTGCTATTCACCAGTTGTGTGCCCCTGTGCAAGTCCCTTTCCCTCTATTTCTGGGTCTGAGTGTCTTCATTTATAAAATGAGGGGGAAAGGTTTGGAGTGGCTACTTTTCTACAAAAGTTATGAGAAGACCTCTGGCTTTTGAACTAAAAGAGCACTGCAGAATCTACTCTTCTCCTCAGACAGAGATAACACTACAGCCAAAGTCTTCAGCTGAAACCAGAAGACAGAAGCAGAAGGAAACTTCAGAGCCTCATGTCCAGTGTCCTGTGGAGACTTTTATCTAGTCGACACAGTGAATCTAGAGAAGGAAGTGCCCAATGAAGCAGCTTGCTGTAGACTCAGTCAGTTGATAAGCATTTATTAAGCACCTACTATATGCCAAACCCTGTGCTTTGCCCTGAGGATACAGAGAGAGCAGGACTTTCCCTGCTCTTCAGGAATGGGGGAGACAACTAGTGGAGACCAGGGAGGGCCAGGCCCAGCAAGCGCAGCTGTGTGGCATTACTAGAAGATACTCTTAGCCCTTCAGTAACAGAGCCATGAGTTGCCTATCCGTATATATGCCCTGTTCATATGCTCCTTACATTATGCCTTTAGGTTCGTATGATATAGCTACATATATTCTATATGTGTGTGCCTTTCTGCTTATGTTCCCTAAGAATACCCAGTTTTTGCTATAATGGCACGTATGTTTATCGGAAAGTGTGCCCCAGATTTATGGAGGAAGTGCTTTATTGCTGATTTTCTTACCATGTTATTGCATTAAATTCCTTTGCCTTGAAAAGAACAAATGAGACCAGATGATTTCTAATGTCCTTTCTCCTTCTAAAGCCTATAATCTAACTCTGAGGCCCAAATGAAGTGTTCTATCCTGGATCTCGGGTGGTCACTCTGGACAGCATTCAAAACCAACCCAGATGTTGCAAGAAATTGTTGGGACTGCCAAGATTCAGGGAAATAACTTTTCTTTATTCTTTGCTCCCAATGGGCTGGGCAGGAGGGGGGCTGGCTCACCCCAGGATCAAGGTTGGAAACCCTAAATCAACATCCTGTTGGATATAGTGCCTCAGAGGAAAGAGGCACAGGCCCTAGCTGGACTGGGCATTGGATTATTGTTGTTTAGCCCTTGTTCCTGAAGAGGACCATGACAGATGTTGTGACTTGCATTGAATTGGATTTAAATGAGGGATGGCTGTGCAAAGTCACCAACCTCTCTCTCTCTCCTCCTGAGCCATCTGGGTCCAGTGGTAAGATATATATCAGAATGACTGGAGATGGCCTCAGATGTTTAAGGCAATTGGGATTGAGTGACTTACCCAGGATCACACAGCTAGTAAGTGTCTGAGGTGAGATTTGAATTCAGGTCCTCCCAGCTTCAGGGCTAGTGCTCCATCCACTGTGCCACCTAGCTGCCTCCTGGCATTGGATGAATTTCAATTCATGGTGCAGTGTCTTGCACCTACTATGTGCAGGGCACTATGCTAGCCTTTGGGCTAGAGACTGGACTGTGATTTTATTGGAATAGGGAATTTGCAGCTTAGCACCTTACTTTCAACTTCTATGTAGTTTCAGAGAGTTGCCCAGAACACTGAGGGGTCAAATGACTTGCCCAGGGTCACAGGATCAGTATGTGACAGAAACAGGATCGGAACCCGGGTCTTTCTGACTTTGAAGCTGACTCTCAGCCATGCTGCCTCTACAGGCCCAAGGGATAAAGACAACGATGATAATCTTTGTTTCAAATAACTTAGGTTTCCCCTGGGAGGAGACACCATAGGCAAAGATAAGTAACATGTCACTGTGAAAAGGGGGTTTGATTTCCAGCTAGGGGACAAGGGTTTGAATCTGACCTCTATAGTCTTGGCCACTTAACCCTTGCAGAATCCATTTTCCTCTAAGACTTTCCAAGACTCCTCTGGAGTCAAAGGGTTCAAATCCCACCTCTGATCCTTACTACCTTGTGTGTCTTTTGGCAGGGCAGCTAGGTGGTATCATAGTGCCCAGAATTCTGGGCCTGGAGGCAGGAAGACATTTTTCTGAATTAAAATCTGTCTTCAGACACTTACAAGCTGTGTGACCCTGGGCGAGTCACTTAACCCTATTGGCCTCAGTTTCCTCATGTGTAAAATGAGCTGTAAAAGAAAATGCCGGGGCAGCTAGGTGGCACAGTGGATAGAGCACCAGCCCTGAAGTCAGGAAGACCTGAGTTCAAATCCGGCCTCAGACACTTAACACTTAACTAGCTGAATGACCCTGGGAAAGTCACTTAACCCCAACTGCCTTGCCAAAAAAAAAAAAAAGAAAGAAAAAAGAAAATGCCAAACCACTACAGTATCTCTGCTAAGAAAATCCCAAATGGAGTCACAAAGAGTTGGACAAAACTGAAAAAATGACTGAACAACTAAACAAAAGTCCCTGGGCAAATCACTGAGCCTCTCTGGGCCGGTTTCCTCACCTCTAAGATGAGTGTGTTGGACTCTGAGGTCCTTTCTAGATCTAGGCTTATGATCCTAAAAACATTCCATGACTTGGCCATCTCTAAGCTCCCTTCTAACTTTCTGTCTCTGATCCTGCAATCCTAAGTAAATACAAGGGAATGTGAGGGGAGAGAACACTTACACGTACAGGGATTAGGAGAAGCTTCTGGTAAGAGGCAACACTTGCGCCTCTCCTTGAAGGAAGAGGCTCTGTAACCTAAGATAACAGTAATAGCTAGCATTTATAAAGTGCTTTAAAGGTTTGCAAGGCACTTTACATATATCATCCCATTTGGTCCTCACAGATGCTGCGAAGATGTGTTGCACTATTATGATCCCATCCTAAAGATGAGGAAACTGAGACAGACAAAGGTTTAAGTGACTTGCTCAGGATCACGCAGGTAATAAGGATTGGGGTAGAGTGGAACTGAGGTCTTCCTCATTCTATCTGCTAGGCCACCTTGATGCCTCCTAGACATACACCACCCCCAGGTTAGGCTGAGATACTTTAGCTTTATAATAGTCCTGAACTGACTTCCTTGTTCTTGTACATGTTATCAGATTAATCTTTCCAAAACCCAGACCCTCTGCCTGGCATTCAAAGTCCTTTCTAAGAGGTGAGGCGGGAGTGCATTCCAGCCTGGTACAGAGGCACCGAGATAGAAAATGGAATGTTGGGTCTGAGAACGGATCCCATTTGGCCAGAACGCAGAATCCATGAAATAGAGAAAAGTAAAATGAGTCAGAAAGGGTAAGTTGGAACCAGATCATGGACAGGCTTAAATATCAGGCTGAAGAATTTTTATCCTATAATTTAGACACTAGGGAGCCATTGAAAGTGTTTGAGCAGGGTAGTGGTATGGTCAGACTAGTGCCTTGGGAAGGCAATCTTGACAGCTATGCAAAGGATGAATTAATTGGAAAGGACAGATTGGAAGCAGAGTGACCAATTAAGAGGTTATAGCCACAGTCTAGTCTGGAAGTAACCAGGTCTGGTCTAGGGTAGTAGTCTTGTTAGTAAAAAGAAGGGGATGTGTTTGAGAGATGTTGAGTAGGTAGAACCAAAAAGACTTGGCATGGGAGGTAAGGAAGAGTCAAGGATTAGCTGAAGGTTTTGTTTTTGTTTTGTGGGGCAATGAGGGTTAAGTGACTTGCTTAGGGTCACACAGCTAGTAAGTGTCAAGTGTCTGAGACTGGATTTGAACTCAGGTTCTCCTGAATCCAGGGCTGGTGCTTTATCCCCTGCATTCCCTAGCTGCCCCTAAGCCAAAGGTTTTGAACCTAGGTGAGTGACAGGAGAGTGTTGTCCCTTGTAGAAATGGATTTGGGAGGGGCAGCTAGGTGGCAGAGGCAGCTAGGTTGGGCAGTGGATAGACCACCAGCCCTGGATTCAGGAGGACCTTAGTTCAAATCCGGCCTCAGACACTTAACACTTACTAGTTGTGTGTGACATTAGGCAAGTCACTTAACTCCAATTGCCTTACCAAAAAAAAAGAAAAGAAAAGAAATGGATTTACGGTGTCCTGCCTATAAGAAGAGAAGGCTGGGGCAGCTAGGTGGTGCAGTGGATAGAGCACTGGCCTTGGAGTCAGGAGTACCTGAGTTCAAATCCAGCCTCAGACACTTAACACTTGCTAGCTGTGTGACCCTGGGCAAGTCACTTAACCCCAATTGCTTCACTAAAAAACCAACCAACCAAACAAACAAACAAAAAAGAAGAGAAGGCTGTCTTCTCTCCTTTCCTTATAGTCTTCACTTTGGAAATCCCTTGGGCTACCTTCTCAATGGCAAACTATCCTTCACTTATCTAGCCATTATCCCCTTAGTATGAAGGACACAGTTCATAGTGATGGAGAGTGCCAAGAGACAAGGAGAAGAAGAGTCAAGTTGGCTGGAGAGAAAGGGAGTGGGGAAGACCACCTCATGTAGCTGAAAGTGTATTGGGAGTCAGGAGACTTAGGTTCAGCTCCCAGCTTTGCCACCGACTGTCTGTGTGACCTTGGGCAAAGTCACTCTTCCCCTCTCTGGGCCTCAGTTTACCCATCTATAAAAAGTAAGGGGGGTATGGAATTGATGCTATCTAAAGTCCCTGCCTGCTCTAAATTCTATATTTTATGTTCCCAAATCCATTCTCTCCTCACCCCACCTTACCCCACCCCAGTCAATTATGACCTTTTATGTTCTTTGGTTCCAATGTTATGCATGTTTTGATTTTGGGATCCTGTATCAGTGGTCAGCCAGGCTGGATACATGAAGGTACTGGGAGGAGGGAAGACTATCCATGAGACGGGAGGAGAGAGGATGTAGGAGACAAAATCCACGATGCCAGACAGGTCTGAGGCTGATCTCCATGCCCAGGGGCACATCCTGTTTGGTGCAGCCTAAGGGGTCCAGAGACTCTCATCTCCCCAAGCAGTTCCCTTCATCTTGCTGCAAATGTTGGCTGGACAAGGAGAGGGCCTGTTTCCCAGACTCCTTTCAGGCAGGGGTGTGATTTCCTGGCTGATTTTAAAATCCCCCCAGAGTCAAATGGGTACCCCAGGTGGGAAGAATAGTGGGAGGGAAGTAGGGCCAGGCAGCCTCCGACCCGCCCCCCACAGCGTCCTTTGCCACGTGTTTCCTTCGCCCCCTCCGGGATGCTGCTATTTATAACCTTTAAGAGCTCCTGCCCCGTTGGAAAGTTTTCTTAAGCTCAAAATATCGGACAGAGCAGAGAGCCCTGGGCAGGCCATCCAGCCGGCAGGTTGGGTCCTGTGTTTGGGGGAGGAGGGGTATGGAGTGGGGGAGGGGGGATGAGGGAGGGAGCAAAGTTGGCAAGATTCTTGTCCTTGGCTGCTTCTGGGGTATACCTACTGACATCAGGAGGTGGGGTAGGGAGAATGGGGCCATGGAGATCTCACAATGAGAGGGCTGCTTAGACCAGAGCAGGCAAGAGATAAAATATCTATGTGCGTAGGCCGCTGCGGGGCTGTGTGGCCTCAGAGTAGTTACTTATCCTCTCTGGGTCTTGTTTTCTCTTGTTGGCAAGCCTACCTCTATGAACTTAAATTGGGGCAAGGTATGAGAATGAAAGGGGTGGAGGGGATTGTAGAGATAGATAGGGACCATAAAGATTTTTTTTTTTTTGGTGGGGCAATGAAGGCTAAGTGACTTGCCCAGGGTCACACTGCTAGTATGCATCAAGTGTCTGAGGCTAGATTTGAACTCAGGTCCTCCTGATGCCAGGGCTGGTGCTTTATCCCCTGCGCCACCTAGCTGTTCCCATAGAGATATTCTAATTGATACCTTCATATGTCAAATGAAGAAACTCAGGCCCAGAAAGATTTAGTGCCAATAGCTAGTAAGGGCAAGAGTTGGGATTTGAACCCAAGTCCTCTGATTCTAAACCTAAGGTTCTTTCTACTCCACTACATTGCCAGAGAAGATGAATGGGTTGCCATAGGTCAGGGGGTGAATTAGGCAATAAAGCAGGGACTAGAATTCTGCAGATCCCAGCTCATAGTTTCCCTGGTGGGTCCAGACCCACTTTGGAGAAAATGGAAGTGCCCAAGGATGGGGATTTGAATGACTGGTCCCCAGGACAGGATGGGAGCAGGGTGGAGCAGGGATCTACGCCAGGACAAACCATGAGGAGCTCCAGGGATAACAGGGCAGATGCTTATTTATAGTGCAGAGACCTCCCCAGAGCAGCCAGGGCTTTATAGCCTGCCTAGGGCTCCCTCCCTCCAAAGTACTACACCCCAACCCCAATATAGCCTGCCTCAGAAAGGACAGGGGAGGCAGTTATTGCTCTTTTCCTCTGCCATCCATCCCCTGCTAGTAACATCTCTAAAGGCAGCTCTAATAGTTGATTCTCTGCTTCTGGACTCTGCCTGACCTCATTGGCCCTTCCTGAGTGGCACAGACCCAAGGAATTTGCTGGACGGAGAGGGCTAGTGTAAGTAAGCCCACTTTCTAGGTAAAGAAATGGAAGTCCAGGGGGCAGTTAGGTGCTGCAGTAGATAAAGCACCAGCCCTGGAGTCAGGGGGACCTGAGTTGAAATCTGGCCTCAGACACTTGAGACTTACTAGCTGTGTGACCCTGGGCAAGTCACTTAATCCTCATTGTCCTGAAAAAGAAAGAAAGAAAGAAAGAAAGAAAGAAAGAAAGAAAGAAAGAAAGAAAGAAAGAAAGAAAGAAAGGAAGGAAGGAAGGAAGGAAGGAAGGAAGGAAGGAAGGAAGGAAGGAAGGAAGGAAGGAAGGAAGGAAGGAAGGAAGGAAGGAAGGAAGAAAGAAAGAAAGGAAAGAAAGAAAGAAAGAAAGAAAGAAAGAAAGAAAGGAAGGAAGGAAGAAAGAAAGAAATGGAAGACCAGAGAAGATCAGCCACTTTCCAGATGCCCAGGATAGGTAGCTCCTCTCAATTTTAGGGGGCAATGTTAGAGCTGAAAGGGACCTTGGAACATCTGGCATAGAATTCAAAAGTGAAGAGGGACCTTAGAGACCATATATCTATATATTCTAATATCTTTATTCTATAGGGAAGGAAAGTGAGAACTTGAGAGGGAAAGCAACTTGCTTTCCATCAAAAACCAAGCTAGTTTAAGAGGCAGCATTTGAGCCCAGGTTGCCAGGCTGTTTCCATTGGTTAGTTTGCCTTTCAAGGAAGTTCCCTGAGATCTAAGCCTTAGACTAAGGATTTGGAGGGGTTTCTCAAGGGTTGGATGCATCTGTCCTTCCCTAATGCCCTCATCTTCTCTCCTTCACTCAGAAAGTAACCTAGAGGGAAGCTAGGTGGTGCAGTGGATAGAGCACCGGCCCTGGAGTCAGGAGGACCTGAGTTCAAATCTGACCTCAGACACTTGACACTTACTAGCTGTGTGACTCTGGGCAAGTCACTTAACCCTCATTGCCTCACCAAAAGGAAGGAAGGAAGGAAGGAAGGAAGGAAGGAAGGAAGGAAGGAAGGAAGGAAGGAAGGAAGGAAGGAAGGAAGGAAGGAAGGAAGGAAGGAAGGAACTTAGAAGTTGGGAATGAAGGAGGTTTTGGGGCAAGGAGATCAGGGGCAAAAATTAGGGGGAGAGGAAGAGTGAGAAACCCTGTTTCCCATTTTCAGAACCCTGCTGAGGAGACTGGAGATTCTGCCTCTGCATTTAACTTACTGTGTGCTTTTGGGCAAGATGCCTAAGGTTGGAATAGGTCATAGTGTCATAGACTAAAGATTATTGAGTCATTCCTGCCCCTATTGTACAGATAGGAAAACGGAGTCCCAGGAAGGGTAAAAGTGACACAAGCAGCACTTTATTTTCTAAGCCAGGGCTTCTCCATAGAACCAGACTTTTGGGCCTGGAAGGGACCTTAGAGAATAGGTAGTTCAGCCTCCTCATTTGACAAGTGTGGAAACTGAGACTCAGGGGTAATCCACTTGCTCATGGTGAGTCAGTCAGTGGCAGAGTGGGGACCAGAACTCTGCCTTCCTGACTCTCAGGCCCCATTATAGCACTCCCTTAGCTATGATGGGCTGCCTCCCTCTGAAGTCCCTCCCAACTTTAACATTCCCTGATTTATGACATTCCTCCCAGCTTTCCAAAGCGGTTCCGGAATTCCTACACTCCCCCCTTCCGGAGTGTGTGTGTGGGAGGTGGGGGGGGGGGAGAACAGGAGAGCTAAAATTAGATGGGTTTGGGGAGGAGTTAATTCTAGCATGAGGAGGGGATGGGGTGGAAATCCAGGCTTAGGGAGTGTGGAGGGAGGTGAACAAGCATCGTGGATACAGATGCCGAGCTGGGGCCAGTAGTCTGTAATAATAATATTAGTTCCTGTTTCTCCAGGACTTTGCAATTTACAACCCACTTCCTCACTACAGGGCAGAGATTATTATTATTATTATTATCCCCCTTTTGCAGAACAGGGGACTTGCTCAAGGTCCCACAGCTACTGAACAATACTTTCCCCACCCCCAACCCCCTCTCCTAGTGCCTTTTGTTTCTCCCTGCTGTGATGGACTCAGGAGATGTGGATTCAAGTCCTCACTCTGCCACTTAATAGCTCCCTGACATTGGGCAGGTCCTTTCCCTTCCATGGGCCTCAGTTTCCCCATATGTACCATTGGCAGGTAGACTCTATCATTTTAATGGTCTGAAACTCTGTGATCTTGTTCAAGCTCCCAGTTTTGTAGTATTTATATGTCCCCCTGAGGTTTGCAAAGCACTTTATATACATTACTGCATTTGATCCTCTTACAGATGGGGAAACTGAGGTTGAGAGAGGCTAAGTGACTTGCCCAGGGTCACACAGTAGTAAGTATCTAAGGCAAGATTCGAACACAGGTCTTTGAACTCCTGGCCCATTGACCATCCTCCATGCAACCTAGCTTCCTCTATATGATAGAGTGGAGGGAAATGAAGTCCAGAGAGAAGTAACTTTCTCCAGGGTGCATTTATCCCAAATGGGACTAGACTTAGATAGCTACTTACATTTATTTACCTACTGCTTTAAGTTTTATTCTCACTACAGAAGAAGTGAACTCAGACATGGTCCAAATTCTCTCTCATTTTGAGTTCCCAATGAGCGCCATGAGCGCCAAACAATCAAAGTCACAGGAGACTCAATCTCAGCAGAGCAAGGGAGTCCACAGTGGGCAGGCATGTTACCAACAGTGCCTCATGTCTGAAAAATGGCCAAAGAACATCACTGGGATGTTGGAAACTGGAAAAGGTTAAGGACTTGTCATGTAGCAGATTGGAGGGGTAACAGCCCTAGTCTTTGCACTGGTAACCAAGAGATGCTCAAAGATCCATAAAATCACATTAAGAGATAATAAATGACAAGTTAATAAAGAATGGCCCAAGAACTGTGTGACTCTTTGCATGTCATGGCCTCTTTCTTGACACTGAGATCCCCACTGTAGAAGCCAAAGGTGCCATTTTAAAAAAGTAATAATAACACTATGCCCATCAGCTGGGGGATGGCTGAACAAGTTGGGGTAGATGTTTGTGATGGAATACTATTGTGCTACAAGAAATGACAAGCAGGATGTTTTCAGAAAAACTTACGAAGACTTAAATGAACTGATACAAAATGAACTGAGCAGAACCAGGAGAACATTGTATATAATAACAGTACTGTTGGAAGGATGATCAACTGTAAGTGACTTAGCTATTCTGAACAGTACAATAATCCAAGACAATTCTAAAGGACTCATAGTGAAAAATGTGATCCACTTCCAGAAAAAGAACTGATGGAGTCTGAATGCAGATCAAAGCATACGTTTTGAAACTTTATTTTTCTTGGGTTTTTTTGTTTGTTTTCTTTTGCAACGTGGCTAATATGGAAATATGTTTTGCATGACTGCACATGTAAAATCTATATCAAGTTGCTTGCCTTCTCAAAGAGACAAGGCCAGGGAAGGAGAGTGAGAGAATTTGGAACTCAAACTTTAAAAAAAGGTTAAAATTGTTTTTTACAGATAATTGAGAAAAAGTAAAATAACAGCAATAATAATTATGGTGAACATTTACAAGCACTGTGCAAAGTACTTGACAATTATTATCGTATTTGATCCTCACAACCTTAGGAAGTAGGTGCTATTATTATCCCCATTTTTACAGATGAGGAAACCAAGGTGCAGAGGTTAAATGACTTGCCCAGACTCACACAGCTGGTAAGTGTCTGAACTGGGATTTGAGTTCAGGTTGGCCTGACTCCAGACTGGGCGTTGAGGACAAGGGGAGAAGAAGCAGATCAAAAAATTGGAAACAGGCTAGTAATGGGATCCTAGAATCCTAAATTTAGAGCTAGAAGGGACTTTAGAATTAATTGAGTCCAATTCCCTCATTTTGCAATATAGGGAAACTGAGACTCAGACAAATTAAGTTACAGCTAAGTGATAGAAGTGTCATTTGAAATCATGTCCGATGCATCCAAACCAAGTTATAGCATATTTCATCATTCTGGCAATTCCCTTTCCACATCCCCTTGTCCCCAACCCCAGGACCCTCTTATCTTACTTTTTAATTTATCTAGCCCCTATGTTTTCCCTCCTTGGGATCCAAGCTCACCCTTTAAAGACTAGCTTAAAACCTACCTTTTCCCAGGAAGCCATCCATAATTACCCCCCCAGCAGACAAAGAGCTTCTCACCAGCACTGCTACCTCCTGACTTCCTTCCTCACTACATTCGATTGTTCTCTCATTTTCTTTTTTTTTCTTTTTCTTTTTCTTTTTCTTTTTTTTTTTGCGGGGCAATGGGGGTTAAGTGACTTGCCCAGGGTCACACAGCTAGTAAGTGTTAAGTGTCTGAGGCTGGATTTGAACTCAGGTACTCCTGGATCCAGGGCCAGCGCTTTAACCACTGCGCCATCTAGCTGCCCCTGTTCTCTCATTTTCATTTCCTTTGTCTAAATCCAGTGTCACTGATCAGAATAGGGCCCCCCGAGGGCAGGGAATATATAACCTTTAAAAGAACATTTCTCAAACTTTTTGATCTCAGGACTCCTTTACAATCTTTTTTTTTTTTTTTTTTTTTTTTTTGGTGAAGCAATTGGGGTTAAGTGACTTTCCCAGGGTCACATAGCTAGTATATGTCAAGTGTCTGAGACTGGATTTGAACTCAGGTCCTCCTGACTCTCTGGCTGGCCCTTTACTATCTTTTTTTTTTTTTTTTTGGTGAGGCAATTGGAGTTAAGTGACTTGCCCAGGGTCACACAGCTAGTAAGTGTTAAGTATCTGAGGCCGGATTTGAACTCAGGTCCTCCTGAATCCAAGGCTGGTGCTCTATCCACTACACCACCTAGCTGCCCCCGGCTCTTTACAATCTTAACAATTATTGAGGACCCTCCAAGAATTTTTGTTTTATGTGGGTTGTATTTATCAATATTTACTGGATTGGAAATGGAAACATCAGAATTATTATAAAGATAGTTTTGATCTTGGGGACTCCCTGAGAAAGTTCCAGGCTCTGCTAGGGGTCTATGGCACTACACTTTGAGAACTGCTGCCCCAAAAGATAAACAATTCCTTAACCAATTCTTGGTTGGAAGAGGAATGACCCTTTACCTCCCAAAGTGACAAACTTATAAAAGGGACAGGTTTTTTTTTTTTTTTTTTACAGGGCAATGAGGGTTAAGTGACTTGCCCAGGGTCACACAGCTAGTAAGTGTCAAGTGTCTGAGACCAGATTTGGACTCAGGTCCTCCTGAATCCAGGGCCGGTGCTTTATCCACTGCTCTACCTAGTTGCCCCATATAAGGGACAAATTAATCCATGCTCACTTGCCAATGGGAGAGGGTTAGGGTGACACTGCCCATAGGACTGTCCTTCACTCCTCAAAGGTGTATCTTCACATGGGCATAGGAGCTTTCTGGAGACATAGCCCCTGTCTAACCCAATTCATTCTACCCCCTCTCCTTCCATCCCAGTCTCAGTCTTACTCCCCTTCCCTGTCCCTGGACGACATTCAAGTTTCAACTGAGGCTAGAGCTGGAAGCAGCCCACGGTAAGATCCTAGTGGCTCATGATTTATTCCCACCCCTGGGGGGCTGACTTATTTATTCCAAATTGATTTTCCGACTCAGCTGGAACATAACCACAGAAGACTCAGTTGGGTGGAGAGGACTACTCTGGCTTTCCCCCCAGGAGGTCAGAGGTAGAATTACAGGGAAAAAGGAGAGCAAAGAGAAATTCACTCCACGATGAGCCGCTGGGCTCCCTCCATGGCTCCCCACCTGGCCCTACCATGTATCACTGGGGCACCTTCCCTTCCTCTAAAGTCTATCTCCTTCATAGAATTCTAGGTCCACAAAAGACCTTAGGATACAGAACATAACACAAAAGAGAGTTGGAAACAAGCTTACAACATAGGACTGGGAGGGAATCTTAGAACATAAGACTATGAGAGCTAGGAGGATTAAGAACCATGGAATCTAGAACATGAAATATTAAGAGCTGGAGGGAACTTTATAATATAGAACAAAGAATGTCAGAGAGAAGCAAACAGACATAATTGATCCAACCCATTGACTTTACAGGTGAGGAACCTGAGGTTCAGAGAATTGAAAGGATTTGACCAAAGTCACTTTAAGACCCAGACTGGAACTTCAAGGGCAGGACCCCTGAATACTAGGGTCCCCTTTGGTGTGGCTCATGCCTCTTGAAGGCAGGGGCCGCATCCCTCTCTTCAGACCAGGAGCTTGTTGAGGGCAGGGGCCATAGTTTCCCCCTCAGAACATTTCTTTTGAACCCCAAGCATAATGAGGAGAAAGCAGACCCAGTGTTATAGCAGAAATGGGGCTGGGTTTGGGTTCGAGGCCCAACTTTGCCATTTGCTAGCTGTGTGAATTGGGATCAAGTGACTTGCCCAGGGTCACACAGCTAGTAAGTGTCAAGTGTCTGAGGCCACATTTGAACTCAGATCTTCCTGAATCTAGGGCCAGTGCTCTTTTCACCTGGCTGCCCCTGGACCTCAGTTTCTTTATCTGTAAAATGAGAGGAAGTGGACTAGATGCTTTCTCGGTTCTTTCTAGGTCTATAGCCTGAGATGACATCTATCAGATATTCTCTGGAGTTTCTGAGGGGAGGAGAAGCACTTTGGCAGGAAGCCAGGCCACTGATCAGAGTTGGGGTGGATTGAACTCCAGGGGTGATAGAGGGGTGTCACCGAGGTCAGGGTCCAGTCTCAATCCCACCTATTCCATTGTAGGGAGCCCCAGGACTCCCTGCCCAGTCCTCAGACTCAACTCTATCTTGAGCTGAGCTGGGGCTCCCAGGCCCTTGATGTGGGTTGAGTGGGGGATTACCAAGCCCCATTCCCCTCCTCCACCAACTTTAGGGAAGGGAAACATTTACCTTGGCCCAGCCCAGGGCTATAAATTAGAAAATCAGCAATCCCTTCCCAGTGCTCCCAGGGGGAGGTTGGAAGTAGAGGCTAGCAGCCCCCTTCCCTTACCCCTAGCTCTAAAGCATGGGGGTCCCATTCCTTTCCTTCCAAACAATTAGCTACCATTTCTATGGTATTTTATATCTTTAAAGTGCTTTTCTTACAACCACCCTGTGACAAGTAAGTAGTGCAAATATGACAATATGACTTACTGAGATCAGTTATACAGCTAGTGACTCAACCAATCTTCTTCAGTTTTTTGTTTTGTTTTGTTTTTGCAGGACAATGGGGGTTAATTGACTTGCCCAGGGTCACGCAGCTAGTAAATGTCAAGTATCTGAGGCTGGATTTGAACTCAGGTCCTCCTGAATCCAGGGCCGGTGCTTTATCCACTGCGCCACCTAGCTGCCCCCTCAACCAATCTTCTTATACCAAGTTCAGAAGTTAAATGAGTCACCTTACTCCCAGCTCAAGGTTCTTTCTCCTCCTCTCTGGTTCTCCCCTCCTCTCCCTCTCCCTCTCCCCTATTCTTTTCTGCCTCTCCTCTCCCCTCCCTTCCCTTCCCCTCCCTACATTTTCCCTGATCTTCAGGGAAGGCCACTGAGCCCAGGCCCAGTCCCTCTTCTCCCATACTTTAGAAGAAGCTGACAATATCTCCTGCCATTCCTAAGATCCTGGAGAGGGGGATCTCCAGTCAAAAAGTGCTCTATCGGGGGCAGCTAGGTGACACAGTGGATAAAGCATTGGCCCTGGATTCAGGAGGACCTGAGTTCAAATCCAGCATCAGACACTTAGTAGCTGTGTGACTCTGGGCAAGTCACTTAACCCTCATTGCCCTGCAAAAAAAAAAAAAAAAATTGCTCTATCCCTCTCCTATGGTGAGCAGATTCCTGCCTCTTCCTCTCCCAATGCTGGTGATGCAGAATCCTCAGCTACCTAAGCTAGCCTCTCCACCCCCTTTTTGCTATCATTTCCCTAGCTCTCATACCTATCTGTGTCTGCCCTACCCCTCCCAAACCCGAATTCGGCTCTGCTCATCTCTTCCCTTGTGATCTCTGGAACTCCCAGTCTACAATTAACCAGCTGCCTTTGATCGAAGACTTCTGCTCCATCTTCCTCCATTTTATAGAACTCATGGAGACCCAGCTGGGATTCTGCTAGACGACACTGAATACAGACCATCTTTTCTATCAATGGCTGGAGCTTCTGCGCTTAATGCTAGTGCCGTCACTCTGAGATTACATCCAATGTATCCCATATGTATCTTTTTTTTTTTTTTTAGTTAGAATAAGGTGGTAGTTTATTTAGGGGCAAGGGAAGGGAAGGGGGGGAAGGGAAACCATGAAAGAAATCCTTGGACTTCTCATGGGGAGATAGGCACAAAGCACATGGCTCAGAGGTACCAATCTCTGCGAGCAGGAGAATGGCAGGTACTTTTATAGAGGACTGATGGGGGAGGGGTGAACATTTGACTGTGGAAAGTTCCTTTAGTGAGGGAGGATCATCCCCCACTGGCAGTGACTGAAGGAATTGGGTCAGGGGTGGCTATGGATCTCTCTTCAGGACACAAAGGCCACAGCCACACCCAAATTTATCTCCCCAGGAATAAGGGAGACCAGAATGAAGGGTGGAGGTCCCAAAGCTAGCTCAGTCCAAACTGGTTCCACTTATCTCTCTAGGCATATCTGTCCTCTGGTTTAGTTTCTTCAAGGAGAAGAGTCCTTGATGTGCCCCAGAGAATTTCTTGGGTGCTCTGCGCTCCATGACATTTCCACACTTCTCTATATATAAGGAAAGGGAATGAAGATTCTTCTAAAACTGCTTCATGCTGACCGGGTCGAAGAAATCATGGCACAAGGGAGGGGGAGGGGAGAGAAGTAGAGAAGGCCTGGAATGCACAGAGCTGTGAGGGGCCCAGAGAATCCAGAGGGTAGGAGGCAACACATAGGCACAATGGGTATCTGCCACGAATCCTTGAGCCTCCTCCAGGTTTTGTGTGCCAAGCGTGGTCCAGGCATCTGCTTGAGCTTTCAGCAAGGGAGGGAGACTCAGGCTGCCCTCTGCTCTCACGTGGAAGCTGACCCTCTCTCTACCTCTCTGTGACTCGAACGAGAGGGTGAGTCAGGTGGGAGAGGGACAAAGGAAACCCAGAAGGGAGGTTCCCACCCACCAGTTTTGTGTGCTAAGAGGAAAGAGGAAATTCCTGTGTCCCTTCAGATGTTCAGGTGCCAAAATGTAATGGGGGGAAAATGGGGTACAGTTTTGGTTAGGGGTTGGGGTTCTTAGTAATTCCCCTTTAAAGAATTACACCCTCTTGCACACAAAAGTAGTTAGAATAAGGTGGTAGTTTATTTAGGGGCAAGGGAAGGGAAGGAGGGGGAAGGGAAAGAAATCTTTGGACTTCTCATGGAGAGATAGGCACAAAGCATGTGGCTCAGAGGTACCAATCTCTTTGAGCTGGAGAATGGCAGGTACTTTTAATTTTTAAGGCATTGTTTTCTTCAGTGAGATTATGAACCTTTTTTTCCATTTGGCCAGATGCATGTTTTAAGGCATTGTTTTCTTCAGTGAAATTATGCACTTTTTTTTCCATTTGGCCAGATGAATTTTTTAAGGAATGGTTTTCTGCAGTCAATCTTTGTGCTTCCTTTTCCAAGCTGCTGATTCTTTTTTCATAGTTTTCTTGTTTTGCTTTCATTTCTCTTCCCATTTTTTCTTCTACCTCTCTCAATTGATTTTTGAAATCCTTTTTGAGCTCTTCCAGGAAGGCTTTTTGTTCTTGAGACCAATTCACCTTCCCTCCTGAGGCTTCACATGTAGGCAATTTGAGGGTATTGTCCTCATCTGAGTTTGCGTTGGCTTCTTCCCTATTGATACAGAAGCTCTCAATGGAGAGGGCTCTTTTTTGCTTCTTACTCATTATTGCAGCTAATTTATTTATTTTTTAAGTTGAGGTCTGCTCTGGGGGCACTAGGGTCCCTGTTTTGGGCTTCTTGTGCAGGGGTTATAGGTGCTGTGTGACCAGCTTTTTACTCTGAGGCCTTTATAGTGTGCGCCGTTCGCCCCCCCGCACTTCCTGTCTAAGTGCGCTGTGTCTGTGTGCCTGGTCGCACCTATCCTGTTTGTGGACCTACCGCTGGCAACTTGCCCTCTCGGCTGGTGCAGGTAGGTTTTTCCACTGTCCTTCTTGGCCATCAGATTTTTGAGCCAGGTTCCAGGGGCCTCAGTTGTTCGGCTGTGGCCCGCAGCTCCTGCTGACTTTCCCCGACCCCCTCGGCGCTGGGTTGCTGCCCTGCGCTGGGTCTCCCTTTTGCCCGAGTCAGACCGACCTTTTCCTGAAGTCTTCTAAATTATCTCTGGTTGGAAGACTGTGTCTCTCTGTCTCTTTGCAGGTTCTGTAGTTTCAGAATCCATCCAGAGGTTTGATTTAATGTTCTTTTTGAGGGAACAGAAGGAGAGCTCAGGCAGCTTGCTGTTTCCTCTCGGCCATCTTGGCTCCGCCCCCCCCCCCATATGTATCTAATCTGTACATAGTTGTTTCCATGTTGTCTCTCCCATTAGACCGTGAGCTCCTCAAGGACTGGAACTGTGTTTTTTCCTTCATTTGTATCCTCACTGCTCAGCGGTTATACAATAAGTGCTTCTTGACTTGACTTGTCCTGGCTCCCAACCCACTGGTCCTGGAAGAGACGGGATTCTCCTTTTCCTCCTCTGCCATTTTCAGACCCATCTCTGCTGCCACCAGTCTATAAAATTTCTTCAGAGGTTCACTCTGTCTTATGGCATTATTTGGAGGTATGTGGACGGATCCCGGGGAGCTCCAAAAGTTATAGCTTTTCTTCCGCCATCTTGGCTCTGCCCCCACACCCAGGGGTTCACTCTGTCTGAAGATCACCCCTATCCAGATCCTGGCAGCAGTTGCCTCCCTGTTGTTGTTTGTCCTTCATTCTCGAAGAGGACCAATGACATTAGGAGGGTGATATCTTGACTTGCTCGTGTATTGGATTTGAGTGAGGCAGAGCAGCACAAAACCATCAGCCCCAGTCTCTCCTTCACAGTCATTTAAGTTCAATTCCAGAATGTTTCTTCTTTCCTCAAGCCTCCCACACCATCGCTCCCCATGAACAGAGGAATTTGTGCTCTACTGAGGCAATTGAGGCCATTTTTCTGTAAGCTTCCTCTTCTCTTCTCCTTTATGTTTCAAAACCCCTTGACAGCCCCTCCCCTCCCTCAATTTTCTCCTCCTCTTTTACTTGTACTCTTTATCTTATCCTTTTCCACCTACTCCAGTGGATTATCTCTGCAATCATTCCCTCTCCCCCAAATATTTAATTTTTCCCTCTCTACTGGCTCCTTCCTTGATGCCTAAGAACATGCCCAAGTTTCCTAGTCCTTAAGCACCCAAAATTCTCACTTGACCCCACTATTCCCTCAAGTTATCCTCCTAGATTTCTTTTTCCTTTCTCAACTACAATCCCAGAAAAGAGTATCGACATGCCATGCCAACACACGTTCTCTTTTCTCTCATCTCTGTAATCTGGCTTCTGACCTCCCTGCTCAAAAGAAAGAGTTATCTACAAACTCATCAATGATCTCTTAGTGGTTAAATCCAATGACCAATGGTTAAATTAGTTTTTATCCTTCTTGACATCTTTGGAACATTTGACACTGCTGATCATCTTTTCTTGGAGACTCTGTTTCCTCTTTGGGTTGTCTTGATCCTACTTATTCTTTCTACACCTACCTCTCTAACTAATCCTTCTTAGCCTACTATATTGGATCATTCTCCAAAGCCTGTCCCCTAACTATAGGAATTCCTCAGGACTCTTTCCTGACCCCTCTTTTCTTGTCTCTCTAACCCTTATCTCTCAGTGATATTATTAATTCCCACGAGTTCAGTGATCATCCCTATGCAGAAGACTCCCAAATCTGTAGGTCTCTCTCTTGGGCTCTAGTCCCTCATAAATACTTGTGGTTTTGGCAGTTCAAATTCAACATACTCAATAGAGAACTCATTATCTTTTCCTCCAAACCCATGCTGCTTCCTACCTTCTTTCTCTGTTGAGGGTACCACTATCCTTCTAGTTACTAGGGGTTATAATCTTGGAGTCATCCTTGACTCTTGCCTTTCCATTAGCCCCCATTTCCAAGCAGTTGCCAATTTACAACAATGCTGACTTCACAGCATCTTGAGTTCATGCTCTTCTCCTCACTCACAAGTCGACCCCTGCCCCAGTTCAGACCTTCTTCACCTATTTCCTGGATTATTGCAATACACTCC
Source organism: Dromiciops gliroides (assembly GCF_019393635.1). Taxonomy (NCBI): domain Eukaryota; kingdom Metazoa; phylum Chordata; class Mammalia; order Microbiotheria; family Microbiotheriidae; genus Dromiciops; species Dromiciops gliroides. The sequence continues at coordinate 669,256,004 of NC_057861.1, forward strand.
AAATTGATCTTCTTGCCTCCAACCTCAATCAATCAATCAATCAATCAATCAATCAATCAATCAATCAATCTCTCTCTGTGTCTCTGTCTTTGTCTTTGTCTCTGTGTCTCTGTTTCTGTCTCTGTCTCTGTCCGTCTATGTCTCTGTCTGTCTGTCTGTCTGTCTGTCTCTCTATATATATAATTTGGAGGCAATTGGGGTTAAGTAACTTGCCAAGGTTCACACAACTAATAGTATCTGAGATCAGATTTCAACTCAGGTCCTCCTGACTCCAAGGCCATTGTGCCACTCCACTGTGCCACCCCGCTGCTCCCTACATGAATATTTTTGTGATCCAAATCTTCAGCTGCTAGTGTCCTTTAAAATACTTGATATTTGTAACATAAGTTGTACGTAAATGTTTAACAACTGGCTCTCTCAAAATAAATATACCTAGCACACTTTTAAAAGTTTAATCTATATTATTAACATTTTCTTCATTACTTTCTTAATTTTAGAGATCAAGAAATCAATAAATCAAGCCCTGATTTGTGACTTTGGTTGATTCCTGAGATAGAAACGTTCACACTGAAAATTTAAAAATTGACTCTATCGTGATGTGATACTGCTACGAGTAGACCCTGAGTAGGTTCTCTCCCCCTTCCCCAAACCACCATCAGTAAATATAATCACAGAAGGCCCAGGGAAATATAATTAGTATTAGGGAGTTTCACTCCTCAGCTCAGTTGACATAGTTATAGAATCAATGAATAGAACAACAGGTCTAGAATGTTATCACAAAGCAGTAGGTTTCAAGGAAACTTGCTATAATTTAGGGGAAAGGTTTGTAGTCTGTATTAGTCACAGCAGGGAACCTCTGAAGGGGTGTTGTATATATGTTAGAAAGGAGCTGGATCACAGAGGGCCTCGAATGTCAGGTTAAGACATCTGTATCTCATCCCATCGGTACTAGGGAGCCACAGAGAGTTTTTTGAGTAGGACAGGGACCCCACCAGAGTTGTGAATTAGGAGGCTTACTCCAGCAGTGTTTGAAGAAGGGACTGGTTCCCAGAGAGGCCAGAGTTAGGGAGAACAGCTAAAAGGTTCGTGTAACTACAATTATAACACAGCCCAAGGCAGAGAGGTAATAATAATAATAATAATTAGCATTTATGTAGTACTTTAAAAGTTTGCCAAGCTCTTCTTATCTAAATAGGATGGTTCTGGGATCCCCCTGCTGATCCCCCACTGGTGTTCTGAGCTCCTAGTCTGTGGGGGAGGGAGATACACCCAGATTCTGCTCTCTGAGCACCCTTGGGTCTGTCAGCAGGAAGGCCCTGGAGGGGAGGGAGGGGAAGGACAAATAGCCCCTGCCCTTGGGGAACCTCTAACCCGAGGGGGAGATGGTTCTGACCTTTCTGGAAATCCCTTGCCTTCTGGATCCCTTGCCTTCAGAGAGTTCTCTGAGGGAGAACTTTGAGAGGGGAAACAAGACATAATCATCATCATTACTAATAATTATATAGAATTTTAATTTTCACAAAATGCTTTACATGTCATCTTTTTTTTATAACTGTGAAGTAGGGGCCATTATTTAAAAATTTTTTTCCCCATATAAATATTTTATTATTTTCCAGTGGGGCCATTATTATTCCCATCTTAAAGATGAGGAAACTGAGGCTGAGAGGGTAAGACACTTGTTCATGGTCATGCAATTAATACCTATGTGAGGCAGAATTTGAACTCGTCTTCTTGACTCCATGTCTCCAGTGCTCTATCCACTAGGCCACCTAGCTGCCTCAGTATGGGGAATCAAGAGTAAATCATGACACAAGCATGTGTATGGAAAGGGAACTGGTGGGTTGATTGAATTTGAAAGGCTTCCCTGTGAAGGTATTATTGCTCTCTTTGGAGCAGAAGAGAGGGAGGGATGAGGGGTTGGAAATTAATTAGTGCTGTCCAAAACTCAAAGAATCACCAGGACTTTGATTCTCCCCCATTGTGGCCATATGAATGAAGTGGTGGCTTGGGGATGAGAATTTGAAAAAGCTTAAAGTCTTAGTGTGAGCAGGGGCGAGGACCCCAACTCAGATGTCTCCTCTGTTATTTCCTACTGTGTCCCCTTCAGCTCCTCCCAGTGGCTCCCACCCCTTTAGCCCCTGCCATGCCATGGCCTCATAGCCTACGCCCCACACCACAACTCAGTTCCCTCGCTCCTGTGGGGAGCAGACTATGGGCTCTGAGCCTATAACCCAAGCTAGGCCTGCCCAGGCCCTGTGGTCTGGCCCCTGCTTCAAAGGATGGGCGGGGTTCTGCCCGGCCACAGCCCCCACCGAAACCCCTAGGCTGGGCACAAGGGTGGTGGTAGGGGGATTCTCTGGAAATACAGCCCTCCCAGGAGAATGGGGGTGGGGGTAGGGCAGGGAAGAAGGCCTGAGGCCTCTTTGTTCTTCCTTAAGGAGGACAGAGCCCTCCAACTCACCGAAGTCCAGACAGGCTTGCTCTGTCTGTCTCTTTCTCATTCTCTGTCTCTCCCTGACTTTGTCTATCTCTTGAATCCTTTATTTTTGCCTCTTTTCCCTTCTCCTTTTCTTCTGTCCTTCTTTCTCTCTTCTCCTTCAACTTTTCCTTTTTATTTTTCCATTGTTTCATTTCTTCCATACTGCTATATTCTGTCCTATTTTTCTATCTTGTTTTTCTTAATGTTATTCAAAAAGGTTTCATCGATTCCTTCTTTTCTGTATAGCCTAATCGTTTTTTAAAATTTCCCTCACAGTGCTGCCCCTTCTCCCTGCCCCTCAACCTTCTCTTGTAACAAAAAAAGGAGTCCAGCAAAATAGACCGGGCCAAAGGGACTGCATCTGACAGCAGATGCAACTTGTTGTTCAGTCATGTCTGATTCTTTATGACCCCATTTAGGATTTTCTGGGCAAAGATACTGGAGTGGTTTGCCATTTCCTTCTCCTGCTCATTTTACAGATGAGAAAACTGAGGCAAACAGAGTGAAGTGACTTGCCCAGGGTCACACAACTAGCACGTGTCTGAGGCCAGATTTGAACTCAGGAGGATGAGTCTTCCTGATTCCAAGCAAGGTGCTCTGTGCACCATGGTGCTACCTAGTAGAACTTTATACCAATAATCCCCCACTTCTCTACTGAGAGGCATGAAGTATGTCTCTTCATCTGTCTGTCGTCTATGACCCAGGTTATTTCCTTTATTTTTTATATTTCTAAAATACACTTTATTTTCTTCAATCTTTCTTGATTTCTCTGCTCCCATCCCTCTGTTTCTCTGATAGAGGACTCACAAAATCAGGATTCAAATCTCAGCTATGCTGCTCATTTCATGTGTGACTTTGAGTAAGTCATTTCTCCTTTCTCAGCCCGACTTTCCTCATCAGTAAAATAAGAAGGCTGTAAAAATGTTCTCTAAGGTCTTCTTTCCAAATTATAAATTCTATAAGCCTAGTGCCTCTCTGTCTCTGTCTCTATCTCTCACAAACACACACATACACACACACACATTCTCTCTGTCTCCATCTCTTTCTCTAATTTTTCTGTCTTTGTCAGCCTCTCTGTCTCTGGATTTGTTTTCCTTCTCTGTCTCTGTCTGTCTCTGGTTGGCTGGCTGTCCTTGTCTCTTTCTTCTATCTATATCTTCCCTTCCCTATAACATTTGCTTCCCCAAAGATAAAGCTTCTCTTTAGCACTAACTCCATCTGAGTGAGGACCATGAACAAACCCTCCATAAGCCCATTTCTCCTTCCAATACCCTTCTGCAGATCTGGGACTATTTTCCTTGGTCCCTGGGCCTGCCTGCCTCCCCCTGCCCTGAGCCTGGTGCGGGGGGAGGTCAATGTGAAATGACAGAGGGGGATGAGGTTGGGCATTTGCCTAGGAGCCCCTGGCTTGGCCCCTCATCATCCCCCCTTCTCTCCCCTCCCCATCAGGCTGTGGTTGGGGCCTCACTTATAGACATTGCTCCCTGTGGGCAAAGCCCCAGCCCCCAAACACTGGAGTAGGATTACTGCCGGCTGCTTTCAAGAGGGAGCCTGGAATGGCTTCCTTCTCCCTCTTTGCCCATTGCATTCCTACCCATTCTTTAAAATGCAGGGCAAAAGTCCAGCTCCTTTAGTAAGGCCCCCCACCCGCCCCAATCTTTGTATCACTTCTCTCTGAGAAGAGACTTATATTCAGTATATGATGTCAATTAAAACACATCACCCAATGGATGAGTGGTCAAAGTATATGAACAAGCTTCTCAAAGGGGTGCAAGCTATTGACAACTATATGAAAGTCTATTCCAAGTCACTAGCAAGAAAACTTTAATTTAAAACAACTCTGAGGTTCTACCTCACACCCAACATTTAGAAAATTTAACAACCGAACAGTCAATGCTGGAGGCATTATGGAAAGATGAGAACAGTAATAGACTGTTGGCAGATCTGTGAACTATTCTAACCATTCAGGAAAAGAATTTGAAATTATGTTAAGAAAATGATTAGCATTTCCATCCCTTCTGACCCCCTGTTAGTCACATACTTGAAGGAGGTCAAAGATAGATCAAAAGGTTCCATATACATCAAAATATTCATAGCAGCTATTTTTGTTGTAGCAAAAAACTAGAAACAAAGTAGAGAGATCCAGCAATGGCTAAAGAAATTGTGTTGTAAGAATGTAATGAAAAATTATTGCCCCTTGATTAATGTAAAAAACACAGACAAGGGGCAGCTAGGTGGCGCAGTGGATAGAGCACTGGCCCTGGATTCAGTAGTACCTGAGTTCAAATCCAGCCTCAGACACTTAACACTTACTAGCTGTGTGACCCTGGGCAAGTCACTTAACCCCAATTGCCTCACTAAAAAAAAAAAAATTAAAAAAACAAAACAAAACACAGACAAGCATGAGAAGACTTATATGAACTGATGCAATGTAAAGTAAGCAGAACCAGGAAGCAATAAACACAATGACTTCATGAATGCAAATGGAAAGAACAGCAATAACAAAAATCAAAACTGAATTTTATGTGACTGTCATAACCAAGCTTCTTTTCAAAGAAAATGTAGGCGAGTCTACCTCCTTCTCTTCTCTAAAGAGGTGAAGCACCATAAGTATGGAACATTGCATACATACATACATACATATGTAGATATAGATATAGACACATATATACATAAACATACATATGCATATATGTGTCTATCTTAATCTCTATCTATCCATCTAACTATCTATCACTAGACTTAATTGATGTCAAAAGAGAAAACCAATGTAAGGAGAAATTCCCCAACAATGAGTTTGTTAGTTTTATTGAATTGCTTTCTTTCTCTTTTTACTTTATTTTATTTTTTGATTCAAGGGATGGTTCTCTGGGTTGGAAAATGGGGAAGAATATATTTGGAAATAAAAGTAATATTTTAAAAAATATATCAGTTTTTTAAAAAGGAAGCCTTCCTAATACTTCTGAACCCCAGGGGCAGCTAAGTGGCACAGTGGATAAAGCACCAGTCTTGGATTTAGAAGGGCCTGAGTTCAAATCCTGCTTCAGACACTTGACACTTAGAAGCTGTGTGACCCTGGCAAGTCACTTAACTCTCATTGCCCTGCAAACAAAACAAAACAAAAAAATATTTCTGGTTCCTAAGCACCTTCCCCCTTGGACCTTATACATATCGAATTTTGTTAAGGCCTCTTTTATGTACTTACGGAGTATTGGCTGTGTTGTCATTTTATCACCAATAGGATGGGGGGAGGCATAGCTAGGTAGCTGTGCTTCTGAAAAAAGATCTGGGGGGGGGTGTCTTAGTAGACTACAGGCTTAATTGGAATCAGCAGTATGATTATCCCTAGGGGTATGGCAGCCAAAAAAGCTGAGATATTGGAGATGTGGTAGCTGACATAGAGTATTCGGAACAAGGGAGATGGATAGTCTTGCTTAAGACTGCCTTCATCTGCCCACATTTGTTGTATTGTGTTAAATTCTGGATGCCATATTTTAGGCAGAAGATTGATTAACTGGAGAGTGTTCAGAGGTATGGCGGCCTGGATAGTCAAGAATCTCAAGATCATCCCATATGAGAGATCAGTTGAGGGAAATGGAGGCATATTTAGATTGGAGAAGAAAATACTTGCTGCATGGGAGGCATGGGAGCTGTTTTCAAGTATTCTAAGGACTGTATTTCCCTGTATGAAGGAAAATGTCCAAGATTAAAGTTGTCCAAAATGTGGAACTGATTGTCTCAAAAGGTAGTGAGTTCCCCATCACTAGAGGTCTTCAAATGGAGGTTGAATGGCCGTCCCTTAGAGATGTTGTGGAGAAGATTCTTGCTTGTAGTTGGACTGTCTGGTAACTGAGGTTCTTTCCAATCCTGAGTCTCTGATGCTGAGGCTGGATCATGGTTATCTGTACAAAGTAGATTTTTAATAAAACTTTACTGAATGAACAGTGATAATCTGACATTTATATACCGCTCTAAGGCTTAGAAGGTCCCCGCTTTATATATACACACACATATAGTTTCAATGTGTGGTGGATGCTGTAGGCAATAACCCTATCAAACATCAGCAAGCTCACCTCCCTCATCTTACAAAAGAGGAAACAGAGGGAAAGGTCACAGCTGGCTCAGGCAGCAGGTTTGAGCTGAATTTTCATCATATTGGATACAGCCGCAGTCTAATGTATCAGGGGAAACCCTAACAATGGGAGAAATAAATTGGGGGTTATTCATGCCATGCCCCCTGCTAATATTGACTTGGATCTATCTATCTATCTATCTATCTATCTATCTATCTATCTATCTATCTATCTATCTACATATATATATATGTATATTTTGCAGGGCAATGAGGGTTAAGTGACTTGCCCAGGGTCACACAGCTAGTAAGTGTCAAGTGTCTGAGGCTGGATTTGAACTCAGCTCCTCCTGAATCCAGGGCTGGTGCTCTATTCACTGCACCACCCAGCTGCCCCTTGGCGATATTTTTTACAGCATCCCTCCCCCCGCCATTCTCCCATCCCCCATTTCTTCTTATGACAACTTCCTCCTATCCATCGAGGTCCCTTCTAGCTCTATGATCTCACGACCACATTGCCATATTTACCAGCATTCAATCTGCACACATTGATTCAGAGGCACAAGCTTTATATATTCATGGTACCCTTTTCAACCCAGAGAGGGCCTGGTCCTCCCCTGAGTCCAGAAAGGATAACGCTCACTGAGCAGGAGGCCCGGTCCTCTCCATCCTGCCCAATCCCCGCCACTTCTGCCAGCCTGTCCCACAGCCCCTTGCCTCCCACTCTGCCGGAAATGACCCTTCAGTTCCTTAAGAGATAACTCCTGGGTCAATGTCTCCCACTCCCATGTTCTCCCTCCCAGGCACTGACCCTTGTTCCCTACATTCCTTCTGGGAGGAGGCAGTGGGGCTGGGGAGAGGCAAGGGTGTTTGAAGGCAGAGGGGCCTGTGTGGTTTCTCTGCACAATGCTCAGGCTCCTGATCCCTGCTCTTTGGCTCCAGGCCCGGGTGCATCTGGAGAGCAGCTTCCCCTTTCCCCCTTCCTGCCTCTCACCAGCCCCATCCCTGGGCCCCCAACTGCCTCATCCCCTTTGGAGCCCAAGGAAGATGGAACCCAGGCAGGCTGCCATTAACAGCACAATGCTCTTTTCTGTGCAGCCTTTATCCGTGGTGCTCCCCCCCCCCCCCGGGCCTAGACTTTGAGGTTTTCCCACGAAAAGCCACCTAATACACTTACTGTCCTTGTCCCTGTGCAAGGGAAGGCTCCCAGCTCAATATAATGGAAAGGGCTTGGGACAAGGAGTTAGGAGACCTAGGATCTTGTCATAACTCATTTCATGACCTTGGCCGAGTCTCTAAAGCATCATAGAATCAGAACTGGAAGGAACCTTAGACATTATTAGTCTATTTTACAGACTAGGAAACTGAGGTACAGAAAGGGGAAGAGATTTACCTAAAGGGGAGAGATTTACCTAAATGATTCACCCAGGAAGGAGCTGAGCTGGGATCAGATCCAGGCCCTCGGATTGGGAATCAAACATTCTTGGCTCTCTCTGGGTTCACTTTCCCCTCATACAAAAGGCGTGACAGGTGATTTCTAAAGTCCAGCTGAGGTGTTCTAGGGTTTCCCCTAGCTGGATAGAATTCTAGGAGGAGGGTTATGTCCTGGCCACCCAGCCACACTCTCTTACCTGGTATCTCTTTGTGATGTAAACAACATTTGTGAGATGAGGACTCAGTAGTTTGTGACCCAGGTCAGGACTCATTCTCTGGCCAATGTTAGGACAGCACTCTGTCTCTGGCCAGTGTGTATTCAGCTGGCTTTCCTAGATCCATTTTTAGTCCCTGTCTTAACCTGGCACCAAATTGGATTGACCTCTGAATGGGAGTAAAACAATGGGACAAAGGCACAGAATCCCCAGGTAAACACTGGGGCTTAGAGTGGACATCAGACATAAGACGAGGGGGGCGCAATGGAGCAATGACCTGAGGATTCCCCCAGGGGGTCTATTGGAGGGTACTGGGGCTGTTGTGGTGAAAGGAAGAAGCCTATACTATCAGAACTGGAAGGGTCCTTACCTAGGTCACCCCCTTTATTTTTACAAATGGGGAACTGGGGCTCGGAGTTAATGGCAGAGTCAGGGCCCTAACTCATGTCTTCTGGCTCTCAGTCCAGAGCACTTATCAGTAGCTTTGTTTTTCTTTCCTCTCCTGTCCTTCCCCCTCCCGCCCCTGCTCCCTCCCCTTTAATCAATAGTGGCTATTTCCTTCAGCCAGGAAGAGAAGACAAATAGTTTCAGAATAAAGGGTGGAAACCTACAGGCCTGAATAACCCCAATTCCCCTTTCCCTAGTAACCTGGAGCTGGCTGCAGGAATCCAAGAATCAGTTCAAGTGAAAAACAACAACAACGTGGGATTCTAGCTCAATATGAGTCAGCAGCAGGGCAACCAAAAGAGCTAATTCTGTTTTCGGTTCAATTCATTTGATTTCAGTTGGATTCATTTCAGTTGTACTCACCTCCTCCTATGCACAGGGCCCTATTCGGGGGACTGGAGAAGACTGCAAGTTTAGGAAGAAGACCATGGAAGTCAAAATCCAGTAATCTAATAATAGCTCCCATGTGAAGTTTGCAAAGTGCTTACATACATGGCCTCATTCAAGTTTTATATCAGTTCTATAAGGTTGTTGTTGTTGTTATTCCATTTATAAGTGAAGAAAACTAAAGCTGAAGGACATTAGCTGACTGGCCTGGGGTCACACGGCCAGTAAGTATTTGAAATCAGGTATTCCATGACTTCAAGTCCAATGGATTATCTACTATATTACCCTGCAAACATGGACAACTATAACAAAATACACTATAAATGCATCAGAAAAGAGCGAAAATCCTATGGTCAGAGGGAGGAAAGATCATTATCATTTTTTTTTTCCTGAAAGGAGGCATCAAGCAAGGCTCCCTTGAACTGGGCTTTAAAGGATGGGTAGGAATTCATCTGGGGGGGGTGGGGGGGTGGGGCAGCCAGGTGGATCAGTAGATAGAACACAGGCCCTGGAGTCAGGGGGAACCTGAGTTCAAGTCCAGCCTCAGATACTTGACACTTACTAGCTGTGTGACCCTGGGCAAGTCACTTAACCCCAATTGCTTCACCAAAAAAACCCCCTAACAACACCTGGGACATTATGAAATGCAAAATGGATCCTGAGGGTCAGCTAGGTGGCCCAATAGATAATGCACAGGCCCTGGATTCAGGAGGACCTGAGTTCAAATACAGCCTTAGAACTTGACACTTACTAGCTGTGTGACCCTGGGAAAGCCACTTAACCCTTATTGCCCCACCCCCCAAAAATCCTTAGGTCACATTAGCAAAAGTATATTGATCAATATATTGAACCTAAGATTTGGAAGAGAATGTAAGATCCTTGAAGGCAGGGATTGTTTTTCATTTTTGTCTTGGCCCAATGCCTAGCAAAGTATATTGCATGCAGTAGACATTTAATAAATGTTGAATTAAATTTAGTTTCAATCATCTGATCCAGGCCCCTAGTTTACGAGAATCCGTGGGATGGGAAATGACTTTCCAAGGTCACACTGCTGGTAAGTGACAGAGCTGTGATTTGAAGCTGCCGTTCTCAGACTCTCAATTCAGATAATTTTCCACTTCACTAGGAGGGAAAGAACTAATGTGACCTGAGGCTACTCTGAAAACAAAGGTAGGAACATGTCTAGAAGAGAGGAGATGGTTCCTCTGTATTCTGCCTGCAGCAGGCAACATCTGGAGTATTTGATTCAGTCCAGTGTCCAAGTAAGGGACACTGACAAGTTGGAATGCAGCCAGGGGGTGGCTACTAGCATGGTGAAGGACCTAGAGACCATGCCCTGGGGGGATTGTTTGATGGAACTGGAGATATTTAGTCTGGAGAAACGATGACTTAGGGGCCTGTCTTCAAGCATTTATAGGGTTGTCAGGTGGAAGAAGGATAGACTTGTTTTGCTTGGCACCCAGAGGACAGAAGGAAGAGCAAAGGGTAGAAGTTGAGGAGGGTCATTTCAGTGCTATGTCAGGAAAACCAAACAAACAGACAAACTTCCTAATGATTAAAGCTGTACTATAGCGGAATGGGCCGCCTCAGGAACGAGGAATTCCTACCGATGGAAATCTTCAAGAGCATATTGGGGGGGGGGGCAGCTAGGTGGCGCAGTGGATAAAGCACCGGCCCTGGATTCAGGAGTACCTGAGTTCAAATCCAGCCTCAGACACTTGACACTTACTAGCTGTGTGACCCTGGGCAAGTCGCTTAACCCCCATTGCCCTGCCAAAAAAAAAAAAAAAAAGAGCATATTGGAAGACCATTTGTCATGGATGTTACAAACAAAGGTCGCTCTTATTTGTGCGCGGGGTTTGGCTAAAAGGTGTCTGATGTCCCTTGTAATCCTGAGATCCTATAATTCTGTGATTATAAGGAAGCTCAAAGACCATTTTACTCAGATGGATCTGTGATGTCATCAACCCAAGTATTGCCTTCACTGAAACAGATGGTGATCCAGTGAGGCGTGGCCATTGTGTGTGACTCTTGCTTGTATCTTTTTCCTCCAAGATGACCATAGGGTAGTCCATCCAATGTGCTCTCTTCACCTCCTTTGGATATCATGAAAGTAGCAAAGTTTGTCCTTTGCTCATCCTCGGGGTAAGCAAATAGAAAAATGATTTCCAGACGAGAATGAAGAAATTGTTTTAGAAAAGGGAAGTCTAAAAGGATCAAGTACTTACTACTCAGGGGAAAGGGTTTCAGATGGGGCTGTGTCTGGCCCTCATCTCTCTTCCTATTCATCTTCTCTCTCCCTCACTGTGAATAGAAATAAATGTAAGGGAGGCCTCCATTAGACTTTGATGCTACCTCCCAATGATGTGTGAGCTAGGACAATTCCCTCCCCACTTCTTCCCCTCTTCTGATAAGTGAGGAGACTGGCTAGATCATCTTTAAGGTCTCCCATCACCCAGAATCCCTGATGCTAGAGGGCTGTCAGACTTGGAAAGAGGATGGTTGTGGGTTTTTTATCCTTTCCCTCCCTTATGATGTTTTCAAAACAAAACTGGTCAAGGCTGATTTTTGAGAGCCATCCACAAGGGGAGAAAAGATCACGTCCTCTGAGGTTGTTCCCATCCGGAGGATTGTGCAAATAGAAAGACACTGAAGCTCAGAGATACATTGCTGAGGAACCTTGGTCCTACCCTAGAATGGCTTAATGTGAAAAGAAAGACTGGTAATCTTGCCCTCAGTGAGTCTTCCCTCTCAGGGGAGACTCAGCCTGTGGCTCAGGGACCCCAAATCCTATGGCCCCCATGCTACCCTGGTAGCATATGAGACATATATAGGACCACTTAAAAAGCCTTGCTGGCTTAGGCTCCCTGGGAGTTGTGTGGCTCCCCGTCTTGTGGCTTCCCCTCCCCACCCTAGGCTTGAAGGGAGGCTGTGGTGGGAGCTAAGTGCCTCTCTAGCCCCTCCCCACACATGGTGGACAGCTTCCCCCAAGCCTCTCTCCATCCTCCTTCTTTAGAACCCACGGACTGTAATTACTCCTAATGCAGTTTGGGGTCAGAAACCACTGTGAGTAAGAATCCTTTCAGGCTATTTCCAGATCGATAGGGAACAGAGGAGCTGAGCGGAAGAGTTCAGTCTCCCTGCCAGCCCAGGTCCTCTTCCCTCTCCCCAGCCCCCTCACATTGACCTTGGAATCCAGAGAGAGGGCATCGATTGCTTTCTCTTCAACACAAGTGTAATGCACATATGTATACACACACACAGAAGCATGCACGTACATGGCTGTATACAGTCTAGATGAACACACCCATTTCCAGGGGCTATAGTCATGTTGTATGACCAGGGTTATGGGTCACCCTCTCTTTGGGCCTCACTTCTTTCCTCTGAGTCCATCTACAGGGCATGTCTTGAGAAGTCCACTCGAGCTCCTGTGGACAAGCAGACAGACCAAGAAGCACGCCCCCTCTGTCCTTTTGCTGACAACCAACCCCATTTCTTCCTGGACTTCTCAATGACAGCTAACAGCACAGACAGGAAAGCTCTTTTCCTAGCCCAAATTTGAGTCCTTATTCTGATCGTGGCCTGAAGTCTCACTTGGCCCAAAGACAAGCCCCAACCATGTTCTATTTAATAAAACTCTGCCGGACGAATGTTTAAGAACTTACTATCTTCATGGTACTGTGCTAAGGGGTATATGGGGTGTTCAGGGAGGACGAGCACTTCTGGTGAGGGCTGCTTATCCACCTTTGGTGTCCACCTGGCACCCAATTCTCACCTGTGTCTCCAAGAAGCTGTAGTATACACAATAGCCACACCCTGATAAAACCGTCTTGGCAAATGGGCTAAACCAGGTCGAGGGTAGCTGAGGAACCTCAGACCAGTCAGTGAGTTGGGAGATATCTACCTCAAGCATGTGAAGACTTCCCTGGTGGAATGGGCAGATTAAAATAATTTGTTCCAATGGCCATGAAGGCAGCTGAAGCAGGCACTATGGAATGCTTAGAGCTTGGTCAGACGCTGAAGATTCCAAGGTCATCCGCTGCTTCCATCGCTACTTTTGTCCTGCCACTAGACTTTGATGACTCTGGAAGAGAGAGTGAGGCCAACAACTTTGGGCAACTCTGCCTCACTCAAACCCAATTCATGCAAAAGTCAAGATGTCATCACCCTGTGATGTTATTGGTCCTCTTCAAAAATGAAGGACGAACAACAACGATGCTAAGGAGCTCCAGAGATACACAGACAAAAACAGCACAGTTTTGGCCTTCAAAGAGCTTATCTTCCAATTTACTGAGAGCCCTAAACCCCTGTCACTGTCTGACCCTCAATTCTGGCCAATGATTTCACCAGTTCTGGGCAAATGTTGGTTGACTCTTGGTAAATCTTAAGGATGGGACTTCAGACTCCTTTCTGAATTATTTAAGGGTCATCTTGGAGATAAGGATGGGGGAAGTTTCTTGGGGCCAGGACTCAAGTGGCCCTACAAACCTGGTGTCCCTGTTAGACTTCCCAGAACAACATCTCCCAGAACAAACCTGGTTTTTTGGCTATCCAACCACTGAGATGAAGGGTAGGGGAGAAAGGGAGAGGAGAGGCCAGGGACAAAGGGAAGGTTAAGCCCCAATGGGCTGTTACTGTCCTTTATCGGCTAGGATGGGAGGAGAGATAATCTTATCTAGAGACAAAATTCTCTTGTTTAGCTAGTCTGGTCCTACAGAGACACACAATGATAGTTGTGTCCTACTCTTTCAACAATGTGGAATTAACTGACAATTCAATTCAATTCAATAAACTTTTTATCAAGTACGGTGTGGTGGATAGAGACCCAGTCTTGGAGTCAGGAAGACATGCCTCAAATCCATGTTGGGTTGGGATAACCCTGGGCAAGGCACTGTATTTCTATGTTCTAGGTCAGTGGTGTCAAACTCAAATAGAAATAGGGCCACTAAACCATTTTTATAAGGATCCCAGCTGGCCACACATTGACTTATAAAACTACATGTTAACATCTATATATTTTACTTATTTTATTAAATATTTCCCAATTCCATTTTGATCTGGTTCAGCAGCAAGACTAGCGTGGGCCCATGTGTTTGAACACCTCTGTTCTAGGCAACTTTCTAAGATTATAAGTTGCATAAAGGGTGCCTACTTACATTGGCAGAGGGAGTTTTCTTATCCAGGCATTCCCTATTCCAGTGAAATAATGGGTATAGTCCCTATACCTATGTGAAATTAAATGCCAGAAACTTCTGGAGACTCCAAGGACAAGGCAATTCATTGCTTGGGCCTTAGTGAATGACAAGCTTCCTGTCCAATCCTGGCCACAGTGGCAGCCTAGTGCTTGTCCAGGGGATACTACAGTACTATATCTGCTACAGTGCCATGGCAACCTAGGTGGGTGAGCTTATGCCAAGCCTGGCTACCTTTGCCTCTCTTTTTGGGTTTCCTTTGTCCAAGGAGCAGGTGACTTGGTGTGTTTTAAAAGGTCTGGGAGGGCGGCTAGGTGGCGCAGTGGATAAAGCACCGGCCCTGGATTCAGGAATTCCTGAGTTCAAATCTGGCCTTTAGACACTTGACACTTACTAGCTGTGTGACCTTGGGCAAGTCACTTAACCCCCACTGCCCTGCCAAAAAAAAAAAAAAGGTCTGGGAGTCTGAAGCTACAGTGTCAGCATCATCTTCTGGCACACTGGTGACCATAGTGTCTGCTAACTTGGTACCCTCAGCAGCGGACAGTTGTGGCAGCATGTACCTGGGAGGATGCCCACTGGAAAGAGGACTGGTCAGATGTGCCATTTATATCTCTGGCAGGCTGGTTCGAGGAATTGACCAAGTCAAGGTGAAATGTTCAATGGGCAATTAGTGGCCTTGAAAACTTTGATGTCTCAAGGAGTCTTAACTATCAACCTCTGAGCAGTTTGTAACCATAGTTATAAATTAAGTTACTGAATCCTCCTTACATCGTGTACTGTGATTCTTCTTCCCTTCCCTTTCCTTCCTGTAGAAGAATAAACTACCCGTGTCTGACCCGATTCCTATAGAGCATTAAGGATCTCTTTTACTTTCCCCTTGGGGGAGACCCAAAGACAAGCCATAACTTTCACAGTAATTAGAACACAAGTAAGCATGGGTGTATTTTTAACATCGGTGAATTTTTAACAAGCTCTGAAAAAAAAAGTATGTACTACACACTTTTAACTTCAATCTGCAGCCTGAATATTTTCTCCATCACTTTCTAAAGTCTAGACAATCTGGAAAGCAATTAAGCAAGCCCTGACCTTTGTTGTTTGCTGATTTCTGAGATGTAAATGCTCCCACTGAAAATTAAATCATTGGTTCTTTGCATCCAGTTCAGGTTGGTTTGCACAGCCCAGTAAATAAGTCAATCCAAGGTTGGGGGTAATTGGGGATTAAGTAGAGAGCCAGACAAAGTGTTCTAGGAAGGTTTGAGGAGAGAGAGAAAACACTTCTCAGGTGGTTAAATCTTAAAGGGATCTCAGCTCACTTAATGGTTGTCCCTTAATAGCGACCTGTTATTTCCCTGTTTCTTCATCAGTAAAATAGGGCTAATATGAGAAAGATGCTTTGTAAATCTTAGAGCACTCTGGAAATAGCAAGGAATGTTTATATGGTGCTTTAGGGTTTATGAGTAAATAAACAGCATATAAATATATAATATGTAAACAAAATATTTATATAAATATAAATAAGATATAGAAAAATTAAAACATTATATATAAAGTTTATAAAGGTATCAAAGATACATAAAAATGAAATATTTTATTTGATCTCCTCAATAGCCTTGTGAAGTAGGTGCTATTGTTCCCATTCTGCAGAGCAGGAGACTGAGGCTATGAGAGGTTAAGCGACTTGCCTAAAGTCATGTGCCTCATAAGTATCTGAGAAAGGATTTGAACTTTGCCTTTCTTGACTGTAAGTGACTGTAAACTCCTCTCTGAGGAGTCCATCATATTGGTGCAAAATTTAGTATGGACATGGATTAGCCTCGTGCTCCTTGTAGCTTCCATACTTGAGGATTCCATCAGCCACAGCCTCCCTAGGAACAGAAATTACAGCCATTGTCCATCACTTCTGGGAAGAATATTTCTTTTTTTTCTTTCTTTTTTTTTTTTGCGGGGCAACTGGGGTTAAAGTGACTTGCCCAGGGTCACTCAGCTAGTAAGTGTTAAGTGTCTGAGGCCAGATTTGAACTCAGGTCCTCCTGAATCCAGGGCCGGTGCTCTATCCACTGCGCCACCAACTGCCCCAGAATATTTCTAAGGACAGGTTCAAATATCACTGTGCCGGAAAAACTTGAGAAAACTTTAAAGACCGGCAGAAAGACATTGAAACATTCTATTTCTATATGGCAACTTGAACATATAATCTGATAAAAAGAAACAACAAAAAAGAAACATGTGTAATGGAATCCAGAAAATATATCAGAAAGTCTTGATACCCTTAATCAGCAATTGAAAGTAAAAGCCAAATGGTTAGGATTTATCTAATAAAATTGAAAGCTATTTATTTCCCAATGAAGCCTATGAAATAGGTGATAATTTTTAGCCGTGTCCAACTCTTCATGACCTCATTTGGGGTTTTCTTGCAAAGACATTGGAGTGGTTTGCCATTTCCTTCTCCTGCTCATTTTATAGATGAAGAAACTGAGACAAACAGAATGACTTACCCAGGATCACACAGGTAGTAAATGTCTGAAACTAGATTTGAACTCAGGAAGGTGAATCTTCCTGATTACAGTCCTAGCACTCTATCCACTGTATCACTTAGCTGCCCCAATAGATGGGATATAGGAATATAATCTAAAGACCCTCCATAGGCAACATCTCCATGAAATCAGTTAACAATAAATCGACAAAGAAATGTCAAACAGATGGAGGAGTAACATAGATTTGTTTGTGGAAATAGAAGCATTTATGACGAAAATTCAGGACCAGGTCATTGCTACCAGAAATTACAGGTGGGTTATCTTTAAGAGCCTCAGACTTAATGATCAATGAAGTTTATACAGTGAGCCATTAGTTGTTTTCTTTTGGGGGAGGAGAGGGAGGCAATCGGGGTTGTCCAGGATCACAACCTAGTATGTGTCTGAGGTCAGATTTGCACTCAGGTCCTCCTGACTACAGGGCTAGTTCTCTATTCACTGTGCCACCTAGCTGCCTCCAATAATCCATTAATGAAAACCAAGCAATGTATCACCACAGGCTGCAAATGTTTAGCATTTACCAGATGCAAAGACCTGATCAGATGGGCTTAATTATACACCCGAAACTCACTAGCCTTTGTAAACTAACAGGCAACAATTCCCCACACTGCAAATACAAGCTCCCAAATATGAAATAGTAAACGTAAAATGCTTTGCAAACCTTGGCATGCTACATAAATTCTAGCTATTTATTAGTATTATCCTTGAGAACTCAACCCATAAATTGTGCTGGAACTGGACTATCATCACAGAATGAACTGTTGCCCACAATTGCCTGGACTTATGCCATTAATGCATAAAAAACTTAAGGGAAATGATATGAATAGATCTTGCCTCACAAAATACCCATAATCTACAAGTGACGTGACATAATAAGCTTTCCAAATATAGAGACTTTACAGAAGAAATGAAAAAGATGCAGGAAGAGGTGAGGTACATTTCATCCCTGGCATCCACCTGCCTGCTGCTGGAGTCACCCCAAAGATGCTTTCAGGGATTCTACAGCTTGCACCCCAATACTCCTTCAATTACAGAAGGCAGTAATTCTATCCATTAGTACAACCCTCCTTAGTGCATTAAGAATAATGGAATAATGCAAGAGAGCAACTTATCTTCTGTCCATTTGTATCTGCATCCCATCCAAAAAGATGAGAAGGATGAGATAGCAGTGATGATGGTAATGATGGTAGAAGAGATAAAAAATCTTGTGGAGACAGAATGAGGGGTATGTCATCCCTGTTGTCCAGTCTGGTACTGGAGTTGAACTAGAGTTGTTTTCAATGAGCTGATAGACAATGAGCTTACATAATAATAATAATAAAGCAATTTAAGGTTTATAAAGTGTTTTACACTTTATCTGGGAGGTGGGTGTATTAGTATTCCCATTTTATGGATGAGGAAACTGAGACAGACAGAGGTTCAGTAACCAGGGATACACAGTTAGTCAGTGTTTTAGGCAGGGTTTGAATAAAAGGTTCTCCTGACTCTTGTCTTAGAGTTTTATACAGAGTCACCTAGCTGCCTATTACTTTTATTTAACTACAAAATCAGTTATTTGTTCTACCTGTGCACTACTCTATAGTATATTGAATAAAAATATAGTCTCTCTATATAACTCTCTCAAACACACACACACATTCTATAGTATATTAAATAAATTCATTGAGTCTGTCTTCCTACCTTGCCTAGGCTGGAAGTACAGCAACCACTCTCCCTGCTGATGAGGAAGGAAGCTTTCACCTGCTTCTTTTCTCCGACCCCGCCCCCCTTACATCAGATTGACTGCGGCTCAAAACTCCTGAGCTCATACGATCCACCAGTCTATGTCTCCTCAGTTTCAGGGATCACAGGCAAGCATCACCACATGCAGCTAGTACATTAAATATAAAAAAAAAATCATAGCAGGAAATTCACTTGTCCCAAAACGGTTTCTGTCTGAACCCCACTGAAAAAGATGGCGATGAAGAAGAAGAAGAAGAAGAAGAAGAAGAAGAAGAAGAAGAAGAAGAAGAAGAAGAAGAAGAAGAAGAAGAAGGATCATCATTATAATAATGAGAGGCAACATGGAGTAGTGGAGAGGGAACTAACCTTAGAAAGAGGAAGACAAGTATTCAAGGGTCACCTCTCCCACATACTGCCTATTTGGTCCTGGGCAGGTCACTGGACTTCTATGTTGCCCAGGCAATTCTAAAACTTTCAGTTGCAGTGAAGCTATGGCTATATATGAATAGAGGAAGGTCTTTCCCAGAATCTGGAATCACTGATGAAATCAAAGGTCCACTAGAAGAAAAAAAAATGTCTTCCTCTTAGGGTGATCCCCTGAACCCCTTGATGAGATTCAGGAAACCTACTGGTCTTTGTGATCAGCCACACACTCATGAAACATTCCCTGTGGGGCAGGGGCATCGGAATTTAGTTGATTTTAGAGGATGACAGTTGCCCCCAAATTCTGGGGGTGGCCCTTATCCATGCCTACACCATCCTTCCCTACCCCCGCTGACATGTCCATTTTATAGTTGATGGAAACTGAGGCATAGGGTCAGTCACTCTGGATCATATAACCCAGGTGGAGTCAGGGGTGGGGGTGGGGTGTCTGTCTTGCTCCTTAGCACTGTTGGCTGTCCTAGAATGGACCTTCTGTCCCATCCCTATTGTTCTTGGCACAGCCCTACAGGGACTAGATAAAGGCTGGGCCAGGGCCCAGGCATCTCATGGGAAAAGAAACTGTTGGGAGATTTCCGATCCCATTTTCCCAGACGCAGGAGTCTGGGAGAAGAGTCTCTGAGCCGATAACAGGCTTTTATTCCCGGGCCCATATAAGGTTCGATATTTCAGCACTCCAAGACACAGCTGCTCTGACCTCTGGGTCCCTGGGAGCCTGTTAAAGCCAGAAGTTTGTGCTCAGCCTGTTGAAACCAATGCCACAGGTTCCAACTCTATCTCATAGAACTGCAGGTCTGGGGGGCTGCTAGGTGGATAGAGCACCGGCCCTGGAGTCAGGAGGACCTGAGTTCAAATCCGGCCTCAGACACTTGACACTTATTAGCCGTGTGACCTTAAGCAAGTCACTTAACCCCAATTGCCTCACCAAAAAAAAAAAAGAACTGCAGGTCTTAGATCCCAAGAGATCTAGCCCCCTTCCTCCAAGCAGGTGAGAGCTCATAGCCATTTCACAGATGGGACAAGAAGCCTTAAGAACTGAGGTGACTTTGCTCAAGATAACAAAATGAGTAAATCTATGGTCTCTTCATATCTTGCTCATTCTCCTCTAGAAGCTATCTAGCTAACCAACGTCCTTCCTAACATGTAGCACCCAGGACTGAATATCATACCACTACGTGTCTTGATTAATGCACCCATAGATTTCATTAGCTCTTTTAGATGACATATCATACTTTTCACTCATGGTGAGCTTACAATACACTAAGACCCCTAGCTCAAGGGAGCTGCTATCTAACCATACTTCTTCCCCCCCATCCATTCCCATTTTATACTTGTAAAGTTGATTCTTTGAATTCAAGCATAGGACTTTTATATTTAAATCTACTACATTTTGTTGAATTAGAGTCGGCTCAAGAATGTAACTTTTCAAAATCCTATTGGGTTCAGACTCTGTCGTCCAACATGCCAACCGTGCCTCCTAACTATGTCTAAATCATTGGATCTTTTTGATAGAACTGTGACCTCACTGATGTTGGTACTGTCTCCACCAATGCTGATCTCATTCCATCCAAACCTTCTTATCCAATATGATTATTATTCTTGTTCCACCAGGAATCTACCACATGGAGCCCACCCAACACGCTGGGTACCTTTCTCCAGATATCTTCACATTGCATATGTCCCGGTGGAGCACATAGGCTGTCCATCCATCATTTCTCAATTTCCCCAATGCAATACAATCCATTGTCTTCCCCCCATTCAAGTTTGGGGCAAGTTCACTGTTCATTTTCAACGTCTTTGTCCAAGAAAGATGTAGTGATGGACAAGCTCCATCGTAGTTTGGGAAACTGGCATTTTTTACCCACTTGTTTCTTCCTGCATGGAGAGTTGGGCCAAATTCTTTTGAATGATTATACATCTCATTTAGGAGGCCCTTAAGTGTTTCTGGGCTTGCTGCAAAAATCACAATGCCATTCACAGACAGGGACACTTGAAGAACCTTACCATTGTAAATTACAATTTACAATTACAAATTATAATTAATTGGTAATAACTATAACTAACCTGGAAAATTATATATAATTGGATTTATGAAAAATTATGATTATATGAAAATGATAAATTTAGAAAAATTATAATTGGGCCATAAGTCCCTTCGTGGTCGCCATTAAAATGTTAGAATATTTTTAAATTGACTGACTAATTTGGGGGGCTAATCTGACTGGAGGACTAAACTGGGGACTTTTGACTATTTGGCTATCTGACTTTGTTAATTTAGTGTGGGCCATTTGTAAAGTTCCACCACACTGCTCCACTCCCAAATTGATAAACTAAAGATTAAAAAGCCTCTTAACTAAATAATCAAAGCAGAGTTTATTTATGAGATACTATTTAAAATTAAGAATACAGGAAAATAAAATGTACAAGCTGATTGCTTTCCTGTGGTCTCTTTCCACTGCCTCTCTTTCCCACCTGCTGTGCTTCGAACTTCTTGAATACAATAAGGGCTTTAGCAGCCTCCGGCCTCAGGGCACGTTACACTTTCCCTGGTTTGTATTAAGGCCTGTAACCTTTTTTTTTTTTTTTAGTTTGAATAGAATTTTATTTTCCAAAATATATGTAAAAAAAAAATTGTTCCAACTTCTCTTCCTCCTCCATTCTTACCCCCCACCCACTAGAACTCAAGCATTTCAAAATAAGTTATACATGAGTAGTCATGGAAAACATTCCCACATTAGCTAGGTTGTGAGAGAAAACAGTCAAAAAACTCCCCAAACTTCAGACTGAGGAATTGTCAAAGAGAAAAAATTTTTTAAAAAACAATGTGTTTCCAGGGGCAGCTAGGTGGCGCAGTAGACAGAGCACCGGCCCTGGAACCAGGAGCACCCGAGCCCAAATCCGGCCCCAGGCACCCAACACCCACCGGGTTGGGCGGCTTTCCCAGGGCCTGTAACCTTTTTAGCGCCCTGACTCAGGGCACTCAGGTCCTTTAGTCTAACTCCGAGCCCCTTTCACTTTGTAAATCCTAACTTCTAACTTTCCTCTCCTTACTGCCACCGCTGAACTCCTGTGTTTCTCTCTCACCGACCTTCTGTCTGTCTGCTCTGTCAGTTTGCCCTTTGGCCTCTCTTTTGCCTGCTCCTAGTCCTTCTCGTCTTCTCCTGCGTCCTTATCGCTCCGTCTCTAGTCTCCAATCTTTGCCTCTCCTCAGCCTCCTCTTGACCTCTTCTTGTCCGTCCAAACCCCTGAGTCTTGTCCGCAGGCCTCCAGTCCTCCTGTCAGCCCCCATACCTTGTCAGCCCCATCTCTCCTTTTCCGAATAGAACTCTCCTCCGTCCTTGTCCACGCTCTCCTATAGTCTTGTCTATCTAGTCCATCCTCTAGTCAGCCCCTGAGTCTATCTAGTCTGTCCTCTCTCCTGTCTCACTCCCAGGTCTATATATACCTTTTCTTCTCTCCACTCAAATCTCGGGGCTTCCTTCGCCCCCACAGAACAAACTAATCCACCAGCCAGGGCTGCGGCTGGGTGGGGGGGGGGGTGCACTCCCACTTCACGTGCCTCAGCACAGGCTATCCGGGATCTTTCGGATAGCTCCGCTCAGGTCGGAGGGAGCTGGGGCTTTTTATTTTCCCCCAGCTGTCTGACCTGGCGTCTTTTTCACTCAGCTGAAGCTGAGGAGGAGGGGGAGAGACCGTGAGGGCCTAAGGCTTTCTAATCTCAGCCTAAAGGTGGGGTCCCCGAATCAAAATAAATTTCCACACCATCCACAGGGAAATCCCTTTGACAAAAACATTGAATGGTACAAGGGCAAGCACAGATCCCTGGGGCCTCCTCTGGAGACCTCCATCCAAGCTGATATGTAACTTTTTTTTTGCGGGGCAATGAAGGTTAAGTGACTTGCCCAGGGTCACACAGCTAGTAAGTATCAAGTGTCTGAGGTCAGATTTGAACTTAGGTCCTCCTGAATCCAGGGCTGGTGTTTTATCCACTGCACCACCTAGCTGCCCCTGATATGTAACTATTAAAGTCATTTAGTTAATTCTGAATCCAAGGAATTGCTCACATTTCTCCAGTTTGTCCAAAAGAAAAGCAAGAGGCTTTGTCAAAAGTCTTGCTAAGACACTGTGATCTTGGACAAGTTTCTTCTCCTCTCTGAGCCTCATTTTCCCCGTCTGTAAAATGGGTCTGGGCCTGGGTACTTTGTAAGGTCCTTTCTTTCATCCTATGGTCCCTTGAACCAGGCTACAGACTGAGCCTTGATCCTGATCACAGCCTGAGACCTAACCCTGACCAGACTGAGACTTGACCTTTACAAATACAAGGTTGTGGGGAAATTACTTCATAGCCTAGAAAACACTATCAAGTTATGAGCTAACGCTATTATTAATTCATCTGAGTCTGGAGACTTGAGTTCATTTAGAGCCACAGGCTGCTCTTTTATGGTTTTCTCTTCTTTCTTCAACTCTTGTATCCCTCTCCCCCCTTTTTTGTTCCTGGATCTTTTTTTAAAAAGTGTCATTTGTTTATTTTTAACATTAAAAAAAAATTGAGGTCCATATTCTCTCCCTCCCTCTCACCCCTCCCTACTCACTGAAAAGGCAAGCAATATAGCAATTATACAGGTGAAGCCATGCAAAATAATAATCTCCTGTTAGCCATATCGTGCCAAAAAGGAATAAAAATAAAGAAAGTGAGAACATCATACTTCAATTTGAACTTAGAGTTTATCAGTCCTCCCTCTGGAGGTAAGTAGCACTTTTCATCATGAGTTCTTTGGAATTTCCTTGGATCATTTTGTTGATCAGAGTAGCTAAGTGTTTCCCAGGTGATCATCATTACGATATTGCTGTTACTGTGCACACTGATCTGCTTCTGCTCACTTCAGTTTGTATCAGTTCATAGAGATCTTCCCATGTTTTCTTTTTGAAACCACCACCCTCATCACCTCCTATAGCACAATAGTACTCCATCATAATCATATGTCAGAACTTGTTCCGCTAGTCTACAACTAATGGGCATGCCCTCAACGCCCAATTCTTTGCCACCACAAAAGACCTGCTATAAATATTTTTGTACATATAAGTCCTTTTCCATGTCCTTTTCCTTTCATATCTTTGTGGTGCAGACCTAGGGGCAGCTAGATGGCGCAGTGGATAGAGCACCGGCCCTGGAGTCAGGAGGACCTGAGTTCAAATCCAGCCTCAAATCGGTCAAAGGGAAGGTACAGTTTAATAGCCCTTTGGGCATAGTTTCAAATTGTTCTCTAGAATAGTTGGGCCAGTTCATAACTACCAACAGTTCATTAATGTATCTATTTTCCCTCATCCCTTCTAACATTTGTCATTTTTTTATACTTCCATCCATATTCAGGTACCATCAGTTCTTTCTCTGTAGATGGATTGCATTTTTCATGAGTCCTTCAGAGTCGTCTTGGATCATTGCATTGCTGAAAATAACTAAGTCATTTGCAGCAGATCATCTTACAAAATTGCTGTTATTTTGTATACAGTACATTTCACTTTGCATCAGCTTATGTAAGTCTTTCCAGGTTTTTCTGATAGCATCCTGCGTATCTTTTTTTTTTGGTTAAGTGTCTGAGGTTGGATTTGAACTCAGATCCTCCTGAATTCAGGGCCGGTTCTCTATCCACTGTGCCATCTAGCTGCCCCACTCATCTTTTTAAAAAAATAGTAAAAATACATTTATATAGTGCTTTAAAGGGAGATTTCCTTACTAAACACCCATGAGGTTGATTATTGCAACAACAATAACAATTAACATGCATTTGTCATTTCTGATAGGTGTGAGGTGGCACTTCAGAGTTGTTTCCATTTATATTTCCTTAATCAATAGTGATTTAGAATAGGCCCTCTTAAACTTTTTTCCATTTGCGACTCCTTTTTGTCTAAGAAATTTTTATGTGACTCCAAGTATTTATAGCTATATAAAATAGGTATACATAATCTTTTACTATTGCTAATTTTTTGCGATCCCCACATTCAGTTATGTGACTCTGTGAGGGGTTGTAACCCACAATTTAAGAAGCTAGAATTTAGAACATTTTTACATGACTATAAATAGCTTTGATGTCTTCTTCTAAAAACTGTTCATATCCCTTGACCATTTATAAATTGGGGAATGGCACTTATTTTTATAAATTTGACTCTGTTTCTTACATATTTGAAAAAATAGGGCTTATCAGAGAAATTTTAATAAAGTTTTCTACATTGCTTCATTGTTTATGACATCTTTTATCAAAATGTAGTTTGCTTATCATCTCTCTCTCTTTTTTTGGTGGGGGGGAGCAATGGGGGTTAAGTGACTTGCCTAGGGTCACACAGCTAGTAAGTGTAAGTGTCTGAGGCAGAATTTGAACTCAGGTCTTCCTGAATCCAGGGCTGGTGCTTTATCCACTGTGCCACCTAGCTGCCACCTATCTCTTTTAATTAGGCCTATTTTTTTGCCTTTACTTTGTCTGAAATCATGATTGCTACCCACACTTTCCTTGCTTAAGCTGAAGAATAATAGATTCTGCTCCATCACCTTATTTTGACTCTCTCTCTCTCTGTTCAAGAGTATCTCTTCTAAACAACATGTTGTTGGATTCTGCTTTCTAATTAATTTTGCTTTCTGTTTCTGTTTTCTGGGTGAGCTCATCCCATTCACATTCACAGTTATGATTACTAACTGTGTATTTTCCTGCATCCTATTTTCTTCTTTTTATCATTCTCTATCTTTTTTACCCTGTCCATTTTCCAAAGTTTATACTTCTGACGACTGACTCCCTTAACCTGCCTTCCCATTTTTATTACTCCCCCCTTTCTTTTATCTTCTTCCATGCCTATTAACCTGTTGGGTAGCATAGACTTCTATACCCTATTGAGTGTGTATGTGTGTGTGTATTCTTTTCTCTTTGAACCAATTTCAATGAGACTGAGGTTCAAGCATTGTCAGCCCCCACTCCCATTCCACCCTTCACTCCAAAAGCTCTTTCTTGTATTCCTCTTTTATGTAAGAAAAAAATATTTCCCTTCTTTCAGTGTGTCCCCTTTTCTCTCTCTTTCATTTTTTAGGTCATTCCAACATAATTGACTCACAGCCATGCCCTCTGTCTATGTAGATCCCTTCTAACTGCTCTAATAGTGATAAGGTTCTCAGGAGTTCTATGTATCATCTTCCCATATAGGAATGTAAACAGTTTACCTTTATTGAGTGCCTTCTGATTTCTCTTTCATATTTACCTTTTTATGCTTCCAAGAATCTTCTGTTTGAATATCAGATTTTTCTACTTAGCTCTGGTCTTTTCTTCAGAAATGTTTGAAAGTCCTATATTTCATTAAAAATTAATTTCCCCACTGAAGGATCATGCTTAGTTTTTCCAGGTAGGTTATTCTCGGTTGTAATCCTAGCTTCTTTGCCTTCTGGAATATTATGTTCCAAGTTCTCTGCTTCTTTAACATGGAAGATGCTAAATCTTGTGTGATTCCAACTGTGGTTCCATAATATTTGAATTTTTTCTTTCTGACTGCTCACAATATGTTTTCCTTAACCTGGGAGCTCTGAAATTTGGCTCTAATATTCCTGGAAGTTTTCATTTTGGCATCTCTTTCAGGAGGTAATTGGTGGATTCTTTCAATTTTTATTTTACCATCTGGATGTAGGATATTGGGTCAGTTTTCTTTTATGATTTCTTGAAATATGATAGATTAGGGTCCTTTTTTCATCATGGAATTTAGTTAGTCCAGGAATTATCAAATTATCTCTCCTTGATTTATTTTTCAGCCAGTTATTTTTCTGATAAGATATTTCACATTTTCTTCTATTTTTTCCATTCCTTTAACTTTGTTTTATTTTCTTTTGATGTCTCTTGGAGTCATTAACTTCCACTCTCCAAATTCTAATTTTTAAGGACTTATTTTCTTTAGTGAGCTTTTGTAACTTTTTTTTTTAACCATTAGGCCAATTCTGTTTTTAAAAGCTGTTAATTCTCTTTTTATAATTTTCTTGCATCATTCTCCCCCCCTCACACACACCCCCGGCACATTTTTTCCTCTGCCTCTCTTATCTCTTTCTTGTACTCTTCCAGTAATTCTTGTTGGGCTTGTTTCCAATTAGCATTTTTCTTTGAGGCTTTGATTGTAAATGTTTTCACACCATTATCTTCTGAGTTTGTGTCTTCGTCTTCCGGGCCTCTGTAGAAGCTTTTTATGATCAAATTCTTTGTTTGTTTGTTTGCTCATTTTCCCAGCCTATTTCTTGATTTTGAACTTTATTTTGAAGTTGAACTCTGCTCACCTGGGACTGGGGAGCCTGTCTCCAACCTGTCTCAAGTTTCAGGCTTTTTTTGTGCTGCTGTTTTCAGAATTAATTTTGTGTGTGTCTGTGGGGGGAGGGGTTGTGAGTTTTGGTTGCTTTCAAGGTGATGTGATCCTGAGAGAGATGTGGTCATTTGTCTTCCTAGTCTGTGCCCTGGTCTTCACCCAGGAAGGACCCTTACTACTTTGCAGCCCTAAGCACTAGCACTCCTCTTGGCCCTAGAACTGTGACCAGTTGTTCAATCCCCCCCCCAACACCTTACTATTTCTGGGCTGAGAACTCCCATGGCCCCCTCCAAAGCCCACTGTTGTTACTACTGCATGCACTCTGGACCAGTCCCCACCCTGGTGTCATGTTGGCTCCTTCCTCTCCTGTTCCTTTTTTTTTGTCAGGGCAATGGGGATTAAGTGACCTGCCCAGGGTCACACAGCTAGTAAGTGTCAAGTGTCTGAGACCAGATTTGAACTCAGGTCCTCCTGAATCCAGAGCCATTGCTTTATCCACTGCGTCACCTAGCTGCCTCTCTCCTGTTCCTTCTTCTTCTTCTTCTTTTTTTTTTTTGCAGGGCAATGAGGGTTAAGTGACTTGCCCAGGGTCACACAGCTAGTAAGTGTCAAGTGTCTGAGACCGGATTTGAACTCAGGTCCTCCTGAATCCAGGGCCGGTGCTTTATCCACTGCGCCACCTAGCCGCCCCTCTCCTGTTCCTTCTTAATGATGTTTGTTCTATCTCTTTCTGGTTTGATGAACTTTCTCTTTAGTGGAATAGAGGAAAGCAAACTTGGAATTGATATATTCTGCTTTGTCCCTGCTGTTGACTAACAAGACAGTGTCTACCCCAAGCAGAGGTCCCAACCTTTCCCTGGACTTCTCTATGGTTAATTAACTGATAGTAGAGTTTAGATTGCAAATGCTGTGGAAGTTCAGAGTTAGAAGAGTTCAATGCCACTTTAAGCATCAGAGAATTCCAGAATTTTAAAGCTGTAGGGTATTTCAGAGGTTACCCTAGAATGAAAATGGGCCTTTATATCCATCTATTGTGCTCTCTTATCCAATGAGTGATCCCTTCTGCCACATCTCTGAAGGATGGTCATCACACCTCCACTTGAATACTTCCAATGATGAGGAACTCACTACCTAATGAGACAGCCCGTTCCATGTTTTGAAAGGTCTGATTGTTAGGAAGCCCTTTATTATATTGAACTGAAATCCACTTGTCCTAGTTATGTCCTCTGGAGTAACAGTGAGCATGTCTGTTCCCTCTTCCTCATGACAGCCTATCACATATTTGAGAAGAATGATTCTATCCTTCTCCTTCCCTCTTGCCACCCCCTTTTCTTCTTTAGGTTAAACATTCCCAGTTCTTTCATTTAGTCCTTGGGTGACCACTTCAAATCTGTCCCCCTGCAGTGGATAAAATGCTGGGTCTAGGGGCAGCTAGGTGGCACAGTGGATAGAGCACCGGCCCTGGAGTCAGGAGGACCTGAGTTCAAATCCGGCCTCAGACACTTAACACTTACTAGCTGTGTGACCTTGGGCAAGTCACTTAACCCCCATTGCCTCACTAAAAAAAATGCTGGGTCTAGAGTCAGAAGACCTCATTCAAATATAGCCTCAGACACTATTTGTATGACCCTGGGCAAGTAACTTAAACCACAGTCTGCCTCAGTTTCTTTGTCTATAAGTGAGGATATCTGGAACATTGTACCTATATCCCAGGGTTGTTGTGTGATGTGTTTCAGTTTTTCAATGTTCTTTCTAAAACTTGACATCCAGAACTGGACATAGTACTCTAGATGGGGGTAAGACCGGGGTAGAGGATAATGAGACCATTGCCTCCCTCATTCTGGATACCGATTCTATTAATGCTATAAAGTCACTTTTTAAAACAGCCTCATAGTGTTTCCCCCCCCCTCGTCATGGTACTTGTGGTTCACTAAGACTTCCGGGTCGTTTTCATATGAAATTATTGTCAGGGCACACTTTCCCCTTGTTGATCTTGGAGTCCTAAGTGTAGGACTTTACAGCTATCCATCCCCATTAAATTTCATTTGATTAGATCCAACTCATTATTATGGTCTGTGTAGATATTTTTATATTGCAATTATTATTATTATTTTGCGGGGCAATAAGGGTTAAGTGACTTGCCCGGGGTCACACAGCTAGTAAGTGTCAAGTATCTGAGGCAGGATTTGAACTCAGGTCCTCCTGAATCCAGGGCTGGTGCTTTATTCACTGTGCCACCTAGCTGCCTCCTACAATCATTTTTCCTATTAGTTGTCCCTACTGGCTTCGCGCTAATTTGATAAGGCTGATATCGCTTTCGTTACCCAAATAACTGATGACGGGATTGAACAGAACACAGGGTAGAATATAGAAAAATGTATGAAAGTATAGAGACAGTGACTGAGGTAGAGACAGATGAATATAGAACCAGAGAGAGTCAGAACCAGAGATTTGTATCATGACCAACACAAACACACAGACAGACACAGACAGAGATAGAAAGATAGACAGAGACATGGGAAGAGAAGTAGAGAGTGTGTGATCGATTGCTAAGCATAAAAGGGTTAATTGAGAGGAAGCCACAGAGACATGGAGGGGAATAGAGACAAAGAGACACAAGGGACACACAGAGAGATAAAAGAATGGGGAAGAGAAAGATTTAAAGGTCCTTTCCAATTCTCAAGTCTTTAATCCTGATTTGCAGAGAACCAGACTCAAGGTCATAAGTGGGGGTGGGATCGCCAACAATTAAAGCTCTACATGAGTGGAATGAGATGGTGAGTTCCCTATCTCTGGGTTTCTCCAAGCAATGGATGGACAACCGCTTGTTGAGAGTTTGAAGGAATTCTTGCTTAGGTTCCAGTTGGATGACATACTCTTAAAAAAAAAAATCAATTAATTTATTTATTTTGGTGAGGCAATTGGGATTAAGTGACTTGCCCAAGGACACACAGCTAGTAAGTGTCAAGTGTCTGAGGCTGGATTTGAATTCAGGTCCTCCTGAATCCAGGGCAAGTTCTCTATCTACTGTGCCACCTAGCTGCCCCGATGACATACTCTTGATGTTCCTTTCAGCTCTGAGGGTCTGGGGTAACCTTGTGACTTTGAGATAAGATCACCTGGTACCATAGTATCTACCACCCTCCTTCCACTTTAGCCTCCCTTCAGCTCTGGTCCCAAACTGAGTCGGTTCTTAATTGTAACTGGGACATCTGATTTCAAGAACTTTGTGTCTCTCTCCCTCCTTCTCTTCATCTTTTTTTAATAGTTTACGACAACCTTGTGAGGTAGGCCCATTTTACAGATGAGAAAACAGTCTCTGAAAGGTAAAATGATTTGCCCAGAGTCATACAAATATCTGACAGAGACTTGCTTCAAATATAGGTCCCTTGACCTCCAACTCTTTCCAACAGGCCACATATTTAAGGATAGGAGGGAGCATGGAAGACCTCTAATATCATACTCTGTAAGCAGCTGTACAATCAATCAATCAATCAATCAATAAGCATGTATTAAGCACTGGCTATGTGTCAGGTACCCAATGACCTACAGGTCAGATCTACTCTTGTCTTTCCTTCTGGTAGAAACAGGTTCCTGTTTGCCCTTCCTTTTCTTGCATTCCTTTGCAATTGCTTCTATTTTTAGGAAAAGAATGCTTTATCTGAGACTTCCTGTATTTGTGTGCATCTATACATTTGACCTTGCATAGACATGTGTGAGCATGGTATGAGTGTGCATAAGCGATTGAGTGTGCTTGCAGGTCAGTAACGCTGCATGTGTAAAATGTGAGTCCATCTATACAGTATGCCGTGTGTCATGTGTTGGAGGATGCATTTGTTATGGGATCATAGCATTTAGAACTGGAAGGGACCTTAGAAATGATTTAGTCCAAACCTCTCATTTTATAAATGTGGAAACTGAGGTCTAGAGAGAGGAAGGGGGGCAGCTAGGTGGCACAATGGATAGAGTACCTGCCCTGGAGTCAGGAGGATCTGAGTTTAAATCCAGCCTCAGACACTTGACACTTACTAGCTGTGTGACCCTGGGCAAGTCACTTGACCCCAATTGCCTCACACACAAAAAACAAAAAACAAACAAACAAACAAACAAACAAGAGAGAGGAAGGAACTTGGCCAAAGTCGCATGGCTAGTAAGTAACACTGTGGAAAGAGTCCTGACTCTGAAGTCAGAGGACCTGGGTTTGAATCCTGCCTCTGATAATTACTCCTGATAATTGGCAGCTAGGTGGCACAGTGGATATTGCGCTGGGCCTAGAGTCAGGAAGACTTATCTTCCTGAGTTCAAATCTGGCCTCATATACTTACTAGCTGTGTGACCCAGGGCAAGTCATTTCACCCTGTTTGCCTCAGTTTCCTCATCTGTAAAATGTATTTTTGCTAAGAAACTCCCCTAAAAAGGGGTCATGAAGAGTTAGACATGACTGAAAGTGACTAAACTCCTAAAAAAAATCAACCAAGTGATGATAATAAATAGTTAGCATTTATATAGTGCTTACTATATGCCAGGAACTGCACAAATATTATCTAATTTTGTCCTTACAACAACCCTGGAAAGTGGGTGCTGTTGAGGGAACAGAGGTTAAGTAACTTGCCCAGGATTACACAGCTAGCAAATGTCTGAGACTGGATTTGAACTAAGATCTTCTTGACTTCTGACCCAGCACTCTATCCACTGAACCCCATAGCCGATGGGCTCCGATAAATTACTTATCTTCTTGGGCCTCAGTTTCCCCAACTGAAAACTGAGCAGATGACCTTTGGGGTCCCTTCCAGCTCTAGAATTGTCATCTTATGATGCCAAGAGCAAGAATCAAAGGCAGGATTGGAATCTAGGTCAAATGACCACAGACTGGGTGTTTATTGTCACCACATTGCACTGCCCCTGTGTGTGTGTGTGTGTGTGTGTGTGTGTGTGTGTGTGTGTGTGCTTGTACATAGAATCACAGCTCTAGAAATAGAAACAACTTTAGAGACCATCTGGTCTGCCCTTTTTATTTTATAGATGACGAACCTGAGGCCTAGGGAGATGCAGTCCCTTGTCCAAGGCCATACAGACAATAAGAGGTGGAGCCATGATTTAGACAAAGACCCCATGGTGCTGATAGCTGTGCCGTGCTTGCATCCATCAGTTAGGGTATCTGTGGTCCACAGATGTGTGTGTGTGTGTGAGAGACTAAGTATTTCTTCTGCGTGTGTGTAGGTATGCAAGCAGCGCATCTATATACATGGGATGAGCTATGTGCTTGCTCATTTAGTAATATGTGTGTCTGCATGAGTTTGTCTCTGTGTGCCTGAATATGTGTGGACGTGTGAGTTTGTGTTTTTTGTTCCCGGGTGTGGTTTGGGGGTGCCCAAAACAGACCTGTTTTCTTTTCACACCCAAGGGGTAGGAACTGTGGCCTGTGGGTTGGATGGATTGAAACTGACAAACAAACGTCAATAGAGCTGTTTGCTTAATTACCAAGGGGGGCTGGATGGGTGTCCCCATATAGATTTAATCACCCCCTTGGATGGATTTATAAATATAAATGTAGATATTAGAACAGGACACCTGGGAGCTATTCCGGGGGGACAGAAAATTAGATACTCCATTTTTAACTCTCTCTCTTAATTCCTTTTGGTTGAAGTTCATAGGAGGGCTTTGTTCAAGCAGCAGAAATTCCATGGGCTAAAGCAAGGAGACATGGGTCTTATTCAGCTATTCCAGTTTAGGGTGAAGAAGGGATCCAGAAAATGAGGTGGAGTCTAAGTGTATTCATCATCATGGTCACCATCCCCAACATCACATTACTATCCCAATCGCTCTCATCAATCAACATCACCATCGACAGGAGCATTATCGCCGTCACTGTCCCCATTACTATGATCGGGATTGTCACTGTCTCCATTGGTTTTACCATTGCTCTCAACATCTGCAATGTCGTCTTCGCCATCACTGCTATCACTTCAACAGCACCATCATTGTCATCACCACCTCCGTGAATGAGTATTACCATCACCACCAGCAACATTGTCCTTACCACGACTACTATTGCTTCACCATCCATCGCCATCAGTATTATCATCCTAGTTTCCTGTTGAGCATCATATAGGGATAACTCTATAGGCATCAGTGCCATTGATGAGGTCACAAAGTGAAAGCATACAGAGAGGAAAAAACAGAAGATGTCCCAGAGCAGAGCTCTGGGGACATTGTAGGGAACATCCAAAGTTAGCTCAAGTCTCACCTCCAGGGAAACTTTAATCTGCCCAGTTGAAAGTGATCCCTTGGGGCAGCTAGGTGGCACAGTGGATAGAGCACCAGCCCTGGAGTCAGGAGGACCCGAGTTCAAATCCGGCCTCAGACACTTAACACTTACTAGTTGTGTGACCCTGGGCAAGTCACTTAACCCCAATTGCCTCACCAAAAAAAAAAAAAAAAGTGTTCCCTTCCTCCTTGAATCTTTTATACTACTCTGACTTTCTCTATGCACTTGTCATATTCTACCCTACACTTACCTATACACATCTCAATCCTTTGTAAGAGGATAAACCATTTGAGGGCAGAACCCATGTCATTGTCACCTTTATATCTCTAGCTTGGAACACAGGGGCCTATAGAAAATATGTGCTTAAAAAAAAGAAAAAAAAGAAAATACATGCTTTAAAAAAAGGAAAAAAAGAAAATACATGCTTAATCAATACTTGCTGAATTGAAGTTTTCTTGGAGTTAGATTTGAGCTAAATTGCCAGGTCTGGTGACCTTTTCCTCATTCTTCTTCTCATCGACCTCCGATGTAGTTCTTGACTGCTGACCACCCTCTTTTCTCCTCTCTCACTATAACTGTTCAGCATTCTGTTCTGGGCCATCATCCCTTTTCTCTCTGTGCTCTCTCATTTGGTCACCTAATCATCTCCCCTGGATTTAAATATTATTTCTATTCTGATAACTCCCATCTCTATGTACCCAGCCCTTGTCTTCCATCTAAACTCTAAACATCTTTTGGATATTTCAAACTGGATTCCCATACACACGTACAATTTATCATTATCACCATTATACCCCGTCCCTGCCAAATGCACACAACCCATCTCTCTTTCATACTTCTTTATTTCTGTCTAGAGCACCACCACCCCTCAAGTCACCCAGGTTTTCAACCTTGGTGTCAGCTTCAACATATTCCCCTCCCTCTATATATCCAATCAGTTGCCAAATCTTGTTTCTTTTACCTCTGCCATATTTCTCATATCCCTCTCCTCCTCTCTACTCCAAAGATCCTCATTAGATTCAAGCCCCAGGGCAGCCAGGTGGCACAGTGGATAAAGCACCAACCCTGGATTCAGGAGGACCTGAATTCAAATCCAGCCTCAGAGACTTGACACTTAACTAGCTGTGTGACCCTGGGCAAGTCACTTAACCCTCATTGCCCCACAAAAAAAAATAGATTGAAGCCCCATCCTAATTCATATTCTCATCACCTCTCCATCTCCATGGACTATTGCAACAGCCTCTTAATTGTTCTTCCTGCTTCAAGCCTCTCTTTTTTCTCTAATTTGTCCTTCACAGAGCTACCCAAGTAACTTCCCTCAGCTGAATATCTTTCCTATGCCACTCTTATTCAATAACTAAAGTAGGGGCTTCCTATTGCTCCTAGGGAAAAATTATACACACACACACATATATACATACATACATATATACACATATATATACTATAAATATACATATGTCTCTCTCTCCTTCCCTCCCTCCTTCCCTCCCTCCATCTACATCTGTTTAGTTTTTAGAGCCATTCATGTCCCAATACTAACCCACCTTCTAAACTTTATTATATACACCACTGCCTTTCTCAAACTTTGCTGTGTAACCAAAATGGCCTTTTTCTAATTCTTATTTGTGTTAATTCCATTTCTTCTTTTCATGTCTTTGCACTGGTTGTTCCACATACTTAGAAGGTATGCCTACCTCACCTTCTGTCTTGTAGAATTGTATTTGTCCTTCGATATCTTCCTCAAGAGATATCTTCTATAGGAAAACTTTCTTGATCCTAACCACTGTTAGGGCACTTACTTGCAAAGATTTACCTTGTAAAAAAAGAAAAAAAAAAAGAAAGTAAAATTTTGGTGCAGTGGATAAAGCACTGGCCCTGGATTCAGGAGGACCTGAGTTCAAATCCAGCCTCAGACACTTAACACTTACTAGCTGTGTGACCCTGGGCAAGACACTTAATCCCCATTGCCACGCCAAAACCCCCAAACCCAAAAAACAACAACAAAAAAAAGAAAGGTAGCCCTATAACAAGAGAATTAAGTGTTACAGAATTACAGAAGTGTTACAGTATTACAGAAATGTTCCCAAGGAAGGAGAAGGTATCAAGGAGAAGGGAAGGATCACTGGTGTCAGATGCTGATGAGAGGTCAAGAAAGATGACAGAAAATGCCTTTTGGATTTGGTGAAAAGAAAGCGATTGGTCTTGGAGAGAAAACAACCTCTGCAGATAAATGTGCCTGGAACCTGGTTATAGGAATTGAGAAATATGGTTCTGAGGAAGTGGAAGAAGCACAAATAGACCACTCCTTATAGAGGTTTGCCCATGAAAAGGAAGGAGAGGGAGGGATAAGATAACATGACTGGGTAGAGTAGTTGGGTGCAGGGAACAGTTCTTTAGGCTAACAGATAAGGGAAAGAAGCCAACAAAAAGGGAGAGACTGATGCTTTAGGAGAGGACGGGGAATAAATGATGGAGGTCTGGGTGAGATTGGGGTTATGAGTACAGGGAGAGGGCGTTAGCCTCAGCAAGGAGGTTCTGAATCATCCATTGACAGGACAGGCAGACAGGGGGAATAGAAATGAGTTTGGCTTCTGCTGGGACAATGTGGAGACCAGCACAGTCGGGGTGGAGAGTCTGTGTTTGGCAGATCCAAGAGAGCTGGGAAATTTGAGAAGTACTTTGGTGCAAGATTATGGATAGAGAAAGAATTTGGCCTTCTCACCATTGTCTGTGGGGCCCATGAACCTCATGAGGGTGACAATTATGGTGCTGGTGACAGTGACTCCTTGTGAAAAGAAGTCATTTAGAGTTCAAATTCAGCCTCAGACACTTAATAGCTTCATGACCCTGGGCAAGTCACTTCACCTCTGTTTGCCTCAGTTCCCTCATCTGTAAAATGGGGATAATAACAGCACCTGTTTCACAGGACTGGTGAGGATTGAATGAGATATTTGTTAAGTGCTTAGCACAGTATCTGACACACGGGAGGCATAATATACATTCTTATTCCATTCCTCCCCCTTCTCCTTTGATACTTAGGAGATGTGTGACCTAAGAAAAGTCATAACCTCTCTGCATCCCATAGGATTCATCTTTTTTTTTTTTTGTGGGACAATGAGGGTTAAGTGATTTGCCCAGGGTCACACAGCTAGTAAGTATCAAGTGTGTGGATGGATTTGAACTCAGGTCCTCCTGAATCCAGGGCTGGTGCTTTATCCACTGTACCACTGAGCTGCCCCGGGTTCATCTTTATAACATGAGCTAATACATGAAGCAATTGTGATTGGTCACCACAGGGAAATTTTGATATGGGAATTCTTTCCAGCAATCAAATGGGACTAATAATTCCTGCTTTGGCTACTGCTGAAAGAGGCCTTGGAGATTCACCCTGGTATGATGAGAAGAAACCTGGATTGGAGTTAGAAGAACCAGACTGAAATCCAAGCTCTGCTCATCACTCACTGTGTGACTTCCCTGAAATTCTGTAAAATGAAAAGAATCTGTCAAGTCCCTTCTGGTAATAATGAAGGCACTGAAGTAGTACAGTAGATTGACTGTTGGACTTGGAGTCAGGAAGACCCGAGTTCAAACCTTACCTCTCATATGTAGTTGGTATGTGACCTGTACAAATCACTTGACTTCTAAGCCTCAGCTTCCTCCTCTGTAAAATGGGAATAATAGGGGCGGCTAGGTGGCGCAGTGGATACAGCACCGGCCCTGTATTCAGGAGGACCTGAGTTCAAATCCAGCCTCAGACCTTTGACACTTACAAGCTGTGTGACCCTGGGCAAATCACTTAACCCCAATTGCCTCACCCCCCCCCAAATGGGAATAATAAAAACATGTTCCCTTATGGGATTGGTATCAGAACCAAATGACATGATAGATATAAAGTTCTTCGAAAACCTTGAAGAGCTATAGAAATGATAGCTACTAGAACTAATAACTTCTTATGATGCTGTGATGTGTGAGAATGTGCTCTCTCCGCTTCCTCTTTCTATTCCTTTAAACCTCTCAATTCCCTTGCTCCTTCTCCCTGCCTTCCCTCCAGCCTCAGAGATTTCACCATTGATTAGGGAGAGTGGCACAGTGGAAACAGTTAAATTTGGAGGAAGTGGATATGAGATTCAACTCTTGTTTCTGTGTGTACTTACTATTGGGCCAAATCCAGTCACCTTTCTCGGCTTCAGTTTCCTCCTCTATAAGATGAAGATGCCTTTGAGCCCTAAATTCATAATCCTGCTTTCTTGGGATGGGCTCACCTGCCTGGAGGCAGGGGGATGACCTAAATGACCCTAAAGAGACCCCTCCTGCCCCAGGAAATGTTCTCCACGGGGCAGGCACCCCTGGGCTGGGCTCTGGGGAGGCTACGGTGGAGGGATCCATGTGGTCAGTCTATGGGCACGAGGGCTAGGCTTTCACAGACTCCTCTTTTACTGAAGGCAGCCAGCTCAAAAGCCACCAAGGAGCGGAGAGGGCTGTGACCAACACAAATTTCTCTCTTAATTCAATTACAGGAAATTAAAAGGTTCAGTTCAAAACAGATCATAGGGGAAAAGGCTTCTGGGTCCCTGTGCCCAGGACCTGCCTCTGCTTACTCCAAGGAAATCTTCAGGATTCAAGGGAGCGAAGGTCCGGATTGTTCTCCTCTAGATTTTTGGCTTTCTGTCCCCGGCTCTTTTCCTGTCTCTGTCTCTGTCCCTGTGTCCATCTTTACCTTCTCTGTCTCTCTCTATTCCTACCTCTATCTCTTTCTCTGTCTATCTTTCCATCCATCCTCTGTCTCTCTGCCTTGTCTCTTTCTCTTTCTACCATTCACTTTCTCCCTTCTCTATATTTATCTCTCTTAATTTTTTCTCTTTCCCCATCTCTATCTCTGACCCTGTCCCTCTCTCTCCATCTCCTGTTTCTCCCTTAAAGGAGACAGGACAAGCTGAGACTCCATTTGAATCTCATCTGAAATAGCCAGTCAACTCAGACAACAGAGCTATTCAAGTAACTCACTTGAGTGATCTCTGGGCCCTCACTTCCCATAACTAAATCAACACTTTTTAAAATGGAACCAACCTCTTCATAGAAGTTGTGTCAATCTACATACACAATCTACACATACAATCTAAACACACACACACACACACTCACAGGAATACTTATATGGCATACTCCTACCTAGATGTACCCACTGCCAAGTTCCACACTTCTGTGTCACCCTTCAGGCCCACTCCCAGATTTTCTCTCCTCTCTCTCTTTGTCTCTGTCTCTCTCTGTCCCTGTCTCTCTGTCTCTGTCTCTCTCTTTGTCTCTGTTTCTGTTTCTCTCTTTCTGTCTCTGTTTCTGTGTGTCTCTGTTTCTCTCTCTGTTTCAGTCTCTTTCTCTGTTTCTCTCTGTGTGTCTCTGTCTGTCTGTCTATCTGTCTCTCTCACACATACACACAGCCCTCACATACATCTCCAACAGATGTACATACCTATGTACATTCACATGTACTTTCCCATCCCATATTTCAAACAGCTCTCAAACACACTCATCCCCCAAACACATATTTGCCCACTTATAGTCGTGTAAAATTAAAATCAGAATCTCAGAGCTGGAAGGAACCTAAGAGGACATTGAGTCCAATCTGCCCCTGAACGGTTTCTATATTATCTCCAGTAATTGACCATTTGGCCTTTTTGAATGATCTCTAAGTAGGGGGGAAACCGCTACCTCTTCTAATGGCCCTTTTGGTTAATTAATTCTTAGGATGTTTTTCCTTCTATCAAGCCAAAAATTGTCCCTCTGAATTCCATCCACTGCTCCCAGCTCTTTCATCTGGGACCGAGCAAAACAAATGTAATCTCTCTTTCACATGAGAGGCCAGCCCTTGAGGAGAGCTGGCATGTGATCCTCAATCTTTTTTGGTTCAGGTTAAGCATCCCCAGTTCATTCAACCTATGGCATGTTCTGGAGGCCCTTCACTGACCTGATTGTGCTCCTCTGAACACGTTCCAGCTTATCGATGGCCTTCCTTAAATTTCTTGTCCAGAATGGAAACACATATTTCCAATGTGGTTTGGCCAGTGCACGCTGAGGACATCAAAATCATCACCCCTCTCATTCTCGGTGTTGTGATTTTCTTAAAGTAGCCTGAGATCATATCAGCTTTTTATTGGCTGCCATCTCATGTTGGCAACTTATATTGAACCTGCAGTTCATTACACTCCCCTCCCCCAATCCTTCAACTGTATGTATAGCCCTCCCTCACTTATTTATTGAGAATTTAATTTTTTCCAAATTACATGTAAATACAAATTTTGACATCAATTAAAAAAAAAACCTTTGTGTTCCAAATTCTCTTCCTCCCTCCTCCCCCCCCCCCCCGCCCAAGAACTCAAGCAATTCAATATAAGCTATATGTGAGCAGTCATGCAAAACGTTTCCACTTTAGCCAGGTTGTGAAAGAAAAGAGAAAAAAACTCCAGATAAAGAAACTAACAAAAAATAATGCTTCAGTCTGTATTCAGACACCATCAGTTCTTTCTCTGCAGATGGACCGCATTTTTCATAAGACCTTCAGAGTTGTCTTGGATCATTGCATTGCTGAAAATAACCAAGTCATTCACAGCAGATCATCTTGTAGTATTGCTGTTATTTTGTATATAATACATTTCATGTTGCATCAGCTCATGTAAGTCTTTCTGTTTTTTTCTAATAGCATCCTGCTCATCATTTTTTTTATAGTGAACTACATTTTTATAGCACTTTAAAGAGAGATTTCGGGGGCAGCTAGGGGTCCCAGTGGATAAAGCACCGGCCCTGGATTCAGGAGGACCTGAATTCAAATCCAACCTCAGACACTTGACACTTATAAGCTGTGTGACCCTGGGCAAGTCACTTAACTCCCATTGCCCTGCAAAAAAGAGAGATTTCCTTACAATAAACCCATGAGGTTGATTCTTTCAACAACAGTTGCAAGATAACTTTTATATAGTACCTTGTACCTGACAAAGAATTTTCTTCACAGTAGCCCAGCAAAGTAGCATATGTTTTATTGCCATCATCATCAGTCATCATCAATCAATCCTCCTCCTTATCAATCAGTCCTTATCATCAATAATTCTCATCTTCATCCAATCATCATCAATCCATTAACTGATCGATCTTCATCATCATCATTCTCATCATCTTGCATTACTCTTGCCAGCCCTCCCTCATTTAAACCCAATTCACTGCAAGTTATGATATCACCCCATGTTATGGTCCTCTTCCAGAACAAGAGACAAACAACAGCAAGAAGTCTTTATGGGCATCTGGGTGGTGCCATAGTGCATGGAGCTCTGGGCCTGGAGTCAGGAAGAATCATCATCCTGAGTTCAAATCTGGCCTTAGACACTTACCAGTTGTGTGACCCTGGGCAAGTCACTTAACAGTTGACCTCAGTTTCCTCATGTGTAAAATGAGCAGAAGGAAATGGCAAACTATTCTAGTACCTTTGCCAAGAAAACTCCAAGGGGGGTCATGAAGAGACTTAAATGACTGAATAACAACAGCAAAATAAATCTTTATGGAAACAAAATAGATTACCCTTATTTAGGTTTAGTTCTGTGTTTCTAGACTTTCAATATCTCTTGACTGTCATCCAATGACATGTTAGTTATCCCTCCTGTCTTTGTGTCACATGTCACCTTGTTGATGAGATTTAGGTTCAGAAGAGTGTTCCCCTCATCAATCCTTCCATCCTTTGAAGGATGAGTTTATCTTTAAAACAAGCCAAAAACATTATCGACTTCTGTGCTTTTGGCCAAATGTTTCCATGCCAATCTTGTTACCTGTTTCCTGAACTCATCTATGTCCTCCTTCTGTCTGGATGGTCTGTGATACCTCCTGTTTGATGACAAAAGAGATTCTATTTCTCCCCCAATTCATCCTCACTGGAGTGCTTTTTCACTGTGCTTCTCCCTAAACAGCAATAGATCTTCTTAATATATAAGGTCCTGCTTTGATCCTCCCACTTCTGTTCCTTTTTAAGAAATATGCTTCACCAATCAAAGGAATGCCCATCAATTGGGGTATGACTAAACAAACTGTGGTATATGATACTGTTGGAATATTATTGTGCTATAAGAAATGACAAGAAGTCTGGGTTATTTATGGACCAGGGAACAGGCCAGGTGAGTGAAGAACCTGCCCCTCCTTAAATCATACCACTTGGGAACCCCTGAAGCTTGGGACAGTGCAACCTGGAAACAGTGCCCCACTTTAAGGAATTAAAAGTCAAGTAAAATACAGGCAAGATGAGCAGACAGAGAAAGGTGAAGACCATAGAAAGTTTCTTTAGTGACAAGGAGGATTGAGGTGCACCCTCAGAATAGGATAGCAACATCAGGGCTCCTACATCTAAAGATTCCAAGAAGAATATGAATTGGTCTCAGGCCATGGAAGCTCTCAAAAAGGACTTTGAAGATAAAGTAAGAGAGGTAGAGGAAAAAATGGAAAGAGAAATGAGAGTGATGCAGGAGGGTCATGAAAAAAAAAGTCAACAGCTTGAAAAGCCAAATTGGCCAAGTGGAAAAGGAGCTACAAAACCTCTCTGAAGAAAATCATTGCTTAAAAATTAGGATTGAGCAAATAGAAGCTAATGACTTTATGAGAAATCAAGACACACACACAAAATTCCAAATTAATAAAAAAAAAGAGGCAATGTGAAATATCTCCTTGGAAAAACAGTTGACATGGAAAATAGATCCAGGAGAGATAATTTGAAAATTATTGGACTACCTGAAAACCATGATCAAGGAAAGAACTTAGACATCATCTTCCAGGAAATTGTCAGGGAAAATTGCCCTGATATTCTAGAAGCAGAAGGTAAAACAGAAATCACAAGAATCCACCGATCACCTCCTGAAAGAGAGCCCAAAAGGAAAACTTCCAGGAATATTATAGTCAAATTCCAGAGCTCCCAGGTCAAGGTGAAAATATTGCAAGCTGCCCCAAAGAAACAATTCAAGTACTATGGAGCCACAGTCAGGATAGCACAATATCTAGAAGCTTCTACATTAAAGGATAAAAGGGCATGGAATATGATATTCCAGAGGGCAAAGAATTGGGATTACAACCAAGAATCACCTATCCAGAAAACTGAGTATAATCTTTCAGGGGGAAAAATGGTACTTCAATGAAAAAGAGGTCTTTCAAGTATTTGTGATGAAAAGACCTGAACTGAATAGAATATTTGACTTTCAAATACAAGAGCCTAGAGAAGCATAAAAAGGTAAACAGGAAAAAGAAATTAAGAGGGATGTTAAAAGGTTAAACTGTTTACATTCCTACATGGGAAGATGATACATCTTACTCATAAGAACTTTCTCAGTATTAGGGCAGATGATAGAAAGAAATTTAGACAGAGGGCATAGGTGGGAATTGATTATGAATGGATGATATCTG
The DNA here is from genome assembly GCF_019393635.1 of Dromiciops gliroides. Lineage (NCBI taxonomy): Eukaryota > Metazoa > Chordata > Mammalia > Microbiotheria > Microbiotheriidae > Dromiciops > Dromiciops gliroides. The sequence continues at coordinate 669,298,943 of NC_057861.1, forward strand.
TATTTATTTTTTGTTTATCTTTTTTTGTGGGGTGGTTGGACTCGGGTGACACGCCTGGGGTCATGCAGTGAGTGAGTGTCTTGTGTCTGAGGCCAGATTTGGGCTTGGGTCCTCCTAGGTCCCAGGTGGGTGCTTTGTCTACTGTGTCACCTAGCTGCCCCATGATGACATCTTTAGGGTAAAATTGAGGGACAAGAGGAATGCACCAGGGGAGGGGGAAGGGGAGAGGTAGAATGGGGTGAAATCTCACATGAAAGAAACAGGAAAGGGCTTATGGAATGGGGGCAGACATGAAGGAGGAGCAGGGCAGTAAATGAACCTTAAACTCATCAGAATAAGGTCAAAGACCTTAATTTCATCAGAGTTGGCTCAAGGAGGGATTAAAAACAAGAAAAGAGGGGCGGCTAGGTGGCGCAGTGGATAAAGCACCGGCCCTGGATTCAGGAGTACCTGAGTTCAAATCCTGCCTCAGACACTTGACACTTACTAGCTGTGTGACCCTGGGCAAGTCACTTAACCCCCATTGCCCCGCAAAACAAAAAACAAAAAACAAGAAAAGAAATGACAAGCAGGATTATTTCAGAAAGGCCTGGAAATACTTGTCTGAACTCATGTGTAGAGAAGTGAGCAGAACCAAGAGAATGTTGTGCATAGAGACAGCAATATTGTTTGATGAAGAACTGTGAATGACTTGACTCTTCTCAATAATACAATGATCCAAGACAATCCCAAAAGATTAATGTTAAAACATACTATTCACCTCCAAAGAAAGAACTGATATTGATTGAACACAGACTGGAGCATGCTGTTTTTCACTTTCTTTTGTTTTTTTCTTTTAATCAAGTTTCCTTCCTTGTACAGGAAACTTGCTGCCTCAGGGAGGGGGGAGGGAAGGGAGGGAGAGAGGGATAAAAATTGGAACCCAAAACTAAAAATAAAAATGTTTATTATTTAAAAAAAGAAAGAAATATGTTTCACAAATGAGTCCTGCTCTACTATAAACTTACTATGTAAGACTCCAGGCAAACTTTTATTTATTTAAAATTTTTTACCAGCCCTTGTTAGATGTTCTCTGTCTCTGGCCATTAAGACACACACACACACACACACACACACACACACACACACACACACACACACACACACTGTGGGGATAATTTCTCCCTATTCTGATCAGATAGACTAGTTAAAAGATAAACTAGGTATATTCCAGAAACAGTAAGATCTCCTTCAAAACCGCATGCTTCCTTCCATCTACCTGCCCTCCAGCACTCCCTTCCAGCATCAAAAAACTGATTCTTTCCATCTATTAAGCAGCAGCAAGGATTCCACAAGGCCTGCTGGAGTCGACCTCCTCATTAGAACACTTGTGTTCAAATCTTGGCTTCTCCATTCACTAGTTGTGTGTTCTCTGGTGCATCATCTTTTCTCAGAGACTCAGTTTTTCATCTCTTAAATGAGGATCACAATTTTTACATTATCTCACAGGGTTGTAATCCTCAAAGTGTTATAGAAGTGGGAATAATTATTACTCTCTCATTTACTTCCCTGTCCTCTTTTATCTCCCCTTCCTTCTCTTATGGTATGGGAGGTGAGAATGGGGAGAGGATCAGGTATGATTGGGAAGAGAGAAAGAGAACATAGATGGACCATTAACACACCCTACCCTGTTCTAATTCCTGCTCAGCTCCTAGTGTCTGCTATTATTTTCTAATGTAGACTCAAGGATTTAATTAACTGCCCCTTAGGAAGTCAAGTGACTGGTCCCCAGTGGGTATAGACTAACTATAATAATACTCATAGCTTTCATTTCTAAAGTATTGGAAGTTTTCAGAGCACTTCCCTAAAAACCTACCAACACTACCTTGTGAGGTAGGGAACCCAAATATTATTATTCCCACTTTGTACATAAAGGGTCTTAGAGGAAGTAAGATACTCCTTCATTATGACACAACTAGTAAATGTCAGAATGAAGATTTGAATCCAGATCTCCTGATTCCATATCCTAACACTCTTTCCAGCACATTGTGCTGCCTATAGGTTTAGTGGGTTCAGCTCACATCACTGTTGTATGTCACAAATAAATGGATTGAAACTGAAGGGACATTGGAGGTGTAAGGGCCTAAAAATCTTTTGTATTTTTTTTAGTGGGGCAGTTGGGGTTAAGTGACTTGCCCAAGGTCACACAGCTAGTAAGTATTAAGTGTCTGAGGCCGGATTTGAACTCAGGTACTCCTGACTCCAGGGCCGGTGCTCTATCCACTGCGCCATCTAGCTGCCCCAGGGCCTAAAATTCTATCTGTGTTGTCTAAAATCTAATGAATGGTCGCCTTAAATTAGAAGTTTTAGCAAGAGTTTAGACTTTTAAGTATTTATTAAAGTGCATTAGAAGTTAGTGAAGATTCTTTAATTTCTCATAATGGCATAAGGATAATTAGGCAGATGATGCAAAAAAGTGATGAAACAAAGATAAATTATTTTTTAAATTAATATCACAATTGTCTTCTCAATTTATCCTCCACAGAGGTTATCTAGCTCAAATCCTTCATTTTACAGATAAGGAAACTGAGACTCAGAGATAGAAAGTGAAGCCTTCAGAAAATGACTCTAGTGAAATGAGCAAGCATACCTAAATCTATCTAAATCTGTCTTTCTATACATACACACACATATATGTGTATGTATAAATAAACAATGCATATGTGTATTGTGCAAATATAAATATGCACACATATACATATGTACATATACAATACATACATATATACACGTTTGCATTTTTTGTTGTTGTTAGGTGATGTAGTAGATAGAACACTCAGCCTGGAGTCAGAAATACCTGAGTTCAAATCTGGTCTCAGATACTTACTAGTTGTGTGATCCTGGGCAAGTCACTTCATCTTATTTGTCTCAGTTTCCTCATCTATAAAATGAACTGGAAAAGGAAATGGCAAACCACTCTAGTATTTTTTTCCAAGAAAACCCCAAAAAGGGTCACAGAGTTAGACACAACTGAAAAATGACTGAACAACAACAATATGTTTGTGTGCACACACATATATAGATACACACATATGGATGCTTTATAAACATACATATACATGTGATATATATATATATAATATATACACATACATATATACATATATGTATAAATATACACATGTACCCAAACGGGTCCCCAAAGTCTTATTACACAGGTCTTTTACATGAAGGCTTTTGGAATATATATGTTCAGAAGGAAAAGCAAAGAAATACAAGGCAGCTGGGAGGAATGGAAGTAGCAGAGGGATCAGAAAAGGCTGTGGGTAGAAGGTTTCGTGTCCTGCAGGAAGAGGGGGACTCCAGGAGGCAGAGGTATAGAAAGAGTGTATTCTAGACTGGGGAAAGGAACAAAGATGGACGTCTGTGTGTATAAGGAAAAGAAAGAAGGACAGGTTGGCTGGACCGTAATGTCTGATGAAGCTGGAAAGATGGGCTGGGGCCTGGTTTTTCACAGTTAAACAGAAGAGGTCACGTTTGATTCTGGAGGCAATAGGGAACCATTGGAGTTTGATGAGTACTTGGGGAGCTCAGTTTCTGCTGGTTGGGGAGGATGGTTGCTGGGCAATTTGTCCCTTTCCCAGAACCCAGGGATGGGGAGAGTGTTTGCTTGGGAAGTGGTGAAACCATCCCTGTTTCCAACCAGCTGAGCAGGGGGAGTTGGAGGCTACAGACTGCAACTGGGGGCAGGAGAGGGAGCGAAAGAGAAAGGTTGTTTGTTAGGCAATTGATAATCCACTTAGAATGCATGCCTGGAAGCCTGGAGAAATGGGCTAACTGGCCGTGTGCCCTGTGTTCTGCCTCCCACCTGGATGGGTGTCAGGGAGGCTTCCTTATTTTCTCTTTCCCTCCGGGTCTCTCACCAGCCAGATCTTCTTTATGGGTCCTATGCTGAGTCTCTCCTATAGCCTGGAGGGTAAAACAAGGACAGAAGCTTAGGAGGGCCCTTCCCAGGCCATTAGCAGGGACCAGATGTCAGGTTTCCAGTTCTCTGTCCCTTTTAGGGTCAGAAAACTGCTGGTGGGAAGCCTTTCCCCCCCTAATCCCCACATGACTTTGACACAGATGGACAGTGAGTGAATACTCAACTCCTGGAATACCCCCTTTGTAAACAACTCACTGAACATGAGACTCACAGCACAAAATAAATTCACAAGAATTTCTTAGGTGACTACTATGTACCAGGTGGGGCAGCTAGGTTGTGCAGTTGATAGAGCCCTGGTCTTGGAGTTAGGAACATCTGATTTCAAATCTGGCCTCAGACACTTACTATCTATGTGACCTTGGGCAAGTCACTTCACCGTGTTTGTCTCAGTTTCCTCATCTGTAAAATGAGCTGGAGAAGGAAATGGCAAACTCCTCCAGTACCTTTGCCAAGAAAACCCTAAATGAGGTCACGAAGAGTCAGACACAACTGAAACGATGGAACAACAACAGATGTGCCAGCTACTACGCTAAACACTGGGGATACTAACACAAAAGGGAAATGGCCCCTGCCCTCAAGAGGCTTCCCTTCTAACAGGGAAGAAAAAGTCTCCTGCAGAAAGAAGGAGATACTTAAGCTAAATCTTAAAGGAAACCAGGGGTTCTAAGACCTCTAGTGAGCTAGGGAGGGAGAACATTCCAGGCATGAGGTGGAGTGAGGTGTGAAGGCAAGGGAGTATTTGTTACAAATATCTCCTTTGATCCTCTTACTTGTCTTAAGGGGTAGGTACTTTTATTATCCCAATTTTACATTTGAGACAAACAGAGGTTAAATGACTTGCCCAAGATCACACAGCTAGTAAGTGTCTGAGGTTGGATTTGAACTTAGGTCTTCCTGACTCTATGATCAGAGTTCTATCCACTGGAACACCTAGCTGGAACATATTGGCCAGAAAGGCTGGACTCTAGAGTTCATGGAGGGGAGTAATATATGAGAAGATTGGAAAAGTAGAAAGGGGCTGGGTTGTGATGAGCTGGTAATGCCAAATAGGAGAATTTATATTTGCCAGGAAGCTCCTCTAATTTATTGGGTGGAGTCAACACGGGTCAGACCTCCACTTAAGAGAAATCTCTGGGGTAGACATGTGTGTTGTTGTTTTTCATCCTTCGTTCCTTTTTTTCCCCTTTTTTGCGGGGCAATGAGGGTTAAGTGACTTGCCCAGGGTCACACAGCTAGTAAGTGTCAAGTGACTGAGGCCAGATTTGAACTCAGGTCCTCCTGAATCCAGGGCCGGTGCTTTATCCACCGCGTCACCTAGCCGCCCCTCATCCTTCGTTCTTGAGGAGGACCAATGACATCATGAGGGTGAAGGAAGGGTGAATGAGGAGAGCCTGGAGGTAGAGAGACATTGCGCAGCAGGTTGCTTCAAAAGACCTGATGAGGTACTTTTAGGGATTGGATGAGGGTGGTGGCTGGGCGAGTAAAGAGAAGGAAAAAAATGAGGTTATGAATTTGAGGGTCTGGAAGGATAGCAGTACCCTCAACACAAACACAGAACACACAGACTCATAGAGAATATACGACTCACCAAATATATCTAACTCACACACCCTGAATACACAGAAACACCCAGCAAATACACAACTTGCTAAATATACGGTCATTCAGACACACTGGATGCACTCCTAGATGTACACACAAAGAGCACAGGTCTGCATAGACGGCTCTCTTTAACAGGGAAATGCACACATAAAGGCATTCATGCATATGTATATATGCTCACACATGCAGAAAGACATTCACAACTATACCTGGAGGCTTGTTAATGGAATATGCTTATTACATGTGCATGAGGGCTATTATAAATACACATACACACTCATCACCATCAAATGGGGGTGTCTACCCATAGCCCCAATGATGAAAGATCCCCATGAGATGGTTTCTGTGGACCAGGTCAAGGTCCCACCCTTGTCTGGCCCACGGCCAGGAATGGAGCCAAATCCCATCCTAGCAAGATGCTTATTTCTAGGGATCAGAAATATTGAGGTTCAACTGCAGGATAATGGGAGTGACCCTGATGGAAGTGGGGCTTAGTAAGTAGAGGTTGGATGATCCCATAAGAGCAGAAACCTGTAGGGAGGTAGGTGATGCTCTTTTGGACTGGGGACTGGCCCCATGGGAAGAGAGTAGATGTGAATGTCCTGGGAGGCGGGGAGAAGACTCAGCTCTATAGGGTGGGGTGGGAGGGCACACTCCCCAAATCTGTTTAGCCCAAATAGCTGGCTGGTTGTGAATAGAGAGAGGCCTGGGTTGGCTCCTGATATTCCTGGGCCTTTCCCTCCTCTTAGTCTCCCCCCTCCCCCCACACACATAGCAGGCCCAGTTTGGATGAAGCCCTGGCCTGGCTGTCTTGGGACACTCTGAGGTTAAAAGCCGCAGCAGTAGCTCCCAGATGCTGAACCTAAAAGGGGACCTTTTTTTTTTTTTTCCAAGGACAATAAATATTTGCTCTTTGGGAAGCTGCTGTTTGGAGATTCCTGGGTTTGGCCCAGAGGACAGGAATGGCCACCTGTGGGTCACAGGACCTCAGGGCCAGGGCCTGGATCGGGAAGCTGGGGGGCCCTGCTCAGGGGCAGCCTAGTCCTTTCCAAAGGCTAGGAACCAGGGCCTGGAATGGGAGAAGGACAATAGCCCAGTCTTGTCCTTCCCACATGACCCCCTGTGGATGATAAGATTTGCAGCTTATAAAAGACCTTGGGGCTCATCTAGTTGCCATTTTACAGATGAGGAAAACGAGGGAAACCAAGATCCAGAGAGGGCAAGCAAGCTGCCCAAGGTCAAACCCAGATCGTCTGATTTCAGATGCATTGCTCTTTCCTGTCAGATTTTCCACTGAACTGGGGCTCATCCTCAGCTCAAAACTACTTCCATCCAGGAAGCATTTACTAATTGACCTGAATCTCTGTTTGATGTTCTTGGACTTTCAAACACTCTCCAGAGGGTGTGTCCCCTCATTTCACCTGACCTAGGTATGTTACCTTTTAAATGTCCTTTTTCATTTTGATACAAGGGCCTTGGCTTCCTGCTTCTACCTGAGGGCCGGGACCATATATCACTTATGGGGAGGGGGACTATTTAAAGGCATCTTCCCCGCAGCAGGGGCTGCATCTCTGCCCCCCATCAGGATCCCTTTGGGGTCTCCTCCTTAGAACTGGGGTCCGTGAGAATATTCTTCCCTGGGTACCCCAGATATCTGGGAACCACCTTGCCTCTGATCATCAGTAGTCAGTGTGAGTGGGTGCCCCCAGTTTTAGCTCACAGTCCCCTTCTATAGGGAGACTGAGGCTCCCTGATCCTGTATCTTGTCCCCCTCCCCCTCCTGGATGCTGACTCGGGGCTCCCAAATATAGGGCCGTAAGCCACAGCCGCCCAAGGACACCGCGGGCCTGTCAGTCCCGGGCATGGGATCAGAGAGAGGGTGAACTGATTATAGTTCTGACTTCCAAGAACCTGCCTCCCCACCCATCTCCCCGCTCTGCCCCCCTGCAGTTCCCCCCCCCACACCCCCAGAGAACCACAGGGCTGTCGAATCTGCTCCCTGTCAGCAAAGCCAGCCTCGGAGGTTCAGGGTTGTTTTTGGCCTTGTGGGCGGCAGGAGACAGAGTTGTCTGTGTGTGGCAGCCACAGTGGGCTGGGATGGAGTGAGGGGCAGGGGACGATGGGAAGGCTCTGAAAGGTGGCAGGAGGACAGCAGAAGATGCCGGGGGCACAGAGGATGAGGCCATGTGCTCTTGCTCAAAGATGGGGTGATGGGTTTGATGATCCCAGGAGGGTGTGAGATGGATAGCTAGGCCCCTCCCTCCCACTGTCCCTTAATAATACAATTACTTCATTATTTTCCAATAATAGGAAGTTTCATAGTACAATGGTCTCACGATGAGCTTACTGCTGGTCTAATTGTCCCTGTTCTAGAGATGAGGAAACTGAGGCTTACCCAGAATCCCAGGGGAAGTCAGAGAGACCAGGATTTGAATTAAGCTTCCTGACCCCAATCTAGGGCTAAGTCTCCAACCATATCTCTGCCAAGGATCCCTCCTGCTGTTTCCCATTCTTTAAGTCTCACCTCTGACTTGCCTCAATAGCCTACACTGATCTCTTCTATCTCATAGCTCTCACAGAGGCAAGTAAATGATGGTACCACTAGTGGATAGAGTGCTGGGCCTGGAGCCAGGGAGAGATGAGTTCCAATCTAGCCTCAGACACTTCCTAGCAGTGCATATCTGGGGCAAGTCACTTAAAACAACAAACAAACAAACAAACAAACAAAAACCCAAACCAAAAATAACCCCCTCTGTTTACCTCAGTTTCCCCAACTGTAAAATGGGGATTAATAATAGCATTTACCCTGTAAGAGGATCAAAGGAGAAAATATTTCTAAGGTGGTTAGCACATAATGGATGCTTGATAAATGTTCATTTCCTTCCACAGTCTGGACTCCGTAGCTTTCATCTGGCCCTGAGTACTCCTATGGCCCCAGGATTTGGCATTATCTTTGCATGTGTGTGTCTGGGAACTCCCCATGGGATCCCAGAAAGTGCTTTATAGTTTGTGTTACTAGAGCTTAGTCTAGAGCCCACCCATCCCTTCCCTCCCCCCTTCTCAAAGCTTGTGCTTCTGATGACTAAATGAATGAAAATCAGTAACACCTGCCATACCCACAATGCATCTCCTCCCCTCTTCTCATTTTTACATCTACAGCAACTCTGTGTACAGCTATTATTCTTTGCCCACCCTTTACAGAGGGGGGAAACTGAGGCTTATGACTTGCCCAGGGTCACACGTAGAATTAGGGAGCAGGTCTTGTCTCAGAACCCAAGCTAACTACTAGTTTGGTGTTGTCCTTTTCCTTGGATGAACAACCATAAAAGTAAGGATAGGAGTAAGACTTAGAATCAGCAAGACCTCAGTTCAAATATAGCCTCAGGCACTTTGTGGCTGTGAGACCCTGAGCCAGTCAATTAGCCTCTGCCTGCCTCAGCTTCCTCCACAGTAAGATGGGAATAATAATTGCATCATTGTAAAAGTTGTTGGGAGAATCAAATGAGATAATGATGGTAATGCACTTAGTGCCTGGCACATAGTAGGTACTATATAAAAATTAGCTGCTATTATTATTATATTTCCTAATAAATGCTTGTTTCCTTCCTTCTTTCCTCCATATTCAAGCTGCTGCTCCCCCTACTTCCCCTTCTGGTTTAGAATTTAATAATAGTAATGATGATAATAATAGCAGGCATGTGTATAGTTCTTTAAGGTTTGCAAAGCCCTGTATGTGTATATATATAATACATATGTATACACACATATATGTATATGAATAGGTATGTGTATATATGCATGTGTATGTCTGTATATGGATGTGTATATGTATGTGCATGTTTGTATATGTGTATATCTATGTGCATACCTATGTGTGTATATGTATATGGACATATACATGTACATGTATATGTATGTGTGTGTGTATATATATATATATATATATATATATATATATATATATATATATATATATATATATATATATATAATTTTATCTTCACAACAACCCTGTGAGGTAGGGGCTATTATTATCCCCATTTTACAGATAAGGATACTGAGGCTGAGCAGGCAAGTAACTTGCTCTTAGTGTCTGAGGTGGGATTTGGACTCTCTTGCCCAAGAAAAGAGACAATGCATTGTCACCAAAAGGGCCCTGTGGAGGCAAATAGGCAGTTCCTTAGGCAAAAGAGTCCCTGAAAGGGAATGGATCCTTCTAGCTCCATCCAGTTGTAGTTAGCCTATATGACTCAGAGAACTAAGCTCTGAGAAGATGGTGGCAGCAAGTAGGAGGTATAGGTTGGTAAGGACAGAAAAGAGGATATGTGGTGAGGGAACTCAATACAAAGGACCATTTCCTCTGGATGGATAGATTTGGGAAGGGGGTAGAATAGCTTGGGATGGCAGAAGGGATGGGAAAGATCTCAAGATTGGAAGCCCCAGACTTGGAAATGATTGGTGAAGGTGAGGGAGAATTACCCTTCCATACTTCCTTTTGGGAAGATCTAATTGGACATCTTGTGTTTCTGAAGATGCATCTCCTGGCCATGCTAGGCTGGGGTGCACCTCAGTCTCCTGCTTTGTTGCTAACATTTATTATTCATTGAGAGCCAGCAGCCTTCTTGCTTCCAAGTTGGGGGAAATGGATATTTGATCTACCTCTAATTTACACTGAGAGTGGGGAGCAAGACATACCATAATATCTTCTGGCTTTTGAGAAAAGTGAGCCCACAGCTTAGAACCTGTCAGGGGGACTCCCAGAGGTCAATGCATCCATGTTCCTGCCTCTACACACTAGGCAGGTTTAGCTATCCTTCAGGGGAAGATGGTTCCAGACCTCTGAACAGCAGCGAGTTGGAAAATCTGGGTTTGACTTTGCCGCTGGCATAAACTATTCTCCTCACTTGGCAGAAGTGGAGATGGAAGCCTCAAAAAAGAAAATGACTTTCCCTAAAGACAAAGTTATTTTTTAATTTTCAATGCCTTAGTTTCCACTTTTGTAAAAATGAGGTTGTTGGACTAGATTAGCCTTAAAATCCTTTCTGGTCTAACATTCTGGACTCTATGAACAGCTTGAATATTTTGTGTCCCATGTTTGAAGGCCCCTCCCAGCCCTTATAGTCTGTGTTCCATGTCTTAATGTTCTTTCAAATACTGACAATCTATGGTTTAGTTTTCTATGATTCATGCCCTGCCTGCGGAGAAATCATTTCCATTGTCTAAACTTGAACGACGCCTACTGGCATTGAGACCCCTTTTCTTTGGTTCTCTCCTGGGAGAAGGGTGGTGGGGAGCTGTCCAGCCTCACTGCTGCCCGACCCTGTCTGCTGACCTTCTGAGCCCTAATCTTGGCCACAATCTGAGCCTTCACCCTGATGTTTACATAGTACTTTCTATGCATAATCTCATTTGAACCTCGGGGATAACTGGGTGATGTGGGATCTGCAGGTCTCAGCAGAGGTCACAGACTAAGCCCTAAACTAGTTATAATTCAGCCTTTTAACCACACACCAGGTCTCCTCCCTCCCCCCTAAAAACCCACATCATATTTCAGAAGGGAAAGAGTGTTGACATTGCCTTTTGGGTAGATATTTGTTGAAAGCCATTCTTCTTTTATTTTTGATCAAGTTCCTTTGGACATTGCTTCTGATTCACACCCTTCTACACCGGCCTTGGGGCTGCTCTCTCTCTCTTTTGGTAGATATGGAAGGAAGGTGATTAGAACAGTGTGGTGCTCCTCCTAGATAACTCTCAAGTCTTCATCCTACTTTTTTTGGACAGCAAGCATTTATTAAACACTTACTGTTTGCCAGGCACTGTTCCAAAAACTGAGGAATACAACTAAAGACAAAAAACGGGATCTGTGCCTTCAAAGAGTTCACATTTTAATGGGAGAGACAATATGCAACCAACAGCACATTAAAAAAAAATATGTAGTGGGGCAGCTAGGTGGCGCAGTGGATAAAGCACCGGCCCTGGATTCAGGAGGACCTGAGTTCAAATCCGACCTCAGACACTTGACACTTACTAGCTGTGTGATCCTGGGCGAGTCACTTAACCCTCCTTGCCCCACAAAACAAACAAACAAACAAACAAACAAATATATGTAGTGTAAATGAGAGGTGATCTGAGAGAAGTCATGGGGGGTTGGAATGGGGATAGAGAAAGACTCCTTGCAACAGATGGGATTTGAGCTGAATCTGGAAGAAAGCCAGGAGATGTAATTGTGGGAGGGGAGCCTTCAAATCATGGGGGACCGCCTGTGCAAAGGCATGGGATCCTCATGTGTGAGGATGGGCAAGGAGGTGCTTCTCCAGGGATCAGGGAGAAGGCCTTGGTGAGCTCCATCCACCTCTTAGAGACGCCATGAGGCTGCCCACCTATCCCAGGGCCCTTCTTTCACACTTGCGGGCATTTGGGGGCCTTCCTTAGCCTTCCCCTGGGGCCAATGCCGGTTACAAACTTTCACCATGTTTGGTTTCTAGCTATATAATCTTGAGCAAGTCACTTCTGCTCTTCGGATTTTAGCTTTTCTGGTTACGAAATAAGAGAATCAGACTGGATTTCTAAGATCTCTTCCAGATTTGACATTCTATGTCCTAAGGCCCTTTCCAGCTCTGACATTTTATGACTCCACCCACCCCTCTCCATTGACATAGGTGTTATTCATTATTTTCCTTGAAACCCGCCTCCTTCAGACTGTTCTCCTCCTCCCCAACCCCCAGAGACTAATGAGGAATTTAAAAGGGGTCATTCTTAACAAGCCTGAAATATTTACACAGATGCGTGCCCAGGACCCACATGGCATGTATTTTTAGGAATGGGCATTGGCAGCCCTGTTTGGGGGAATGTTGGGGAAAGGGAACACTGTTGTTCCTGGGACCACCCTTCTCACATCCTAACCGCTCCCAGCTGGGCGGTGCCTCAGAACTCAAGACACAGAAGGTTGGAGCTAGAAGGGAGCTTAGAACAGAGAGTTTAGAATGGTAGAAGGGGGAGGAACTTTTAGAACACAGAACATGCAGGGTTCGAGCTAGAAGGGACCTTAGAACATAGGCTATCTGAGCTGAAGAGGGTCTTGCGTGGTTCAGTGGAAAAAAGGCTAGAATTGAAGTCAGAGTCCTGGGTTTGAATCCTGCCTTTGATTTGCTACTGTGTGAACTTGGCCATGCTATTTCTTTTCTAAAATGAAGAGATTGGACTAGATGAATTCTATGGTGCCTTCGAACTCTAAATATTGGACCCTCAGGAAGTGACAACCTTTCTTGGCGTCAGTTTCTTTATCTTTTTCTCTGCACCTCCTTTCCCACAAAATTAGTGAGGCTCATAGCATCTAATGATAGGAGGGATATTAGAGATAATTTAGCTCAATTCCATTGTTTTATACACGAAGAAAGGGAGGCCCACAGAGGTTAAATGATTTGGCCAAGGCCTCAGGACAGATTCAGGATTTGAACTCAGTTTCTCTGATCCTCAATCCAGTGTCTAGCCACTGGGACGTATTGCCTCCCTAATGATTGATGAGAAAGAGCTTTGGAAAGCATTAAACGGTGTAGATGTGAGCTGGTATAGCTATGGAAATATTAGTAGTAGTATTAATATTAAGAATTAATAATAGTATTTCATCTCAGAACTTTGACTTCTACTCCCCCAGCACCCATAGCTCTTTGGCTCAGGAATGATGGCCCAGGGACACCTCCTTCCTTGAAACCTTGAACACATATAGACTTTATAGAGAACAAGTATCAACTCCAAACAAAGTGGGGATGTTTATGTAAATATTAAACAAAGAGCAATTTTATTTTCACAATATGATTGTTCTTACCACTACTGGGGAGAAAAGAGATTGAATTAGGTACTCCGAGGGGAGGAGACTCATAGAACCTCAGCTGTGAAAGCTAGAACATAGTACTCCAGAATTGGAGGGAACCTTAGCACATAGAATGTGGAACAAACAGGCCCTTTTAATCTTAGAAGAGCAATTGGACAGAGTGGATAGAGAGCTTTGTTCTGACACATGCTGGCTGTGTGACCCTGGGCTGGTCATTTCACTTCTCCACTGTTCCAGGAAATTCTTTAAGATCGCCATTTACATTGGTAGAGAAAATTTCCTTGCCTGAGAGTTCCTTACATCAGAGGTTTACATGTTTTTTTTTGTCCTAAGACCCTTTTGTCTTAAGAATCCCTCCATTAAAAAAAAATGATTGAGGATGCCCTCACAAAAGTGTTTGCTTATGTGGGTTATATCTATTGCTATTTGTGATATCAGAAATAAAATAATCTTGCTTAGTAATATTATGAAAATAGGGTTCCCTGAAAGAATCTTGGGACCTTCTGGGGGTTCCTAGATCATACTCTGAGAACTGCTGATGAAATCGGGGGCCTGACTTTTTTGAGAGTATTTTTGAATTAGAAGAGACTGTCGTCTCTTTTACAGAATGAGAAACTGAGACCCAATCATGGGAAATGACTCGTCCAGGGTCACAGGGCTCTGAGAGGCTTCCCTCTCTGTGGGCCTCTTTCGGTTAGGAACTATGCTTCTGTTGCAGAATCTGGGCCATCCTTCCCCTCTCCCCCTTGGGCTGATGACTGGGTTGTAGCTGCTTTGTGCTTCTGGGGTGAGGAGGAGGCCCGGCTTGGCAGCCGAATGTGAGGAAGGGAAAAGGAAAAGGGGAGAAGGTGGTGTTCTGCGGGCTGTGTGGCTGCTCCCCAGCAGGGAGGGAGAGAGGGAACATATGTGTGTCATAGACAATTTATGCTAGAGAGGGAGAGGGGGAGTTGAGGGTGGGGTGGGGGCCTGAATGCCTCCCCCCTCGTTTCCTCCCCCATTCCTTCATCCCATGGCTCTGGATGAAGATGAGGGCCTCCATTCCAGGAACAGACCTCCTCCCTCTTCTCCTCCAGCCAGAACCTCCCCCTTCTCCTCCTCATAACCCAGCCTTCGTCCTCCTCCAGAGAGTTTTCCCTGACTAGAGAGGGATGGGGTGGGGGTGGGGTGGGGTGGTGAGGGTTGACCCCATGCAATGACAACCCCCAATATCTGATCTCTCTTAATCACCGCCCTCATCTCTTGTCTCATCCCACAATCCCCTGCCCTGACTCTATCCATGTTCAAACTTCCTTGTGGAGCCATAGAAAAATTTCTGCACTTGTAAATCAAGAGATTGGGGTTCAAATGTGGGTTTATTAGTTGTTCAGCTTGGGGTGCATAACTTCATATATTGTAAAATGGGGGCTTGCACCACCTATGGCATGGGGCCTATTGTAGGAATCAAGACAATGTGGGAATAATCCTTTATAAACCCTAAAAGGAGTTGTAAATGCCCTAATCTCTAATTTGCAGCCTTTTAAATGATCCCTATGCTTCCCATCTACCCAGTAATATCCCTGTCCCCACCTCCCCAACAGTCCGCTCTCCCCCCCCCAAAAGAAAAGAGAACATAGTTTTACTTCCTCTGGGAAGCCTTCCAGGATTGAGTGTCTTGGAGGTCTCACTACCCCCCCCCCCCAGTAGAGAAAGCTCTACTGCTCCAGCCCCTTACCACCAGAAGCCTGCTCAAGGAAGACCCTTGCAAGGTGGGGTTGGGGGCTCTGGGACTCCGAGGTGTGACTCTCCCAGGGGTAACTCAGCCATGTGCCCTCTACCGGGGGTGGGGTTGGGGGGGGGCGGCAGTGGATGTGCCTGGACTGCATGAACCCAGGGCTCTATTCTTCCTGCTGTGGGTCTTCAGGGAAGACAAGTCCACAGCCTTTCTCCTGTAACTTGGTAACATTTGACCTACTTCTCCAGGCTGGATCTGTGTCTTTGGCAATGAGGTCCGGACCCACAAGTTTGTAGAGGGAAAGTGAGGGCAAACTCTCTCCTCCCCACCCCACCCCCTTCCCCCACTGCCACTGGCAGGAGGAGGGACAGTGAGTGTCCTGCATTACTCCAGGAAGAAGCCAGATGGCAGGAGAGCTCATGCCACGGTCCAGCTTTGCTCCGGGAGCTAGTGGGATGACAAGCCCTGCCTGGCCTGTGGACACTCAGACTTCCTCTACAAACTAGGAATTCTCTGGGCTCAGGGGCTGTCTCCTTCTCGGATCCCAGGACAGGTTCTGGGTCTGCTGCCTGCAAGGGGAAGGGTGGTGGGGAGATGTCTCTTTGCTCAATCTTAGGGATGGAGAGCTGCAGAGTATCCAAGAAGAATCCCCCAAATGAGGAAGGAGGTGGCTCTAAGGGGTGACTTTTGTCCCTCTCTCTTGGTCCCTTGTACCCATTCTGGCTCTGTCTCCAATGGAGAGAGACAGCTGACCCACCGAGCCCCAGCCCCTGTGCCCAGATGGCTACTTCTATTCTCAGGAGAGCAACAGCCAGGATTGGGAAATATCCCTAGGAACCCAGACCAGCGAGCAGTTTTTCTCAGAATGTAAGAGGTTGCATACCTCTTCCTAGCACTGTCCTCCCCGCCAAACCATACATACTGAGCATGGGCCCCAGTTCAAATCAGACCTCCGATCTTGGGCAAGTCACTATGTCCTGGGGCCTCAGTTTATCCATCTGTAAAATAAAGGAGATGGACCAGATGGCTCCCAAAGTCCCCGATATTTCTAGATATATGATTCTAGGAACAAGATGCAGCACCCACCAGGAGGGTGCCAGGTCATCTGGAGTTCTGACTTTGGCTATTCTCTCCTACCCTCTGCCCCTAAACATATACACACCATGAAAGAACCCTCAGGGCTCTCCCTCGCAGCTCCTGTGGCTGTGAGATGCTAACTAAGCTTCTTTTCCTTTTTGGGTCAAAGTCTTGTCATCTACAAAATTGAGGATGCTGGAGTCTGTGATTTCTGAGGTCTCATCCAGATCTCTCTCTCTCTCTCTTTCTCTCTCTCTCTCTCTCTCATCTGCCTCTCACAGACCTTTCTGCGTTTTGATGTCCCATCCAGCTGTGAGCTTCTTGTGTGTGTGTGTGTGTGATACTGTGAGGGGTGTGTGTGTGTGTGCACGTGTGTGAGCATGTGCGTGTGTGTTTTAAATTCCCACTGAGATATTAAAATTCAGCACTCTAAAGTCACTACCAGCTTTGGCATTGAGTCTCTGATCCTAGTTTATTTCCCTCAGATATTGTTTACCAGGGTCCCGCTGTGTGCTCAGCATTTCCCGAGGCATCATGAAGGAAAAGAAGACTCAGGCCACACAGGTCTTAACTTGGGGAGCTCACAGTCTTATGGGCGAACACGAACCTAACCTGACCAGGAAGCACTGGAATGTGGGATCCTGGAGGCCAGCGGCTACTTTTGTCTTTCTTTGTGCTCAATTGATGATTAACTGAGCTTTGAGTCGTGACTTCCTCTTCTCTAAAACGGGATTTTAATCTTGACATGAGATTTATACACACATACAGATGTATGTATACATATATATACATATATATATACACACACACACACACACACACACATATATATACATATATACATCCCTGAGAGGTTATACAAAGGGATGGGTTTTGTATAACGAAAAGTTAATCATTTTGTTTAAATCAAAAGATATACAAGCTGAGTGTGCTGTTAAAAAAACAGCTGGATTATTATGATACACACAAATAATGAGGGTTTTTTTTCTTTGTGGTTAAGGAGGGATTAAACTGCAAACCCATAGTCTGGGTAAGGCACAAGCAGGGTCTTCAATAATGTTCCTCTTTTTTTTTCTTTTCTTCTCTTTACTTCAATAATTTAACCCCCATACCATAGAATCAGAGGATTTAGAGCCAACAGGGGACTTGAAGATCACCTGACCTTTATTTTAAATAAGAAGAAACTGAGATGAGAGAGAAAGAGACAGAGACACAGAGAGACAGAAAGATAGACACACACACACATACACAGAAGTTATTTAACAAGGTTAAAACAGGTGGTAAATAGGGAGGGAGCAGAATGTAGTAGAAGGATTGTACTTGGAGAGACTGGAAGGGCTAATTTTGTTTGTTTGTTTTAATTTATTGTTTATTTATAACATCCTTTTCTTTAAATTGAGTTCCAAATTCTCTTCTTCCCTCCCCCCTTCCCCACCCACTGAGAAGGCAGGCAAAATGATATAAATTATATATATGAAATCACAAAAACATTTTCCATATTAGCCATAATCACAGAAAAGCAGAGGGGGGGGGGCATTGGCTTGGATCATTGTATTGATCAAAGTATCCAAGTCTTTCACAGCTTATCTTCATTGTAATATTACTATTACTGTGCACAATGATCTCCCAGTTCTTCTCACTTCACCTTGCATCAGTTCACATGGGTCTTGCCACATCTTTTTCTGAAATCCACCTGCTCATCACTTCTTATAGCACAACAGTACTCCATCACAATCATATGTCACAACTTGTTCAGCCATTCCCCAGTTGATAAGTGTCCCTTCAATTTCCAATTCTTTGCCACCACAAAATGACCTGCTATAAACATTTTTGTACATATAAGTACTTTTCCTTTTTTAAAATCTCTTTGGGGGTACAGACCTTGTAGTAGTATTGCTGAATCAAAGGGTATGCACAGTTTTATAGTCCTTTCAGTATATTTCCTAATTGTTCTGCAAAATGGATAGAGCAGTTCACAATTCCACCAACAGTTTATTAGTGTACCTGTTTTCCCTCATCCCCTCCAACATTTATTGTTTCTGATAGGTGTGAGGGGGTACCTCAGAGTTGTTTTAATTCTCATTTCTCTAATCAATAGTGATTGAGAGCATTTTTTCATATGATTATATATAGCTTTGATTTTTTTCTTTCAAAAACTACCTGTTTACGTCCTTTAACCATTTACCAATTGGGGAACAACTTGTTTTTATAAATTTGACTCAGTTCTTTATGTATTTGAAAAAAGAGGCCTGTATCAGAGAAATTTGCTGTAAAATTTTTTTATATTACTTTATTGTCTATGGCACCTTTTATCAAAATACAGTTTCCCTGATTATTTCTCTTAACTAAGCCTATTTTAGCTTTTACTTTGCCTAGATCATGATTGCTATCCCTGCTTTAAAAAAAAACTTAAGCTGAAGCATAATAAATTCTGCTCCATTTTCCTATTTTAACTTTGTGAGTGTCTTTCTGTTTCAAGTGTGTCTCTTGTAAACAACATATTGCTGGATTCTGGTTTCTAATTCTTTCTGCTATCTGTTTTCATTTTATGGATGAGCTCATCCCATTCCCATTCACAGTTATGATTACTGTGTATTTCTCTGCATCCTATTTTCTTCTGTTTATCCTCCTCTTTTTATTCTATCCTTTCTCAAAAGTCTGTTTTGCTTATAACCACTGCCTCCCTTAATCCACCCTAACTTTTTGTCTCACCAACCTCATACATCTTTTCCCCTTCCCCTTCTATTTCCTTATTAGGTAAGATAGATTTTTATACTGAACTGAATGTGAATGTCTGTTCTTCCCTCTTTGAGTCAATTCTGCTGAGAGTGAAGTTCAAGCTTTACCCACCACCCACCCCATTCCCCCCTTCCCTATAAAAGCTTTTCTATGCACACTTCTTTTATGAAAGATAATTTCCCCCATTCTACCTCTGCTTTCCCTCTCCTCCCAGTGTATCCCTCTTTCTCACCCCTTCATTTTTTTTGGAGATCATCCCAACATAATTGACTCACACCCAAATATGGAGAAATGATAAAGTTCTTAGGAGTTACATGTATCATTTTCCCATATGGGAATGTAAACAGTTTAACTTTATCAGGAATGCTTAAAAGTCTTCTATTTAATTAAATATCGATTTCCCCCTCCTCTCCCCCTGGCAGAAGGATTATAGTCAGTCTTTCTGGTAGATTATTCTTGGTTGTATTTTAGCTCCATTGCCTTCTAGAATATCATATTCCAAGCCCTCTATTCCTTTAACAAGGAAGGTGCTAAATCTTGTATGATCCCGACTATGGCTCCACAATATTGGAATTGTTTCTTTCTGGTTGCTTGTAATATTTTCTCCTTGACCTGGGAACTCTGGAATTTGACTATAATATTTCTGGAAGTGTTCATTTTCAGATCTCTTTCAGGAGGTGACTGGTAGATTCTTTCAATTACTACTTCCCTCTAGAGCTAAGATATCAGGGCAATTTTCTTTTAAAATTTCTTGAAATATGATGTCTAGATTCCTTCTTCAATCATGGCTTTCAGGTAGTCCAGGAATTCTTTAATTATCTCTCTTCTATCTATTTTCTAGATCAGTTGTTTTTCTGATAAGATATTTCATGTTTTCTTCTTTTTACTTTGTTTTATTGTTTCTTGACGTCTCATGGAGTCATTTTCTTCCACTTGCCCAATTCTAATTTCTTTGTTTCTTTGTTTCTTTCTTTTTTTTTTTTTTTGGTGAGGCAAACGGGGTTAAGTGACTTGCCCAGGGTCACACAGCTAGTAAGTGTCAAATGGCTGAGGCTGGATTTGAACTCAGGTCCTCCTGAATCCAGGGCCAGTGCTCTATCCACTGTGCCACCTAGCTGCCCCCCCCCATTTTAATTTCTAAGGAATTAAGTGAGTTTTTGTTTCTCTTTTTTCCATTTGTCTAATTCATGTTCTTTTCTTCAATTAATTGTATGCCTCTTTTAACATTAGACCAATTCTATTTTAAGGTGTTATTTTCTTCAGTATTTTTTGTGCATCTTTTACCAAGATGTTAATTGTCTTTTTATAATTTTCTTGCATTACTTTCATTTCTTTTCCCAATTTTTTCTTCTACCACTTTCTCTCTTTCTCTGACCACTTCAGGAATTCTTTTTGGGTTTGTGTCCAATTAACTTTTTTTTTTTTTAGTGAGGCAATTGGGGTTAAGTGACTTGCCCAGGGTCATGCAGCTAGTAAGTGTTAAGTGTCTGAGGACAGATTTGAACTCAGGTACTTCTGACTCCAGGGCCAGTGCTCTATCCACTGCGCCACCTAGCTGCCTGCCAATTAGAATTTTTTGAGGCTTTGGTTGTAGCTATTTTCACTTTGTTACTTCTTCTGAACTTTGAACTTTATGTTAAAGTTGGGTTTGATTACCTGGAGGTGTAGAGGTACTGCCCCAAATTTTACTTGTTTTTGTGCTTCTGTTTTCAGATCTAATTCTAGGAGTCTGCAAGTTTTTGTGCATTCATGGTGGTGTGATCCTGGAAGAGATGTGGTCACTGCTCTCCTGGTCTGTGCTCTGGTCTTTAGAGCCCTTGGTTCCCTGTAGTTACAAGTACTAATACTCCTCTTTGTCTTGCAACTGTGACCAGGGCCCCTGCTCCCTGTGACTGACCACCAATCCTCTTCTTTACTCTGAAACTGGGACCCAGAACTGCATATGGGCAAGAGTTGCCAAACAGTGCCAACTGCACCCAGTGCCAGCAGAGTCCCCTATGATTTCTTTCTGACCACTTATCCAACCCCCTTACTATCTCTGGGTTGAGAGCTCCAGAAGTTCTTGCTGCTGTCCTAGCTGCCTTTGGGACGTGTAGCTGCTGCTGCTCCTGCTGAGCTCCAGGACAGGCCCCCACCCCCTCCTGCCAACTTCCTAAGCTGCCTCGGGCTGGAAAAATGTCTCACTTTGCACTTTTGTTGGCTCTGCTGCTCCACAATTTGATTAGAGGAGTTATTTTAAAGTTTTTTGGAAGGGAATGTTGGGAGAATTCAACTGGGTTGCTGCCTGTACTTCACCATCTTGCTCTGCGGAAGCCTGGCTTTGAATCTTTCCATTTATTAGCTGAGTGACAAAGGGCAATTCACCCAACTTCTCTGAGACTCAGTTTCCTCAGATCAAGATGACAATATTGCCTACCCACTTCTTAGGCTTATAGTAAGCATTAAATGAAATAATGGAATACCTTGTAACCCCTGATGAGCCGTGTGATTTCTGTGGGTGGAAAATGCTGAGATTGCACAAAGATCTTGGGGCATGTGGAGGGTGAGAGTGAATATCATGAAAAGTACTACCTGACTTTAATGACAATGAAGCTAGTATTTATGTAGCACTTTACAAACATGATCTCATTTGACCCTCACAACAACCCTAGGAGGTAGGTGCTATTATTTTCTCCATTTTACAGATGAGGAAACTGAGGCAGATAGGGTTAAGTGACTTGTCCAGGGTCACCCAACTGAGTGTCTCAGGCAGGATTTGAACTCAGGCCTTCCTGACTCCAGTCCAGTGCTCTATATACTGTATCACCTGGAGACTTGAATGAATCTGGGATCTCGTTCCATGTAAGTCCTCCTTGTACCAGTGCAAGATCTCAACTCATCTATACCTTTTTCTCCTGGGCTATTCTTGTCCATGTGTTACTGCAAAGCCTCGACAGTTCACCCATCCAACACAACTCAGGCTTTCTTAATATTTCCCAGAAACCAGCGCAGCCCCCAGGCTGTCCAATTAATATTCCTCTCTCTCTTTCTCTCTCTCTCGCTCTCTCGCTCTCTCTCTCTCTCTCTCTCTCTCTCTCTCAGATAGGCACAAGAGCGATGGATCTTTTCAGCTCTAATAACGTAGAGTTGGAATGAATCCATTCCACTCCATTCCCATAGAGTCAAGAGTCCTAGATTTGGAGTCAGAGAACTCTTGACTTGAGTCCCTACTTTACTATTTACCATCTTGTTGACTTTGCTCCAGTCATTTATTTTCCCTGAGTCTCTGTTTCTTCATCTGTAAAATGAGAGCATCAAAGCAGATGATTCCCAAGGTCCCTTCTAACTGTCGTCTTCTTCTTCTTCTTCTTCTTCTTCTTCTTCTTCTTCTTCTTCTTCTTCTTCTTCTTCTTCTTCTCCTTCTCCTTCTCCTTCTCCTCCTTCTCCTTCTTCTCCTCCTTCTCCTTCTCCTTCTCCTTCTTCTTCTTGTGAGGCAATTGGGGTTAAGTGACTTGCCCAGAGTCACACAGCTAGTAATTGTCAAGTGTCTGAGGTCGGATTTGAACTCAGGTCCTCCTGACTCCAGGACTGGTGCTCTATCCACTGTGCCACCTACTGCCCCACTTCTAGCTCTCAAGTCCATGATTTTAGGACTGGGTTGTCACTTTAAGCCATAGACAAATATGCTAGTTCCTTTTGAGCTCTAATCTTTATTAGTGGTGTGATCCCAGACAATTCATTTCCTCTTTCTGAACCTCAGTTTCCTCAAATAGAGAGAGAGAGCCAGTCTCTGAGCCAAGAAGATCAGGGTCCAAGTCTTATTTCAGTAGGATTGTGATGCCTGGAACTAAGATTAGAATTCGAAGAATAGTCACCGGTCTACGTTGGTAGAGGGAGTTCCCTTGCCCAATGAGATCACAGGATTGTACTAAAAATATAAATATGGGCACTATCTACCTCACAGGGAGGGGGGGAGGCTAGGAAGAAAACTCTTTAATAAAGTTATATATAAATGAGAATTCTTATTAATCAATCAACAAGCATTCATTAGGAATCTGAAAATAAAATAAAATTGGATTTTCAAAAAGGAAGAATTTATTAGACTTTAGAGACACAGAGACAAAAATGGGGTAAAATGAAATAGAGCTTATATTCTCTAGGGAAAGGCAACACACAACCATGTAAATATATACAGAGCAGGCATACACAAAATACAGTAAAAATCTATGTGCTTATTCAACATATCAAGGATCTACGTGATTTCCTTGGTGGAAGGGAGAATAATAACCACATCTTACTCCTTTTCTAATCCAGTTAGCAAACTGTCTCTGAGGGTTGCCATTGCCAAGAACTTCATCTCCCTGTAACCAACGCAGTGATAGGAGTCTCCAGACTTAGCTAGACTGGTCCTCAGTCCCAGGCTTGGGCTCGAAGCCTTTCTGAGAGATCTTGGGCATAGCCATGGAGAATCTCAAGGTCACCTCTGCTGTGAGAACCCCACGCCATTGGTGGCCACTGTGGCCACCAGGAGGCCAAGCAGGACTTGGGCCTGGAGTTATCCTCATCATCATCATCGAACTACAACCAGAGGGTTGCATGAATGGTAATAGGAGAGTGTTCATTATAGGAACTCTGTGGTTGAATAGGTTAATAGGAGACTGTCATGGAGAGGGGGGAGGGATGACTATAATGCTAATCTTCTCTTAGGGAAAAGACAGGATGATGAATTGGGGAGAATATTGAACTTGCATTCAGGAAGATCTTGGTTTAAATCCCTTCTCAGATACTTATAGCTTGGGCAAGTCATTTATATTCTCTGAGGCAGGATTTGAACTCAGGTTTTCCTGACTCAAAGTCCAGCACGCTAGGCCTCCTAATAGCAGGACTGATACAAGTTAGACAAAGGATGAGACTGTCAGGTCTATGGGACCTGGAGAGGGTTTTTAAGGGAGCACAGTGAATGCCTTCTGGAAAACCATGTGAGTGATTTCTTAGCATAGGGCTTGGAAGAGAGAGGGTGGGGAATGGGGGTTAGATCAAATGAGAAGGTGCCAGCAAAGGACCTTACGAAGCTCTATAGGAATGTGCATGGTTATTATTATTCTGGTTGACCTTTAAATTCTAGAGGCCGGCTCTCCTCTAAACCGAACCCTGCAGGGAAACCCCCACCCCTTCGACCTTCTTGCTTCATGCCAGGCCTGGGCTACCACAGATTTTGGCAGCAACAGCCGGCCGTGACATCTCCTCCCTTTAGGAGTCGGACCTGGTAGGAGGTGAGAAATTCCTGTGAGCCCAGTAAACACCTCGTGAGAGGAAGGGGAGGAAAAGGGACATGGGAGGGGAGAGGAGGTCACTGATCAGGGGATTTAGACCTGGAAGGAGCCTCAGGGACCATCGAGGAAATACTTAGCAAAGGAAATAAAAATGCAATAAAACAGAATGTTAATACCTGGGTTTTCTAGGTCGATAGGTCACCTGCGGAGATCCTTACGGATCCATTTCTATGTGAGTTTGACATGATTGAATTAGTCCAACCTTCTCATTCTACAAATGCAAAGACAGACCCAAGGAGAGGAAATTGACTTGTCCAAGAGTTCGTGGGAGTGGGGGGGGGGAGGGAGGGGAACAGAGGAAGAAGAGTAAAGGACAAAAAGGGCTGTGTCAGCTTGGTGGAGAGATAAATTAACATAGACTGGGATAGCTGGGGAAGGGTTCCTGGGAGGATAGAGGATTTGTCCTACCCTGGAATCCAATTTTTTCTTTTCTTTTCTTTTGTGGGGCAATGGGGGTTAAGTGACTTGCTCAGGGTCACACAGCTAGTAAGTGTCAAGTGTCTGAGGCAGGATTTGAACTCAGGTCCTCCTGAATCCAGGGCCGGTGTTTTATCCACTGTGCCACCTAGCTGCCCCCAATACTCCTTTTATTCCGCATGGAGGAATTTTGCCTGCTGAATTCCTCTCTGGGAGCCCCAGGATCCCCGCTCTGGCCTATGGGGTTGGGGAGAACGTCGCTAAATGATTTTTAAGGTCCTCTTCTCCTCTAAAGCCTAGCATCCCATGAGCTCCTCTCCCGGATTCAGATTTCCTTGGTGGATCCTGCCCTCCCTCTGTAGGGATGGACCAGCCCCCTTCTGTCGAGGGGCCCCACGAGGGAAGACAAAGTCCAAGGAGTAGGAGACTGCATGGATAAATCCTTCATCCTGTCCCTTGGTTCCTCCCTCTTACTCATGGATGAATGGTTGCACTGCCAGTGCTGCGAGATTGGACCGGAAGACCTCGGTCCTGTTACTAATTATATGACATTGGGCAACCCCTCTGAGCCTCAGTTTCCACCTCTGTAAAATGAAAGGACTGGACCCCTCTCTAAGGTCCTTTCTCAGGACCCCTTCCTGTGCTTGAGATTCTTTGTTCTAAGGTCCCTTCTAGTACTGACTTTCCATGTTTTATGTCCTCCTGTTCCTCCTGGCTCCACCAGTCTATAGTCCAAGTTCTAAGCTTTCAAAGCTGACGCTCTGTGTTCTATGTTCTATACTCCCTCCCAGCTCCAACATTCGATATTCTGGGTTTTACAATTCCTTCTGGCTTTGGTCTTCTGTGGTTCTGAGGCATCAGTACTGGGGCTACACAGAGGACGTGGCTCGTTGGACTTTGTCTCTAGGTTGACCTCTTTGGGGGACGTGCCACTGGGATGGTGTAGGGTGGGAGAGTACTGCTGGCTTCATTTAAACTGAAAGAAGGATGAATGACTCTGCTATTTTCCCCCAAAAAGCTTAGGAAGATGTTTACAGCATCACAGATCTGGGTAGGTCAGTGGTTAGTATTCAGTAATTCGCTAGGAAACTGCAGGTTTGATGCTGTGATATTAAAAAAAAATTGGGGGGCAGCTAGGTGGTGCAGTGGATAAGGCACTGACCCTGGATTCAGGAGGACCTGAGTTCAAAGCCAGCCTCAGACACTTGACACTTACTAGCTGTGTGACCTTGGGCAAGTCACTTAACCCCCATTGCCCCATGCCCCCAAAATTGGGGGTGAATAGAAAGGGGACTCTCTGAGATCCTTGAGGCTTGCTTCTGATAGGTCTCTTTTAGACATGCCTCTTATTCCTGTTGATGCCTGCTCTGTTATCTGAAATTTCCTATGCTTGGAATCGTCATTGCTGGAAACTTCCAAGCCTTATCCATGCTCAGTAGCAGTGATGCTTCTGGATAAGCTGTAGTGTTGCATTTCTTGTGACATCAGAAATCCCCTAAATAAGAACCTGCTTCTCTCTATAAATCCTGAGGTCCTTACTTGTGTCACTGGGACTGTCCCAATGTGGATGAAGGACTCAGGTGTCCCCCACCCATTAACTCAGAGGAGGGATCAGAGCTTTGCCAACACTGACAAGTCTGAGGGAAGCCTCTTGGAAGCCCATTTTTTTTGTGTGGGGCAATGAGGGTTAAGTGACTTGCTCAGGGTCACATAGCTAGTAACTGTCAAGTGTCTGAAGCTGGATTTGAACTCAGGTACTTCTGAATCCAAGGTTGGTGCTTTATCCACTGTGCCACCTAGCTGCCTCTGTTGTTTTGTTTTTATATCACTTAAATCTCCCTCCATCTCTCCCTCTTCCCTTTTCCCAGAGAGCCTTTTCCTTTAACAAAGAATTGTTTAAAATTTAAAAAAAATAAACATTTTTATTTTGAGTTTCAAATTCTATCCCTCCTTCCCTCCCTCCCTTGCCCCCTCCCTGAGGCTGTAAACAATCAGATATAGGTTACACATGTGCAATTATGTGAAATATTACCATATTAATCATTTTGTATAAGAAAACTTGAATAAAAGAAAAAAATGAAAGAAAGTGAAATAGCATGCTTCAGTCTGTTTTCAATCAATGTCAATTCTTTTTTTGGAGGTGGAAAGTATGCTTCATCATTAGTCCTTTGGGATTGTTTTGGATCATTGTATTGCTGAGAATAGTTAAGTCATTCACAGTTCTTCATCAAACAATATTGCTGTCACTGTGTACAGTGTTCTCCTGGTTCTGCTCACTTTACTATACATGAGTTCATATAAGTCTTTCCAGGTCTCTCTGAAATCATCCTGCTTGTCCTCTCTTATAGCATGATGATATTCCATCACAATCTTATATCACAGCTTATTTAGCCATTCCCCAATTAATGGGCATTCCTTTGATTTCCAATTCTTAGCCACCACAAAAAGAGCTGTTATAAATATTTTTGTACAAATAAGTCTTTTTCTCTTTTTGGGATGGCTTCAGGATATAAATCTAGCAGTGGTATTTCTAGATCAAAGGGTATGCACAGTTTTATAGCCTTTTGGGCATAGTTCCAAATTTCTCTCCAGAATGGTTGGATTAATTCACAAATCTACCAACAGTGGATTAGCATCCCAGTCTTCTCACATCCCCCCGACCCAACATTTTCCTTTTGTGTTATATTTGCTAATCTGATAGGTATGAGGTGGTACCTCAGAGTTGTTTTAATTTGCATTTCTCTGATCAATAGTGATTTAGAGCCTTTTTTCGTATGACTATAAATAGCTTTGATTTCTTTGTCTGAAAACTGCCTGTTCATATCCTTTGACCATTTATTAATTGGGACATGACTTTTTAAATAAATTTGACTCATTTTCTTCTTTTTTTTTTTTTGGCGGGGCAATGAGGGTTAAGTGACTTCCCCAGGGTCACACAGCTAGTAAGTGTCAAGTGTCTGAGGGCGGATTTGAACTCAGGTCCTCCTGAATCCAAGGCTGGTGCTTTATCCATTGCACCACCTAACTGTCCCCTTCCATCGTTTTTTTTTTCTTTCTTTTTTTTTTTTTGGTGTCTTCTTTTTTTTTGGTGGACTCATTTTCTATATAATTGAGAAATGAGGACTTTCTCAGAGATACTTGTTGCAAAAATTCTTTTCCAGTTTCCTACTTTCTCTATAATTTTGTTTGCATTGGTTTTGTTTATGCAAAAGCTTTTTAATTTTATATAATCAAAATTATCTATTTTACATTTTGTAATGCTCTCTATATCTTCTTTGTTCCTAAATTCTTCCCCTGTCCATAAATCTGACAGATAAATTATTCCCTGCTTGAAGAATTATTTAAAAAAATTTTAAAAAATAGAGAAAGAAGAGAAAAAAACCCAGCAAATTGAAAAAAAATCTGATAATATATACACTGTTCCATACCCATGGTGAAAGAAGGGGAGTAAAGGAGGGGAGGAGGTATCTTCTCATATCCTTTCTATAGAGTCAAGTCTGTTTGTTATAGTTTCACATTTGTTTTCTTAATTATTATTATTTAGTGGTGGTGGTGGTTCTTTCCATTTTCATTGTTATAGACACTGAGCATATTGTTTTCTTGGCTCTGCATACTCGACCCTGCATCAGATGGTACCAAGGCTGCAAGGTTAAATGACTTGCCCAAAGTTATATAACTGGTAGGTAGGAAGTAGGAGGGAAGTCACGGTATAGTGGAAAGAGCACTGCCTTTGGAGTCAGAGGAACCAAGGATCAAATCTTGCCTTTGACATTTACTAATTGACCTTGGGTAAGTCACCTCCCCAGGCCTCAGTTTCCCCATCTGATGACCTCCAAAATGCCTCTAGGGTTAAGGTGCTTCAAACCCAGAATCCTTTCCTCTCCATCATGTCCTGGGAACGATAGTCTAGCACAGGGGAATTAAAACCTACATGATTAAGTAGAATACACAGTAGAATATGATAGGGAGAAAGGCAAGATCCCAAAATATGAACAGAGCTCTCTTTCTGCTAGTGACAAAGCTAACCCTAGCCAAAGACTGACCCCAGATTCCCCCAAGAGTTTTCTCAGAAACATGCATCATGGGTCACAATGGGATGAGAGAATATAGGCAGCTCAATGTGAAACAGACCCATCTCTAGAGATATTCCAGGAGCCAGAGGCCGTATCCACTTTCTAGAATCCCCTCCCACCTCCTGTCCTCCTGTTGCTGTGACCAATCTGACTCAGCCCAGAATTTGGTTACGGTGAGTTCTTCCATGCAGAACAGGGTGATACTGACAATGCTGGGGGCCCCTCTTCCCTAGTTTCTCTTTCCCCAAGTCACGTCAACTCCAAGAATATCCCATGTAATGACTACACATGGATCATCTATATCAAATTGCTTGTCTTCTCAAAGAGGGGGAGGGGGGAAAGAAGGAAAGAACTTGGAACTCAAATTTTTAAAAAGAATGTTAAATATTGTTATTACGTACGATTGGGAAAAATACAAAAATTTTCATCAAAACAAAGCAAAACAAAACAAGAATATACCATGCAAGCCAGAAAGCTACGGATAGGCTGTTCTTAGTTCTTGGGTGGGACCAACCCCCTGGGCACACATGTGGGGTCCAGATGGTAGCCGGGATATTCTTCCCCCACCACGTGTCAGGGTGAGAGCTTCTCACCCAAGATGGCACCAATGACTGCTCTGGGCTCTATCCCCTTGCCATAGCTTCCCTCCTCATCCCTCCATCCCTGTGAGTCACAACAGCTTTCAAGTGAAATCACATTTTGGGAGGTGGGGTGGGCAGGGAGACCTCCCTCCATGATTTTAATTTCTCTCTCTATGTCTCTTTTTCTTTCTCTGTCTCCATGTGGGAATGGGATAGAGAACTGTCCTCTGAGCCAGGAAGTTAATTCTAGCTCTGACACATACTAGCTCTACGGTCTTGGACAATTCATCTTCCAAGTGCTCTAGACAATTCTAAAACTATAAGTTTCAAAGAAGGTGCCCAACTACACTGATAGAGGGCGTTTCCTCTTCCAAGAATCCCAGGTCTGTAGAAATTGGAGCTGTTATTGCCATTGTCATTTCTCTCTCTCTCTCCCTCTCCCTCTCCCTCTCCCTCTCCCTCTCCCTCTCCCTCTCCCTCTCCCTCTCCCTCTCCCTCTCCCTCTCCCTCTCCCTCTCCCTCTCCCTCTCCCTCTCCCTCTCCCTCTCCCTCTCCCTCTCCCTCTCCCTCTCCCTTCATATTTTTCTTTCTTTCTGGATACGTCTCTTTTTCTCTGTCAACACTATCTTTTGACAGAAAAGTGAAAAACCCAGCCTATCATCCAGATGTTGTCACATTTCCAGATGTGGAGGCCCTTGCAATACAAACATCCAGATGATGAAGGACATTTTTCCATTTTCATCTGGATGCTCAAGTATCATGTAGAGAGAGCTTGAGCCCGTGTTACTGTCATGCTAGGGCTTCAAAGTGCTTACATTTTCCCCCATCTCCATTATAGACCCCGCCAAACCCCACCCACCCCCAACCTCTGGAGAGATGGAAAGCACATGGACGATGGGAGCATAGATTTAGAATTAGAAAGACCCTCAGAAGCCATCAAGCCCTACCCCCTTATTTTACAGATGAGGAAACTGAGGCATGGGTAAGTTAACCAATGTGCCCAAGGTTACACAGTGTCTGAGGTAGAATTTGAACCCAGATCTTCCTGTTTTCAGGCTCTGCACTCTATCCCTTATTCTTCACTATCCCATTGAGTTGCTGGGGGAAAACAATCAATCTTTACTCTCAAGAAGCCTGGTTTAAAGACTAGACCAGACTGATGTTCAGGAGCCTCTTGTTAGAGAGGGAGATGTCCTTAGGTCTGAGATTGGAGATTGTAGAGCAAAGAGTCCAGCCTCTTTATTTCACAGCGGATGAAGGTGAGGGCGAGGAAGGGAATGCAGAAGGTACCACAGATAGTAAGCAGCAGACTTTAAGATCCGAGATTCCTTCTGACCCCATTTTCTCAGGTACACTAAGTGATGTCAGAAATGCTGCTGACCTCCCCTGTTAAGGGCTAAAATTCTAGCTAGTCTGTCTAAAATATCCAATGAGTGGTCGCCAATAAATTACAAGCTTTAGCAAGAGTTAGATTTTTAAGCGTTTATTAAAGAAAATAAGAATTTGGTAAAGAGAGAAAGAAAGGCCTAGATTCCTATCTATTAAAGGGAGAGCACATATCTAGCTCCGCTCTCCACCAGAGTCCAAAGGAAAAGAGCGTGAGACCTAGCGCCGGTCTCTTCCTTCCTCCTCCCATTAGCCCGCGTCACTTCCTGACGCCAAAGAAAAGACTCCTGGTCTTGCCCTCAAAGACCTTCGCTTCATGGGCGGAACTCTTCTACAGTAAGTCTCCAGCAGGTGGCATTATTCCAATCCTTACACCCCCAAGCTATTTTCATCAGGCAACGATGACGCTTGGGGCCCCTGCCCTTGGGAAGTCCCCTCTCTGGGGGGAAGCTGTGGCCCTGGCCCAGAGCGGGCCTCGGTCCACTGTGAGGGCACCTGATGATACTTCTCAATAAAGCTTTGCAGAGCAGCAGCAGGCTGTGAGCTGTGGTGGGGCCATGCGTGAGGTTGCTTTCAAAGACACAGGATGACTTAAAAACATCTTTAGATGGGACTCTCCAGCTCCTCCACCTTCCCTCAACACATGTGCTGCACAGAAGGCAAGGCCCAGCCTAGACCAACCCAAAATGTTTGCAAGATGCTGCTCTGTAATCCTTTTGAACCTCACTCAGTGTGGGGAGAGAGGGGAGGAGCAGACTGGGACATGGGGTGGGGTGGCTGAGGGGATCTCCACCTTCTAGTGCTCCCCTCCCCTGCCTCTCTCTCTGCTATATCCAACTGCTAACCATCTTTAGTGATGGAGGGTCACCAACCCAAAGAGCATAGGATTCCCCAAAGACAGAGAATCTATTCTGTAGGAGGATAAAATAACATTTGGGAGGGGACTCAGCTTGCCCCTAGAGAAGGGGTTCTTAACTATTTCTATGTAATGGACCCATTTGACAGTTTGGTGAAGCACTTCTTAGTATAATATTTTTAAATGCATAAAATACAATGAATACATCCACAAAGGAAATAAATTATATTGAAATATAATTTTCCATGGACACCTAATCACAAATGTCAGATCTCTGGTTAATTCTCTACAATTTTATGGGTTAATTGCATTAGGAAGTCAAGAGCTGAGGAGAAAGGCAGGGATTCTAGACCCTAGGGTCACCCAGCCTTTGCTTAGACACTTCCAGTGATAGAGAGTTGCTTTTCTGGCAATGAAGCTTGTACCATTGCTGTGGGACTCTGATTGTTATGTATCCTGAATTCCTTCAAATGTGGGCTCCTGAAAGAATCTATCTATCTATCTATCTATCTATCTATCTATCTATCTATCTATCTATCTATCTATCTATCTATCCATCATTCCATCATTCCATCATTCCATCATTCCATCCATCCATCCATCCATCCATCCATCCATCCATCCATCCATCCATCCATCCATTTATCTATCTATCTATCTATCTATCTATCTATCTAAAAGTTGATCATCCTCTTTTCCTGGATACTTTTTCTTCTCTGGGTTTTCATGATGCCACTATTCTCTTAGTTGTTCTCCCTATCTGACCACTGTCCTCTGCCCAGCTCAGGCCATATCTGGAATATTGTGTTTGGTTTGGAATACCACATTTTAGAAGGAACATTGAACAACTGGAACATCTCCAGAAGAGGGTGACCAAGAGGGTGAGGGTCTCGAAGACCATGCCATGTAAAGATAAGTTAAGGGAACAAGGGATGTTTAGTCTAGAGAAGAGATGACTTGGGGAGAGGGAACATATTAGTTGTTCTGAAACACTTGAAGGGCCATCCTGTGGAAGTGGGATTAGATTTATTCATCAGACTAGCTGTATGACCCTAGGCAAATCACTTAACTCCAATTGCCTCACCAAAAAAAAAATTTATTTTTCATACCCCCCACCCAGGGTAGAATTAGGGGCAATAGTGGAAGTTGTAGAGATGTCAGTTTCATGTGATGAAAACCTTTTTTTTTTTTTTAACAATTAGAGGTGTCCAAAAGAAGAATGAGCTACTTTGTTAGGTAGTGAGTTGCCTGTTGCTGGAGGTCTCCAAGTAGATCCTGGATGGTCACTGGGATAGCGTAGAAGGGATTCTTAGGTTGACGTTAGACTAAATGCTCTCCCAGTACCCTCCAGCTCCAAAAAAGTATGGATATTCTATGGAGGGTGGCTTCCTGCTAATGCAGTGAAAACAATTCCCTGGGAGTTTGGTGGGGGAGAGAGGCTGACAGCAAAGAGAGATCCAGCAACTGCAGCTAGGTCTGTGTGGGGCAGGTTACAGGAGACACATTAGATTGGAGGGTGGGAAGATGGGAAACAAACCACTGTGAAACTGAATAGATAGAAGATTCTTGCTTAGCACAGTGCCTGGCACATAGTAGGTGCTTCATAAATGTTTACTGACTGAATCAGGAGCCTAACTCAGGGGTACTTCCTCCAGCCTCCATCTGCCCTCCTTTTATTATTTCTCCTTCTTTACCCTTTATTTCTTCCTCATATTTTATTCTTCCATTTTCCCTCCTTCCTCTCTTCTGTCTCCTTCTTCCCCTGTTCTCCCTCTTCTCTAGCCTCCTTCTTCCATTTTCCCTCCATCTTCTACTCTCCCCCTCTCTTTTCTAGCCTTCCTATTCTATTCTCCTTCCTCTAGCCTCTCTCTTCTATTCTTCCCTTGTCCCTTCTCTAGTCTCTCCTTTTCCATTTTCACTCTCTACTGCCTTCTCTCTCCCCCACTCTCCCTTCTCCCTTCCTTTTTACTTTCCACCACTCTCTCTCTCCCTTCTTTGATTTTTCCTTCTCCCTTTTCTGGTCTCCCTTCTTTCTCTCTTTCCTTTCTATACCTCCTTTCTATTTACTTCTTCCTTTTTCTTCCTCTCTCTCCCTCTTTTCCCTTTGGAATGGGAAGAGCCAGGTGGCAGGAGAGAAATGTCACTAACCCTCCCCCACATCAGCCAGCAATGGAGAGCCAGAGGGGACCTGTAACCTTCACACTGTGTCTCACCTCCCTCCTCCCAACAAGCTTCCATTCCTCAGATGTGCCAACTCTGAACAATGCTGTCTACATCAGCTCCAAAATAGCCACTGGCCCCCTGTCTTCTTCTCCTTTTATAGACGTGTCCCTATTGTAAGTCTCCCCCAACCCCCACTGGGGGTAGGGGGTGGGGGGAGATGAAGGGCGGAGGACACACTAGTGACATGGGGAGGGGCAATAACTGCTGGAGATAAAGACCCTGAGCTAGACCAGGGTCCAGCATTGCCTTAGCTCCCCTGAGCCTCTCCTTCCTCTGTTCCTTTCTCCCTTGGCTCACTCTCCTAC
Organism: Dromiciops gliroides; assembly: GCF_019393635.1. Taxonomy (NCBI): domain Eukaryota; kingdom Metazoa; phylum Chordata; class Mammalia; order Microbiotheria; family Microbiotheriidae; genus Dromiciops; species Dromiciops gliroides. Next base: position 669,333,020 of record NC_057861.1, read on the forward strand.
CTCCCCCTTCTTTGTCTCACCAGTCCCTCTCCATGGCTCCTAAGAAGCCTGACCCAAAGAAGGAGGAGGCAAAGGCTGCCCCCAAGGCAGCCCCAGCTCCTGCTCCTGATCCCCAGCCAGAGGCCCCCAAGGAAATCGAGTTTGATGCCTCCAAGATCAAAGTAGGTCTCTTTCCCAGGTCTTTTTCCTGTGAGGGGTGGGGTGTGAGACTAGGGTCAACTCTGAAGGGATTCTGAAATTGAGAAGTGGGATGAGATTGTGTGGAGTTAGGCTAGACTTCTGGAAGGGCAGATTTTGCAGCAGAGAAACTGGGACATAGAACAGAAACTGGGTAACCAGGAGAGATGGGGAGGCTGCATCACTGAGCTTGTGGTTCGAGGAGGATGGCAAGGTATGAATTTCCTGGGGAGAGGGGAATTTTAAAGGAGTTGGAGGACAGAGTTGTGGCATGCCGGGTATTTCATTGTCATGAAAAGAATACTGGATTTGCAGGTGGAAAATCTGGGTTCAAATCCCAGAGCTACCATCTAATTTTTGTGTGACCTTGGGCAGATCACTGAATATCAATTTTCTTAGCTGTAAAATGAGGTAAGTAGATTAAGTGGTCTTTAAGCTATCCTCCAGATTCAAATCCTATGATCATTTTTGGTTGTTCCTAGTAAGGGAGGAGGCAAAACTTTAACTAGGATGGGACAACTAGTGCTTTGTCCAAATAAGCTGAGGTGGGGAGGGGCACCCTTCCTTCCAGACACTTCAGTCGACAAACCTCACACCTAGTTTTCCATTCAATTTGCTACGGTGTGATCCTGTTTCATCATCTCACTCCAGGCCACCATCTCCAGGGTTCTATTACTGTGGCACCCCTCTCCCAAGCCCGCTCCCCACCCCAACCCTTTCCTAATAAGAGTGAGACTCTTGGGGCAGCTAGGTGGTGCAGTGGATAGAGCACTGGCCCTGGAGTCAGGAGTACCTGAGTTCAAATCCGGCCTCAGACACTTAACTCTTACTAGCTGTGTGACCCTGGGCAAGTCACTTAATCCCAATTGCCTCAGCAAAAAAAAAAAACACCCCAAAAAAACCCAAAACACCAAATCTGGCCTCAGAGTTACTAGCTGTGTGACCCTGGGCAAGTCATTTCACCCTGTTTGCCTCAGTTTCCTTATCTGTCAAATTAGCTGGAGGAGGAAATGACAAACCACTCCAGTATCTTTGCCAAGAAGACCTCAAATGGGATTATGGAAAGTCAGACACTGGGGGCAAAAAAAAAAAACAACCAACAACTCTAGGGTATATGAGGGACTCTGTTCATGCTGAGAACTGGGAATAGGCAATAAAAAAAAGCTGGCAACATTCACCTGAGGCATATGTACAACCCTCTAGTCTGATAATTATATATTATGAGGCTTAGTTGAAGGAAATAGGGATCTCAAGCCTGGGGAAGGGAAGACTCAGGGGAACAGGATAGCTGTCTTCAAGTATTTCAAAGGGATTAAACTCATTTTGCTTGACTTCAGAGGGTAGTAATTAATTAGGAGCCCTGGGTGAAAGGGAACAGGGAGGCAGATTTCAACTCCCTATAAGGAAAAAAAACTTCCTAAAAATGAAAGTGACCTCAGACTGAAAAAGAAAGTTACCTGAAGAATTTGTGAGTTTTCCCCATACTGGATGCTTGCTAGCAGAGGCAAGATAATAAGAATGACCCCATGTCAAGGATAACATAGCTGGGACTGATGCTTTAGTTAATGCACAATTCACCTTTTTATTGTGCTTCAAGCCTGTCTTTCTGTCTCTCTCTGCCTCTCTGTCTTTTTCTGTTTCTGTCTGTCTGTCTCTCCAGATCTCCATTTCCATATCTCTCCATTTTACAGATGGAGAAACTGAGGTCCAAAGTAGTGCTTGGTATAGTATCTGGCACATTGTTGTTGGAGTTGGTGCTATATCAAGATTAGCTATTATTATTATTATTATATAGTACCTACTGTGGGCAGCTAGGTGGCACAGTGGATAGAGTGCTGGGCCTCCTGAATTCAAATCTGGCCTCATGTATGACCCTGGGCAAGTCACTTAACTCTCTTTGCCTCAATTTCCTCATTTGTGAAATCAGCTGGAGAAGGAAATAGCAAACCACTCCTGTATCTTTGCCAAGAAAACCCCAGATCGTCACAAAGAGTAAGACATGGCTGAAAAACAACTGAACAACAAGTAGCACCTATAATTTGCCAGGCACTGTGCTAAGCCCTTTATAGTTTTTATTTCATTTGATCCTTACAATAGCCCTACAAGGTAGATGCTGTTATTATCCCCAATTTATAGTTGAGGAAACTGAGGCAAAGAGATGAAGTGACTTGGCCTAGGTCACAGGGTTACTTGGGGCACTAAGTTTTTGTGAAGATACTGTCTCTCCTCTCGGGGAGCTCCCAATCTGGTTGGGGGGACAAGACTCATGCCCAGGGAACAGTTATGTCACAGGGTGATTCTCCTCGGATTACCGTGTTGAGCCTTCCTGCCTTCTCAGTGGTGGGAAATTCTTCCTGGCTTTGGCCTTATCCTAGCGACACTTAGTTTCCTTTTCTCTGAAAACAGGCATTCTTAACCAAGGGTCTGTGAAGTTGGAAAAGAAAAAAAATTACAATATAATTATTATATTGGATAATTATTTTTAATGTTAGTATATTTGTTATATCAAATAATTACTTTTATTTCAAAATAGTTGGTTTCCTTTGCAATTCTATATATTTTATTATATTCATTTAAAAATATTTTTCTGAGAAGGGGTTCATAGGTTTTCCTAGACTGGCAAAAAAGCCCACGGCACAAAGAAGGTCAAGAACCTATGCCCTAAATGGTTAAGAGGACGAGGTAGATGGGTCCAGGTCCACCCTGGGGATGTGACTTTAGGGCTCTGGCATTCCACATAGCAGCACGGCTGATCCTCTAGCACACGGGGGTAGGGGTGGGGGCCGTGTTTGAAAGTGTCCTTGGCTAAGGTTGGTCCCCCAGCCCCAGCCCCACCCCCTTCTGAGCCTTGGCCACCTTCCTAACGTGTCCTGCCTTGCCCACCTCCCCAACATTTCCCCCTATCCTAGTTCAACAATCCAAGTGCAGGAGGGAAAAGGTACGTCTTGATCACTTGCACTAATGAGGAGGGTGCAGATGATAGATAAGTGACATTTATAAAGTGCTTTCTGAATGTGATCTCGTTTGAGCTGCCCTGAAAAGTATTATTCGTTTATACTTTACAAATGGGAAACTGAGGCTAGGAGAAGTGACTTGCCTAGGGTCACAAGGCTAGGAAATGTCAGGGGTCTTCCTAAGGTTTAGTCTTCCTGACTCCAGATTCCGCATTCAGTACACTGTGGAGATAATAATAATAACTAATGATAATAATAAAAGTAGCATTTATATAGCACTTTGTCACTACACAACTGACTGACCTCTGTGGTCTTACACACATATGTATTTGTTTATCTCCATCTTCATCTCTATCATCTCTATCTCAGTTTCTGTCTCTGTTTCTAGTTCTATCTTTTAGTTCTATCTCCATCTCTCTCTTTTATCTCCATTTCCATCTCTATCATCTCTCTTTCTCTGTGTCTGTCTCTGAATTTGCTTCTCTCTCTCTCCCTCCCTCCCTCTCCTTCTCTCTCTGTCTTTCTCCCTCTCTCCCTCTCCCTGTCTCCATTTCTCTGTCTTTGTCTCTGTCTGTATATATGTCTGCCTCTGTCTCTTTCTGCCTCTGTCTTTCTGTCTTTGTCTCTTTCTCCCTCTCCCCCTCTCTCTGTCTCTATCTCTCTGTCTTTGTCTCTGTCTGTATGTCTGCCTCTGTCTCTTTCTGCCTCTCTCTCTGTCTTTGTCTCTGTCTCTGTTGGTCTCTGTCTTTCTGTCGCTCTCTGCCTCTCTCTCTGTCTCTGTCTCTCTCTGCCTCTCTGTCTCTGTCTTTTTCTGTTTCTCTCTGTTTGTCTCTGTCTTTGTCTGCCTCTCTCTCCAGATCTCCATTTCCATGTCTCTCTTTATCAGCTAGTATCTCATGCTGAAATCGAGGTGGCCCTGGGGTTCTCAAAGACTCTACCTGCTCCAGCAGTTTCTGCAAGCCCAGTGATGTATTTTTTGCAGTCTTGTTTGCAAAGGAGTGCTGGCCAACAGATGCTGTTACCATGTGGCCACCATGTAAAGGAAGGATTAGGTTGGTTCTGCTTGACACCAGGGGGCAGAACCTTATGGGAACAATGGGTAGAAATTGCAGAGAGGCAGATCTTTGTTCTATGTAGAAAAGATTAAAGTAGGCTGCCCTGTGCGCTAGTGGGCATTACTAGGTAGTACTCACTAGAATTCTTATACAAAGTCTTGATGATCACTTGTTGGGGAGGATGGAAAAGGAATTCTTGTTCAATTCAAGCAGAATTTGAACCCAAGTCCCCCTGACTCCAGAGCCAGAGCTTATGCTACAAGCTACCCGAAAACTTTATGGTCCATTAAGATTGCCATTCCTATTCAACAAACCATCCCCCAGCCATAGATAATCTCCAGGACTTTGTCAGTGCATCTTCCTAGGTTTAGAATTTGGGGTTACCTAGAATAGCCTATTGCTCAATGACCTCTCTTTCAACTTCATCTTACTTTTAGAATCTTTGATTTCCTACCTATTAGAACTCTTAATTTCTTATCTAGGCTGCTATGTGGCACAGGGGAGAGAGCACTGGGACTGGAGTCAGGAAGACCTGAGTTCAAATCCTACCTAAGTCACTCACTAGCTGTGTGACCTTGGGTAAATCATTTAACCTGCCTCAGTTTCTTCAACTGTAAATTGGGATAATAATAGTACCTACCTTTCAGGGTGGTCACATGGATCCAATGAGATAACACTTGTAAAGTTCCTGGTATGTATCAGGCCTTATAGAAATGTCAGTTATCATCATCACCACCATCGTCACTATTGTCTTGCTCTCTCCTGGCTGTTTCTTGCACGGTCCACGAGGAACGATTATAGGAGAAGAGGAGGAGCAAGCAGCCCGCAAGGTTGGGCTGGGAGGGAGAGACCTGTGTTTAAAGTGTTGACAAGTCCCATTGACCTTGGGCAGACAGGGTGTCAGACCCTGGCTGGGACAGATAAACCCTCTTCTGCCATGGCCTGGTGCCCACATGGTATCATGGAATCATAGACCCAGAGCTGGAAGGAACCCCAGAGGCGATCTAATCCAACCCCTTCATTTTATAGATCAGGAAAGTGAAGCTCCGGGAGGCCCAGGGTTGGGGGCTGGTGCGGGTGAGTGGACAGAGCACTGGACTTGGTGTCAGGAGCCCTGAGTTCGAATCTCATTTCAGCTACTAGCCCTGGGATCATAGGCAAGTCAATTAACTGATCTATCAAATGGGGACGATGATACTGACACTACCTACCTCCAGGGCTGATGTGTGTCAAGTGCTTTGCAAAGCTTTAAGTACTAGGTGTGAGGGGGTTCTTATTGTTCTCTTGGAACAATAACCCACAACAAGTGTGGATTCAGCTATTCACTTGCTATCTGACAAATTTGTATAGGAACAGACCAGCTTTGGGGGCACTCTACTGTCCCTCCGCATGCCTATAACATTCCTTGATTCCTGATTCTATTCCAACACTCAGGAATTACCCATTAGAGTAGCCTACGAGACCACTCCAAGCTGGCCATGGAGGTTATCACAGCTGAAGGGGCCAAGGTCACATTGCCCACGACGCATCCAAGAATAGATCTGGAATGCTTTCCAGACAATAGCCCCTCCTCCTGCCCTGACCCCCCAGGGACCCTGGTATAGGAAACAGAGGGGCCAGGGGAGCTGAGAGAAAAATAAAGGTTTGTAGATAAGCAGAGTGAAAGGTGGAGATTGACAGGGTCTCAGAGGCCCCCTCAGCCTTGAGCGGGTCGAGCCTATGTTTCCCTGAGCACTGGACTGGTAGTCAGGAGGCCCTTTATCTACTTACTCTGCATCTCAGCTTCTTCTGGAAATGGAACCATAGACTCTTAGGTTTTAGAACAAGGTCATTTAGCCTGTTCTTCTCCAATTACAGGTGAGGAAACTGAGGCACAACAAAACTATCTCTTGTCCCTGTCCCTGCTTTGTCTTCCCTCCCCCACCCCAATCTCTCTTCTCCCACTTACTTTTACCCAGGCATGTTATCTCTGCCCCTGTTCTGCTTAAGTAGAGAAAGATAGGTCAGGAGTAGGGTGGTGGGTGCAAGTCTTAATAGTGGGCCAGAAGAGGAAGGGGCCAGTTGATTCAGAACTGGGAGGGACTAAAAAGGTCATATAGTTCAACTTCCTCAGTGTATATGTATGGAAACTGAGATCCAGGGAAGTTAAGTGACTTATCTGAGGTCACACACCTCTGAGGCTGGATTCAAATCCAGATCCTCAGATTCCTGAACCAATCCTCTTCCTCAAGACTTCTCAGACAAACTGCTTACTCAAAGCAAAGAGCTTTGGTCTCTCACCTCACAACCTTCTTTCTGTCCCACAATCTGCCAAGGAGCTGAGAGTCCATAGAAACTAAGGACTTAAAAGCTGGAAGGGAGAGGGCCTAGGATGTAGGCCACAAAAAGGCCACGAGAGCGAGGAATGAGCTGTTTAGTGAGTCAGCAGCTGACCGGAGATTTGAACCCAGATCTTCTGACTCAAAACCAAATGTCTTTCCACTGCTTCTCACTGGCCCTCAGTGAGATAATAATACTGATGGTACCTGCCTCAGAGGCTATTATTAACCTTACCTTTTTATAGAAATTTAATGTATTATTATTATTGTTATTCCCAAACCAGGCTTCTGTGAAGCTGAGTCTTGCCTATCCCCTCCCTCTCATCGCTGGCCCTCACAATGCATCTCTAGCTCATCCAGGGTTAGTAAGCTCAGGCCTTGGAAGAGGGAGCTCAAATTTGGGTGGTCCAATTGGGTATGGTGTCCAGGCAACCCAGCTCCCAGCCAACCAGGGTCAGAATCCAGAAATGAAGGAAATGATCAGTGAACGGGTGAGAACATCAGGAGACTGTGATTCAAGATGGCCATCCATTCTCTCCAAAGAACAGGAGCTTGGCCCACCCTTTCAGGTTCAGAGGGGCCTCCCTGTGTTGTGAGCCCCCCCCCTTTCTAGACTCCAAGTGAAGGACTGTTTGGATTTGAGTGTGGAGGCTCTGAAGAAATGGGCACTGGCACTTCCCACTGTCACATCAGGGGAGCATGCAGGGCAACATCTTGGGCCTCAGACTCATTGCTATCCCTTTCAGACATTGCCACTAAATCAGAGGCAAGAGATTACAATGTTTTTTTTTTCTTGTTGCTTGCGAGAAAAATGGCTCTTAATATTTTATGTTCAGGGTTGACTTAACTCATAGACCCAACTCACATACTTAGAAACAGGTATCTGTACAAGCTAATAGTTATACACCTTCTCTCTCTCTCTCTCTCTCTCTCTCTCCTTCACTAACTCTCTCTGTATCCCTCCTTCTTCCTCTCTGTCTCTTTTCCTCTCCCTCTTTCTATACCTCTCTCTTCCTCATACTGTCTTTATACATGTTTTTCTTTCTATCTCCATCTCTCTCCATTTTTCTCCCTCTCTGTCTCTTCTGCCTCTCTGTCTTTGTCCTCTTATATTTCTTCCTCACTCTGTCTTTCTCCCTAGTTGCCTCTCTGTGTCTCCTATCTCTAGCTATCTCCCTCTGTCTTTTCTGCCTCTGTCTCTGGCTTTGTAAATCTCTTCCTCACTCTCTCTTTCTCTCTAGCTGCCTCTCTGTTTCTCCTCTCTTCATCTCTCTCTTTTCCTCTCCACTTTCCCTGTCTCTGTCTCCATCTCTCTTACACATACTCAGTCTCTCTCACCCTCTCTCACAGACTCCTTCACACTCTCTCACTCCCCCTCCCTCTGGTCTCAGTTTAGACCTGGAACATACAGCTTGCAGTGGGAAATGATGACTTACACCCTGGGCCTGTTTGCGGTTGCCTTCTCTGAGGGAGAAAATAGCATCAAAAGCACCAGCTGCAGGCCTGCCCTTATGGGTGCCCGGGCACAGTGGGGCCAGGCAGGCGATGATCCAGCTCACACCTCGTAAATCTCTCCCTCTCCGTGACCCTGGGAGCTTGGGATCTGGCTGCTTCTACAGCTCCAGTGAGGGGTGGTGAGGATTTGGGAGGGAAGAGAGGAAAAAATCAGGGAGAGCAGCTGGGGTGACCCTTCCCTCTCTTCCCTGGCCAACCTTGGGAGAGGGGCAAGAGGAGCAGGACTCAGTGATTTCTAGAAGACACCCATGATGTTGAGGATGGAATGTTTCTACTTTTCAACTTGATGTGATGGGAAGAACACTAGAATTGACAAACATGGGAGCATCTCCCATGTCTGCTTTTTGACTTCTTTCTTTTCTCAGTTTCTTCATCTTTTTAGGTGAGGAGTTTTGACTGCATGGTCTCCAAGTTCTCTTGCATCTCTGACACTTTCTGATTCTAGTAACGAGAGCTCACCTATGTAGCCTTATTTATGTCCCCCCAGGGAAGATGGCTAGTACAAGAATCATATTCCCATCTTACAGAAGAGAAAGTTGATGTCCCTGAGAGATGAAATGGTTTGCTAGGGAGTGTGTGTTGGGCCCAGGGCTCTGCAAGTTTACCATGCTGTCTCTTGTGAAGTATGTATAGAATCTTGCATTAGACACTGTGGGAGACACAGAGATCAATCACTCGACCCTCAAAGAGGTCATGGTTGAGTAAAGCGTGAGATTGGGGAAGCAAGAAAGATTTGGGTTTAATGCTATAAAGGATGCTTGGATAGTTCGGGCTCCAGGAGTCTGCCAGGAGTGAAGGAGCGAGGTTGTGGGAGTTATCTACTATCCTTTACTCATTCCAGGCCCCACTCCACTCATCCATACATAGCAACTCTGCCTCTGTCCATCTGGGCAGAGAAAAGTGACTGCTAGAGGGATAGTCTGCTCTGAGGGCCAATGACCAGAGTGCGGAGGATGGGGAGGAAGGAGCTGGTTGGAGGGACTCATCGTCCAGAATGCTTCTTCACGGTCCAGTGCTGTAGGTGTTCACCTTCTGGCCTTCTCTCCAGGGTTTCACAGGCCTGACCCTCGAAACCCTAGTCATGGGATAAAAGGATTTTAAAACCGGGAGGAGCCCCAGGGGACACCTAATCTGACCCCTTCTTCTTCTTTTTTTTTTTTTTTTTTGGTGAAGCATTTGGGGTTAAGTGACTAGCCCAGGGTCACACAGCTAGTAAGTGTCAAGTGTCTGAGGCTGGATTTGAACTCAGGTCCTCCTGACTCCAGGGTCAGTGCTCTATCCACTGTGCCACCTAGCTGCACCGAAAATTTATTTTATTTATTTGTTTATTTTTTGGGGTGAGGCAATTGGGGTTCAGTGGGCTTGCTCAGGGTCACACAGCTATTAAGTGTCAAGTGTCTGAGACTGGATTTGAACTCAGGTCCTTCTGACTTCAGGGCTGGTGTTCTATCCACCTAGCTGCCCCTTCTGACCCCTTCTTTTTACAGATGAGGGGAATGAGGAAGCAAGAGGTGATTTGCCCAAGGCCACACACAACAGAAGCAACAGAGCCCATTTCAAATCTTTCATCAACTGTTCAAACGAAAATTTAAAATGAAGTGGAGGAAGATATCCATCTTCCTCTTGGAGACTTTCTCCAGCTACTGAGGAGCTCAGGCTAGGCCTGAGTGGGGCATTGGTTACAGAGATAGACCTATTTCTCCCCACTGCAGCTCTTCCCCTGGCTCCCCAACTCCACCCCCCACCTCCCAAGAGGCTCTTGTGGCCGGTATGGGACATTCCTATCCATTCATACCCCAGTTTAGAGTTTCCATGGTGTGGTTGGTCTAACTCAGCTCGGCCTGCCTGTCTGAGACACTGGGCTCCCTGTGAGTGGGGCTGGGCGTGTGTCAGTTGCTGGGGGACAGAGCCAGTGATGACTGAGGGACCTGTCTGGGGGAAGAGCCATAAATGTTTGTGATTCTGCCTCCCTCCTCTCCTCCCCTATCCCATGGCAACACATTCATACAGACGCACTGTTTGAATGGGATCATCTTTCTTCTCTCCATATTTGAGGAAACCTGAATTAGTCCCCGGGAGTAGAACTCTGCCCTTGGAGTTGGGGAGGGGAGGGAATGCTAAAGGGGCACCAGGAACTAACTATTGCCCTGGGTAGCAACAACTCCAATTCTTCTATGTCCTCTCCTAAAGAGGAACCCCAGGATAAAAGTCCAACCCTCAAGGTCACACAGCTCCTGGAGGGAAGTCTCATTTGTCAGTCAAATGTTAAAGAAAAAATAGTGAAAGGGCATGAGGAAGATTTCACAGAATCAGAGTTGAAAGAGACTTCAGAGGCAGCATGATACAATGATGGCCAGGGAAATAGACTTAAAATCAGAAGGACTTGAGTGCAAATCTTGCCTCAGACATTTATTAGTCTTGTGCCAAGGGACCTAACCTTTCTGTTTTTAATTTTCTTTATAAAATGTGGGTGTCAGCTTCGATGACCTCTACGATCCTTTCCATCTTTAATTCTAGGACTCTGGACTTATACCAAGGATCTCCTTTATAATGAAGACTACTAATCTTGAAGACTACTAGTGAGGGGGCACTACCTCCTGAGGCATTTTGGGGGAGTTCTAATTTTTCCATGAACTGAATTCTGTTTCTCTGCAATGGCCACTTTAGTTCTGCTATCTGGGGCCAAGCTAGACAGGATTAATCTGTTCTCCACCTGATAGCCCTTCAGTTTTCAGAAGGCATGAGAAGTTCTGAGATTCTTCACCACCCTGGTCATTCTTCTCTGAATATTCACCATTCAATAGTATTTCATCATAACATTGACTAATGTCCCCCAGAAGAACTTCCAAGGCATCTTTTTGTACATGGAACAGATAGCCTCAGTTCAGGTGTCGGGGCTAGGTCACTTCATTGGCCTCTGCTGAGGAAGTAATTAGAACTTTTTTTTTCTGGCTTCTATTTCAGATTGAGTTCACTCCAGAGCAGATAGAAGGTGAGTAGCTTTGAACCCATCTTCCCTCATCCAGTACTCAGATGATTAGTCAGTCAATAGGCTAACTTGATCAGCCCCTCTGGGAGTGTCCGATCATGTTGGGCATTAATGGCAGAGATGACACAACCCCCATCCTCTGGGAGCCCCTAGACTGAGGGAGAAACATGACTCCCCATCTTACCTGAGAAACACAGCTCTTGCCCCTAGAGACTTTCCTCCTTCACAACTCTCATTTACCATAGAACTTCCCATCTGAGGCTAAAGGCACCTTCTCCACCTCTTTCAGGAAGTTGTAATAAACTAACCATGATTAGCTTCAAAATTAACAGTTGCTCTGGAACCATGAGTTTCAGGGAAAGTTTGGAACAAAGAACCAGAGGAGGAGATTCACTCCCTGACTCATTCTATGTTCTGAGTACCCTCTATGTCATTATCCTCATCTGGTGTTTCCACTTTACCCCTATCAGAGTTCAAGGAAGCCTTCTCCCTATTTGATCGGACCCCCAAGTCAGAGATGAAGATCACATATGGGCAGTGTGGGGATGTGATGAGAGCACTGGGTCAGAACCCAACCCAGGCTGAGGTTCTTCGGGTTCTGGGGAGGCCTAAGCAGGAAGGTAAGTAACCTCTGACCTATCCACAGGGAAAGAAAGCAGCTACCCCAAGTCATTCAATGTGAGAATTGTTGGTACCAAGTCCTACCTACTTCCAAATTTCTCCCTGTTCAGGGTTGTTAGTACAGCAAGGAAGCCAGGGCAGCAACTACAGACAATAGTCCCAAGCTAGGCACCAGTTTTCTAAGCTGGGGCTGCCTGCAGGCAGCACATATAAGCAGGATTAAAATGGTTGTCCATTGGAAATTAGTCCTCACCTGCTTAAGTAGAATCTTTCATCTTTAAATCAGAGAGAGAGAGAGAGACAGACAGACAGATAGACAGACAGACTTGTTAATGTAGAAAAGAAGATTAGATGTACCTAGAGGTCTTTTTCTATGGGTTTCTTTGTGAGTGATGCCCTTGAGGTATCTTGTTTAGACAGCCATACAGCTATGCTACCAGTGCTTTTAGGCACAGAGAATATCAAAGAGATTAATGGTGATGTAACTATGTCACTAAACAAAGGACAGTCATGTTTCTGAACTCCTGCTAAGCCCTTTAGCCTACCCTGGGGTTGTAGGGAATAGTTAGGGCTATGTCTGTGTCTGAGGTAAGGGGAGCCTAACAATCTGCCTCTCTTTTTCATCCTTGTCCCAGAATCCTCATTAAAGTCATTCCTCTGGGTTAGCAAGATTGTTGTCTTCAGGGAGTACATGTGAAATTGTGGGGGACCTTGAATGTCAGGCAAAGGAGCCTGAGTTTTGCTCAAATGGCAATAGGGAATAATTGAGTTGTTTTAAGCAGAGGAAAGTCATATGATTGGTTCTAACTATGAGAAACAGAGCAGTATTGGAAACGCATTTATTAGGCCTTACTGTATATAAAGCACCATGTTAAGCCTTGAGTATACAAATAGAACATCGAGACAGTCCCTCTGGGAGCACACATTCTAACTGGGGGAGAAAACACCTAAAGGAAAGTTCATGTTCATATTTGGTCATGGCAGATGGAAAGCCAAGGTGGGCCTTAGGTTCTGGCAGGGAAAGTACTAGAGCAAGATGCCAAAGTCTCAAGGACCTTGGGGAACAAAGGCCAGGCAGATAGACTGAGGATGTTAGCTTCAAGGGTAAGTGATGGCACTTAACTTACCTCACTGGAGGACATCCCGATATACTTCCCCATAATTCATCTAACCCACTACGAGAGGTACCTTGCTCCTTCCCAAATAGGTCTGGGCCTGAGACAGGGGTGTTTGTGTGGGGGGCACAGAGGGGAGCCTCTTTCTAATATTTGCTCTTAACTTCCCCATCTCCTTCTCTGTTCCCAGAACTCAACTCCAAAATGATGGATTTTGAAACCTTCTTGCCCATGCTGCAACATATTGCCACCTGCAAGGATACTGGCACGTTTGAGGACTTTGTGGAAGGGTTGAGGGTCTTTGACAAGGAAGGCAATGGAACTGTTATGGGTGCTGAGCTGCGCCATGTGTTGGCCACCCTAGGTGAGTCTACCTACCTACCACCCCATGGGACGGCTTGGGAGAACATAGCTAGCTGCAGGCTAGGGAGCAAAACAAGGCAAAGACCTGAATCTCCCTGGGACCCTACTTGTTACTCCTGTTATCATGTCAGCGTCCTCTGACCTCTGACTCCAAGATGCCTTAGGGGAGGGGGATGTCCTCAAGAAGGTGTCAAGGACACAGTTTTCTCTGACCTTATGGTACTGTGGGGACCAATTTTTAATTGGGGAGTGCTAGCTTAAGCGGCTTGCTGCAATATTGGGGCAAGGAAGGAGACCGGCAGCCTCCCTCAAAACAGAACAGGATTTATTTTAACAAGAATGAACTTAAAAACAAAACAAAACCCACAAACAGGATCAGTAGGATCAAGGGAAAGGAAATAAAATGGGGAAAGGGAAATTATACAACCCGAAAAATACCACCACCCAGGAATCAGCTGAGAATACACAGCAGCGCTCCTGTTGCCTTCCAGCTTCCAGTCAGAATGCCGGAAAGAAAAAAAAACTTCCTTTCTCCCCGCACACTCCACACAGCCCCCAGACAATTGGATGGCCGCTCTGACAGTCACATGACTGCCCTCATTAGGCTTCCAATCATTATAATTTTGCTAGGCCCATGTAGGCGTCGGTGAGTGGTGATGACGTGAGGTGCCAGCTCCATGGCAACGGCTACAACCAGTGGGTGGAGCACCATGCAGTTTGCGGAGCCCTAGGCCAGTGCCAGCCGAGGCATAAAAACCTCAAATAACAATTAATTCTTTACGGTACAGATATGTTTCAGTCAATCTTTTCAGTGTCCTTTGTGCCTCCAGAGATTTTGGACAGCTTAATAATAATAGCTAGCATTTATATATGTTATTTCATTCATTAATCCTTCCAATAATTCTGTGAAGTAGGTGCTGTCATTATCCCCATTTTATGGAAGAGAAAACATGGGCTGAGGTTAAATGAATTGCTGAGGGTGATAGAACTAGTATATGAAGCTGGATTTGAATGCAAGTCTTCCTAACTTCAGATCCAGTGCTATAATAATAATAATAATAATAATAATAATAATAATAATAATAATAATAACAATAATAATAATAGCTAACATTTATATAGCACTTACTAAGTGCCAACCACTGTACTAAGCCCTTTACAATTATCGTCGCATTTGATCCTCACAACAACCCTGGGAGGCAGATGCTATTATCATCCTCATTTGACAGATGAGAAAATTGTGGCCAACAGAGGTTAAATGACTTGCCCAGGGTCACACATCTAGTAAGTATCTGAAGCAATATTTGAACTTATCTTCCTAACTTCAGGTCTAGTGCTCTTATCAATTAATTACACTACCTCACTGCTAGGTTTGGTCAGGCACATTTCAGAGTTTCCCAGGCACATGCACCAGCCCAGGGGAAATACACTCTCAAATACAAAAGGGAAGATCCCTAAGAATGCCTGACCTGTGCAGTTACTGTTAGGAAGGCTTACCTGTCTCCCTCTTCCATCCACTGATCCCACAGATCCCCAGTACTAAAAATTGTGAGGACTAGTCTCCAACACAAGTTGTGAATGCTTTGTTTCTACTGTTTCTGTGCTCCTTCTGGGTAGCCCTAACCGCCTGGGGCTCTCTAGGATTAATTACCACAGCTGCTGCCTTCCTGACCCCACGGCTCAACTGTCCTGTCTTCACTTGTTCCATAACATAATATTATTACATAGGGATGTGCTGGGGCCAGCTTGGACTGGCTCTTTGTTAGAGCTGATTGTTAAATTTTCATTGTGAATATTCACATCCTGGAAATCGACCAACTTTACCAAACAGGGCTTGACATTGTTTTGTTGACTGTCTAGACTTAAGAAAGTGAAGGACATAATATGAATAATGCAGATTAAAGTTAAAAGCACGTCCCAGGACACCCCTATTGTCCGCCAGAGATTTGTTGAGTGATGTTGTTTGTTATAGTGAAGGCATAAAGCCTTTGGTGGTCAGTAAAACCCAGGAGGATGTAATTTCCCAACCTTGCCAGGGGATCATCAGTGCTTCATCCTGGCTACTGACAATGCCCAGTGTAGGGAGTATTTGATGCCTGTTTTATACTTCCTCTTGGGCTGTCACCAGAATGTGGCCTTGCTACATATTATCCCCCCTTCCTCTTATACACCCAAGTCCTAAATGGGGTTTGAAACACTAAGGGATGCGAGGCAGAACCATGAAGATACACACTTAGGAGTTACAGAATGATCACCTAACAGGACTTAGAGACCCAGCTCAAGAGTTCCAGCTCTTGTCACATGACTAGTACCCAATCACTAAATGACTAAATCCATTTTTCCCCCAACTTGGGGCAACATAAAGAGTGAAAATACAGTGGAGAGCCCAGTTTGGAGGTTTTGTTCTCGGAGCCTCTTCTCTGTCTTCCTGGCTCCAAAGGACCAAAGGCTTTAACGGATTACAAGGTCAATATAAATCAATCATATGACATGACAAATAAAAATAACTAATATGATCCTTGGTCATATTAAAGATAATATCACATTAGGCAGCCAGGAAACATACTGGATAGAGCACTGGACTTGGAGCCAGCACAGACCTGAATTCAAATCCTGCCTCAGACACTTCATAGCTATATGACCTTAGGACAGTCCTTTAACCTCTTTTTAAAAAAAATTAAATTAAAATTTTAATCATAGAAGTATTTTATTAGTTTCCAGTTACATGTAAAGATAGCTTTCAACATTTGTTTTTATAAGATTTCAAGTTCCAATTTTTCTCCCTCCCTCCCCTTCCCTTCCCCATCCCCAAGACAGAAAGCAATGATATAGGTTATATATGTACAATCACATTATACATATTTCTGCATTAGTCATGTTGTGAAAGAAGAATCAGAACAAAAGGGAAAAACCTCAAAAAGGAAAAAACAAAAACAAAAGTAGGAACAGTATGGTTCAATCTGCATTCAGAATCCACAGTTCTTTTTTTCTGGATGTGGAGAACATTTTCCATCATGAGTCCTTTGGAAATGTCTTGGATCATTGTATTGCTGAGAAGAGTTAAGTTTATCACACCCTTAGCCTCTTTCAACCTTGGTTTCTTCATCTGGAAAATGACGATAATAATACCACCTCTCTCTCTCCCAGAGTTGTTTTGAGAATCTTGCATGTAAGGCACTTTATCATCTTTAAAATACCACATAAATGTTAGCTAGTATTGTTATTAAGGCTAATTAATTCTTGAATTAGTAATTAAAGCTAGTTCAATTCTTTTACATCTAATATGGAGAGACACAAAGCATTCAGAATAAAGAATTTCTGCTGCTTTCTGCCCTGGTCAGGTCATACCTGGAATATTGTGTTCTGTTCTAGGTACAACATTTAAGAAGGGATGCTGATAAATTGAAAGATGTTGTGACATAGTTAAGAGACGCACCCAGACTTAGGAAGACCTGAGTTCAAGTCACGCACAACTGACTGTGTGGCTCTGGGCAAGTCCAGTAACCTCTCAGTTACCCAGGCAAATTCTCTAAGACTCAATTGTAGGACAGTTGCCAACCTGCCTTGGTGAACTTTGCTTTTCCTCACAATAACAAAATTATAAGTCGAGATTTTAAAAAGTAATAACAACCTGAAATAAACTGCCTTGAAGGAAGGATGACCAGAATTCCTTGTGAAGGAATTGGAGAACTTGGCACCCAAGCATCTTGTTAGACCTAAACAAGAGAAGACTTGGGAGGACATGAAAGCTATCCCCGAGTTTCTGAGGGTCCTCAAATGGAAGAGAAAGTAGATTTGTTGCTTATAGTGCCAGGGGGGTGGAGGGGAGGGCCGAATGAAGAGCAATACATAGAAGTTCCAAAGAGCCAGAATTTCAGTAGAGGTGTCCAAAGGTTGAATGAGCTGCCTCAGGCAGTAGTGAGTTACCACCCACTAGAGGCTTTAATAATATTGTCTCACATTTACAGAACATCTTAAGGTTCACAAAAAACTTTTAATCATAATACCCCTGGGTGGTAATGTAAGTATTGTTGTCTTTCTTATTTTGAAAAAGAGTAAAAAGTCCCAGAGGATTAAAATGACTAGTCTATACTCATGAATGAACGAATGGATTTATTAAACAACCTACTATGTGCTTAAATATATATCAAAAAGTGAAATAGTCATTGTCTTCAAGCAGTTTACATTCTAACAGGGTAACTGGATGGCACAATGGATAGAGGCCTTGTCCTAGAATCAGAAAGACCTGCGTTCACATCCAGACTTAGCCACTAATTGTGACCCTGGGCAAGTCATTTAACCTCAGTTTCTTCAACTACAATATGGGAATAATAATAGCACCTACCTCCCAGGGATCAAATGAGAATAATTATAAATCACTAAGCACAGTTCCTTGAATATAATGCCATATTAATGTTAGTTATTATTAATGGGAGAGTCAATACATATAAAGGGATGATGATCGCTTGCATCAGGGGCATGCTGGGAAATGTTTAACAACCAGCTGCCCATAAGCCCCCTCCCCCAACTGTATGCAGGATACAGTTTTAAGTTTAATCTGCATTATTAACACTCTCTCCATCACTTTCTTAGGTCTAGACAATCAGTGAAACAATAAATCAAGTCCTGATTGGCAGCAGTTGCTTATTTCTGAGATGTCAATGCTCACATTGAAAATTTAACAATCTGGTCTCCTACATGTCTCTGTCTTGCACTTACTAATCAGTATAGCTCATGAGTTAGGTACTGAGGATACAAAAACAAAAATGAAACAATTCCTACCCTCAGAGAGCTTGCTTTCTGTGGAGCTTTCTTTCTATGGGGAGAAATAACACATACCTGCACATGTAATAATAATAACAATAATATCCTGTATTTACATACTACTTTCAAGGTTTGCAAAAACACTTTACAAATATAACTGCATTTGATGCTCACAACAACCCTGGTAAGTAGGTGCTGTTATTATCACCATTTTATAGATGAGAAAACTGATGCCCAGGGAGGTTTGTCCAAGCACATACAGGAAGTAAGTATCAGAGGCAGGATCTGAACCCAGGTCTTTTGATTCTGGAGTCAGTGCTTTTTCCACTGAACCACAGTGCCTCCCAAAGTTGCCCTCTAGCTCTCAATCTAGGTTCCCGAGATCCTATGAATGGATGAGCCCCAGTGAGATCCTTTCTAGCCAGAGAGTATCAAGGAAGTTTCAGTATCATAGACAGAACGTGTGGAACTTCAGCCTTGTCCTTAAACTCATCTAGGTGAGAGACTGACTGAAGATGAGGTGGAGAAGCTGATGGCTGGACAGGAAGATGCCAATGGATGTATCAACTATGAGGGTGAGAGGCACAGGCAGGGAGGGAGGCTCTTCCCAAAGGGCCAAGGGGCCATGCTCTGGGGAGCCCTTGCCCTGGGGACCTGTTTCTGCAGGGGAGAGGAGGAAGCTAAAAGAGAGCCACAGAATACTCCCACTCAGGGGCTGACCTTGCAAATGAGGGCCTGCCGAGTGGGGGCAAGAATTGCTCCTGGTCATTTCCCCAGGTGTGATGGGGAGACAAACCTCATCTTGCCCCACCCCCACCCATGACCCCATGCCCACCCACCATTGGTGAGTTCCCAGTCTCATGTAGGAGAGGGGTTTTTCAACACACATCTCTCATACACTCATACACATGAACATATTAACCCGTTCTCCATCCTTGGCTTCTTTCTAGCATTTGTGAAGCACATCATGGCCAGCTGAGATACCAGCTCTTCAGGTGAGTTTTCCCCTCCCCTTTCACCTCTGCCAGCAGAAGTCCTAAGTCTGAGAGGGTATCAGGTGCCCAAGGACAGAAATTGGACTGGGACAAGTCAGGGCTTCCCTGGACTCACTGGGGAGGAGACCATGCATTTGGATTTCCACGATTTTCCTTTGTAAGAGATTGTATAAGAAAGAGAAGGAAGGAGAGGAAAGGAGAAATAATGGAAAGGAGCAAGGAAAGAAGGCAGGAAGGAAGAGAAAGAAAGGAAGGAAAGAGAGGAAGAGGAAGGAAGAGAAAGAAAGAGGGAGGAAAAGTAAAAGAAAAAGATAAGGAATAAGAACTTAATCAGTCCATAACTTTTAAATACCTACTATATTCTAGGAACTGTGCTAAGTACTAGGGATATGTGTGTGTGTATATATGTATATATGTATGTATGTGTATATACACACACACACACACACATATATATATATATATATATATATATATATGTGTGTGTTTGTCCTTCATTCCCGAAGAGGACCATGACATCAGGAGGTGATGTCATGACTTGAAATGAATTGAATTTAAGGGAGGGAGGGCTGTGCAAGTTCACCAACCTCACTCTTTCCTCCAGAGCCATCTGGGTCTAGTGGCAAGATATACATCAGGAAGACTGAAGTTGGCCACAGATGTTTAAGGCAATTGGGGTTAAGTGACTTGCCCAGGGTCACACATCTCTCTCTCTTTCTCCATCCATCTATAGCTATATATAGTTATGTATATAGCTATGTATATACACATACAAATATATACATACATATGGGCAAATATATATATATATATACATATATATGGGAAAAAGAGAGAATAGGAAAAGGGAAGAATAAAGAAAGAATGGAAGGGAAGAAGAGAGAGAAAAAGAAAAAAGAAAAAGCAAGCAAGCTGGGTATCCTGGGTCTCTGGGATCTCCAGGCTGTGGCAAGCAGCTGACCCTTGACTTTGCTAGTTAACTCTGCAATTGCTATGGGGTCCCTACTGCCTCCACCCTCCGCTTTGACGAGATCTTTGAGGAAATAGGGAGTTGTCCAAAAAACAAAAGGCCTCAGCCCAGGTTTCTGCTCTTGGGTTCCTGATAACCTTGCTCCTCTGTAATTCATGAATAATTTTTTCTTTCAGGAAGCCCTGATAGAGGACCTAATGGGGACGTTTCTTCAACCAATCTCCTGAAATAGTGGGGAGTGCTCATTTGGATGAAGGCTGGGTGGTTTGTGGTGGGAGGGCCAGGAAAGAGGAGACTGACTTCTAGGGGATGGAGTCCATGGTGCAGGGGTAGGGAAGGGGGATGTAATTCTCAAGGGGACACTAGGGTGAGATATTTGGCTGCCTTCTTTGAGAATTGTAGTGGTCAAATGGTAGCTTCTGCGGAGAAGATGAAGAATGGGGCATCATGGGAGGAAGGAAAGAGATGTTTGGATGTTTCCTAAGCAACTGGAACCAAGTGGCTTTTGCCTTCCCCACCCCCCCCCCTCTCTCTCTCTCACACACACACACACACACACACACACACACACACACACACACACACACACACACGCCACTTTCATTACCATACCCATTGTCCCAGGAATGGAGGTCAGGGGGTGGTCATGGCTTCTTTGGAGAGTCTAATTTGGTGACATGAGCGTCATGACCCTATCTCCCTTTCTCAGTTCATTTTCACGTAATATATTCAAGTCTACCCCCAAATCTCTCCTTGGGCTCCAAGTCTGGGATCCTGAGAGAAAGAATTGAAATATTCCCAATAACCTCTTGGGGCACAAGAGAAGCCTCGCCCCAGCCAGGCCTCAAGGCTTCTGACTCCTAGGCCGGCATTCAGCTGATAGCTTGGGGGAAGTGCTTGCTTGTGACCATAGCCCCTGTCTCTGTGCTCTTGGGGGTGTGTTCCTGATGGAAGAGTCCAGGGGCCCCAGGTCCTCTGCCCATCCCTACCCCACTTCTATCTCTTGGTGCTATCTTCATCCCTCTGGTTGCTGACCCCCATTAAAGGGCTTCCTCCTCATTCGTTTTAGTTCTTGTTTTCTTTTCCTTGAATCAAGCAGTGTCCACAGAGCAAAAGGGTGGAGAGGAAGGCACCTGGGGTCCTTCCTCCTTGCACACACACACCAACCCCACCACCGCTTGTGTGCCAGCCCTTTATAACCAAGATCGCAGGACCACTGACAGCCATGGATCACTCCTGTGATAAATTCGTTCATGCTGCTGCAAGAAGGATAGACAAAGGCACCCAGAGCCCTCCCAGGGAATCTCTGCACCCTTTTACAGGCCCTTTCTGGAAACCAAAGTCCTGCCTCCATGATCTAAACACATAGCAACTCTGATGGCGGCACCCAAGGCCTTGGGGAGGAGGGAATTTGGGGTCAGACAGGGCTTTAAGTATCCCTCATATCATCTCCTTCCCCTGGGCCTTGGGGGGATTACTCTGTGTCCTAGAATCCCTAGAGCCATAAGCCTAGACATCAAAGTCCCTATCCCTTCACTTCTTAGAATGCCAAGTATCCCTATATCATTATGGGATACTGAAGGACACTTTGCATCCCTGAAAATGTAAGAATGTTCCCCAAGCTACAGAAAGGATGATGCCTCAGGACCCCACCATGTTCCCACTTTCTGTTCCTATCACCTGTGCTAGAACACTCTCCACCAAGCTCTGGACCAAGCTTATTTGCCTGTTCTACCATTCCACGCTCACTCTTAGACAGCCTCTTAATCTACTTTTGATGGTTTCTAACCCTCCCCTGGTTCATAGGATAACTACTGTCCTTTAAAAAAAAGAAGAAGGGAGAGAAGACCTTATAATGAATACTATTATGTTTGGGCCCAATCACTCAGAAAAAAAATGATCAATTTAATCTGACACCCAGTTGTCCCCCAATGACAATTTTTTAAAATCTCCTGGATTTAAACCCCACTTCAGACACTTAATAACTGTGTGATCCTAGTGTGAGATTTAAAATTGGATATTAGATCATAAATCTCCCCTACTTAACTTTTCCCTTAATTTATCTCCCAGACTAGTAAATGGAAGAAGCTTCTGGTTTTCTAGATAGAGCCTTTATTGTATATAAGGTGTTGTTGATTAGAAGGATAGGAAAATAGAAATACAGTACAAATCGTCTTAAATCTAGGCTTAGTCTATATTCCTTATAAAAACTCACCAAACCGAAAAGGCCACCTTTGGAGAGAGGGAGACCGTCTGTGCCGCGCCACCAGGAGTCCCACCAAGCAGGCAAAAAGGGCTACTCTCGTTCTCTCCACCCCGGAAGTCAAAAACCAGGCAGGCAGTCTGACATGCGCAGCAGGCGGACTGTTCATCTCCTCCCCAAAAGGGTGGTCCTTGAAAAACTGGTGTCTTTCAGTTATCCTAACCGACTGTTAAAAACTTTCATATTTTACCACATTTCCCCCCTTTGCTTCCTCAAGAAACGGAATGTTTCCTTGATGGAACAGTAAAAAGAATATAATAACTTTTGCTGACTAATAATATGCGAACAACAATACAGAAAAGGAAGAGAGGAAAGTTTTGTCCAGAGGGGCGATTTATGATCTAATATCCAATTTTAAATCTCACAGTTTGGCGACAGTTAACCTCTCTGGGCCTCATTTTCCTCATCTGTAAAATGAGAAAGCTAGATTTAAAGATTTCTAAGAACCCTTCTACCTCTAAATCTATGATACTGTAAATAATAAAGGCTTCATGGTGGATGTGACACTTAATTGAGGGTTTAAAGGAAGTGAGAAATCTCAACAGGAAGAAATGGTGGAAAGTATATTCTAAGCATGGCAGAAACGTAAGCAAAGACATCCAAACTGAAAATGGAAGGGAGAGATAGACTGGGGTGAGAGAGTCGTACTAGATGGAATATTGAATAAGTAAGGGGCAGAGGGTAATGTGAGGTAAGATTAGAAAGGGAGATTGAAGCTAGACTGTGAAGAGCTTTGAATGTTAGGCTCATAAACAGGATCAGAGATTCCAACGCCAGAAGAGGCCTAGCTAGCCTCATCCCCTCTTTGTAGGAATTTGTGGTTTCTCCACTAGGTAATGGAGAACCCAGGAAGGTATGAAGCAGTAGGAGGATTATTCAGGTAGCAGGATGAAGGATGGATTGAAGAGGAAAGGTTATAGATAGCGGACCAGTTAAAGGGGTGGTTACCATACCACAGGAAAGGGTGGAGAGGTGAACTAGCCTGGGTTTAGTGAAAGGGAAAATAGGAAATGAAGACTGATAGACCAGCGGTAAAAATGGACTTGGCAGTGGATCATATATGTGGGAAGAGGGGGAGGGAAGAATTGAGGATAACAGTATCATTTTATCATGTTTATTATTTATGAACTGGGTCTCTGGGAATGGATGGTTGTTGGATCAGTGGAAGAAGAGAGGGGTTAAAAGGAAAGGCAGGTATGTATGAGAGGGAAGATTTGGAGCTCTGTTTTGGTTGGTTCTGAGGTGCTGGCTGGCCATTTGGGTGGTGATGTCTAGTGGGAAAGGGGAAAAGGTCAGGGGTCCAGAGCTACAGAGTTAGGGGTCATCTGCAAAGCATCATAAATGGTGCCACTGAGGTGGCTAAATTTACTAATAGACAGAGAGAAGATAGAAGAGGAGGAAAGAAAGGGGGAAGATGATGAAATCAAAGGTCTAGCATCAGACCTGGCATTTGACATCTATTTTCTCCTCTCTCCCAGCTAGGTGGAGTTTTTTCTGAGACCCCTTTTCAGGAAAGGATGAGAGGGCAACAAAGAGAAGGGGGCATCCAGTGATGAGGCTCACTGAGGGAATGAGGGATTCATGTCAGGGTTGGGGGCTTAGTGAGGAAATAGGGGCTTCATGAAGGGGATAGGAACTCAGTAAGGGCTATGGGAGCTGAGTGACTGGAACATGCCTCTTTCAAGGTTGTCTTTCTGGGAAGGGGCACCAAATAGGGGCACGGAAGCTTTGCTGAGTAAGCATCGACATCTCTCTCGGGAATGTTGCCCCTACCGGCTGTAGCCTCCCCACAGATACATAAACATTCATCTCCGATCCCCCTCCAAGCATGGTGGTCTAGTCTCCCATGGCCCCTGAGGGACCGCCATAACCAGAGAGAGTTATTCTTAGGGCTTAGCACTGAACTCACCCTCTCTGAAGTCCCCCACCCTAAGGATAATGAGACAGATGGAGGAAGGAGGGAGAGCCCATGAGAACCCCATCTAGGGAGGAGTCTGTGTACTGTGTAATGAGGACTCAGACTAGGAGCCAAAAGTCCTAGATCCGAATCTTGTCTCTTGTCACTAACTTGCTGTGTGACCTCGGGTAAGTCGGTTTCTCTGAGCATCATTTTCCTGATCTGTAAAATGGGAGGAGAGGGCCAAATGGTCATCTTTACAATCCCTTCCAGCTCTGAAGTTGTACATTTATTAAACACCTCCTGTGTGCAGAGCACATTTAGATGAGATAGGCTCTGTCCTTGTGACACTTGGAGTGCAATTAGAGAAAATGACACATACATAAATGACAACCACACACAGTAAAGCAATATAAGCACATCTGAGAGGTATAAGTGACATGTGTTTGTGCACATGCGTTTGTATGGGTGCTTGAGGCTGAGAATGGAAGCAAACAGGATAGGATGGTCAGCCCATTGGGGTTCTGAGAGGGAAGAGCTCATTTCAAGGAATCAAGGAAGGCCTTCTAGAGCTTATGGGTTGTGACCCCATATCACATAACTGAATGTTGTGGTCACAAAAAATTTGGCAACAGTAAAAGTTTATGTATACCTATTTTATATTCTTATATACCTGGGGTCGAGTAAAAATTTCTTGGGCGAAAAGGGGTTGTGAGTGGAAAAAGTTTAGGAAGCAGGGACAGCAAGGTGGCACAGTGGATAAAGCACTGGCCCTGGATTCAGGAGGACCTGAGTTCAAATCCGGCCTTGGACACTTGACACTTATTAGCTGTGTGGCCCTGGGAAAGTCACCTAACCCTCATTGCCCTGTCGTACCGCCCCCCAAAAGTTTAAGAAGCCCTGTCCTAGAGGAAGAACTTTAAAGGATAGGTAAGAATTCAGCAATTCAAGTGGGATGGAAGCTGGGGGTAGGGGAGGGAGATAGGGCATTTAAACCACAAGGGACAGTGTGAGCAAAGGTACACATAAGCAGCAGGAAAATGCAAAACCTGTATGAGAGGGTAATTCTGTGGGGCTTCAGTGTAGAGTAAATGAAAGGGAGGAATATGAAATAAGGTGGGAAGATCAGGTAGCTTCAGATGATGGAAGGCTTTGATTTTTTCTGGTTATGTAATAGGGAGCCATTGAGGGTTTTCGAGCAGTGGAGTTACCTCATTATTTCTCTGCATTAATAAATATGTATAGGGGCAGCTAGGTGGCACAGTGGATAGAGCACTGGCCCTGGAGTCAGGAGGACCTGAGTTCAAATCCATCCTCAGACACTTGACACTAGCTGTGTGACCTTGGGCAAGTCACTTAACCCCAATTGCCTCACTAAAAAACAAAACAAAAAAAACCCTCCAAAATATATATGTGGCAGTTCAGTAAAGGATGTTGAGGCAGTTTCTGTTTGTTTGTGTGTTTGAGGGAAGAGAGATTGGAGAGATGGGAGAACTAGTTTGGGAATTCTTACAGTAGTTTAGGCCCTGTATAAAGTCATTGGCAAACTAGAGAGGAAAGGACAGATGTGAGTAATTTCAGAGATTAGGATGGACAGGATTTGGTGAACTGACTAAATATGGGAAGTGATAGAGAGGAAATAGTCGAAGATAACACCAAGGTTTCATATATAGGACACAAAATAAAGGGTAGTATTTTAGGTAGAAATGGGGAAGTCAGAAGCAGGATTAAGTTTAGGAAGAAAATAAGTGCCTTAGAAGTTACTGCATGGATCAAGAAGTCCAAAGGCCCCTGTTTATTGTCAATCCAGTGCTGAACTGCACTTAGACAAATTTAAAAATTCAAGCAGGAGCTTTAAATAAAATCAAGTGGAGGGTTTTTTTGTAAAAGTTGGGGGCCATGGGTGTAGAACAGTATCATATACTATCAGATTGGATTGATGTGTGGCTTAGTTTTACTGAACTGTTTTCTTTCATTAAAAAAAATTATTATGAGACAGTGACTCCCATTTAGTTGTTCTTGGGAGCTAGGAATTTACTAAAATGGCCAAATACTTTAATGAATTTACCACTTTAAGCAATAAATAATTATAAAGAATATTAAAAGCAATATATTAAATTACACTGAAAGTTCACAACACAGTTTGTTGTTATTGTTGAAAGGGGTTCATGGAATGAAAAACATCAGGAACCACTCCTATAAAGAAAGTATGGTTCTCTGAGTGGGTGAATGGTAGGGGTGTGTTGGGAAATTCAGGGGATATAAAAATAAATCATTTAATAATGTTTTTTAAAACATTAAAAAAAAGGAAATCAGATGGAAGGACTTAGGGAAATCAGCAATGAACCTGAAACTGTCCAGATGGTCTAAAAGAAACCAATTAGTGGGGGCAGCTAGGTGACACAGTGGATAAAGCACCAGCCCTGAATTCAGGAGGACCTGAGTTCAAATCTGAACTCAGACACTTGATACTCACTAGCTGTGTGACCCTGGTCAAGTCACTTAGCCCTCATTGCCACCCCCCCCCCAAAAAAAGTAAAGAAACAAATTAGTGAGATTAAAAGAAACTGGGCAGCAAAGGAAAAAAAAATGGCTGGAAGGCCTGTAAGAAATCAGGACTGGGAATAAAGGGATGTATTTCAAGGGGGAAGGGCTTGAGTCAGACATAGCAGAGGACTTCCTGATCATTTTTGTCTGCAGAAGTCTTCAGCTGAGCCTTCCTCATCAATAAGGGACAGGCCAAAGAGGAAGCCACAGCACTCCTAGGCGGGGAGAAAGGTGGTTCTTTCTGGGAGCAGGGGGATTGCCTTGGGCTAGACCGTCCCCAGGGCCCCAGGGTCATCCAGAGTGCTTAAATATACCACCCAACTCTTCTGGAGCTGCCTTGGATAAAAGAAGGAAAAAAAAGCCACCCAAACAACAACGACAAAGAGAAACAATCCCATGGTTTTGTACCAACTCAACCCCAAACCATCTTTCCCCATCCCCCACCTCTCCCCCTCCCTCCTCCTGGGGGGTTATTTATTCCCAACCCCCAAACCACATAATTCTGGTTTGCCAAAATGGCTGACTGAGCACAACTGGAATGTGTGTGTACGTGTGTGTTTGTGCGCACGCGTGTATAGGGGTGCTTGGGCCTCAGAATGGAAACAAACAGGATAGAATGGTCAGCCCATCCAGGTTCTTAGGAGCTTTCAGCCCTGAGTCTGATCCCCATGCCCAGAGAAGCGTTCAAGATAAGCAGAATATCATATGATTTTATTGGTACCAGGAAGGGTCCCCTGCCCTGCTTCCTCCTACTCTCAAGCCTGCCTATCATTCCACCATTGTGGGCTGACCCTTTTAGCAGACTAGCTGGTCACTCTTTTCTTAGTTATTAACACTTGAGTCTGAATAAGCTTCTCACTTTCCTTCCAGAAAGCTAGTTTAACTTGAGGGGAACTGGGTTCAAACTCTGGAGCTCTGCATGAACATAATATTAATTATGTTTATTTTATAAATTACATATATATGCACATATAAATGCATTATAAATAGCAATGCATAATAATGTGCAGTTCTTTAAAATTTAAGGCCTTACACAGTGACTTCCTCTGGATACTCAGTATAGAAAGTTATGTCAAGATTATGACCCCCTCACTAGAACATAGTACAGTGGATAGAGCACTCATCTTCCTGAGTTCAAAACTGGCCTCAGAAACTTAGGAGCCGAGTGACTCTGGGCAAGTCACTTAACCCTGTTTGCCTCAGTTTCCTCATCTGAAAATGAACTGGAAAAGAAAATAACAAACTACTCCTGTATTTTAGCCAAGAAAACCCCAAATGGGGTCACGAATGATTGAAAAATGACTGAACAACAGCTTGAGTGTAAGCTCCTTCCACCTCTGTCCTTTTCCGTGTGTGTGATGTTGGGGGAGTCACTTAACCAGTTTGGGTCTCAGTTTCCTTGTTTGTTAAATCAGGGGCTTGCAGCTAGATGACCTCTAAATCTATGATCCCATGATTCCCCTGAGATAAAAATGGAAGAGAGTAGTTAAAGAGGAGAGAAACAACAGCCCTGATTTCTGCCTTTACACCTCACCATCTCTCATCTCCTATATTCAATCTGGTGCCAAGGTCTACAGAGTTTATCTTTGCAACATCTCTCAAATACACACCCTTCTCTCATTGCTGCTACTCTAGACTGGACCAATGCAATAGCTGCTACTGGGTCTGCCTGCCTCAAGTCTCTCCCCACTCTAATCCACCCTCCATGTAGAGACTTGTGATTTTCCTAAAACATAGGTCTTGTTATGTGATGCCCCCACTCCCCCAATAAACTCCAGTGACTTCCTATTGTCTCTAGGAACAAATAAAAGATGCTGTTTGGCATTCAAAGCCCTTCATAACCCAGCCCCTTTCTGCCTTTCCACTCTTCTTTCACATACTCTTCTATTCAGTGACACTGGCCTGATTATTCCATGAATGAGACACTCCATCTCTCAGCTCCGGACATTTTCTTTGATTATCCCCCCTCTGCTCCACCTATTGACTCTCTTGGCTTCCTTTAAGTCCCAACGAAAACCCCACATTTTATTTTTATTTATTTATTTATTTTGCGGGGCAATGAGCATTAAGTGACTTGCTCAGGGTCACACAGCTAGTAAGTGTCAAGTGTCTGAGGCTGGATATTTGGACTCAGGTCCTCCTAAATCCAGGGCTGGTGCTTTATTCACTGTGCCACCTAGCTGCCCCCCCAAAATATACCCCTGAAGTTACAGTGGAGATTAGTAGTAGCCTAGAAAGTTTAGAAGCATTCATTTAGAATTGTATGTATAAAACAATTTTTTTTGTGGGGCAATGAGGGTTAAATGACTTGCCCAGGGTCACACAGCTAGTGCCAAGTGTCTGAGGCTGGATTTAAACTCAGGTCCTCCTGAATCCAGGGCCAGTGCTTTATCCACTGTGCTACGTAGCTGCCCCCCCAAACACCTCCATTTTACTGGAAGCCTTCCCTAACCCTTCTCAATTCTAGTGCCTTCCCTCTGTTAATTGTTCCCCATTTATCCTGTATACAGATTGCTATGTGTATATATATATATATATATATATATATATATATATTTGTTTACATGTTTTTGTCCTAATGAGATTATAAGATCCTTGAGGGCAGGGGCTGTCTTTTGCTTCTTTTTGTATCCTAATCTCTTAGTACAGTGCCTGGCATATAGTAGGCGCTTAATCAATGTTTAGTGATTGATATCAATATATTTAAAGCTCCAAAGTGTTCCTGGCTATTTAAGTCACCTTATAATAAATATTGGATGCTACCTCATTAGCAGTTTGATTAGTTAAATGTGGAAAAGTAAGAGCTTTTATTTATTAAAAATTGATAAAACATGAACATGAGGAAATCGTTTTCAAAGGTAAGCAATGTGAAGGAAGACCATTTTAATTAGTGGTTGGAGATGAAGGCTATTGTAGTCTCTCATATCATTTGCATGTAGCTTTTAAGACTTTAAGGTAAAACTCACAAAATGAAAAATAATACAATTTTTAAATTAAGATAGGCTTAAATATTAACCATTGATTTCCTAGGGGAGAATTGGTGAATTTTTACCTTATAAATGAAAGGTGAGTGACTGAGTACTATGACATTCAAATTTAAGTCACCCAAAGGCTGAAAGAGATGAAGGAATTGAAGAACCAGGAGGGATTAAAAATCAGCTTTACTGGGGCTGCTTGAAGAAATCAGAAAGAAAAGCAGTCAGAGGCAGCTAGGTGGCGCAGTGGATAGAGCATCAGCCCTGAATTCAGAAGGACCTGAGTTCAAATCCAGCCTCAGACACTTGACACTTACTAGCTGTGTGTCCCTGGGCAAGTCACTTAACCCTCATTGCCCCATCAAAAAAGAAAGAAAGAAAGAAAGAAAGAAAGAAAGAAAGAAAGAAAGAAAGAAAGAAAGAAAGAAAGAAAGAAAGAAAGAAAGAAAGAAAGGAAGAAAGAAAAGAAAAGAAAAGAAAGAAAAGCAGTCAGCTCTCAAGAAGGCTTCTGCTGCTAATTTCTGATTCAATGAATTAAGACTGGAGTTTATTGACAGAAAGCCTCAGTTTCAGTTCTTGCCACTCAGCACCCCTCGAGTTTGAGAGAGGTGAAGACTCTCCAAAATGTTTGTTGGTCTTTCCTGCCTGTCTGGTTTAAGAGAGAAAACACAAAGGGGGAAAGAAAGGTTGTTGTGCAATTGCTTTGCTACATAGGAAGAGATGCTGAGATATAACTGGATGATGCAGCATCATCCTGATGAGTGGAGATCTGTCTGGGTTTGTCTGTATGTCCCAGAAAGAAGCATACATATGAGCTTTACAATTTGCTGGCTTAAAGAGAACTGCCAGCTAATTTGATAGTGCAACACTTTCCTAGCACCCTTTTAAGGGTGGCTGTGACTTAAAAGAACTTCTAATGCTTTATTGTTTTGAGAATGGAAGAGAAGATGTGTTTGGCTGGATAAGCAATGAGAATCAGGTTGGAGTGATTGAGCCAGCCCAAGGAAAGAGTGGGTGTCCACACACCTTAAGTGAGATGTAAGAAGTGCTACAGTGTGGCTGGCCACAAAATGTACCTATTACAATAGAATAGTTGTTTTTGAGCTCCAAGGGACCTCGGAAGTTATTTAGTCTACTCCCTACACTTTACAAAGAAGGAACTGATACTCAGAGAGATTAAGTGATTTGACCCCACCCAAACAAGCAATAAACACCAAAGGTAAGATTTGAACCCAGAACTTCTAATTCCAGAACCAGTACTTTTTCTACTGTATCATGGATAAATTAGACATGAGATGATAAAAATCACAAAGGAAACTTTTTGGTGGAATTGAGAGGATAGGGGAAAAAATAGATTCATTTAGATCTGGTCCCCATGCAAGTAGATGGGGGCATAATTGGGTTGGGACAAATGAGGCATGTAACTTCTTCTAAAGCTCATCCATCTTCCCTGACTTAGGAATGGACACAGCCAATACTGAGAAAATACTAGCGATCTACTCTATTTGTAGTAGTTTAGCTGGGATGGGAGCTGATTTGGAGGTCCCTAGACCACCAGCCAGGGATAGCATCAAGGCTTGGGTTTCTGGCCCAGGGAGATCAAATGACTTGCTCAAGGTCACATAGACAGTTAGTAGAAAGACCAAGACCCAAACCAAAATCCTCTGACTCTCTGTGAAGGAGCATTAGCCCCGGAAGCTGTGCTGGCCCATAGGACACATTCTACCCTGCAGCAAAACTGGACCACTGTGTCTTGGGACATGACCTATCCTTGCCTTTGCTCATGCTGCTCTCTGAGCAAGTGTGCCCTCCTTCCCTCAACTTCACCTGTGGGACCCACCATTTAAAGCCCCACTCAAAGGTCTACTCCAAGAAGCTACTGATACTGTTCCCAGCAGGGAATGACCTCTCCCTTTGCACCTCACAATACCCTTAGTTTGACACCTGTCCAATGCACCTATTGTGTAATAGTACTGTTTCATAGTATTCTATCTTGGGCCTTCATCTCCCTACAAGGAGTATCATGGTATAACAGAAAGTGGCCACTAGGAGATGCAGTCAATAGCACATTGGGTCTGAAGTCAGGAACAGATTTTACTTCAGATACTTACTAACTAGCTATGTGACCCTGGGTAGGACCCTTAATGTCTGTCTGCCTCAGTTTCTTTATCTGTAAAAGGGAGATAATAATAACCTTTACCTCTCAGGGTTGTTGTGAGAACCAAATGAGATAATATGTGTAAAGTGTTTTGCAAACTTCAAAGCACTATATAAATTACATAAAAATAGAAATTATATAAACTATATAAGTTATTTTAAATATAATTTTAATGTAATAAAAATTAATAATGCAAACAAGAGAAAAATAAATAATATACATATAAATGAATAAATTAAAAATATAAATAAATTAAAGTCCTATTATTACCAGAAAGAACACTAGTCTGTGAGAGTTGGAATACAAGGAAAGATGAGCACCACAGAATCAACACTTTCTAATTTAGGGCACTGGAGAAGACCTTTGAGAATCCCTTGGACAGCTAGGAGATCAAATCAATCAATACTTAGAGAAATTAATTCAGGTTATTCATTGGAAGGTTAATACTGAATTTGAGTCTTAAATACTTTGGCCCCATAAAGAAAAGATGAGACTCACCGGAAAAGACCCTGATGTTGGGAAAGATTGAGGGCCAAAGGAAAAAGGGAAGGCAGAGGATGAGATGGATTGATAGTGTCATGGAAGCAACAAACATGGGTTTGGACAGACTTCGAGAGATAATAGGAGATAGAAGGGTCTGGTGTGCTTTGGTCCATGGATCAGGAAGAGTTGGATATGACTAAATGAGTGAAAAACAAGTTGGAGTCAGAACACCCGGGGCAGGTTCTGTCACTGTCTGTGTGACCTTTCTTAAGTCACTTAACTTTTCTGAGCTGCCTCTGAAAAATGTGGAATTTGGACCAGGTTGCTTTCGAAGGTTCTTCTCTACTATAAATCATAGGATGCTAAGGCTATTGACTCCATGAGGACAGGAGGCCTGTCTGTCATCTAAATTTTTTATTTCTCCCCAACACTGAGCTTAGTTCTCTTCTCAGTCCTTAATAAGTGTTTGTCGAATGAATGAATGAATGAATGAATGAATGAATGAATGAATGAATGAATGAATGAATGAATGGGCGAGCAGCAGGCTCTGGAGTCTAACTTTGTCTCTACCCTGAGTGCTGGTCTCTCCCTGCCTGGGGCTATTTCTTTGCAGTTTATTTGACATTCCCACTTGTAATTCGAGGAAACATTTCTCAGGCTTGAAGGTTCTTTGTATAAAGGGCAGACCTCTCCCCAGCAAAGGGGAAATAAAAGTCCAGAAAAGGTGGGTGAATTATCCAAGGTCACACAGTGAGAGGAGAAGAGTACCTGGGAAGAGAATGTGATAGAAGGAGGCCTGCTCAGGCTGCCCTCTTTGTCCCCATGAGGACGTGTGTGAGAGTTTCTCTAGAACTTGGCTCCATCTCCATCTCATCTATTCCCTGTTACCCTGGTCTCCTGGACAAATGAAGCCCCATTGGCCTGGTGCCTTCCTTCCTCACTCTATCCCCGCCACACACACACACACACACACACACACACACACACACACACACACACACACACACACACACACACACACACACACTTTCCATTTTAATGAAAGAACCTATAAAAAGTCTAGAGAATGCAGCCAGTAGCAATTAAATATTATCCACAGCTGCAAATCATTGGGGGCCAGATCATGGAGTCGGGAAAGCAAATATGCCGTGGTTTTATGGTGAGGAAGGGGATTGGGGAGAACTGAAGAAAGGGGAGGGCAAGGGAGGAGAGGAGGCCCAGGAGGAGGGGTAGGCAGGGAGCAAGGATCGCATGGCCTTGGGTCCTCCAAGGAGTGAGGCTGGTGAAATCTTTGAGGGGCCAGGACTTCGGGCCCTTGTCCTCTCTGTACCCCTTCCTCCAGGTGACCCTAGTTGTTCACCCCGCCCCCAGCTCTTCTTGGTCTCTTCCATTGCTCTCCGGCCTCCCAAGGCCAATACCAGCAATCAAACCAGTAAATTCCCTCAGGTCACACTGGGTGGCGGGCAGTCCAGGGATGTCCGCTTGATCTCCCTCTTAGGCTGAGCTAATGGGAGGCAGCTCCTGCTGCAGCCTTCTTTCTCTCTTCCCAAGCATCATAAGATCAAGAGCTGGAAGTGACCTTAGAGGTTGTCTAGTCCAAACTCCTCATTTGAAAGTGTTTGATAAGCTGAATCAACGAATCTAGTTATTGGAATCAAATGCATGTTAAAGCTAAACTGATTCACTGCTTGATTAAATCAACTGGTTTCCCCCACTCCCCCAGCCCTGGACTGGCTAAATATTTGAATCCAATGGGTAAACACAGTGTGTAGATAATTGTGTCAACCCAGCCTTAGCCACCATTTGGGGAATTCAGGTATGGTAGGGAGCTTGAGAAAGGGGGTTTTCTAGAACAAAGTCAGAACCAGAGGACTCTGGACAGGCTCCTTATATCCACGGTGGGGTTTTCCTCTGGAGGAGAGTGATCCAAGGGTGGGAGCTCATAGGAGTTCAAAGTTTTTTTGGGGGAAAAAAAACACAGCAGGGAACAGACTTTCCAGGTACTGGTGCCTCCAAGATGTCAGGGTTGGCTTAGGAATGTCTTGCTTTATTTGCTTTCTGGGGATCATATGGAAATGTGAAAAGAAGGTAAGTGGACAGGGGAACACATACAGTAGGTGCTTAATAAATGTTTATAGAATTGAATAGAATCATCACCATGAGAACTGGTCACCATCACCATCATGGCCAAATAAAGTATAAACTCCTGACTGACATTCAAGGTCCTCAATGATGTCAAGTTCAAGCCCAGCCTCTTCTACTTAGGAGCTGTGTGGTTTTGGCCAAGTCACTTGACCTGTGGGCAAATAAAATGTCAGTTCTGTAGCCTATGATCTGATAGTTCCAACCTACTTTTCCAGTCTTACCCAGGACTTCTCCCTACCCCACAAGTTCTTGTGTCCTATGCAAACTGGATGATTCCTCATGACTGAGTCTCTCAACTTCCCTTCTCTCATTTCTGGATGTTGTTCTTATTATTCCCCATGGCTGGAAGGGATTCTGCCCTTCCCTACCCCCCATTCCCTACCCCCATCTGCATGAGCATTCTATAATTCTGTGCCCCTCCCCCAGGGTGAAAGTCAGCTCTCTGTTCCCAAACCTTCATGGTACTTTGCGGGTACTTCTCCTTTGTAGATGTCTCACTCTCTCTCTTGTCTTATAATTTGTACGTTAAGAGCAGAGCTGCTGTTGTAGTATATGCACACACACGTGTATGCATACATGTATGTGTGCATAATGTAGGGCTGGGGTATATGGGGTATTCAGGGAGGACCATCACCTCTGGCATGACGGCTCGCTTGAGCCCCTCTCGAGGCTGCTCATCCGCCTTTGGTGTCTACCTGACACTCAACTCTCACCTGTGGCTCCAAGAAGCTGTATGTAGCACGTGCGATAAACCATCTCAGCAGATGGGCTAAACCGGCTTGAGCATAACTAAGCTAATGGTGAGCTAGCGAGGCATCTACCCCAAGAAGGAGAAGACTCCCCTGGCAGAAAGGGTGGGTGACAACAACTTGTTCCAATGGCCATATTAGAACTTGGTCAGACATTGAACATGTCAAGGTCATCTGCTGCCATCACCAGTTGTCCTGCCTTTTGTCTTGCAGTAGACTCTGATGACTCTGAAGAGTGACAACTTTGCTTAACTCTGCCTCACTTCCATCTAGTTCACAGGAGGACCTCACTTGGGATGTCATCAGTCCTCTTCCAAAACGAAGGACAACAACAATAACATAGGGCTAAGGACAGGTCTTTATAAGAATACAAGCTTAAGGGGGCAGCTAGGTGGTGCAGTGGATAGAGCATCAGCCCTGGATTCAGGAGGACCTGAGTTCAAATCTGACCCCAGACACTTAACAATTACTAGCTGTGTGACCCTGGGCAAGTCACTTAACCCCAATTGCCACACACACACACACACACACACACACACACAAGAATATAAGCTTAATAAATGTTGAAATTAATCAAATGTGTGGAGCCACTGCCCTTGCTCCCATGGTAGTCAAAACATTTATTTATATACATCCAGACATCCTCTTTATAACCTAGATATCTTTGGAGAAAGTATATATCAGGGGCAGCTAGATGATGCAGTGGATAGAGCACTGGCCCTGGAGTCAGGAGTACCTGAGTTTAAATCCGGCCTCAGAAACTTAATACTTAACTAGCTGT
Organism: Dromiciops gliroides; assembly: GCF_019393635.1. NCBI lineage: Eukaryota > Metazoa > Chordata > Mammalia > Microbiotheria > Microbiotheriidae > Dromiciops > Dromiciops gliroides. The sequence goes on from NC_057861.1 coordinate 669,368,854, forward strand.
GTGGCCCTGGGCAAGTCACTTAATCCCAATTGCCTCACTAAAAAAAAAAAAAAGTATATATCAGGCGAGGATGTGGCCCTCATCACCTCTCACCTGGACTGCTGCAATGGCCTTCTCATTGATCTCCTTGCTTAATTTCTCCCTACTCCGATTCATCTGTCAAAGTGATTTTTCAAAAGTGTCTGTATGTTCATGTCACCCCCTACTCAATAAATTCCGGTGGCTCCCTATTACCTTTAACCTCATATAAATCCCATGTTTAGCATTGAAAGCTCTTCATAACCAGGCTCTCTTTGACCTTTGCAGTCTTCTCCTCTTTTTTAAAAATTAAGTTCTCAGAAATTAACAAGGATTTATTTTTTTCCTCCCTTCTGTCCCACCCTCCCAGAAAAACAAACAAACAAACCCTTATAACATATATACATAGTCATGCAAAAGAAATTCCCATCTTGGCTATGTCCAAATATGTGTGTCTCATCTGCCGTGTTTAGTCCATCGCCTCTCTGGTGGTGGCAAGTCTTCATCACTGGTTGACTGCTGGTTGGTCATTGCATTGATCAGGATTTTTTTAAGGTCATTCATTTAAATTGTTAGTGTGTGCTCACATTAGAATGTGAGCTACCTGATGGCAGGCACTGTTTTTGGCTTTCTTTTGTAACACCGCCCCCCCACCTCCCGGCACTTCTCTCACTTAATTTGGTAGTAAGCTTAATAAATGTAATAAATGTAATAATAGACACCGAAGTGCTTGTTTAGTAGAAAGCTTAACAAGTGTGATAGTAGGTGTTTAGTAGAAAGCTTAATAAGTGTAATAGGTGTTTAATAAATGTTTAGTAGAAAGCTTAATAAGTGTAATAGTAGGTATGTAATAAATGTTTAGTAGGAAGCTTAATAAGTGTAATAGTAGGTGTTTAATAAATGTTTGCTTAGTAGTGAGCATAATAAATGTAGTAGTAGGCACTTAATTAATGCTTGCTGCTGCACTGACTGGTGACAACAGTAGAGAAGGTGGATCTTAGGCCTTTTGGAGGGGGGTGGTGCTGGCATGCATTACTGAGGTCACATGGAAGCCCTGGTGGCTCTGGCAGGATTTGGGGGTGATGATTTCTACAATCCTTTGCCTGGACTCTGTTGGCTTACTCTTCTATAATGATTGGAATGATGCCACCTACTGGAGACTTGCTGTGGGAAAGCTCCGCCATGAGGAAAATGCCTCAGAGGGCAAGGCCATGTGGCTTTTCCTTGGCGTCAGGAAATGACGTTTGCTCATGGGTGCTGTCTATCAAGGCTACAAGCCAATCAACTTGAGGAGCCTCCTATTTTCTGGGAGGAGACAGGAAGGAGGAAAGAGAGCTTGCGCGGAGAGTTCTCTCTTTTTTGGGTTCCTGACTTGATGGTGGTGGTGGCAGCAGAGGACTTCACAGGAAATTTGAGGAAAGATAGGAATGCCAGGCTATTGGAATTCTGTTCTCAATCTTTTTCTTTCTATTTTCCAATAAACCCTTAAAAACCTAAACTCGTTTTATCAGTGATTTTAGTCAGTTTCCCCCAAAACTGGGGGAACAGATTAGAATCCACATTTAGAATCTTAAATTACACACTCCCTAGCCTACCTCTGGAATCTGCAGTGGCTGGGGAGCATGACAAGAGCTAGGTCTACTAACCTGTCCCTCCTACTTCTTTCCATCATGGGATCCCAGATCTAGTGTTGGAAGAGACCTCAGAAACCATCAAGTCCAGCCCCTTCATTTTACAGCTCAGGAAGGGAAGGGAAGAGAATAAGCATTTATATAGCGCCTACTATGCACTGGGCACTATGCTAAGCAAATTCTTACATATATTACCTCTTTGGATCGCCACAACAACTCTATTATTATCAGTGCTATTATTGTCCCCATTTTATAGTTGAGGAAACTGAGGCAAACAGAGATGAAGTGACTTGCCCAGGGTCACACTGCTAGGAAATGTCTGAAGCTGAATTTGAACCCAGATCTTCCTGACTACAGGCTCAATGATGAATCCACTTGTGCAAGTTCACAAAAGTTGTCAGCATCAGCAGTGAGGATTTGAACCTAGTTTCATTGACTCCAGAGACAGTGTTCTTTCCCGTCAGAGGAACTCAATCACTTCTTAAATATTTCCCTCTCTGTACTTGGGGCCAATGGCCTTCCTGGTTTCTCTGTGGTTGTTTATTCTGTGTTTCTTGCCCATTAAGATAACTTAATTAGTGGCCCAGGGAATAGGTCATTAGTGGCAGTGCTTCCTGGAATCCCTCTCTCTTCACTGACCTCCTTGGTCCTGGAATCCCATCGAGGGAACACCACACATCTGCAGCAAATTACGCTACCTCTGTCCAGGGCTTCCTTGTCCCTGCCCTGCCTGCAGGGCTCACCGGTCCCTCCTGATCATCCCCTGCCTTCATTCTCTGGGTCCTCAGGGAGCAAGTAAGGCAATTAATGGGCTCCAGCTGGACGCCAACCAAATATTTTCCTAAAGGCCACCATTAAATCTTCATTCTTTTGGGTTAAGGGATTACCCTCTCTCCAATTTCATCTTTGAAAATGTCCTCCTCCCCCTTAATGGGGAATATGCTGAGGAACTGAATCATTGGGCTACGGGGTTGCAGAGTTGGAAAGAACATTAGAGATTATGCAGTATAATTCTCTCATTTACCATAGGAGCAGCATGATGCAAGAGGCGGCATGGGGCGCTGGATAGACCTCTGAACTTGGAATCAGGAAGTTCTGGGTTGCACAGCCTTCTCTGATGGATGCTTACCAGCTGGGGGACCCGTGGGCAAATCACCTAACCGCGGTCTCCTCATCTGTTGTCTCTACTTCACACGGTTGTTGTGGCTCCAAGGGGGAAATGGGTGCAGATTTTAAAGGGTCTTATTGTTATTGTTAATTATTACACATGGAGAAACTGATGGAATGGATATTTTCAGAGTCATACACTGAGTTCATAATTTCAGAGTTGGGACAAAACCCCACTGCCAGGTGCCTTTTCCAATAACACCTCAATGTGTTCATTTGAACCCTAATTCCTCTTCATTCCTGTGCTTTCCCTCTTTTCTTTCTTGTTTGTTTTTGGTTTTTGCGGGGCAATGAGGGTTAAGTGACTTGCCCAGGGTCACACAGCTAGTAAGTGTCAAGTGGCTGAGATCGGATTTTGAACTCAGGTCCTCCTGAATCCAGGGCCGATGCTTTAACCACTGTGCCTCCTAGCTGCTCCTTCTTTTAATTATTTCTTATTTATCCTGTATGTAGTTTGCTTGGTATTTGTTTGTTTACATCTTCTCTCCCCCATTAGACTGTAAGCTATTTGAAGGCAGGGACTGTCTTTTGCCTCTTTTTGTAGCCCCAGCCCTTAGAACGGTGTTTGGCACATGTTCAGTCATTTTGATCACGTTGGACTCTTCCTGACCCCATTTAGGGTTTTCTTGGCAGGGGTACTGGAGTGGTTTGCCATTTCCTTCTCCAGCTCATTTGACAGATAAGGAAACTGAGGCAAACAGGATGAAATTATTTGCCCAGGGTCACATAGCTAGTAAGTGTCTGAGGCTGGATTTGAACTCAGGTCTTCCTGATTGAATCTGTGGCAAACTATCCATTGCCCAATAGAAGGGTGCATAGTAGGTACTTTATAAATGTTTATCAAACTGGATTGAATTGAACACTGCCTGCCCTCTTCTATGATGTTGATGCCATCTCCAAAGCATTCTCAACTTCTTCATTGAATTTAGCTCCTGGCTCACAGTCTTCCTGTCCCCTCTCATCACCTCCCAGTTATCCTCAAAGACTTCGGTATTCAAGTTGATGAGTCCCCCCATCACCTTGCCCAGTCTAGTACAGTGGAAAGAGCGCTATGTCTAGAGTCAAAGGACATGGGTTCAGATCTTGCCTCGGATACTTGTGACTTGTGTTATCATGGGGAAATCATTTTAAAAAATTCTCTCTGTGCCTCAGTTTCCCCACCTGTAAAATGAGGAGTTAAGACTAGATGGCCTCTGAGATTCCCTTCAGATGACCACACAATTTCTCCACTTCCTCAACTCCAATGATATTCTTCTCCACTCTGTTCCTGCCATTTGCCAGCATCCTGATATCTGAGACCTCGCTGTCTCACAGAACCCCAACCTCTCAGACATCCGAATCTTCCAACTGAAACTTCATTCTCCTTGTGACCTCTGGGTCCTTGCCATCCTGCCCCCACTATTCTCTTCCCCCATCTCTGCCACCATGACTCCTATCCCCTACACATCTAACCTTGATCTCGTGGTTTGTTACTGTAATTATTTAATACATATTAATATTTCATTATTTAATCTATATTATTAGAACCCATCCTAAAGTCCCTGCCCTTATCACCTTCCCATCTTCCTGACCTACTAACCCTTCAGTTTCTGTTTCCCCTAATCCTGTTCCAAGATTTATGATCGTTTCGCCCATATCTCAGCTACCTTTGCAAAATTGTACCCGAGGCATCAGTCATTTCTTCCCAGCCCCATAGTAAACTGATTCCTCACCCCCTCCTCACTCAGCTCTCTTTGATTTGGCTTGAGCTCTGGAAGCTGGGGGAGGTAGAGCTTCTGCCCGCCTTGGAACCCAGCCTTTACCCCAGGAGAACCCTGGCCAAGTCCAGAGAGCTTTGCATTAGCTATCTGACCTCTCTGTACAATATTCATGGGTGAATGAGCCACAGCAGTGTGGTAATCCTGGGATGGGGTCCCCTCTTCCCTGCCAGTGCTAACCCCAGTGATTACAATTTATCAGTGGCACGGTCAGTGGAACCCTTTTTGGGCAGAGACTCAGCCTGGGCATTATGGGGTAGGACAGTGGTGTTGTCTCCAGTAGAAACAGGGGCCACTAAACCATGATAAGGATCCCTGAGGGCCCAACATTGACTTAGAAAACCCTATGTTAACATTGCTGTTATCTATGGTTTTTGTATTTCTAATTTATTTTTATAAATATTTCCCAATTACATTTTAATCTGGTTTGGGTTGCAATGGGAGCGTTCTGGGCTGCAAGCTGCTACTAGACTGCATGTTTAGTCCCTCTGGGGTAAAAGAAAGGGGAGACAGACAGACAGACAGATAGAGACAAAGAGAGAGACAGAGACAAAGGGAGAGACAGAGAGATAGAGAGACAGAGATAGATGGCGAGACAGAGAAAGAGGAAGAAGGAAGACAAGGAGGAAGAGGGAGAGAGAGAGAGAGAGAGAGAGAGAGAGAGAGAGAGAGAGAGAGAGGATAAACTTGAAGTCAGGAAACCGTCAGTTCAAATCTGGCCTCAGACACTGGGCAAGTCACTTCACCACTCTCTGCCTCAGTTTCCTCATGTGTAAAATGGGGATTGTAATAGCATCTATTTCATAGGGTTGCTGTGAGACTATAAGTGCTAACTATTATTAATGAGAAATGCTTGACCCAATGGCTTTAGGGAGGGAGCCCTTATTTTGAAAGTTCCATCAAGATGAACAGCTCACAACAATAACCAGAGATCTTATGGAGCTATGCATCACAAAATACTGATCAGAAGAATAATGCAAGAATCAGGAAGGAAAGGAAATAAGCATTTATTAAGTGCCTACTTTGTGTCAGGCTAAGTACTAAACCCTTTACAATTATGATCTCATTCGATCCTCACAACAACCCATTTGACAGATGAGGAAACTGAGGCAGACAGTGAGTGGTTAAGTGACTTGTCCAGGGTTGCAAAGCTACTAAGTGTCTGAGGCCAAATTTGAACTCAGGTCTTTCTGACCTGTGTCTACTCACCATGACATCAGCTTCCTCTACAGGGATGTTCGGCAGAAGAGAAACTGGATGAAGGTGGGGGTAAGTTCAGAAGGGCTTCCTGGAGGAGGAGGTAGGCAACCTTTTGGTGGTGGGTTTGTAAATGAAGACAGGGTTTGAAAGATATCAAGGGTGATGACAAATGGCCCAGCACAAAACACTTGTCTCTTCTTCTATCAAATGGGGATAATAATAGACCTTCCTCGATGGGCTGTAAGGATCAAATGAGATAATTTATGTTGGGGGGCCTCACAGAACACCAAGTGCTAGATCTATGTGAAAACCCAAAGAGGAATGGGAAGGACTCTGCCGAGCTGATGAAAGTCTAATGATGGGGTGGAAGGGCCTGAGTTCGAATCTCTCCTTTGCCCCTAACTGTGACCAGCCTTAGGGAAGTCCTTTCCCCTCTCTGGGCTTTGGTTTCCTCCTTGGTAGGATGAGGGGTTGGATTAGAAGCTCAGATGGTGTTGAAGGTCCTTGGATTCCACGTTGTTTTTATAACTCAGTTTCAAGGTCCCATGAGTCTCTGGCTGTAAGTTTCAGATTCTGAACTCTGGGATGAGCTCGGTGAGATGGGGGAGCAGGGGGAGGAGGCCTCAGCAGCTGTCCTGAAATGTGGGGAAATAATAAAGTGAGGAATGTCTGAGCTCAGGGGAAAAAAATAACCCCAACAAAAAAACCTCCTGCTGGGGCGGCTGGCTTGGGTTTGTGCTTTTAATGAATTAAGTAGAGGGCAGGCGGGTGTTTAATGTGGGGAGGGGGTGGGACAGGGAGGCCTCCAGGGACTGCCGGAAGGAGAGAGCTCAGTAGGAAGGAGTGAGCTCAGTAATGAGAAACAGGGGAACCAGGAGGGTGGGTGTGGCAGGCAGAAACTTGGAGGCATGGGGTCAGGGTGTCCCCCTTCAGAGAGACTGAGCACTTTCCTCATCCTGCTCCCCGCCCCACCTAGTCTTCTACGCTCAGAAATATTTAACCCAGTTTGTCCAGTGGTTAGTGTACTATGTTAATAAGGCCAAAGTTGTGGGTTTGAGGTTCATTAGAGCTGGTTGCTTTTATACTCAGGAAACTATCTAAGACTGGAAGGTGCAGGACAGTTGCCCATCAGCCTTAGTGAAAGGGAGTTTCTTTGCCAGGAGTTCCCTACACCTATAAAATTATTGGTCTAGGTAGACAGATAGGATGGATGGGTGGGTGGGTGGGGGATGGATGGATGAGTGGATGGATGGGTGGGTGGTGGGGGGAATGGATGGATGGATGGATGGATTGATGAGTAGATGGGTGGATGGATGGGTGGGGGGATGGATGGATGGATGAATGGGTGGATGGGTGGGTGGGGGAATGGATGGATGGATGGATGGATGGGTGGATGGATGGATGGATGGATGGATGGATGGATGGATGGATGGATGGATGGATGGATGGATGGATGGATGGATGGATGAGTGGATGGATGGATGGATGGATGGATGGATGGATGGATGGATGGATGGATGGATGGATGGATGGATGGATGGATGGATGGATGAGTGGATGGTTGGGGGGGGGAATGGATGGACGGACCGGCACAGATGAAAGATAGGTGATAAATAAAACAAAAGGTCCTGTCACTAATTAGCACACAGTAAAGACTTTGGATAAATCTTTTCTCTTAGGGCTAATGCTTTCTCCTCTATAAAACAAGGAAGTTGAGTGAAGATGTGCTCCAATGTCCCCCTCCCAGTTCCAATATTCTGTGACTCTGATGTTGGATGCATTACATCACACAGTTAGATGCATCATACATCACACTATAAACTCCTAATTTGGGAAAAGAAGCAGTAATAAAGTAGAAAAATAGAATCTGTCTGGGAAGGGCCTCCTTGAGGAAGCTGGGGTACCCCCCCCAACTCTTAGTCCTCTTCTTTCCACTCTTCCTCCTCCTCCTGGGTCAGCTGGAAGCTGGATGAGACTTTAATTTTTTCAGAATTCTAGAGCCCAGCTAAACTCAAATTCCATTTCTAAAAGTTCTCTGCTGCCCTCTTCTCTCACCCCCTTTAATTAAAACCATTGTTTTTCAAGAGAGTTTTAATTAAAAAACAAACATGTTTTGCTAAGTAATTTGGGGGTCTGTGTTATGCAAACCAGAGCATCTCTCCTTAAAAAACAAGTTCCTGGGGGGCCCTTTCCCAAAGAAGTCTGAGAATTTCACCCCAAGTCTTGAGGACAGAGGGTGGGGTAAATGAGGCTACTCTCCATGCCCTTAACCAGCTGTGAGGCTGATTTCTCTGCCTGTCATTAGGCCTAAGTTTCTTCCCAAACTTTATTCCCATCCAGGCTGGTTGGTTGCATAGACACCATTGCTGTGCCTAACGGGAGCAAGCCTTTTCCCTAGGCAGGGCTGGAACTTGTGCCGGGGTGAGAGCACCCTTACATCCACAATCAATCAACAAGCATCTATCAAGAGTTTTCTATGTCCCAGGCACTGTGGTACAAGAATGGGAATCAATTCCAACTTTCATTTTATATATATATATTTTGGGTTTTTGCAGGGCAATGAAGGTTAAGTGACTTGCCCAGGGTCACACAGCTAGTAAGTGTCAAGTGTCTGAGGCTGGATTTGAACTGAGGTTCTCCTGAATCCAGGGCAGGTGCTGACTGCCTCATTCTATGAGTAGTCCCAGGATGAAGTTCTGGTTGCTTGACCCTCATTACCTCTCCACCCTAGACTGGATATTCTTCCAACCATAACCTGAGCTCTAATTCTAGGTATGGGGCAAGGTTCAGAGGTGAGAGATACATGTTATTGATAAGGACCTGAGAAAAGGCCCTTTGGGGTTGATTACTGATTTGGGGAGGGGGAGTGATGTCTGCTGCTGCAGTTGCTGCTGTTATTCTGGTTGCTCTTTGTTCTTTGCTCCCCAAAAGGACCATGACATTGGGAGGTGATGTCATGACTTGCGGTGAATTGGATTGAAGTGAGGCAGGACTGTGCAAGGTCACCAGCCTCACTCTCTCCTCCAGAGTCATCTGGATCCGGTGGCAAGATAGACATCAGGACGACTGGAGATGGCCCCGGATGCAGTGAGAGGCCTTGGCCTTTTTAAGCTAAGTTCTTTCCCGGGTCTCAGTTTGTCTGAGGCAGTGCCCATTCAGTGATTGAGGCTAGGAGGAGGAGCTGGAAATATAGGTTGAGCCCAGATACGAAGGGCTTTTAAAAGCTTAGCAGAAGGGGCAGCTAAGTGGTGCAGTGGATAAAGCACTGGCCCTGAATTCAGGAGGACCTGAGTTCAAATCCAGCCTCAGACACTTGACACTTACTAGCTATGTGACCCTGGGCAAGTCACTTAACCCCCATTGCCCCACCAAAAAAAAAAACCCAAAACTTAGCAGAAGTTGTACTTGATCCTAGAAGCCACTGGAGTGGATTGAGTACACGACTTTCTCTTTCTCTCTGTCTCTCCACCTTTCTCTCTGTCTCTGTCTCACACACAGGCACAGAGCATGGGAAAAGCAATTGAGGGGGAAGGGGGAGAGGGACTTCATATTCTGGGGCACAAGGTTTGTCCTTCGAACATAGAGAACCTAGGACAGGGGCACTTGCTAGGGGAATGGGAACCTCAGGATACTGAGATCCCTTTTGGGAAGGGAGTGGGCAAGACAGGGGGAGAAGGAGCTCATCTGGGGTTAGGGGAACTGGGCAGGGGTGGTGATGAGAGAAAACCCAAGTGGTCGCTTCCTATTTTAACTAATTATTCTTGGTAACTAGGTACGTTGTTTCTACCTGGAGAAGGAAAAATTCTGACAAGACAAAGCCCTGTTTGTCCTTCCCTAGTTATAATTCTGTTTCTCTCCTCTCCATCCCAGACTGTCCTAACCCAGTCATAGAATGAACCCTAATATTGGTCAGAAACTAATCCGAATCCTAGTCACAGCCTGACCCCCTCACCTCGGTCACAGGCACTCAGTGTGTTATGGTGGAGAGAACCCTAGAACTGAAGTCAGGAAATGGTGATTCAGATACCAACCCTTATTGGATGCATGAGCATGCCTAGCCATTTCATTTTACTGATCCACAATTTGCTCATCTGTTAAATGGGGCTAATATTTGTATTACCTGCCTCATTAGGCTGTTGTGAGGAAAACCCCATAGAAATGGAAATCTCAAAATGAGACATTATCTGGCCCAACTATTTTACAAGGAAGGCAAATGAAATTCATAGTAAGAAATCAACCTTTTGGGAGCAGCTAGGTGGCCCAGTAGATAAAGCACTGGCCCTGGATTCAGGAGGACCTGAGTTCAAATCTGACCTCAGAAACATGACACTTACTAGCTGTGTGACCCTGGGCAAGTCACTTAACCCTCATTGTCCTGCAAAAAAACCAACACACACACACACACACACACACACACACACACACACACACACACACACACACACACCCTAAACCCCTCACTGCCTGGCAAAAAGTGAATAAATAAATAAACAAATAAATAGATAAATAAATAAACAAATGAATGAATGAATGAATAAAAATCAACCTTTCTTTTTAGCCAGTTTCTTCAGACACCAGCTAACCTTTGTCCATCTGACTCTGGTCTCCTTTATCAATCTGGGCAGGCTGGCTGTCTCTGTCTGGGAGATGGAGCCTCCCCCCTGCTGACTGGAAACCAATAATATTCCAACCACAGGGGACCTTGGTCCTAACCACTTCTGCATCCCCACTTTCATCCATCCCTCTTTGTCAATACCCAATCCTCTTCCCAGGAAGTGGTTTTATAGATGTCAGATTTGACAAAAGAGGAGGAAAAACTTGGTATTGTAGAGTAAACATCAATGTGCTCTTCCCCTTCCCTTCCCCTCCCCCCCATAGCCCTTCCCTTCTTTCACTCTAGAATCCAGCCTTCCCTCTATCGCCACCACATCGTGCTCCATCTGTCTCTGCTTTTTCACTGATTGTCCCTCCTGCTTGGAACACATTCCCTCCTCACCTCTGCCTCACAGAATCCCACTCTTTTCCTCATTTGACACTGCTTCTACATGAAGCCTGTCCTGATCCCCTCAAACTGCTTTGTATTTAATGATTTTGTGTTTGTTTTTTCACTTACCTTGTATAGGATTATATGTTTACATGTTACCTCTCCTAATAGAATACAAACTCCTTGAGAGTAGAGGTTGTATTCCCAGTGTCTTTCACCTAGCCAGTCAATATGCATTTATTAAGCATCTACTAATTACCAGTCACTGTGCTAAACAATATGCAATTATTAAGCTACTGCTATGTTTTAGGCTAAACAATATGCAATTATTAAGCATATACTGTGTATTTCACAGTGCTAAATTTCCTTTTTCACCTGGGGCAACGAGGGTCAAATGACTTGCCCAGGGTCACTAGGCTAGTAAGTGTCAAGTGTCTGAGGCTGGACTTGAACTCAGGTCCTCTTGAATCCAGGGCTGGTGCTTTATCCACTGTTCTACCTAGCTTCCCCAGCACAGTGCTAAATTTTACTTTGCTAAATGCCAGGGATACAATGAAAGGCAAAAATAGTCCCTGACTTCAAGGCACTCACACAGCACCTGGTACATAGTAGGCACTTAATAAATGCTTGTTGATTTATTGATATTTCATATCCTAGACCATGAGTTTTGTGAGGGAAGGAACTGAGGTTCATCTAGACTTTGTATTGCCTCCAGCATTGGGCAGTGCTATACATATGGTAGATATTCAAAGGATCATCAGTTTGTGACAGAATAGGAAACTTATGGTGTGGGAGCTCCCTCCACCAATGCAGATAGCAATCTGGCTAGCAGAACTCATAAGGCATTACCTGAGCACAAAGAGATTAATCCAGTGGCTCAGCCAAAGTCAGATGGCCAGGGAGCATCAGAGATGGGATCTGAACCCAAGTCTATTTGTCCAGTCCTCTATCTGCCATGCCAAGCAGATGGATTCTTTTTTTTGGGGGGGGGAGGGTGAGGCAATTGGGGTTAAGTGACTTGCTCAGGGTCACACAGCTAATAAGTGTCAAATGTCTGAGGCTGGATTTGAACTCAGATCCTCCTGACTCCAGAGCCGGTGCTCTACCCACTGCGCCACTTAGCTGCCCCAGGCTGATAGATTCTTGATAAATATTCATTCAGTTGGATTTTTCAAATTACCCATGGAAAGCCAGCGATCCCATGTATCTTCTATCACTTAGAGACTCCCGCTGTGGATCCCAGAGTTGGGGAAGTGGCGTCCTCTAACCTACAGGAGCCCATTATCTCTCAGCATTAAAGATGAGAACTTTGTGTCCAAGTCTCAGGGGCATGAAAGAATGCAGCCTCTAAGAATGTTCAGGGAGGTCAGCTGGACACTTGTTCTCTGGGGACATCTTCTGGGAGATGATGTGAATGGACTGAGTCATCGCATTTGGACTTAAGAGGCTTCAGCAACACATTTACCCTGACAGTTCTACAGCACCTGCTATCACACATGCCCCCTAGAGCTCCAGAATCACGGAATCTCAGACCCTACTTCCACATTCCTGACAGATGGATGTCCGGTCTTTGCTTGTGAACCTCGGATGAATGAGGAGTCACTGCCTCCCAGGGCAGTCTATTTCCCCTTAGGACAACTTTTTTTTTCAGGGCAATGAGGGTTAAGTGACTTGCCCAGGGTCACACAGCTAGTAAGTGTCAAGTGTCTGAGGTCACATTTGAATTCAGGTCCTCCTGAATCCAAGGCCAGCGCTTTATCCACTGCACCACCTAGCTGCCCCCTTTAGGACAACTTTTAGAGTTTGCCCATACACTTACATGCATATTTTTTTTTCTCAGTAAGTACTCTTTTATTTAAAGTTTTGAGTTCCAAATGCTATCCCTCCGTTCCTCCCTCCCCTCCCCCTTCCCTGAGGTGATAAGCAATCAGATATAGGTTATACATGTGCAATTATTACATGTATATTTAAGAACCACTTTGAGTGAATAAGTCATTTTGTCTATTATAAATATCCAAATTAACTATGAAGGACGTATGAAAGAACACACTATCTGCAACCAGAGGAAGAACTAATAAATAGAAGAATGAGTAGAAAGGAAAAAATATATAAATTTACATGATTTAAATATATTTATTTATATTTAAAAGGAATAGCAAGTTGTACATAATAGATTTGCAGTTTCATGTGCAATCATCTTTTTTAAACTATAATGTGTTATAGAAATGCTTGTTTTACTCCATAATTTTAAAATAAAATAAATTTTTTTTAAAAAAAAAAGGAAGTTTCTCTATACTGAGAAATCAGCTTCTGTTCCACTTAACAGGGTGATAGGCTTAGGGCAGGAGAGAAAGAGTTCACCTAGTCCAACCCTCTCATCTTGTAGATGAGGAAACTCAGAGAGGTTAACAAATTGTCTAAGGGTCCCAGGTGGCCGAGTGGTCACTTTCACCCACTGCACCTAGTCCTGTCATTATCTTTTCCCCCAAAGACTCCCTGTCCTGAATGTCCCTGTTATTGTCAAGGACACAACCACCCTTCCAGTGTCCCTGGAACCTTGGCACTACCCTACGCTCTTCACTCTTGCCCTACGTGGCCAATCTGTTACCAATGCTGGTTGTACTTTCACAGTATTTCTCATAAAGGCCCCTTTCTCTCTACTCAGTCACAGCTCTAAAGACCCTTATCATCTCCTTCCTGGACTAGCCCAGTGGTCTCCTTGCCTCCCCACCATAGTCCATCATCCCAACAATCAATAAACATTTATTAAATGCCTGCTATGTTCCAGGCATTGTGCTAAGCGATGGAAGACACAACGCTTTAAAGTGATCTTCCTAGAGTGCAGATCTGGCCGCGCGTCACCCCCTATTCAATCGACTCCAGTGGATCCCTATATTTGATCCAGGATAAAATAGAAAATCCTCTATTTGTCTTTTAAAGCCCCTCATGAGCTGGATCCCTCCCACCTTCACATCTTCCCCCATCTTATGGCCTTTCCACACACTCTCCAACCCAATGACGCTGCCCTCCATGCTATTCCTCCCATGAGACACTCTATCTCCTGACTCCACCCCTACCTCCTAGTTTCCCTGGCCTCCTTCCAAATTTGGCTCAAACAACACCTTCTGTATAAGATCTTTCTGGGAATTTCCCTCTTAATTCTCCCCTGTTGTTTTCATTCACTCATTTCAGTCTTGTTTGACTCTCCGTGACCCCATTTGGGGTTTTCTTGGCAAAGACACTGGAGTGATTTGCCATTTCCTTCTCCAGCTCATGTTACAGGTGAGGAAACTGAGGCAAACAGGGTGAAGTGACTTGTCCAAGGTCACACAGCTAGTAAGTCTCTGAGGCCAGATTTGAACCCAGGAAGAAGAGTCTTCCTGACTCCAGGCCACCTAGCTGCCCTTCTTCTTCTCCCCTTTTCCCACCCAATTCATCCTTCATATGCTGTTAGAATTTATGCATAGTTCTGGCCATGGAGGTCCTCTGCTCAAAAGTCTCCAATGGCTCCCTATTGCCCAAAAAGGACGGCTCAAACTCCTTGCCTTGGTGTTACCTTACCTTACATTTGCAGGCCAAGGCCAGCCAGATTTCTTGATGTCTTCTGTAGGCACTCGGTGCTTCCCCACCTCTTGCCCTGCTCTTCCCTATGCCTGAAAAGCCATCGCTATCTTTTGAAATCCTACCTTCAAGGTCCAGCTCAAATTCTATTTCCTCTGTGGAGGAAGCCTTTCCTTGATTCATGGATTTAGAACCTCAGACATTGATTAATCATAATATCATCTCTTCCCTCTCTGATCCGTCCTCCCCACAGCTGCCATAGAGATCTGGCAGGTCTGAGCATGGCACTCCTCCCTCTCCCCCTACTCAATCAACTACAGTGGCTCACTATTGTCTCTGGAATCAGAGTTGTTGTGATATTTTAAATATCTCTCTGTTTGGCCTTTAAAGACCTTCAAGATCTAGACCCCAAACTACCTTAACATTACATTATTTACCTTAACACACTCTACAATCCAGCCAAGCTGTGTGGTCTTCTTGCTGTTCCTCCCACACAGAACTTCATCTTCCAACCTTGCACCTTTGCCCTGATTGCCCCCTGTGCTTGGAACGCACCCTCCCTTCCCCTCCATCTTTTTTTTTTCAGGGCAATGAAGGCTAAGTGACTTGCCCAGGGTCACACAGCTAGTAAGTGCCAAGTGTCTGAGGCCAGATTTGAACTCAGGTCTTCCTGAATCCAGGGCTGCTGCTTTATCCACTGTGCCACTTAGCTGTCCCCCCCCTCCACCTTTTAGAATCACTTTTCCCCTTCAAAACATTGGTAAAGTGAAACCTTTCCTTACCCCATCATCTTTTAGAGCGCTCCTCCAGCCTGCTCCCATTTATTTTGTGCTTCTTCTGCATAAGTATTAGAGGACTCGCACTTATGTTGTATATACACTTATGTACACGATAGAAGGGAAGCACCTTGAAGGCAGGTTGTGTTTGATTTTAGTCTTTGTAAACCCCAGCACCTGGGGTTCCTGATGTATGGCAGGTGCTTGATAATGCTTGTTCATTGTTCTTGGCTTTAGAGCTAAAAGGGACCTTGGGGGCCAGCTAGTCCAAACCCCTCCTTTTATTGGAAACTAAGGACCCCTAAATAGTAAATGGTAGAGTCAGGATTCAAACTCAGCTCCTCTGGCTGCAACTCTAGGGATTTGACCACTGTACCATAATCAAAAATGATCGGGGGCAGCTAGGTGGCGCAGTGGATAGAACACCGGCCCTGGAGTCAGGAGTACCTGAGTTCAAATCCGGCCTCAGACACATAACACTTACTAGCTGTGTGACCCTGGGCAAGTCACTTAACCCCAATTGCCTCACTAAAAAAAAAAAAAAAAAAAAAAAAAGATTCATCCTTCCTTCCTCTCTCCCTCTCTCCCTTCCTTCTTTCCCTCCCTCCTTCCTTCCCTCTTTTCCTTCCCTCTTTTCCTTCCTTCCTTCCCTCTTTCCTTCTCTCTCTTTCTTCCTTCCCTCCCTCCTTCCTTCCTTCCTCCCTCCCTCCCTCTCTTCCTTCCAGAATTCATGTAGCATTGTGTACTTCTCACATTCTTCTTAGTGTATATTGTACATTGTAGTTATTGTGTAGTTATTTCATTGCATGGGCTGCTTTCCCCTTCAAAGCCACCTGAGCCCGCCATTTCTATTGTGATTTCCCTAATATTTTTGTATCTTCTTCATTGCCTAGTAGAGTGTTTTTTCTTATAGTATGTGTGAAGGAAGGAGATATGGCAGGAGTCACCCTTCATGGGTAATTGGCATTTAAACACGCAGAATAAATGTAACTGGATTACTGGGGTAACGTCACCCATTTGTATAGCAATGAATAGGGGATGGAGGTAGGGGAAAGAAGGGGAACCCAGAAGCACCCTCCTAAAAGGTCCCCAGAGAAAGGACACTCCCCCCTCTCTAAAGCCTAGGCTTTGGTCTCGCCAATAGTAAGGATCCAGGGGAAATTTCTGCTAAGTGAGGAATCCAGGAGTGGATAACTTCCAAAAGGGCCCTTTTCTCTCAACTCCCTACCTGTGTAATGGGAAAGACTACCACTGTCACTGTGTGCCAGTTTCCCTCTTTGCTTTGTTCCTCCTGCTGGTCACCTTGGGCTGGCTTAGAAGAGTGTTGCAGGTGGCTCTACCCAGTAGGAGACTACTGTTTAGCTCTTTCCCTGCCTAGTTCCTGCTCCCATGATAGGTCAATCATTTGTGTTGCTCCAGAGTTGTGTTGGCTCACACTTCTGTTGCCCAGATGGAATCACACAAAACCCAAGGCTAATAGATAAAAATGTGGTGGTGGTTGGTGGTGGTGGTGTTGTTCTAATTTAGCAGAGGATTATCCAGCAGCATAAGGGACAGATGTATCTTTAAGAGCAAGGGGAGTAAGATGTGTTGACCAACATAGTCCACAGTCCATGTTAAATGCTTTTGACCACAAAGGTGGGAAAAGGCTTTTACAGGACAGGAGAGACGGGGCACACAGTGGCTTCCTCCTCTGTGTGCCTCACTGTATTTGACCACTGTGCCAACCCACATCATTAGGTGTTGGTCATAGTCTCTTTTAATGAATAACTGGGTCACCTGGACACCAGCATCTCTCCATATGTTCCACATCCAAAGGACATGCCAACATACCACACTATGTCTCTCACCATCTTCTTCTGATGTCTTTCTCCCAGAACCTTCCACAAACAATCACAGCAGTCCTTCATGTGGGTCATGACCCCAGCAGCCAATGTGATCCTGGGAACAGATCTGCATCTCCATGGCTGCCACAATATGGGACCAGTCTCTAGAGCAAGGCTACATTCCTGTGCAAGGTGACACTCCTTACTGGGGCCAGAAATTTTGTAGTCCCTTGCAAAAAAATGAGACAGGATATGTTTAGGAGTCATAACTGTGCAGCACAAATATAAACATCGACATTTCAAAGAATAATAATTGTTTTCCTAGTGTCTCAAGTAATATCTTATCCATTGTCAGAGACTGTATCTAGTTCAGAGAGTCTTTGTGGGTCGGTCCTCTCTTTTTCTCACAGTCGGCTGAAGTAAATGCCCATCACTTCTTTCTACCTATTCAATAGAAAGTATAACTAACTCTTTTGATGAATTGTCTTGAGAGGGCCCTCACTACTATCTGGGACTATATTCTATGTTCAGACAAGTGGCTCAGCCCCTCAACTACTTCATATGCATTAGTTTTCCATTTGTCAGTGAACTTCAAGTTAAGTGACTCCATCCTACTCTCGCTCCTTCTTGGCCTTTAAAGACCTTTAAAGTCCCTTGAATATCAAGCTTCTCAATAGAACTCTATCTCCTGATTGAAGGTCTTTTTTTAAAGTAATAAACATTTTAATTTATATTTTTGGGTTCCAATTTTTATCCCTCCTCCCCTCCCTCCCCTACCCCTCCCTGAGGCAGCAAGCAATCAGATATGGGTTATACATGTATGATTATGTAAAACATTGCCATATTTGTCATTTTGTACAAGAAAACTTGAATAAAAGAAAAAATGAAATTGAAAAATAGCCTGCTTCAGTCTGTGTTCCATCAATATCAGTTTTTTCTTTGGAGGTGGATAGTACGTTTTATCAATAGTCCTTTGGAATTGTCTTGGATCATTGTATTGTTGAGAATAGTTGCCATTCACAGTTCTTCATCAAACAATGTTGCTGTCTTTGTGTAGAATGTTCTCTTGGTTCTGCTCTCTTCACTATACATCAGTTCATACAAGTCTTTCCAGGCCTTTCTGCAATCATCCAGCTTGTCATTTCTTATAGCACAATAATATTCAATCACCATCATATACCACAACTTGCTTAGCCATTCCCCAATTGATGGGCATTCCTTTGATTTCCAAGTGTTAGCCACCACCAAAAGAGCTGCTAGAAATATTTTTGCACAAATTGGTCTTTTTCTCTTTTGGGGGATGTCTTTGGGATATAAACCAAGCAGTGGTATTGCTGGATCAAAGGGCATGCACAGTTCTATAGCCCTTTGGGCATAGTTCCAAATTGCTTTCCAGAATGGTTGGATCTTTTCACAACTCCACCAATGATGCATTAGCATCTCAGCTTTCCCATATCCCCTCCAACATCCAATATTTTCCTTTTTTGTTATATTTGCCACTGATAGGTGTGAGGTGCTGATTGAAGGTCTTGACAATATAATCCAGTATTATGCTGTCTTTAGTTTCTGGTATAGCTCTTGTGAACTGAAACTGTGGATAAAAGGTTCAACCCTTTGGGCTTTTCTCTCAGTTGAGAAATATATTGATTGGGAGTGTTTATATAACCTCCTTTACCTGATGCTTCTGAAAACAAATCAATAGGTGGGCCTGGCTCCCACCCAAACATGAGTAAGTACATGTAAAGCCTGTGGTACCATTCTTGGTGGAATTACGGTCCTCTCCTAGGAATGGAATGGACTAACTCCACTGAGATTTTTGTTCCATCCTCATAGTTCCCACCATGTGCAGCAGTGAGGGGCTTCAATGCTCAGAATGGAGATGTCCTTGTGGATAATAAAAGTTCTAAACTTCCTAGTACCTGCTGAAGCTGACCTTCCCCTTTCTCTGCATCTATGCTTTGATCAGAGCAGATCTTTGGAAGGAGTCTGTGCATTGAAAAGAAAATACTTTGTCTCCAATGGTTTAGCAACCATGGATGCTTTCTGGCTTCTGGTTGGATATGCTTGTGCCCAGCGTGGCCTAGCACTCTGGGTCTAGGGCCCTTTCTTACATTCTCCTCATTGGCACTCAGAATGCCACTGGGGAAGGAGCCCTTACTTGGAGATCCAGACCTTTCCCTGAGTGTGGGGATTGAGCAGCATCCTAAGCCCCAGGAAACCAAGCTCCAAGATTTAGCCTCCTAGGGAGTGGAGTGACAGTGGTCAGATGCATTCTTTAGTAACATCATTTTGGCCATTGTATGGCAATGGACAGGAGAGAGAAGATAATTGAGGCTGGAAAACACATTGGGTCCCAGTAAGGGACAGCTATGTGGTGCAGGGTACCAGCCCTGGAGTCAGGAGGACCTGGGTTCAAATCCGACCTCAGACAAGTGACACTTACTAGCTGTGTGACCCTGGGCAAGTCAATTAACCCCAATTGCTTCACCAAAAAAAAAGAGTGCCAGTAGGCTATTGTCCTGAACGTCAGGCCTTTTCTTTTTCCTCACTGGTGTTGAGGATGCTGCTGTAATTGTGGAATTATCCCTGGATTTAGAACGGGGGACTTGAGAATTTAGAAACCTGGATTCCCAAACATTCCTCAGAGTCTCCCTATCTCATAGGACCAACAAGCTGACTGACTGATTTGGGGAATTACTGAAATAGGGAGACACTTCCCCACCCTTTGATTTGTTTTTGTTTTTGAGGGGCAATTGGGGTTAAGTGACTTGCCCAGGGTCACAGAGCTAGTAAGTGTTAAGTGTCTGAGGCTGGATTTGAACTCAGGTACTCCTGAATCCAGGGCCAGTGCTCTATCCACTGCGCCATCTAGCTGCCCCACTTCCCCACCCTTTGAGAACCTTAATCTGAGCTGAGAAGGCCCTTTACCTTAAGGGAGTCTCTAGGAAAGGATAATAGGGTAATATCCCCCAAGATATATAGATTAAAGGACAATTATAGGCCACATGCAAATGAGTGGGCATTAAATCCAGGAGCACTGAGGGAAGAAGGAGCAAGAGTGGGATGGAGTTAATCAGGGAAGGCTTCCTGGAAGAAGTGAATCTTAAGCTGAGATTTGGAGGTGAGTAACAAACTGATAGAGGAGAAGGCAAACATTTGTACATGGGAATGGAATGACAAAAAAGGAAACACAATGTTCTTACCGCCACCACCTCCCTGTGTTCTATAGGCAAATCACTTCCTCTCTCTAGGCCTTAGTTTCCCCATCTGTAAGGGGAGCTCTAAGATGCCTTTTTGCCTTAAAATTCCATGTTCCATGTTCTAAAGTTCTGTGTTCTACAAAGAAGCCATTTCCAAGGGCTGAATCTACGATCAAACTCTTTTATGTCTCCCATAACCAGCGCCAACTCTGCTCGTTACAAATTACAGGGTCCCTCAAGTTGCCTAGAAAAAGAGAGGAAGCTGGGCCAGCTGCAGTTCGGGCTCCCTCTCCCATACTTCCCGCCCTGTCTCAGGCCCCCTCTATATTTGTGCCTCACACCCTCCACCCTTCCCCAGACTCTGTTTTCAATTGAAATATGTTCCCAACTGCTCCTGGTGTTTGCTTTTCTGGTCAAACTCTCTCCTTCCTCCTGGACTTGACTCTACTCTAACCTCCAATTAACTCCCAGACAGACGGGGAATTCTCAGAATAAGCTTGAGCGCTCGTTCTCTCTCTCTCTCTCTCTCTCTCTCTCTCTCTCTCTCTCACACACACACACACACACACACACACACACACACACACACACACACTCACTCACTCACTCACATCACATCACATGTCCTTCTTCCCAGGGCCATACTAGGTGGCTACCTTCAGGTATGATATCAGGGGTTCAGGACCCAGCTCACCTCCCAGAGGCTAATGGCTAAACTTTCACCACTAAAGCTTGACTCCTTTAGCCTTTAG
The DNA here is from genome assembly GCF_019393635.1 of Dromiciops gliroides. Taxonomy (NCBI): domain Eukaryota; kingdom Metazoa; phylum Chordata; class Mammalia; order Microbiotheria; family Microbiotheriidae; genus Dromiciops; species Dromiciops gliroides. The sequence goes on from NC_057861.1 coordinate 669,389,726, forward strand.
TGAATGGCTTTGCCCCCTGTTAATATTCCAGGCCTCCTGGGATGGTCTAGCCATGAGTTGGTATTAGTTATTTTAGTGTGAAAGTGGCAAGTTGAAGAAAGACTTAGCTTGGCAGTCCAAATCTTGTTGCTGATGCTGTGGTTCCCTGGGTCAGTGACTTATTCTCTCCAGGGCTCAGCTTCGTCATGTGTAGAGTGTGAAGTTTGAACCAAATGTCCTGGGAGGTCCCTACTAGCTCTAGACCTATGATCCTATGAGGTGAGAAGAGGTGTCCTTGGGCAAAGAAGAAAGACAATAGGGGTGGGGGTGGGAAGTGGGGGCAGCAGGAGAGACAAACTTTACAATTTTGCCTTGGTTTAACCCTGTATGTGCACATAGTCGTTTACCCAAAAAATCCACTTATGTTCATAGCCATACAAATTTGTGCAAAAGGTGCATATTTATACATTTATGCAGTCATAATTGGGCAGCTAGGTGGCACTGTGGAACAAGCACCTAGCCTGGACTCAGGAAGATCTGAGTTCAAATTTGGCCTCAGATACTACCTATGTGACCCTGGGCAAGTCACTTAACCTTGGTTGCCTCTGTTTCCTCATCTGTAAAATAAGCTGGAGAAGGAAATAGCAAAACACTCCAGTATCTTTGCTAACAAAACCTTAAATGGGGTCATGAAAAGTCAGAATTGACTAAAACAACTGAACAACACCACAATTTTAACTAAGGTCACATCAACCCACATACAAACACCCCCAGAATTACCCTCACATGCATTTTCCCATGTAGCAATTCTCATATGCACCTACTAACCCTGTTTCCCCCTCCACAGTCACACACAGATTATGTGACAATTATACACACACACACACACACTCCACACCTTGCAATGATCAAACACAAAGATACACACACCAATTCTTCCACACAATCCCTGGAATATGCTTCCTATCTTTCACATGCACCCGCAGGATGTGCACAAACTCTGTCCCACATATAGTTATGTACATATACACACACACACACACACACACACACACACACACACACACACAGGAGAAGTTTACTTTCTGCTTCACTTCTTCTCGGGCTGGGGTCATGGGCCTTTCTGTTCCTTTCACAGCCCATGGTGGAAACCACAGAGGAGTCACACCAGGATGAGCTCACCACCCACTGCCTGCCCAACTGGCTTGCCTGCTATTCCCCCAAAGCTGAATAACTCTTTCCAGATGGATCTGGCCTTCCCTCTTGCCCAGGGAGAAGAGAACGGGCCATTGTAGTTGCTTCCAACCACAAGACCTTCCCCAGGGTCAGCATATCCCATAGGACCAACTGATTGACTGACTGACTGACTTGGGGAATGATTGAGGTGGGGGAGGCTTGGCTCCACTCTTAGGGAACCCCGATATGATCAAGGAAGACAGTCTGCCTTAAGGGAGCCTGCAGTAATGAGATGATCAAACACCCCCAAGATACAGACCAAAAGACACGTATATACAAATGAATGGACACTGAATCCAGGAATGTTGAGGGGAAGAACAAGCAAGATATAGACCAAATTAATCAGCAAAGGCTTCCTTGAGGAGTGGTGGTTGGTTTTTGTTTTGTTTTGTTTGTGGGGCAATGAGGGTTAAGTGATTTGCCCAGGGTCACACAGCTAGTAAGTGTCAAATATCTGAGGCTGGATTTGAACTCAGGTCCTCCTGAATCCAGGGCCAGTGCTTTATCCACTGCACCACCTAGCTGCCCCCAGTGATTTTTTTTAACTTTAAAATTGTATTTTGGGCCTCGGACACTTGACACTTACTAGCTGTGTGACCCTGGGCAAGTGACTTAACCCCCATTGCCCTGCAAAAAAAAAAATTGTATTTTGAGTTCCAAATTTTTTTCCCTTCTCTACCCCTCTCTCACCAATTGAGAATGCAAGAAATATAGTACCCATTTTCATATGAAGTTGTACAAAACATATCTCCACATTTGCCATGTTGTGGAGGATGGGGGAAAGAAAGAAAAATAAAGTGAAAAAAATTTTCTTTAATCTTTACTCTTCAGTCCATCAGTTCTCCCTCTGGAGGTGGATAGCATTTTTTCAGCATAAGTCCTTTGGAGCTGTCATGGATCATTGTCTTGATCAGAGTGGCTAAGTCTTTTATTGCTCATTGTTATAGTATTGCTGTTATTGTGTATAATGTTCTCCTGGTTCTGCTCACTTCATTGTGCGTCAGTTCACATAAGTCTCTAAAGGCTTTTCTGAAACTATGTTGCTTGTCATTTCTTATAGCATAATAGTATTCCATCATAATCATATACTACAACTTGTTCAGTCATTCCCCATTTTATGGGCATTCCCTCGATTTCCAATTCTTTGCCTCCTCAAAAAGAGCTGCTATAAATATTTTTGTACATATAGGTCCTTTCCCTTTTTCTTTGGAATACATATGTATTAATGGCATTTCTGGGTCAAAGGATACGCACAATTTTATAGCCCTTTGATTATGGATCCAAATTGCTCTCCAGAATAGCTGGATCAGTTCACAACTCCACCAACAGTGTCCTAGTTTTTTTATATGCCCTCTAACTTCTGTCACTTTCCTTTTCTGTCTTGTTAGTCAATATGACGGGTGTAAGGCAGGGAGAAGGCATTTTAAACTGGGATTCGAAGGTGAGTAACTTATACTGAAATGGGAGAGGGGAGGCATTTACAGACATAAAAGGAGAATGGTAAAAATGAAAACATAATGCTTGTCCCAAACATCTCAGTTCCTTTTTCTTCTTTCTCTTATGTCCTGGCACCATATTTCTTTCTAGCTTGCCTGAATTTCTAGAACTAGAAGAGTGACTTTTTGGTATCTCTGGCTCCTGGCAAAAGAACGCTTGTCTCCCTTGCTCCACACACATGCTGATTGGAAAGACTGTTTTACAACATAAACTTTGGCCTGAGACCCTCCCCTTTTCAATAATTTTTAGTAAAAGTTATTTTGCCACTGTGGATATTCTTCTCACACTTGAATCAATGGAGAACCATGAAGAATTATGATCAACTTTGGCGGAAACAATCCATCTACTCATGGCCAATCTTCTGGTGAGAAGGACTCACTGCTGAAAATTATGTTAATGAGAGTTTCCATGTACTTATCCTGGCCCAACCTATCACCCCTCACCCAATCATTTACCCTTCATTGCCGGGATCTAATATAAAGAAAGGGACATGGCTAGTGCCTTAAGAAGGCCATAGTACTCCGTTGGAGTGGGTAGGTGGGAGGTGACTTGGGTTCCTCATCTCATTTCACTATTCCCTTGGGGTCTGATTTTACAGAGTTTGCTTGGCCTCATTCCTCCCCAACCCCCATCCCAAGATGGCTAAAATCTTCCCATTTTGGCAGAGAAGTTTACAAGGACCAATGAAATTATACAAGGGGTGAGAAGCAACTTTGAAGTCTAAGGAAAATGGCTGGAACATAGCCCCCTCTTCTTCCTCTTCCATGAAACCTACTCAGATTATTGGGGGAAGAAACACTTGACTATCCTATTTAACCCTGTTTAGATTTCAAACTCTCCCCCCCCCGTTCCCTTATAGTTTTCCACACCTAAGCAACCTGACCCATGGTCTATAATGTGGACACTTTAATAACAATTGCAACTGTATTCTCCCTAGCCTTTCTTGCTGGCTCCCCACCAGCTAATCCCAGTCAAAGCCAAAACCCATTGTTATTCTTTTTTCTTTTTTGGAACAAATGCCATAATTTCTACTGGAAAAGAACACAGCCAAAGCTTTCTGTTTTTAATAATAATTAACTGGTCTTTCCCCGAAATCCAGTCTGCCACTGAAGGCTGACCTCACTGGGAGGTTTGCAATGGGCAGGGTGAGGGGGCAGGAAAAGGAGGGTTAGGAGCCCAATGTTGGCTTAGATGAAGTTTCTGGGTGACCACACAGACTAGAAAGACCTTTCCACCAAGATAAGAAGTCATAGTCTGGGGGGAAGCTAGGTAGGTGGCGAAGTAGATAAAGCACCGGCCCTGGATTCAGGAGGACCTGAGTTCAAATCTGGTCTCAGACACTTGACATTTACTAGCTGTGTAACCCTGGGCAAGTCACTTAACCCTCATTACCCCACGAAAGAAGAAGAAGAAGAAGAAGAAGAAGAAGAAGAAGAAGAAGAAGAAGAAGAAGAAGAAGAAGAAGAAGAAGAAGAAGAAGAAGAAGAAGAAGAAGAAGAAGAAGAAGAAGAAGAAGAAGAAGAAAGTCATAGTCTGGGGTTGGAGTACTTCTGGTGCTGTGGAAATTTGCACAGTGCTTTTTTGAAGGCCATAGTATAAAGATTGCTATGCCTATTTTACAGATAGGAAAACTAAGGCTTATAAAGAAAAAGGACTTTCCCACAGTCATTGTCTCATAGGACCATAGGTATAGATCTAGAAAGGCCCTCAGAGCCCATTTAGTTCAAGTCTTTCATTTTAAAGATGAGGAGACTGAGGAACAGGGAGAAGGGAGGTAGGGATTGAGTGTAGATTAAGGTGGGAATTATTCATAAATTACAAATATTATTAATCAATTACAAACTTGTAAATTACAAAACAAATTACAACTTCAGGGAATGAATCGTGAAGTAGGAATAGCGGTAAAGAAAGAAGGGATAGGAAATCTCTGATTAATAATTGGATGAGGGGGAAGAGGAGAACAGGGGAATGGAAACAGATTGCATCAAATATAGATTACTTGTTGAGCACAATTTTTTCTTACCACCTTTTTTTTGTAAAGATGGGATGAGGAGTGCAAAGAGATGAAAAAGTGTAAGAGGATAGTATGGAAGGAATTAGACTGACAATCACTACTGTGATAAACTCACCCATAAAAAATGAATGAGGGTAGCAGAATGGATTAGAAAGCAGAATCCAACAATCAATTGAAACAGAAAGAATCATAGTAAGTTAAAATAAGGGGCTAGAGTAAATCTCTTATGTTTCAGGTGAATTCAAAAAAGCAGGTATAGCAATTATTATCTCAAATAAGTCAAGAGTAAAATAGGCTTTATTGAAAGATAAACAGGAAAATACATTATGTTGAAAAATACATTATGTGGAAAATTACATTATGCTGGATGACAAAACATCTAAATACCTAAAGGAAAAGTTCATCAATTTATAGGAAGAAAAAGACATTCAAACTCTAATAGTTGTGGATCTCAATGTACTCTTTTCAAACAAATCTAAAAAGATAAAGAAAGAAGTTAAGGGCCTGAATAGAATTTTAGGAAGGTTAGATTATGCTGTATCTTTGGAAACTACCGACGGGAATAGAAAGGGCTATACATAGTGGGACAGTTAGGTGGCGCAGTGGATAAAGCACCAGCCCTGGATTCAGGAGGACCTGAGTTCAAATATGAACTCAGACACTTGACATTTACTAGCTGTGTGACCCTGGGCAAGTCACTTAACCCCCATTGCCCCATCAAAAAAAAAAGGGGGGGGAAGGGCTATACATATTTCTCATCTATGAGAAATGTGACAAAAATTGACTATGTAGCAGGGCATAAAAATATCAACAAAAAATACCAAAAATTATCAATGCTAAATACAAATTTTACCAACCATGATACAATAAAAATTACATTAAATAAAGGGCCTTTGAAGAATGGATTTAAATAATTGGAAACTAAATAATTTAACCTTAGAGACTTGGTCAAAATGCAGTAATAGAAACAAAAGAAAATTTCATCAAAGAGACAATAGACTAAAACTTTTAGGATGCATTCAAAGCAATTTCCTAAGGGGAAATTTTATATTCCTAGACATTTCACTAACTAAAAAAAAAAAGAAAAGACAGATCAATGACTTAGTCATTCAACTAAAAATACTCTAGAAAACCAACAATTTTTTTAAAAAATTGACTAAACATGAAAGTAGGCATACATTCTGAAATTCAAAGAAAATATATAAGTAAAAGAAAAGAGTCATGAATTGATTGATAGAATTAGAAGCTGCTTGGTTTTTAAAAATCTGCAATAAAGGAGACAAGCTATTAGCCAGTCTGAAAAAAAAAAGAGAGAAAGGAAAACCAGATTGTTATTATCAAAAATTAAAAAGGAGAATTTATAACAAATGAATACGAAATAAAAGAAATTATTGAAAACTATTTTACCAAATTATAAGTCAACAAAACTAATAACTTAGATGAAATAGATGAATATTTACAAAATTATTAAATACCAAGATTAATGGAACAAGAAGTAAGTTATTTAAATAAGTTAATATTAGGGGAAAATTGAATAAGTCATAGATATAGTCCCAAAAGGAGGTGGGGGGAGAATCTCAAGACTGGATAGATTTAAGGCAAATTCTATCAAACATTCCAAGAATAATGAATTTTGAAATTTTCAGATATTAATTCATATATATATATATATATATAATTGGTTTATTTGTAAGTGCCCCATAGATTTCCCTTCATGATTGTTTCCTGTCAGTCATTATGGCTCAGGAGTTACTGTGTAAGAATGAAGTAATTTGATTGATCCTGAGCTGGAACTCCGCTTATATACTCAAGGTATGATCGCTAATCCTTAAGCCTTCTCTTCCTGCCCACCTTGAACTATAAGGACTCTGAGCTATTTGGAAGGTTCAATGAGGGTGGAATGGGAGGAGAGAAGGAGAAGGTACATTTCTAATCACCAGGCACAAATTGTGAATTCATGGACTCCTGGATAAACTTGTATCTAGGATTGGGCCATCTCCTGTTTATATCTTCTTTGAAACAGATCTCAAAAGGCAACTGGTATCTTGGAAAAGACAAGAGGGAGGACGGGAGAGGGAGAGAGAGAAACTACCAGAAAACTATTTACCCATTTGGAATTGATCAGGCTTGTGCTAATTAATAACATTCACAAAGAAATCGAAAGTGTTCCAACTACCCCTAAACATTAGTTTCTCAACTGATTGTACTAGTGATGATAAGTTACTGAATTCTATTCTATCACTCTATAATTTTTCATTACTTAGAATTCCCTCTTCTGTGTGGGAATAAAACTATCTCTTCTATTCCTCATTCATGTTTGTACTCTGGGTGCTTTTTTTCTTCCCCCTTCTCCCTTCCCGCTTCCCGCCTCCCCCTAGGGAGAACCTCTTAAACCAAAAGTAAAATGTCCTCAGAGTAACTAGAACACCTCACACTATATTCCATAATAAGCTCCAATTGGATACATGATCCAGATATAAAAGACCATAAATAAGTAGAAGAACAAGGAAGAAAATACTTTTTGCAACTATGGATGGGGGTGAGTTCATAGACAAATAATAGAGAGGATCACAGAAAAGAAAATGGACAATTTTGATAACATAAAATGTAAAGTTTTGCACAAACAAAATCAATGTAGTTGAAATGAGAAAACTAGACATAGATCAACATATCACACCATACACCAAGATAAACCCCAAACAGGTAAATGATTTAGACATAAAGGGTATTGTTGTAAGCAGATTAGGGGAACATGGGAGAAATTACCTGTCAGATCTATAAAAAAATGACCAAACAAGAAATAGAGAGGCTCATGGGACGTAAAATGGATAATTTTGACTTCACAAAATTAAAGGGTTTTTTTTTTGCACAAACAAAACCAATGCAGGCAAAATTAGAAGAAAAACAGAAAATTTTGCAGAAATGAGAAGAGAAACAATTAATTAGAGAAAAAAGTCTTTGCAACAAGTTTCTCTGATACTAAAATATAATATCAACTGATTTAAATATAGAATAGTAGCTATTTCATAGTAATTAAATGATCAAAGGATATGAACAAGTAAGTTCTTCAAGGAAGAAATCCAAGTTCTCAACAGCCATATGAAAAAATGCTCCATGTCACTAACAATTAGAGAAGTACACATTAAAACAACTCTGGGGGGCAGCTAGGTGGCGCAATGGATAAAACACCAGCCCTGGATTCAGAAGGACTTGAGTTCAAATCCGACCTCAGACACTTGACAATTACTAGCTGTGTGACCCTGAGCAAGTCACTTAACCCTCATTGACCCACAAAAACAAACAAACAAAAAACCCCAACTCTGGAATTTCCACTCACATACCCATCATATTAGCAAAAATGACAAAAAAGAAAAATTGTAGAATAGATTGTAATGTACAAAAATACTTATAGCTACTCTTTTTGTAGTGGCAAAGAATTGGAAATTGAGGGGATGCCCATCAACCAGAGAATGGCTGAATAAGTTGTTGTATATGAATGTGATAGAGTACTATTTGTGCAATAAGAAATGATGAGCAGGCCAACTTCAGAAAAACCTGGAAAGACTTAACAGGAACTGGTGCTGAGTTAAATAAGCAGAACCGAGAGAACATTGTACACAGTAACAACAACATTGTGTGATGAGCAACTGTGATAGGCTTAGCTCTTCTCAGCAATACAATGATCCAAGACAATGCCAACAGACTCATGATAGGAAATACTCTCCACATCCAGAAAAAGAATTGTGGAGTCTGAATGCATATCGAAGCATACGATTTTCACTTTTTTTATTTTTCCTTTCTTGTGGTTTTTTAGCTTTCGCTCTGATTCTTCTCTCACAACGCGACTAATGTGGAAATACGTTTAACATGATTGTAATGTATAACCTATATCAGATTGCTTGCTGGCTTTGGGAAGGAAGGGAGGGAGAAAAATTTAGAACTCTAAATATTACAAAAGTGAATGTTAAAAACTATCTTTAGGGGGCAGCTAGGTGGCGCAGTGGATAAAGCACTGGCCTTGGATTCAGGAGGACCTGGGTTCAAATCCGGCCTCAGACACTTGACACTTACTAGCTGTGTGACCCTGGGCAAGTCACTTAACCCCTATTGCCCCACAAAAAACCCCCCAAACAAACAAAAAACCCCAAAAAACTATCTTTATATGTAATTGGAAAAAATAAAAATAAAAGACTAAAAAAAAAAAAGAATAGACTGCAAGAAGACAGAAGCAATTGTGCTCTGTTGGTGAAATTGTATGTTGATCCATCTATTCTGGAAAGCAATTTGTAGCTATGTCCCCAAAGTCACACATTACTAGGTCTCTATACCACACCTTCCAGAGGATGGCTGCTGAAGCAGGTTTACCCACCTCCTGATAGAGAGGTGATGGATTCAAGGTGCAGAATCAGGCATAATCATACATTTTTGTACAAAGCAAATGCGATTTGTTTTCCTTAGGACAGGGCTATGGACATACAGACAATGACATAGGAAATGCCCAGGTGAGGACATTTCCTCTATGCAGCAGGTTCTTACCTTCTCTATGCATTATAGTCTTAGAAAGTTGCCTGGAACTTTGAGTAGTTAAGTGACTTGCCCAAGGTCATATATCCAGTTTGTAACATAGGAAGAATTTGAACTTAGATCTTCTTGACTTCAAGACCATCCCTCAATCCACTATGCCACAGCTGCCTCTCATTGTTTTGCTTGACTCTACTTACATGTTATAAGGATGGTGGGTTTTTTCTTCAAAATAAAGATTTGCAGCTTCCCAAAATCTCCTTTTTCTGTTTTGCTTTAATTATGGAAACATTAGTTTTGCAAGTTTGTTTCACTCACAGTAAGAAGTATCAGTTGCAGATACATAGCCAGGGAAACTCAAGTTTAACATAAAATAACATGGAGGTGTTTGGGGGCAGGGTCTTAGTCAAATAAAAACTCAGTGTGAACTAATAGTGTGCTTTTTTTACTGAAAAAAGTGAATGTGACCTTGGGCTGCATCCAAAGACATTATATTCAGAAAAAAAAGATGACAGTCACACTATCTTTTTTGTTGTTGTTGTTTTTGGTGAGGCAATTGGGGGTAAGTGACTTGCCCAGGGTCACACAGCTAGTAAGTATTAAGTGTCCGAGGTCACACTTGAACTCAGGTCCTCCTGAATCCAGGGCCGGTGCTCTATCCACTGTGCCACTTAGCCGCCCCTAGTCATGCTATCTTTTACTCAGGTCATATATGGAGAATTGGGTTCAGGATTAGGTCTGGTCATTTTAAGATAGATATTAGCACAATGCTGGTTGTCCACAGAACTGCAACCAGAATAGTGTATGCAAGATATGCAAATAGTGCAATTGTAGAATCAGTTTAAAGAGTTGAGGATATTTAGCCTGGAGAAGAAAAGAGGGGGAGGGGGGTGCGGCGAGGCAAGATAGCTGCCTTCAAGTGTTTGAAGAGATATGGAAGAGAGATTAGACATTCCATGAACAGGGGCAAGTCATGGAGAAACAATTTTCAGCACAAATCTCACTTTTTTTTTATGAGATATTTTATTTTTTCCGTTACATGTAAAGATAGTTCTCAACTTTTGTTTATACATGCTTTACAATTTCAGATTTTTCTCCCTCCCTCCCCTCCCTCCCCCCCTCCCCTAGACAGCAGGTAATCTGATATAGGTTATATCTATATATCTCTATACATATACATAGATATATATATATATACACACACACACATATATATACACATAATAACATTAATCCTATTTCTGCATTAATCCTGTTACAAGAGAAACAAATCTCACTTTCTACAGGAAGCCTTTCCTGATTCCCCTTAACTCTAGTGCTTTTCCTCTGTTGATTGTTTCTAACTTATCCTGAACATAGTTTGCTTTTACATAATTGTTTGCATGTTGATTCTCCCATTAGACTATGAGCTTCTTGAGAGCAAGGATTTGTCTTTTACCCTTCTTTATATCACCTGGAACATAGTAGGTGCTGACACAATACAAGGAAGACCTTTAAAAAATTATTTTTAGGGGAAGCTAGGTGGTGCAGTGGATAGAGCAGCGGCCCTGGATTCAGGAGGACTTGAGTTCAAATCCTGCCTCAGACACTTGACACTTACTAGCTGTGTGAGCCTGGGCAAGTCACTTAACCCCAATTGCCTCACCAAAAATATATATATTTTTAACATTCACTTTTTAAAAATTGAGTTTTGAATACTTCCCCTTCTACCTGCCCCTCCCCCATCCTTTGAGAAGGCAGGAAATGTGAACTCAATTATACATGTGAAATCATGTAAAACATATTTCCATATTAGTCATGTTTCAAAAAAAAAGCGCGAAAATTAAAGTGAAAAAAATTATGCTTCAATTTACAACTAGATTTCATCAGTTCTCTCTGTGGCTATAGATAGCGCTTTTTCATTATAAATCCTTCAGAATTGTCTCTGATCATTGACTTGATCAGAGTAGCTAAATCTTTGGCAGTTGATCATTCCTACGATGTTACTGTTATTGTGTACAATGGTCTCCCGGTTCTCCTCTCTTCACTTTGCATCAGTTCATCACGTTTTCCTAGGTTTTTCTGAAACCATCCGGTCTGTCATTTCTTATAGCCCAAAAGTATTCTATCACAACCGTATACCACCAGAAAGACCTTTTAATAACAATTTCATAAAAGTAAATTTAACGATAATTTACGTCCCCCAACAACGGACTGGTGGTCATTGTCGGAGTCAGGATAAGGGATGGTATAGAGAAGATTGCCGGCTGGCAGCTGAGACCTCAAAGCTCCCTCCACTTGTGAGATTCGGAAACGATGTCCGCTTTTGCCGAGGATGTTCTTTTGGTCTTTAGAGGTCCCCAGCACCAGGGGGCTCTGTAGGGAGGGGGACTACGGAGTCCTCCAGCACTAGGGGGCGCTGCAGAGAAGGAGCTTGGAGGTCCTTTAGCACTAGGGATTTTGATTCCTAGGGGGCTCTGCGGTGAGGGAGGGCGCAGGAAGGCTCTGGGGTCCCCATTGCTGAGGAGGGCCTCAGAGAAAGGGACATGGGGGCGGCGAAAGGAATTATGGTTACCGGGGCTCTCTGGAACCTTCCCTGCCCTCCCCGTGGTCTCCCCCGCCCTAGGGGGGCGGGGCCCTCCGGGCCGCTGCCGGGGGCTGGGGGTCTGCATCTCACACCTTCCCCGGGGCTTCTGCTCTCGCTCCTGCTGCTGCTGCTGCTCTTCATGCCCTGCAGTGAACCTGGTGAGGGTCCCTCCCCCTCCTCCTGGTGAAAGGGCTGCGGGGGGGGGGGGGCTGCATTTATTAAGCCCCTACTGTATGCTAAGAGCTTTACAAATATTATCTCATTTGAGACCATGAGGGTTTGGGGGAGACGAGGTACATTGTTGGGGACAGGTATCATGGGTCAAGGTAGAGCTGGATTGGGGAGAGCGGGGAGGGGATAAATGGGGGGGGGGGGATATTACCTTCCGGCAGCTGGAACAGTTGGCAAACCCCGCTGGATGGAGGAGGACTAAGGAGGAAGGAAGAGACAGGGAGGGGCATAGACCACAGACCAAGAACACGCAGAATATTGCTATTCGTTCATCGGTCCAGGCGATGTTTTCTCCCCCTCCCCCCTCCCCCCCTCACATCCATTTGATATCTATGGGACACAGTGACAGTTATTTTCAGGGACTTGAGCCTCCCGTGGGTTGGGCCTTGGGAGGAGAAACTATTGTGAGAGGCCCGAGCCTTGATGAATCCATGTTTTTGCTTATGGGGGGCTGGGAAGTAGAGAAAGGCAGAGATATGACCCCCTTCCCCATCCCCCCACCCCCCAATACTCCTGTTCACGGAGCCACACACCTAAGGAAAGAAAAAGGCCTCCATTGTCAGAGAGCCTACGAAAACACTGTCATTGCTGGTGCCCAGGTAAAGGATGGATTCGGACACAGAATCTCTGCTTTGTTTACCAACTCTGGGACCCTGGACAGGCCTTCCTTCTCTGGGAAAGGAGGGGATTGGATTAGATGAATTCTAAAGTCCATTTGCTATGCTCTGTGAGCCCCTTTCAGCCCATTTAATGAGAGAAGTACAGTGCACTACTTTAATCTCTCCCTCCCTCCTTCCCTCTCTGTCTCTCTTTCCCTCTCTCCCTTCCTCCCTGTCTCTGTCCCTGTGTGTCTCTCTCCCCCTCCTTCCCTCTTCCTTTTCATGCCTGCCTGCCTTCTTCCTTCCTCCCCACCTAGGCATACCTTGTGGCCAATACCACCCATTTAGGAAAATCATTCATGGACAGGCTACCATAGCAAGTAAGTGGCCCTGGCAGGTGAGCCTCCAAGTCTATCGCAAGCACTTGTGTGGAGGATCCCTCATTGATACTGAATGGGTACTGACAGCAGCACACTGTGTCTTGTGGTGAGTTTGCCCCTTGTCTGATGGCACATGTGAGAGGAAAACGACCTCAGATACTGGCTACTATGAATTCTCCAAAAAGCCAGAAAGATGAAAATACTCTTTGTTCCTGTGGGGAAATCATACCTAAATTGGGTCACACCTCTCCTGCTCCTGCCCCCATCAATCATGTCACAGGGAAATTGGGGGGGGGGGAGTTGGGTTCTTAGGTATTCCTCTTTAAAGAATTACACCTGTAGTGTAGGGGCAGCTAGGTGGCGCAGTGGATAAAGCACCGGCCCTGGATTCAGGAGTACCTGAGTTCAAATCCGGCCTCAGACACTTGACACTAGCTGTGTGACCCCGGGCAAGTCACTTAACCCCCATTGTCCTGCCCTCCCCCCAAAAAGTAGTGTATAATAAATGTAAGCGATGAATGAAAAAGCATTCCATAAACACTTCCTGTAGTGCTAAGCACTGTCCCAGGTGCTGGAGATAATAAACACAAAACAAGGCTTGTTCCTGCTTGCCAAGAATTTCCATTCTACCACTGGGAGACAAGACAGTTAGGAGAGTGGCAGTGTCTGAGGAGGGGCAGTCTACTCTGGAAAGATATAGACTTTTCCTGGAGCAATGGCAGGCACCAACTCGGGGAGTGACTCCACAGTGGAAGTTCCAAATGGAAAAGCATTAAAGCCTTCTGAGAGTGGTTTTGGCTGGTTCAACTGTTGAAGTGGAGTCCTGATGATGTGTATAGCAGAAGAATAGCACAGATAGTCAGGACGATAGCATCTTAGAGGAGGGATAACCGGTTGTGGGTTAGAGGGGTCAGAGAAGGCTTCTAGGAGGTCTTGGAGGTTTCACAGGGCTTAAAACGAGGAACAGGAAGAAGAAAGGCTATCGCTGGCCCCAAAGGTAAGTGGGTTGAGGAGGAAGGGATAGAACAGTGTGACTAAAAGTCCAGATGAAAGGGAAGAGAATGACAAGCAAGAGATGAATAAAGTTGGAACTGAGGGTCCATGTGGATGGGTTAAGGAAGCTATGGTCAGATTGTAGGAGGTTTGAAATCCCAGCAAGAGGAGTTTGGATGCCATGATGTTGCTGGTGGTGTATGTTTTATGGCATTTTCTCTTTCCTACAGGGATATTGATTTCACTGTGAAGCTTGGAGACATATCCTATTTCATCTCGGAGAACAGTACCATCGCCACTGTCAAGGACATCCTCATCCATCCTGCTTACTCAGAATTACTTTACATCAGGAATGACCTTGCCCTCATCCGCTTGGACTCTCCTGTGAAGCTTAGCCAGACGATTCAACCTATCTGCCTCCCTTCTAACAAATTCTCCTTGAAGAATGGGACCCGCTGCTGGGTGGCAGGATGGGGCAAGACCGAAGAAGACCAAGGTGAGAAAGGGTAATGCGGTTGTTCAGCTCCCTGATGCAGAACCAAGAGCTGTTTGGTTTTTTTCTGCTAAGTCTACAAGATTGCAGCTCAGAGGCAGCACTGGCTCACTTCCCTTTCCCTGATGGCAAGAGTCTTCCTGGAGGTCAAGAGTGAGGGGTGGGAGATGGATGGAGGAGAGGAGGGATGAGGTCTCTTGAAAAGATGAAAGCAGTGAATCAAGTGAAGAGATTATACTTATTTTTAAAATTTTTCCCATTTATTTAGAATTTTATTTTTCCCCAATTTCATGTAAAAGCAATTTTAACATCCATTTTAAAAACTTTGTGTTCCAAATTTTCTTCCTCCCTCCCCCCATTAAGAATGCAAGGAACCGGGGCAGCTAGGTGGCGCAGTGGATAAAGCACCGGCCCTGGAGTCAGGAGTACCCGAGTTCAAATCCGGCCTCAGACACTTAACACTTACTAGCTGTGTGACCCTGTGCAAGTCACTTAACCCCAATTGCCTCACTAAAAAAACAAAAAACAAAAAACAAAAAAAACAAGAATGCAAGGAACTCCATGTAATTTACATGTGTAGTGATGCAAAACATTTCCATATTAGGTTGTGAAAGAAAACAGACAAAAAAACTCAAGAAAAATATACTAAAAACTTATGCTTCAATCTGTATTCAGATACCAGCAGTTCTTTCTCTGGAGATGGATTGCATTTTTCATCATAAGTCCTTCAGAGTTGTCTTGGATCACTGTATTGTTGAGAATAGCTAAGTTATTCATAACTGATCATCTAATAATATTGCTGTTACTTTGTATACAGCACATTTCACTTTGCATCAGCTCATGTAAGTCTTTCCAGGTTTTTCTGAGAGCATCCTGCTCATCATTTTTTTTTTTTTTTAGTGAGGCAATTGGGGTTAAGTGACTTGCCCAGGGTGTCACACAGCTAGTAAGTATTAAGTGTCTGAGGCCGGATTTGAACTCAAGTACTCCTGACTCCAGGGCCGGTGCTCTATCCACTGCGCCACCTAGCCGCCCCTTGCTCATCATTTTTTATAGCACAATAGTGTTCCATCATAATCTCATCCACAATTTGTTCAGCCGTTCCCCAATTGATTGGCATCTCCTCAATTTTGAATTCTTTACATCAGAAAAGGACTGCCATAAATATTTTTTGTACATATAGGTCCTTTAAATGTGTGTTTTTATCTCTTTTGGGGTACTAACCTAGTGGTGGTATTGCTAGGTGGAAGAGTATGCATGACTTTTATAGTCCTTTGGCCATAGTTCCAAATTGCTCTACAGAAAGTTTGAATCAATTTACAACTCGACCAACAGTGCATTAGTATCTCGTTTTCCCCATATCCTCTAAAATATTTGTCATTTTTTCTCTGCTGTTCCATTATCCAATCCAATAGGTATGAGGTAATACCCCAGAATTGTTTTGACTTGCATCTTTCTAATCAATAGGGAGTTAAAGGGAGCAGCTAAATGGTGTTGTGGATCAAGCACCAGCCCTGGATTCAGGAAGACCTGAGTTCAAATCTGGCCTCAGACACTTGATACTTAATAGCTGTGTGATCCTGGGCAAGTCACTTCATTGCCCCACCAAAACAACAACAAAATAGTGAGTTAGGGCATTTTTTTTCATATGGCTATAGATAGCTTTGCTTATTTCATCTGAAAACTGTTCATATCTTTTGATCATTTATCAATTGGGGAATGGCTCTTATTTTAATAAATTTTACTCAGTTTTCTATGTGTTTGAGAAATGAGGCCGTTATTAGACAAACTTGCATAAAAAATTTTTCACAGTTACTATTGCCAACTGCATTTCCCTTTATCCTATTCCCCCCTATACATTTACTTTATTCTGTATTTCCTTTCACCCTGTTTCTCCTCAAAATTGTTTTGCCTCTGACTGCCCCCTCCCCCAAACTCCCCTCCTTTCTATCACCCCCCCATCCTTCCCCTCCTACTTTCCTTCAGGGTAAGACAGATTACTGTACCTAATTGAGTGTGTACATTATTCCCTCTTTGAGCCAGTTCTGATGAGAGTAAGATTCACTCACTCCCCAGCGCCTCACCCTTCTTCCTTTCCACTGTATAACCCTTTTCTATTCTTTTATGTGAGATTCTTTACCCCATTCCACCTCTCCCTTTCCCTTTCTCCCAGTACATTCCTCTCTCACCCTTTAATTTTATTTTTCAAAGATATCCCTTCATATTCAACTTATACCTGTGCCCTCTGTCTAAATATACTCCAGCTAGCTGCCCTAATAATGAGAAAATTCTTATGAGTTACAAGTTTCATCATCCCATGTAGGAATGTAAGTAGTTTAACCTTTTAATATCCCTTATGATTTCTCTTTCCTGTTTCCCTTTTTATGCTTCTCTAGGGTCTTGTATTTGAAAGTCAATTTTTCTATTCAGTTCAGGTCTTTTCATCATGAATGTCTGAAAGTCCTCTTTTTCCTTGAAGTCCCATTTTTACTCCTGAAAGATTGTATAATCAGTTTTGCTGGGTAGGTGATTCTTGGTTGTAATGCCAGTTCCTTTGCCCTCTAGAGTATCATATTCCAAACCCTCTGATCCTTTAATGTAGAAGCTGCTATATCTTGTGTTATCTTGACTATGGCTCCACATACTTGAATTGTTTGTTTCTGCCTGCTTGTAATATTTTCTCCTTGACCTGGGAGCTCTGGACCTTGGCTATAATATTCCTGGGAGTTTTTATTTTAGGACATTTTTCAGGTGATTGGTGGATTCTTTCAATTTCTATTTTACCTTCTGCTTCTAGAATATCAGGGCAATTTTCCTTGGTAGTTTCTTGGAAGATGATGTCTAAGCTCTTTTTTATCATGGCTTTCAGGTGGTCCAATAATTTTCAAATTATCCCTCCTGGATCTATTTTCCAGGTCAGTTCTTTTTCCAATGAGATATTTTACATTGCCTTCTATTTTTTTCATTCTTTGGTTTTGCTTTATTGTTTCTTGATTTCTCATAATGTCATTAGCTTTCATTGGCTCAATCCTAATTTTTGAGGAGTTATTTTCTTTAGAGAGCTTTTGTATCTCCTTTTCCACTTGGCCATTTTGGCTTTTCAAAGCATTCTTTTCCTCATTGGCTTTTTGTATCTCTTTTATCATTTGGCCCAGTCTGCTTTTTAAGGTGTTATTTTCTTCAGTACTTTTTGTGTCTCCTTTACCAAGCTGTTGGCTTTTTTTCCATTATGTTGTTGCATCATTCTAATTTCTCTTTCCATTTTTCCCTCTACCTCTCTTACTTTATTTTTAAAATCCTTTTTGAGTGCTTCTATGGCCTGAGACCAATTCATATTTTTCTTGGAGACTTTGGATGTAGGAGCTTTGACTTTGTTATCTTCTTCTGAGGATGTATTTTGATCTTCCTTGTCACCATAGAAACTTTCTAGGGTCAGCATTTTTTCTGTTTGCTCATTTCCCCAGCCTATTTCTTGACTTTTAGCTCTTTGTTAAAGTGGGGCACTGCTTCCAGGGTGGAGAGCACACTGTCCCAAGCTCCAGGGTGCTTGTGCTCCTCCCTGGCCTGGGACAGCCCCAAGACTATGACCTGGATGGGAGTATGGGCAAAATAACAGTCCTGCCTCAGTGCTCACAAGGAGATCCTTGTAATCTCCTTCTGGCCAATTTTTCTACCCCCTTACTTCTGTGGGCTGAGTTCCAGAAGCAGTTGCTGCTGCTGCTTCAGAGACTCCCAAGGCCTGTTTCTGGTTTGCTTAGGCTGGGGCTGGGTCTGCGCTGTTGCAACTTGTGCTAGGCTGTGCTCCACTCTCACCCCAGTACTGCAGACCTTTCCTGCCAACCTTCTAAGTTGTCTTTGGCTGGAAAATTATTTCACTCTGTCCTTTTGTGGGTTCTGCTGCTTCAGGAATTGTCTTATGGAATTATTTGAAGGTATTTGGAGGGGTCTTGGGGAGAGCTCAGGTGAGTCACTGCCTTTCCTCAGCCATCTTGACTCCACCCCACCCATACTTATTATTCTAAGTAGTGAGTCCCATCTGCCCCCCAGCTGTGCCCACAGAGTACCCCCTTAGAGGCCCTTTCTCCATTTTACATGCATGCCTCTCATTTCCCTTCCCCGTCCAGACTTTGTGATTGGCTTCTACAGCTGAGGGAGACTAAGCCTTGGCATTCTGAACCACTGTTGGGTGGAGGTTTTGCCTGGCTTTTGGACACATGTTGGAGCAGGAGCAGGAGCAGGAGCAGGGTGGGAGCGGTTCCCAAGATAGCCAGAGGCCTCCGGAGTGAAGCGGAAGGCATAAAGGGATGGTGAGCCTTTGTCTGCTTTCTAGCCTATTAACCCCCAGCATCTCTGCCCACAGATTTTACAAAGCCTCATCCGCTTCAGGAAGCTGATCTATATATCCTTGAGAGAAATGACTGCAAACGAATGTTGAGAAAGATACTGATTTTCTCAATATTTGTTCCTATTGTCAACAAAAGGATGATCTGTGCCTATAATCCAAAAGGAAAAGATGCCTGCCAGGTTAGTTCCTCCCATCCTTCTTCCCCCTCCCCACCTGTCACCATGGGTTCTGAATATTAGCTACAGTGTCAGGACTGCCTGGGATGCCAACCTTTTGTGCAGCTTTGCTGCTTCAATGATTTTTTTTTGTGAGGCAATTGGGGTTAAGTGACTTGCCCAGGGTCACACAGCTAGTAAGTGTTAAGTGTCTGAGGCCAGATTTGAACTCAGGTACTCCTGACTCCAGGGCCGGTGCTCTATCCACTGTGCCACCTAGCTGCCCCGGCTTCAATGATTCTTAACATGGGGGTCCCTGAGGTTTTTTTGTTAAATATTTTGATAAATGGATTTCAATGTAACTGGTTTCCTTTTTAATCCAATATGTTTTGTTTTATGCTTTTATTCTGAAAAGGGGTCCACTAGGCTTTGCCAGTCTGCCAAAGGGGCCCATGACACTCCTGGCACACAGCGAGCCTCCATGACACTCAGACACAGAGAAGCATCACTGCTTCATGGTCTTTGGGAAGTTAGGTCTAGACAGTGGAAAAGGAAGGGAAGGGAGAGAGCTGAAAATCCCCCATGCCAAAATCTGTGGAGGGGAGAAAACCGGAGGTAAGATTCTGAAAAAAGTAGACAGAGCCAGCCAGAGGAAACAAGATCACAGAGCTAAGAGTTGGGGCGAGGGAGCTTAAGAATCCAGAATAACACTAACTCCATCAACGTGGAATTGGATTCTTGTAAAACAAACTGGGTCTCTCCAAAGCCTTCTTTGGAAATGAGGGTGGTGGTATGGGACCCCTAGACTTCATTCCTAGCTCTGCCACTAGGAAGGCATATGATGCCAGGCAAACCATTTCCTCCTTTGGGGCCTTCACTTCCTTATCTGTAAAAGGAGGGAGTCGGACCAGCTGGTCTCTGTGGTCCCTTTCACCTCTGACATTCTAAGTCTTCTGAGCAAAAGAGGAGGCTATAATGGAAATAGATAAGCTCTTTCCCTTTTTGCCTCTATGTAACCC
This sequence comes from Dromiciops gliroides, assembly GCF_019393635.1. NCBI lineage: Eukaryota > Metazoa > Chordata > Mammalia > Microbiotheria > Microbiotheriidae > Dromiciops > Dromiciops gliroides. The sequence continues at coordinate 669,409,754 of NC_057861.1, forward strand.
CCTTAGGCCTCCCTCACTAGGTGCATGACTCTTTGCTTCCTGGAAACATCTGGCAAAAAGAATCACTGTGCTGGAAAGAGTCAGGATTTCATCCAATTCTCCTGTTCAGTGGGTCCCTGTGGTGTGGGTCCCTGTAGGAGAGCCTGCCCAGGTCCAGAAATCAGCTGCCAGTGTCAAGCCTCTGGCAAACATGAACCTGTAGCCAGACAGAGAACAGGACGATGAAGAAAGGCTAGGGAAAGATGAAACAGAGAGCCATGGGGGATTTGGGGTGGGCTCAGGGGTTGTGGAAAAGATCAGGGAGTGATCCTTTTTTATATAGGAGTTAGGCAAATTGAGATGTGATGGGAGAAATGGTTTCTCATTCCCATCTCCTACAGAACCACTTCTGTGGCAGTCCTACCCTTTTTGAGGTGTGTGGGGATCAATAAAATCCTGTCACTCAGCCACACTCCACTCTTAAGATTTAGTTTCTACTCTAAATTCCATTCTCTTTCTCTAGGGCGACTCAGGGGGACCCCTTGCCTGTGAAGTCGCAGAGCACACCTGGGTGCAGGTGGGGATAGTGAGTTGGGGAATTGGCTGTGGGAACCCTGGAATACCTGGAATTTATACCCAAGTCAGTTCATTCTCCACATGGATCATCAATACCATGAACCAAAGAAACTCTTCCTTTTTGGCCTCTTCCTGCTTCCTATTTGTCTTGATACTGCTGCCTTTGTATGTCCTGATAACTCCATGATACAAGCTTCTCATTTTCCTACAGTCTATGCTCATATCTCTGCCTTTTGTACCTTCTTTTAAGCCCTTCCCAACTCTTGTTGCTCCCTCCAAGGACTTCTCAACATACCTTACTTTCAAAACATCTGACTCAGCCGGGTCGAAAGAAGACGAGCCAGCTCCTGTATGGAAAGCACTTTGCAAACTTTACAGCCAGATATAAACTTGAGTTGCTCTTGGTGGTAGTGGTGGTGGTTGTTTCTACTATGATTTCCCCACTGGATTGGCACCATGATCTGGAGTGTGGTCTTTAACCATATAAGATGAATGTGACACAAACCAAGGCAGGCTGTTGGGAAGACAGGGAGAACTTTTGGCTTCCAAAGTTCCTGAAGTCTTCCATCCTTGGCTCATTTCTGTCCTCCCAAAGAAGTCATCAGAAGTGTGGCTCTCCATTTCCCTACCCTTTTAGGAACAATTCTTCTCCCCTCCCTCAGTCCTCATCTGCTCTCAGGGCAGAGACCCAAGGCCCTTCACTTCCCCTTTGCTGGATGGATAGGATATGGCTCCCCTTGATCCATCCTTGTCTGATCATAATTGTTTCCTGTTAATAAAACTCAGAAAAACATGCAGCTGACTGAGAGAAAAACTCTTATCTCTGGGTATAAAGGTGTTTGAACTGGTGACAAACTTGTCTGGTGCCACCCAGATGCCATCTCTCATTGAACCAGGCCTTGGTGGTATTGGTGGCTGTTTTTGTTGCACGCATTGCCTGGAGAACATTTCTGCCCTTGTAGGCAAAGGACTGAGGGCTTCCTTCATTGATGGGTGGAGGGATTATTTGAACTTGTTTAAGAGATAATTTTTATTATAGCCATGAACTTTAGGTATTGGTGTACAACAAGGATTGTAGGGCATTGGCACCATCTACTCAATTTTTAAATGTGCGAAGCCCTGTGTACAGCAGTAGAGAAACAGGGATGAAAAATAAATAAGAGCTGCTTATTGTAAACTCAAGGAGTTTACAGTTCAGTGGGCAAGTTGCTCAAACTTTCTGTGCCTTAGTTTCCTCCTGTGTAAAATGAGAGGGTTGGACTACATGGCTTCTAAGGGTCCCTTCTAGCTCTGCATGTATGATGCGATGAGGCTATAGGGGATAAAGTTCAAGGGTAAAGGAGAGATTCAAACAAAAATGTTCTAGGAACATTTTATGAGGGAGAGCTCTCTGTCAGCCTCGTGAATCCAGAAAGGCTGCACAGAGGAGAGGACACCTTGTCTTTGAAAGAAAATATTTGATTCAGTTTAAGACTTGTTGAGTTCAAAGTACTGATGTGGTGTACAGGCAGAGATGCTGGACTGGAGTTCAGGACAGAGGTGAAGCCAACAGGTATAGATTTGAGAGTTATCTGCATACAAATGATAATTGAACCTAGGGGGACAGATAAGATTAGCAATCAATCAATCAATCAAAAAATATTTATAAAACATCTATTATGTCAGGTACTATATCAAGTGAGGGGGGGATGCAGATATAATGAATGAAATGATCTCTAGATGTGAGGAATTCACAATCTAAGGGCAAGACCACAAGTACACACATATAGAATAAATAGAAAGCTAGGTGGCACAGTGATAGAGCACCTGCCCTGGAGTGAGGAGGATCTGAGTTCAAATTTGGCCTCAGACACTGACTACCTGTATGACCCTGGGCAACTTGTTTAACCCCATTGCTGAGAGCAGGGGGAAGAGGGAGGGAGGGAGGCAATGAGAATAAATACAAATTAGTTAGCTACAAAATAGTTTGAAAGGGAGTTGAATTGAAGGAACTGGGAAAGGCTTCATACAGAAGGAAGAGAGAAATTCTCTAAGGTGAAGGTCAGGAGGGAATGAGTACATTCCGGGCATGTAGAATGGCCAGTGCAAAGGCATGGAGATAGGAAATATAGCATTCTGTGTGAGGAATAGAGAACAGGCCATGGGACAGATGAATAGTGATGCATCATGGCTTGTTCAGAGAGTGCAGGAAAGGGCATGAGTGTAGAGAGAGAAAAGAAGGGGACCCAGCATGGAGCCTTGAAAGACTCCTGGTCTTTGAAGGGCCCCCAAGCACAGGGGGCAAGAGACAAATGATGATCCAACAACAACAAAAAGCAATAAGAGACCCAAGACCGAGAAGATTCATGGAAAACAAGGACTATCCAGGAGAAGAGAATGGTAGAGGGTCCAAAGCAGTTGAAAGGTCACATTATAGGAAGACCTAGGAAAGACAATTGTATTTCATAGTTGCTTTGGCTGCTTAGGGAAAGTTTAAGCAAGTTTAAGTGAAAAAAATTTTAAGTCGAGGGGAAGCCTGAATATCTTTGTAGGCAGCGAGGAAGGAACCAGTAACTAATGAGATATTGGAGGTTCATAATCAAAGGGGGAAACTCCTGGGGTAGAAAGAAGAGGATGAGATCAAGGGCACAAGCAGTGTCTTGGCAAAGAAAAGGCTTAGAAGTTCAAGCAAGGTCAGAGAGAATTGGCGAAGTGATGGGGAAATGTTAAAGCATGCAATAAAGGAGATGATGGAGCTCACCACTGATGACTTTAATTTTATTTTAGGGTTGGAGACAAGGTTATTTGCTGAAAGACAGAATCTGGGCAATGGAATTAGAGGCTTGAGTGGGGGAGAAGGGGAGAACAGCCACTGAGAGGCCCATGACAGAAAGGCAAGGATGAAAGAATAATAGGAATTAAAAGATTGTCTTGCAGCAGTCAGGCCCCAATCCAGATTAGATCATTTTAATTTGTTGAGGACACGGTCATCATGCTGGTGTGACCTTAAGCGGCACTTGAGTGGGAAAAAAGAAAGTGGATTGTCCAGGGTGGAAGACTGGCACGTTCTGAATGGCCATACGACAAAGGGGCAAAAGGGTGGAAGACTGCATGGTCAAAGGTCAAGGCTGAAGGGATGAAAGTGAGGCCAGAGCAGGAGTGACTGACTATGAGAACAGGGAGGGAGGCAGAGACTGGATGTTAGCTGTGGAGATGACTGACGACCTGAAATGGGCCATTAGGTATCATGCTACCTTCATGGAGAAACCATCTAGGTTGGGATGACAGCCTCTCCCAAACTGGCCAAACCTTAAGGTTGAAATCTACAGCTAGTCTTCTGTGTGGGATCAAGTAACACTATCTAAAAGTACCTAAAAATGGAGAGAAGGAAGGCAGAGAGATGGAGGGGTCAGGGCATTATGATTGTAGAGGGAGATTTCATAATTCTGGATATCGGAAATGGCATGTTTTCGGTTGATAGTGAAATTTATAGCAAAACCCCTCCTGTAGGCAGCTGAAGTGGGGTGGGAGGTCATGGGAACTGAAGAGTATCAGAACCTTGGAGAGCAGGCTAACAGGGGTGATTTCTCAGGGGAATCACTTGTCTCTAATTTCTTAAATCAATACTGCCTGGTCTTTCCCCTGTTGGCATCTGTGAATCTACATTAACATTCTTTGCAGGACAAGCATTTGCTTCCAGCTTGGAGGATCCAGCTCTTCTCACTGTGGGAAGAACCTTTAGGATTATAGATTTAGAGCTGAAAGGGACCTTTAGGGGTAATATAACCCCCACCCCTTATTTTACAAGTGAGAAAACCGAGGCCCAAAGACAGAGATATGACTTCTCTGAGTGGTAAGGAGTAGAGCCAAAGTTTGAACCCAGAGCCTTTGAGCCCAAGATTCCACCTAGAATTTACAGGATTTATAGGATTTAGGGCTAGAAGGGACCTTAGAAATCATTTAGGAAGAAAACAAATTCTTGGACCTAATGGATTCACAGGAGAAGTCTTTCAAACTTTTAAAGAACAATTAATACCTATACAATACAAATTATTCCCAAATATAAAAACAAAAAGTACCCTACCAAGTTCCTTTTATGAAACAAATATAGCCTTGATACATAAACCAGGGAAGCATAAAGCACAGAATTACTGATAAATGTCATAAATGAATATCAATTCAGACATTTTAAATAAAATCCTGTCAAGTAGACTATAGCAAACTCATCTAAGAAATCATTCATTGTAACCAAGTTAAATTTATACCAAAACAGGGATGCAAGGATTTTTCAACATTAAGAAAACAGTCAAGGTGATTTATTATATTAAAAGCAAAAATATCCAAACCATTTGATTATCTCAATAGATGCATAAAAAGCCTTTGACAAAGTGCAACACTCATTTATGCTAAAAATTCTACAAAGTGTAGACATAGAGGGACCTTTCTAATATCATAAAAATCATCCATATAAAACTGAAAGCAAGCATCATGTGCAAAAGAGACATACTAAAACTTTTCACAATAAACTCAGGAATAAAGCAGGTATTCCCACCCTTCCCAACATTACTTGATATTGTTCTGAAAATGTTAACAAAAGCAATAAGACAAGAGAAATAAATTAAAGCATAAAGATAGGTAAAGGAGGAGATAAAACTATCTCTATATGATGTTGTGATGGTGTGCCCAGAAAGTTCTAGGAAATTAGCAAAGATATTAGCTGAGACAGTTAACAGCTTTATCAAAATTGCAGCTACAAAATAAACTTTCAAAATTCTATGTAATAATAACAAAATCCAAGAGTCAATAATAGGAAGAGAAATTCCATTACAAATAGTTATGTCGTTGTTCAGTAGTTTCAGTCAAGTCTAACTCTTCATAACCCCATTTAGGGTTTTCTTGGTAAAGACACTGGCAAAGAAAGGGTTTGCCATTTCCTTTGCCAGCTCATTTTACAAATGAGGAAACTAAGGCAAACAGGGTAAAGTGACTTGCCCAGGTCACACAGCTAGTAAGTGTCTTGTCTGAGGCCAGATCTGAACACAGAAAGACAAGTCTTCCTGACTTTAGGCCCAGCACTCTATCCAATGTGCCTCCTAGCTGCTCCAATAGCTATAGAATGCTTAAAATATCTGGGGACCAATCTACCAAAGTGCACAAAATACCTATATAAATTTAAGTACAAAATGCTCCTTATAGAAATAAAGAACAATTTAAATAGCCAGAAAACATTTTGTGCTCATGTCTGAGGCATGTCACTAATAGAAGTGACAATACAATCAAAGTTAATTCCCAGATTTAATGCTATGCCAATCAAATTAGCAATGGGACACTTTACAGAATGTGATAATAATAATAACAAAATTCATTTGGAAAAACAAAAGATCTAGAAATAAAAGGTAAATAATGAAAAGAAGTAGCGATGAAGGGGAATCACAATAGCACTTCCAGACTTCAAACCATGTTGTAAGGCAGCAGTCATCAAAACCATCTGGTGCTGGTGAAAAAAAAAATAGAAAGGTCAATGGAACAGACCAGACAAAAGAGAGTCAAGAACAATGGAACTCAATGACCCAGTTCTGATAAATAGGAAAACGTAATCCTATTTGATAAAAACTGCTAAGAAAACCAAAAAGCAGGGCGATGAAAATTAGGCTTAGAGCATATATTACACCATATTCCAGAATACATTCTAAATGGATATATGACCAAAATATCATACTATAAAATCATACTATAAAAAATATGGTGAGAAGCAAATCATGTACCTCACAGATATGGGTGGGAGATGTATTCTTAACTAAGCAAGGAATAGGGCCAGTTACAGAAAATAAAATAGGTAACTTTGATTACATGAAACTGAAAAACTTCTGGACAAATAAAATTAATACACCTCAAAGGCAAGTGATTTAACAGGGGGAAACCTCATTGTATCAAATCTCTCTGATAAGGGTTTGGTATCAACGAAATAGAAACAGCATTCATATAAGACCCAAAACTATTCCCCATTAGATTAGTGGTCGAAAGATGTGAAAAAATATTAGCAATCATATGAAAAGATTATCTAAATTGCTAATAATAAAAGAAATGCAAATAAAAACAACTCCAAGGTTTCATTGCAACTTAGCAAAAATGACAAATGATGGGAATGGTCAGTGCTGGAGGGATTTTGAGAAGAATGGCACACTAGTGCATTATGAGTGGAGCTGTGAAATGGTACAACCATATTGGAATGCAATTTGGAATCATGCAAATAAAGTGATTAAAATGTCCATATCCTTTGACCCAAATATTCCTATACCACAGTGATAACCCAAGGAAGCCATTGATAAGAAGAAAGTCTCTATATACACTGAAATATTTATGGCAGCAATTTTTCTATGCCAGGAAAGAACTGGAAACAAAGATGTTTGTTGATCGGGGAGTGGGTAAACAAATTGTGAAACACGATTGTAATAGAATATTATTATGTTGTAAGAAATGATGAATGTGATGAAGACAGCATGGAAAGATCTACATGAGAGGATGCAGAGTGAAGTGAGCAGAACCAAGAAAAAAAACATACCCAATGATGACAACAATGTATATGGAAAGAATATAAACATACACACACACACACAAACACACACACACACACACACACACACACACACACATGATGTAACAAAATTAAAAGATTAAGTACGACCTAAATGAGAAGATATGAGACAAATGTGATATCCTCAACCCATCCTTTAGTGGAGGTAAGAGGTTCATAGATGTTGTATAGCTAATTCTTCCCTTTGTTCCTTGACTTAAAAATGCTATTTGTTACATGGGATGGCTCTCTGGAAGAAAGAAAAGGGGGTATTAAGTGAAATTATGATTTAAAAAACACAAAAGACATCAATAAGAACTTATTATTATCATCTTTAAAATGGAAGGCCTACACTTACCCACTATTGGAAATAGGTTCAGTTCTTGGGGGAGGAGAAGGAAGGGAATCTTTCCCTTCCCATTTATGCCACTTTCCAACCTCTTGACCTCTGTATCCCTGGTTTGTATGTTCCCCTCTCTTTGGGGAGCAGGTTTTGTTTGTTTGTTTGTTTGTTTTTTGGTGAGGCAATTGGGGTTAAGTGACTTGCCCAGGGTCACACAGCTAGTAAGTGTGTCTGAGGTCGGATTTGAACTCAGGTCCTCCTGATTCCAGGGCCAGTGCTCTATCTACTGCACCAACCAGTTGCCTCTTGTTTGTTTCTAATAGAAAAACACTCTTGTGTTTTTAGTTTTATCCTGTTGGAGAATGGTGTATCTTCCCTGATAACTTGGATAACAGAGGGGTGGTCGTCCAGTTCTGCTGCATCCTCTTCCATTCAGGAAAACATTCTATCCTTGGTGTTCTTAGTTACTCACTTGGTTTGAGAAAAGGATTTGAAAATGTTAAAGAACCATATAAATGTGACTTCATTATGTTGGTCATTGTCTGTGGAAGGAACACCCATAACCTCTATGGAAGTTTCTTTGGTTGACACTCAGTCAATCAACATTTATTAAGTGCCTACTATGTACCAGGCCTAAACCTGCCTGGCATATAATAGGTGCTTAATAAATGATGACTGATGGATTCCTGGAGTTGAGATGTCTTTATTTGTGGCTGTCTCCTTACCCCCTATTTGCTTCACAGGCTCAAGAACTATAACACCCCTTCCCTTTTTGTGTCCTGATAAATCACTCCCATTTAAGATCTCCTCTCCTAACCTTCCACCAGGCCAAGAATGACCAGGATATGATGCCTGTCTTTAAATATCTGAAGACTTGATATGTGGAAAAGGTGCCAAAGGATTGAATGAATTTCCTTTCATTTCAAGCATCTAAGCAGAGGTTGGATGGCACTCAACAGGGATGCTTTAGATCCTAGCTTCTTAAACTGTAGGTCTGGTCCCCATAAAGGGTTGGATAACTGAATTTGGGGGTTGCAAAAAATTAGGCAACAGTGAAAGGTTATGTATAACTATTTTATATAACTGTATACCAGAGGTCTTATAAAAATTTCACAGGTGAAAAGTGGTCATGAGTGGAAAAAGTTTAAGAAGCCCTTGTTTAGATAAGGGACTTCTTTCCTGAGTACATCCCCCTCTAAGGTTCTTTCCAATTCAAAATTTATGATTTAGGGGGCAGCTAGGTGGTGCAGTGAATAATGCACTGGCCCTGGATATAGGAGGACCTGAGTTCTAATCTAAGACACTTGACACATACTAGTTGTGTGACCTTGGGCAAGTCACTTAACCCTCATTGCCCCACCCCACCCCAAAAAGGAAAGAAAGGAAAGAAAAAAAGAAAATAAATTTATGATTTGAATAATTTTTTCACTCGAAGTGCTGCTACAGAGGGCTTTGATCATCTTGAGCACTAGATATAGCTGGATGGGGGCAAGGAAGGGAGGGAACAAGGACATCTCCTAATCAGAACTCCCATTCTATAGGCTTCAAGGTTTCCAAAGTGCTTGTGTCACAGTAACCCTGGGATTGAGGTAAATAGTACAAGTCTGATTATCCCTGCTTCATAGACAGGCGAGGGTCAGAGAGGTTAACCTAAGGGATATGTAGCTAGTAAGCATCACACCCAGGATTCTGCCCTATGTCGTCTGACTTTAGTAGAAGGGCTCTTTCCATGACACAAGGCAGTCTCCCCCCACCTGATAAGGCTCTAGAGAGAGGGGGACCCTGAAACCTCCAGCACCAGAAGGTCATATAGAGAGGGAATCCTGACGTTCCCGGCTTGAGGGGGCTCTTACATCACTGGCACCATGGGCTTTGTAAAAATGGGTCTTTGAGACCCCCCATAACTAAGAGAAGAGGCTTTGAGATATTTTCAGCAACAGGGGGCTCTGCAGAGAGATGGTACTTAGGGTGCTTGTCATGGTGACCCCCATGATCTAAGTAGGATGTGGTCTGGATCCTAACTACCTCCTAGACTTTCTCTTCCAACTCTCTCTGCTAGGCAAGACACCTGGATCTGGGCACTCTAGGACAAAAGTCCTATCCCTGTTCTCTCACTATTCCTTGTTATTCCCCCTTTCCCAATACGTAGTCCTTCCTGTTGTTGCCCAGTGCCTTATGTCATTCAGTCCCTTTGTATTACTTGGCCTGTTCTCTCCCTTCTTCCCCCAGGTCACCATGGCTACAGGGGAATTTTTATCAGATTGGTAGTAAATCAAACACTCCCATTGGGAGTGTGTGTACATGTCTGGCTCCAGGAAGGTGCTCAGGCCCTGTTACTGAGAGAGACCTAGGATTTGGGAGGAGTGAATGCACTAGCTGTGGTGAGGGAGAAGAGAAGGAAGGGGGGGAGGTGAGGAAGAAGAAAGGGAAAATTTGATCGGAATCGTGAAGAGAGCCAAGAAGTGGTGGGAAGGAGCGAGATAATACAGGCATGAGGGGCAGCTAATGAAAAGCCTTCTGGGAGGTGGAGGGTCGTGTAGAAGAAATAGGATCAAGACGAGAAAGGGAGGAAGGGGGCAGATTCTGAAGGTCTTTAAAAGCCAAGCAGAGCATCTTCTATTTGACTATAGAGATAATAGGAAACTACCAGAGTGTACCGAGAGGAGAGATGACACAGTCAGACCTGTACTTCAGGAAAATCAAATGAAAGATGGACTACAGTGGGGAGAGAAGGCAGAAACAGCAAGGCTTGGTAATAAATTAGATGTTTGGGGGGCAGCTAGGTGGTGCAGTGGATAGAGCATCGGCCCTGGATTCAGGAGGACCTGAGTTCAAATCCGGCCTCAGATACAACACTTACTATCTGTGTGACCTTGGGCAAGTCACTTAACCCTCATTGCCCTGCAAAATAAATAAACAACCAAACTAATTAATTAATTGATTAATTAATTAATAGATAGATAAATAGATAAATAAATGAATAAATGAATTGGATGTTTGGGGTGACTGCCAGTGATGAATCAAAGATGGCACTGGGGTTTCTAACCTGGGTCACTGGGAAGATAGTGGTGCCCTCAGTGGTAGTATGAAAGTTGGGAAAAAGGGAGGGTTTAGGGGAAAAGATAATGCATTCTAGTTTGGTCATGTTATTAAAATGAGCAAGTCACTTAAACTCTATTTTAGTTTCCTCATCTGTAAAATGGGGGCAATAGTAGCTCTTACCTCTCAGAGATGATGTGAGGTTAAATGGAGATGACAGTTACAAAAAAAACTTTGGAAACCTTAAAACACTATAGAAATGGTGGCTGTTATATTGTTTTTTTTGTTTTGTTTTGTTTTGTTTTTTGCGGGGCAATGGGGGTTAAGTGACTTGCCCAGGGTCACACAGCTAGTTAAGTGTCAAGTGTCTGAGGCCGGATTTGAACTCAGGTACTCCCGAATCCAGGGCCGGTGCTTTATCCACTGCGCCACCTAGCCGCCCCCTTGTTATATTGTTTTATAGAAACATTGCACCACTTCATAAGTCTACAAGTAGAATCCAGGTGGGTGTTTTTCTTTGAAGTGACTACACTTTATTTTTTATCATTTTTAGCTATCTTTGCCAACTTATAGATGTCAGATGGAATTTCAGAGTTGTTTTAGTTTTTATGCCTCTAGTCATTAGAGTGTTTGAATAGGCAGTTGTTTATAATTTGTACAGTTTCTTTTGGGATTGCTGATAAATATCCTTTAGCCACTTATTCCTTGGAGGATAGATATGACTCATAAATTGGGACTAATTCTCCAGAAATTTTGAATGCCGAATTTTATGTGACATTCAAAATATCTATGATAAAGACTTTGTTGATTCTATTTTTGTTCTAGATACATTATTTTTGTTGTGCAAAGACTTTTTATTTTTACATTATCAAATCCATTATTTTTCCTTTAATTTTTTCTATTTGTCAGATAAGAATCTCCCCTTGCCAAATTGCCATCATCATATTTTTCTATTTTCTTTTAACATTTTTATTATGTGTTTTGGAAAATGGCAGTAAAGGGCAGGAGATGTAAATTTAATAAAATTTTTCACTATATTGCTATATGATCTTTCCTGATTTTTTTTTTTGGGGGGGGTACAATGAGGATTAAGTGACTTGCCCAGGGTCACACAGCTAGTAAGTGTCAAGTGTCTGAGGCCAGGTTTGAATTCAGGTCCTCCTGAATCCAGGGCTGGTACCACCTAGCTGCCCCCTCCCCTGAGCATTTTTTTATATGATCCAAGCCATTTTTCAGGACTGCTTCCCACCTTTGTTGTCCACCTGCCACCCAACTCTCACCTGTGGCTCCAGGAAACTGTTGTATGTGCAGTAGCCACACCCCAGTAAAACCATTTAGGCAGATGAGCTAAACCAGGTTCAGGGTAACCAACAAAGAAACCCATAGGTAAGTTAGTAGGGTTTCTACCGCATGTGAGGACTTCCTTCAGTGGAATGGATGCATGAGAACAATTTGTTCCAACAGCCATAAAGGTAGCAGAAGCACTTAGAACTTGGTTAAACATCAGAGATACCAAAGTCATCCACTTTATTCCAGGCCACAGGCAGTCATCTTGACTTTTTTCGGGGGGGGGGCAGGAAATGAGGGTTAAGTGAGGTTTTTTGTTTTGTTTTGGGTTTTGGGGGGGGCAATGAGGGTTAAGTGACTTGCCCAGGGTCACGCTGCTACTATGTATCAAGTGACTGAGGCTGGATTTGAACTCAGGTCCTCCTGAATCCAGGGCTGGTGCTTTAGCCACTATGCCACCCAGCTGCCCCCTAGACTTTTGTCTTGCCAATGGACTTTGATGACTCTGAAAGAGAGAGTGGGGCTGATGACTTTGTGCAACTCTGCCTCATTTAAATCCAATTTATACAAGAGTCAAAAGACATCAGCTATGTCACTGTACCATTTTTACCTACTTCAACGTCCTGTGGCAATGGATGAGTGACAAATCAGCAGGTACAGATACTCTGGGAGCTGCAGTGACAACCCTGAACACAGACGGCCCAGGCCATAAGGTAGTCTTTTCACAGATATGAAGCAGCAGTGGGATTTGGCAACCCCGTGAGTATCTAAGCAGCCTTTTTAAGGGAACACACTGCTCATTCCTGGGGTGAAGAAGGGGCTACAAAAGGTGCCTTAAAAATTGCTTTACCTAACCTAACCCTGGCCTGCTTACTGTGTCAGGCAGGGATTCTACCCTGTGATCAAAACACAAAAATATATACACAAACTTTTGCAAAGATGATTCCACTCATCACTGGTACATGAAATGTGTGCATATGTATAGACAACATGAAATCCAGTAGACCTGAAAGGTGAACAGCTTTTGCTGTGAGAGAACTTGGCAGAAATCAAAAGAAACACAAGATTCACAAATTCAGAGACATCTCCACCCCAAATATTCACATGGACTGTTTACCCCCAACCTGTGGTAGAGTCGTCCAGGTTTGTATGGGTCTGATCAGCCACAGTTGGACACACTGTACCTTGACTCCAACATAGTGATGGAATTCCGGTCCTCTTTGAGTATGAAGGTCAACAACCAAGTCTAATTGTACACCTACAGTTCTAATTCCAAATCATGTAATCAATTAGTATTTATGGAGGGACCACAATGTGCTGGGTACGGTGCTAGATACTTGGAATACAAGTACAAAGAATGAAAAAAAATCTCTACTAACTAAGGAGTTCTAATGGGGGAAGATAGCAAGTATATGCATAAATACATATATTTATATATATGTATGGTATACCTATAAGGTGATTAAATACAAATATGTAAATATATGTGCAAAATAGTTAAATACAACATAGTTTGGAAGGGAAGTCACAAGAAGTTGGGGAAGACCAAGAAAGTATTTCAAGAGAAGGTGGGTCCTCCACCCTCTGAGATGGAGCATGAGGAATGACCTGGGAAAAGATGTGGAGTGCTTATGAAGAACAGAGAAAAGCCCAGTTGGACAGGACCTCAGAGTGGGCAGTAATGTCTAATCAGATTGTAAAGACAGAAGGCAGCTGGATGGCACAGTGGATAGAGCACCAGCCCTGGAGTCAGGAGTACCTGAGTTCAAATCCAACCTCGGACACTTAACACTTACTAGCTGTGTGACCCTGGGCAAGTCACTTAACCCCAATTGCCTCACCAAAAAAAAAAAAGAAAGAAAGAAAAAAAAAACACAGATTGTAAAGACAGGTAGGGACCAGGTTGCATAGGTCTTTAAAAGCTAAATAGAAGATAACTCGTTTTTTCCTAGAGACAATAGGAAGCCACTGGAGTCGATTGAGTATGGCAGTTACTGCCGATTGGTCTGATCTGAGATTAAGGAAAATTACTTTCACAAGACAGACATTGGGAGACACTTGAGGCAGCTTAAGTTTCCCAGTAGGATTCCCTATGGGTCTTCCTTGTCAGAAGTCCCACTCTTGGTCTATGTTTTCTCCCTCAAGGATTTTCTCGGCATGATTAGGCCTTATAGGTGATTTAGCCTCAGCCTATTTTCCAAGACTCCTTGAGATCACAAGGCCTCTTTCAGAGAAATCATTGTTAAATAACCAATTATCGGGGAGATCCAGGGGTTTTTCCCTTTCTATTTCCTTATTCTTTACTAGGTCAAGCCAGCATCTGAAGGACATTGCTGATAATGAAACTGGATTAACTTTCTCTTGTTCAGATCCCACACAAGTGGAGAAGCCCATTGCGTTCCACTCGACTTGGGGGCTGGGGCTGGGGGTAGATCCTTAGTCTAGATTGCCCAAGGCTGGGGGTGGTCTGTAGTAAGAGTAACATAATCAGTTGCAGCCCCAGTTCCTCATTAGGATAGGTCCACCTCTCATTATAAAATTAATTCTTCCATTAATTGTTAATTAATCACCTACAATCACAATCATAATCACAATTATTACTTGTCTACTCACTCTTCCAAGATCATATAAGTATCAAGAAGCTGCCATGATCCTTCTTTGGTTTATGAGAGATGACCAAATGACCATCCTTTTACAAATTATCCACTAGCAATAATTAATAAAATGATTAATCACCCCAAAATCATGTCTCTTGAACTTTTTATACATCACAGCTCTTTGACTTTGCTCTTGCTCCTGCTGCTCTATACCTTGCACACACCCACAGAACCCGACCATCACAGACTCCTTGCTGGACGTCTCCCCTCAAAAGACCAAATGATTTTTCCTAAAGCCCTGCAAGTAGGAAGCATAGATGTTCCACTCGAGCCATAGCTGCCCTGAATGCAAAGTAGATCAGCTGGTTGCAGATCAAGTCAAGGAGACAGGCTGTGGTGATGAGAAGATGCTGTCTCCCTGCTTTTGACCAGTTGATTCCAATGACCAGAATACCTAGAAAAAGGGCTTTAATCCTACAGGAATTTCAAATATAATTTTCTTTTAGGAATTTTCATGGTACCTAAAACAGATACTTAAACATGATACTTAAAATGGAAGGTTAACAAATATCATTGAAAAAGTCACAAGAGACAAAAAGAATGCAATAGAACCTTTATAGTTAATAATAATAAAATAATAATAATAGCAAATTTATATAGCATTTTAAGGTTTGCAGTTGTGACGAGTAAAATCTAATGTGTAGTCACCTTATCTTGTCCCAAGTGTAGGGAAAACTAGCTAGGGTTTACTTATAAATTAGAAGCTTTAGCACCAAGTTTGTCATTAAGCATTTATTAGTGAAAAAAGAGAACACCTGAGTCAGAGAGCCAGGAAAAGACCTGTCTAACCTAGCATCCTCAGCTTCACCCACCAACAGCCTGACCTGGTTCTTCTCTCTAATCTCCTTGTTGTTGAGTTCAAAGTCCTTAGCTTCTGAGAACAATACCCTCTTGAGGGCTGGCCAGGTGTGGTTTCAATTTAATTAACTTTAAGTGGGTTAATCAGCAAAGTCAATCACTCTCAGTCTTACTTAATTCAATCAATCTAAATCAATCTCCTCTGGTTGGGGCCTTTGGGTGCTGGCACATTCCATTATTTTCTCACACAGTGCTTTATAAACACTCTTTCATTTGATCCTGCAATAATTGTGGTAATATTAACTTCTGACCTTACCAAGAGTGTTCCTACTAAATCCCTGATGTTTCTAAACTAGGAAGCAGGTAGGGTGGTGCAGTGGGAAGACCTGAGTTCAAATCTGGCCTCATTTACTCACTTGGTGACCACTGGCAGGCTACTTAAACTCCTTCAATCTCAATTTCTTCATATATAAAATGGAAATAATAGTAGCAAGTACCTCACAGGGCAGTTATAAGGATAAGATGAGCTAATAATTATAAAGTGCTTCGTAAACCTTTAAGTGCTGCACAAATTCTAGCTGTTTCAAGATGGCCTCTGGATTTCTGACCCAGATCCAATTAGTCCTCACACTCTATCTATACCCAGGGGAGATAGCTTTGGGGGTAGCAGGGACATGGGGTCAGAGGACTTTACTGAATCTCAGTGCTGCTGCTGATACTAATCATGGGCCCTTCAACTAGTCACTTCTATCAGGGCCTCAGTTTCCTCTATAACATGAAGAGATTGGACTAAATTGGTACTTCTTAAAGTGGGATCCAGGGACCCCTGGGCATGCTCAAGACTATTTTATTTTATTTTATTGGTTTTTTTATGCCCAAGACTATTTTAGGGGAACCACAAGGTCACAACTATTTTCATAATAGTACCAAGGTGTTTTAATTTTTAATTTGGTAAGTATTGATAGATATAACCCATTTTTTAAAAAAAGAGTCCTTTGAGGTGGTCCTCAAGGGGACTTGATACCAAAAAGTTTGAGAATCACTGGATGTGGTGATCTCTACATTTCCTTTCAACTCTAAATCTTAGGATTCTTTGACCAGGTCAGAGTTTTCTTGGGAATTTCTTATTTACTGGGGGGCTCTAGGCAAGAGATCATCCACTATCCCAAGTGCTTTCCAGACAGTAAGAAAAGACAGAGAAGAAGAGATTTAAAGGAAGTGTGATCTCTTCTCTTTAAGTATATAAGGCTGTCATGCGGAAGAGAGATGGAATTTGTTCCACTTGGTGAGAAAGGGCAGCACTTGAAGTAATGATTGGGGTGAGGAGGGATCTGCAGAGCAGAATTCCAGGGAATATAAGGAAATACTTTCCCATTATCAGAGATGCCCTGCAGTAGAATAGGCCATCTCAGCAGGTAGTGAATTCTCTTAACTGGGGGTGCTCAAGGCTGTATGACCTCTTATTGGCGATACTGTCCTGACGACACTTACTTATGTAATCAATCAGGCTGGATGGCCTTGGTGGGACCTTCCAGCTCTAATCGTCTTGTTTAGCCTGGAACAACGCCACTCCGAGCAAAGGTTGAGTTGTCATGGACTAGCAAATGGACAAACCACCTTGAATTAGGTAGGATCTCCCTAGAGGAGGCAGACATTGCATTAGATCTGCTAGTTCCAGGTCCAGTAGTTTCTTTTTGCAGGGCAATGAGGGTTAAGTGACTTGCCCAGGGTCACACAGCTAGTAAGTGTCAAGTGTCTGAGGCTGGATTTGAACTCAGGTCCTCCTGAATTCAGGGCCAGTGCTCTATCTACCGCGCCACCTAGCTGCCCCAGGTCCAGTAGTTTCAAACACCATGGCCATCCCAGAGGAGCTTATGCAATTAGATGGGGTCTGGTCCCACTTGACTCCTTTGAAATGGTTCAGGTGTCTTAAGGAAAGGACTGGGGTGCTACCAGAGCAGCTGCCCCACTGGGGAGGTGGGAGGTGGGGAGGAAAGAAATGAAGCAAGGATTTATTAAGCATTTACTACAAATACAAGTGAGAAAAAGAGTCCCCTCAAGGAGCATATATTCTAGTGGATGGAAACATCCCACCAAAAGGGGCTGAAAAATGGAGGAAGTTAGGGAAGGATGCAGGCATCTGGGGGGCATGGTTTTGAAGTCCAGAAAGTCAGTATCAGAGCCAGGAGGGTTAACCATGAAAAGTACAGAGGTCAATGGATTCTGTGTTAACATAACTGATTTCTTTCTATCCCAGTGGTTAAAGCATTGGTCCTGGAGTCAGGAGGACCTGAGTTCAAATCTCACCTCAGATACTAGCTGTGGGACCCTGGGCAAGTCACTTAACTCTCATTGCCCCACAAAAAAAGAAAGAAAGAATGAATGAATGAAAGGAAGGAAGGAAGGAAGGAAGGAAGGAAGGAAGGAAGGAAGGAAGGAAGGAAGGAAGGAAGGAAGGAAGGAAGGAAGAAAACGAAGGACAAACAATAACAACACACTATGAATCGGTCTCATTCTTATCAGTAGAGCTTGAGTTCCCCAAAAGCCAAACCCTCTGAGTTCAGGTACTGGTAGGGCCTTTGGGCAATTTTTGGACCTTAGCTTGGCCCAACAAAAGGGAGCTCCCGGCCACTCAGACATTCCTGGGGCATTTAAAACTATCTGCCTCTTGGGTCCAGTCACTCAGGAGGCACCTTCCACTATAGGCTCAAGGAGACAGTCATCGGCAAACCCATCACCCTATATCTTACTACCTCCCGAGGTTCCTTGCTGTAATGGGTGTTTCCAGGAAAACTCCTTCATTTTGAATTACTTGAGTCAGTACCACATGTGGAGGTCAGTCATTACCCTCTACTTTCAGTTAGAAGTGACCCCTAGTTTTTGCCCAGACTTTGCCGATGTCTACATAAAAGTACCATCACCATAGATAGTCTCAGCAGTCCAGCTGTCTTCGCTGATGATTCCTGGTCATGGACCATCCAAAGAATCTCACCTGCCATGCATTTGTATCATCCTCATGATGCATCCATGCTTTTCTTAAGAAACAAAATCCTATCAAGACCACAGACCGACCCCTTCAAACCATGATTAGGACCTCTGACCTCTGAAACTGATGCCAGGGGGGCAGCTAGATGGCACAGTGGTTAGGGCGCTGGCCCTGGATTCAGGAGTACCTCAGTTCGGGTCCAGCCTCAGACACCTGACACTTGCTGGCTGTGTGACCCTGGGCAAGTCACTTAACCCCCATTGCCCCGCAAAAAAAAAAAAAAGAAACTGATGCCAGGCCTTATGGATCAGTCAAAACAGGGTCTAGTTTTCACTAAGTTGCACTTGGAAGGAGAATGCAACCTAATTCAAGGAAGAATGGAAAAAATTCATTTCAGATGTGGTTCAGAAAATGCAAATGCCTCTCTGTGACATTTGGACTTTGTACCACAGCTGCTTCCTTCTGGTGATTCACAAATGCCTTTATTTGGAAACCTAACAGATGAGGGGCTAGCTGCGTACCTCAAAGACATGTTAAACTGCTCTCTCCAAAGATCACCTGTAACATGTCCAAGTCGATACGACTCATCCTGGCAAATTCTGTGAAATTTGTTAGACACAGGGTTTGAAAAGTGATAACTTAGTTATGAAGAGATGAAATTATTGGGGCATATTGCGGGTAGCTAGGTGGTGCAGTGGATAGAGCGCCAAGCCTGGAGTCAAGAAGACTCATTTTTGTAAATTCAAATCTGGCCTCAAACATTCAGTAGCTGTGTGACCCTGGACAAGTCACTTCACCCTGTTTGCCTGTTTCCTCATCTGTAAAATGAGTAGAGAGGGAAATGGCAAACCACTCCATTCATTATCTTTGCCAAGAAAACCCCAAATGGGGTCACGAAGAGCTGGACATGACTGAAATAACTGAACAATAATAGCATTGTGAGCCACCGTGGGGTGAGAGGAATTAGCCAGCCTAACGTGATGGTGAAGGTCCTGCATCAATTTCTGGTGTTTTCCTGGCCTTGTCATGGCTTCATTGCAGACCTCTCACCACTTACTATCTCTCTTTCTGAAGTTCTGAAGTTCCCTAAAGACTTCTAGTGACCAAGCCCAGCAGAGAAAAAGCTCTAGGGGAGCTGAGTTCTAATCCTAGTTTTGTTCTTTGCCACTTACCTGCAGTGGGGCAGGGGGTGTGTCATCTCCCTGCATCCCAGTGTTTGCCATACTTCCCCTGTGGCTCCTAGATTACTTCACATATATCCATCTTCTTGACATTCAAGAAGGGCTATTCTACCCTTCACTTCTTTCGTTACTCCCCCTTTTTAATAAGGCACCTCTTTCCAGAGCCATGGGGCAGTCACCTTTCCCATTCTACTAAGACTCAGTGACATCCACAAGGTCAGATTTTTCTCCTTGTGTTAGGATCTCTAGTTTTCTCGCTTATTAACCACACTCTACATGGTTTTGTATAGACATCTGAGACCATGGCTTTCATTGATGGCTCTTTTCTTAGATTTTGTATCCTGTGAATTTCCAGACACCTGTACTACAAGTCTTCTTTCACTGTGGCTTTTTTTTTATGGTATCTCCATGGCATGCTCAGTAAACATATGTGGGCATATGTTTAAAGGCTTTTAAAAAAATCAGATTAACAAGACTCTAAGCAAATCAAATTAAAGATTTAGTTTCCCAAACCCCACTCTTCAAGGACTGTGTCACTATTTTGTGTGTTTTTTCCAATTACCTACCCAATTTTTTTCATTTTCTTTCAGTTGTAATTAATTTTTTAACATATTAGAGAGCTTTTTTTTTTTTGCAGGGCAATGAGGGTTAAGTGACTTGTCCAAGGTCACACAGCTAGTAAGTATCAAGTGTCTGAGGTCAGATTTGAACTCAGGTCCTGCTGAGTCCAGGGCCCGTGCTTTATCCACTGTGCCACCTAGCTGCCCCCTAGAGAGCTTCTTATGCAGCCACATTTATCTTATTGTACACGTCTCCCTTTTTTTCTCATTAGAATTAATTATGCTCTAGTGATAGCAGTATTGTTCGATGAGCAATTGTGAATGACTTAACTACTCTCAGCAATACAATGATCCAAGACAATCCCAAGGGACTAATGTTGAAGCTTACTACCCACTCCCATACAAAGAACTGATAAAAAGAGCATTTGTGGATTATACATATATAACCTATATCAGATGGGTTGATGTCTTGTGGAGGGGGGAAGAAAGGGAGGGAGGGAGAAAAATTTGGAACTCAAAATCTTATAAAAATGAATGTTAATGGGGGCAGCTAGGTGGCACAGTGGATAAAGCACCGGTCCTGGATTCAGGAGGACCTGAGTTCAAATCTGGTATCAGACCTTTAACACTTACTAGCTGTGTGACCCTGGGCAAGTCACTTAACCCCAATTGCCTCACTAAAAAAAATAAAAGAAAGAAAGAAAGGGGGAAAATACCCCATAATCCCTGGCCTCAAGGAACTCACAGTCTAGTGAAAGAGTGTATCTACTTCTCCTGGAACAGAAAGGTACATCTGGCAAGAATGGGTTGGAGGTCTGGATGGTATCCATTTATCTCCATTCCACCTGAAATCATAAGGAATTTCTTCCAGATCCCATCCCCCTTCTGAGCCTTGTTCCCTGGTGTTCGAATGCCTTGGCTAGTCACCTGCCACAGTTCTACTTATAATTCCTCTCTTTCCCCAGAAAGATTCTGGGGGTTCCCTTCTCTGTGAATTTCAAAACACATGAATCCAGATGGGGATGGTGAACATGAGAAAAGACTGGAAGTGAACAAACGTTAGCTATCTTTGCTTGAGTTGCTCAGTTCCATGATGGGATCATGTCTCACTTAAGCCCCTCAATTTCTACCCATCTCATCCCCTACTGAAGGCCCACACCCCTCTCTGTGCTGCTGCTCCTGTTTTACCTGATGACCCAGTGAAGTCCTCTTCTCACCTCCCTCACCTCCTGCTCAGCCTCTATTATCTCCAGAAACCTTCATCCCTTTGCAATCTCTCCTCAACTTCTGCATCTTTTCCAAGGCCTTGGCTTTCTTCCTTAGGCCTCATACCTTCTCAGGTAGCCAAACTCCAGGAGGATTAGTGTCTAGGAGGGTGGGTGGTGAGTATCAGGGCTGAGTGAGCAGATTCCGGGATCCATACAAAGATACAGGTCTATAAGGTCATTAGTTCTCCATGGGGAAGGGAGCAAGACTGGAGTAGGACAAAGGGAATAATAACCCACCATCATGGGATCAGAAGCTGATGAGGTCAGCTCTGGGTTTTATGGACCATCATTCTATCTTTCCAAGAAAAGGAAAAGACCCAGGGACCCATGGTTACAATACAAGAGCCCTGGAAAAGGAAGCATTAGGAATGAGTCTCTAAGAGCTGGAGGCAGGATGGTAGCAATTAAACATGGCCAGAGAGTTTGCCAAAGTTTCCCTCAGGATTGTGCTGTTGGGATGAGTATCTCCAATCCAGTTGGCCAACAGTCAACAAGCATTTATTAAGTGTCCATTATGTGCCAGACATGGAGCTAAATAAATGTTCTCGATACAAAGAAGGCAAAAGCAGTTCTGGCTTTCAAGGAGCTCCCAGTCCAAAGGGGAAGACATCATGTAAACAATTCTGTACGAAGATATAGACAGGATAAATTACAGATAATCAATACAGAAAGGCACCAGTAGTCAAGGGGATTGGGAGAGGCTTATTGGAGAAGGTAGGATTTGAACTGAGACTTGAAAAGTCCATCCATGGATGAGGAGAGAGAGAGAGTTCTGGGCAAGGGAGAGAGCCAGTGAAAACTGTCAGGATAGGGAGGTCACATTTGAGGAACAGCAAATGTTAGCATCACTGGATCTCGGAATACATCGAGGAGGGCAAAGTGGAAGACAGAGGCAGGTGATGAAAACTTTATAAGCCCAAGAAAGGATTTTATATTTTGTCCTAGAGGAAATAGGGAGCCACTGGAGTTAACTGAATAGGGGAATGGGGTGATATGGTCAGATCTGAATTTTAGGAAAACAATTTTGATGATCCAAGAAGAGGATGCAGTGGAGTGGGGAGAGACTTGAGGCAAATATCCCCTCAGGACAATCCTCAATGTTCAACCACACAGGATGATACAATCCAAGGTGGGTAAGCAGGATAGGGGATGAATGGGGCTGGGTGGACAAAGGGAGAAGGAGAGAACTTCAGTCTTTCCAGATGCCTAAGGAATACCTCTCACTCTTGGCTCAGGTCTCCATTCCTAAAGAAGACCCCTGCTTCCCTCTCTTACCCAAAAGTAACCTCGTGCTCTGCCCTTCAATCCATTCATTGCCACCTTTGTTGAAATATAGGATATAGGAGGGGCAGCTAGGTGGCGCAGTGGATAGAGCACTGGCCCTGGATTCAGGAGGACCTGAGTTCAAATTCAGCCTCAGACACTTGACACTTACTAGCCGTGTGACCCTGGGCAAGTCACTTAACCCTCATTGCCCTGCAACAAACAAACAAGAAATATAGGATATAGATCAACTTTATGCCATTCTTCAGTCATCAATGGTATGTGTTGACAAAAATTCAGAAAAGCATCCAATGGATAATTTTTTTCAAAAAGCAAAACCAAATTGTTGTCTTTGGAATACCAAGGTGTTTGAACCTATGATGAGCATTTCTGACACCTGGACTTCCATTTCTTGCTGAGGTAGGTCACGTTCTTTTGTTCCCATTGCCCATATGACAAAAGATTCCTTCAGAGTCAGGTAGAGGTCTTTTGTTCCCTGGAACCAAGCATAGTTGAATTCTCCCTCCATCAATTTCCTGAGATGGAAGATGTCTATGGGCTACTCCTCCCCCAACCAAATCTGGCCACCAGTGTTATTCTTAAGACATGAATCCCATAGTTGGCCAGTGGGGCCCAGGTCACTTTACTCTTTTTAGATATAATTATGTCTCTTATTGCTGACTCCATGAAGTTGAGGCCACAGGTACTCCTCCACGAAGAAGCCTGCTACTATTTAAGCAATGGAAATGATAAGGTGAAGAATAGGTCATAACCAAGAGATGTGTCCAGAAAGGGACTGGTGGGGAAAGTATAAAGCTATTGATGAGGGAAGACTGGATGACAAGGGTGAGACATAGACAGGTACGGGCTCTACCAAGTGTGGGCAGATTGGCACAGAGCTGTGGTCTGCAAGCACTTCTGATGTACTGCTCCTGACCACACCCACCTCATGATGCCTTGTTTATTTTAGGCCCTGGCAATGGATCCTTCCCACCGTCCCTCTCCCAAGATGCCTCCCTCATCCTCAGAACTGGGGTCTGTGTGAAAAAGTCAATAAGTATGAATAGGCAAAACATCCTGATGGAGACTTGGCTCTAATTTTTAGGAATCAATCATTAAAATTTCAGAGTGAGCAGCCACACCTCAGAAATCAGAAATCCACAAATCAGGGCTGGATTTGTTGTTTTGTTCATTTGTCTAGATTTAAGAAAATATTAATAATGCATGTTGGGGGCAGCTAGGTGACTCAGTGGATAAATCACTGACCCTGGATTCAGGAGGACCTTAGTTCAAATCTGGCCTCAGACACTTGACACTTACTAGCTGTGTGACCCTGGGCAAGTCACTTAACCCTCATTGCCCCACAAAACAAACAAACAAGTTGTCTTCCCTCCCAGAGAACCCAAGTCTGTTAAACATTTACTAGCATATCCCTGCATGTAGAAATGCAATGTAGAAAAGCTATTGACGTCTTCATGCTTGATTGTTTAGATGTAAATAGTTGCAAAGCAAGTTTAATTGATTCTATCAATTGTTTAATATTGCTCACAATAAGTTGCTTATTTAAAACAAAAAAGTAGGGCACTTGTCACCTTTCCAGATCCCTGACAAAGAAAGAGACTACCACAAGCTTTCAGGGGAAATTTCAGTGGAAGCCCATTGGACTCCCTCCATGCAATGCTGGGCAGACCCACGTGTTCTAGCCTTCCCATCTGGAGGAAGGTCAGCTACCGTGGAAGTTCTTGGTTGATATCCAGACCCGACCTACAACTGGCAAGGATGGGCTAAGGGTACAGTGACAGTCAGCTGTGTGCTATATATGGGACCCTGGTGGTCTCTAAGAGAGTTTGCAAGTCCATCTGGGAATTATCCAACTCCTCTTGACTACCAGATCTTGAGGGATGGGCAGAACCAAGGGTGAAGTCCATCTTTGAGACTGGAAAAAACCAAAACAAAACAGAACACAACAACCTAGTGTGCTCTAAGTGGAAGCATGAATGCAATTGTTAAAATAGAATTGAGCAGAAACAAGTAAATCAGGCCAGTTACTCTGGTGCTAATTAATGAAGCACATGCAGGATTGCTCTGATGAAGTTCTAGAACTCTTTGAGAGTACCAGCACTTCCATTTTTCTTCAGCCAGGAGGCCCATGCGTGTGGAAGCCTATTGGATTAGGTCCTGCCACCAGGGTGGTCAGACCAGTCTGGGTGAAATCAACAATATGCACACAACTACGTAAATATAAAATACAAACAAATTAAATACAAAGTAATTTTGAGGCAAGAGCTCTGACAACTAGTATGATTAAGAAAGACCATGCTGGGGTGTTGCCGGAGCCAGCTCTAACCTTCAAGAGCCTGTTGTTAAAATTTCAGAGGGAGCATTCATACCTCAGAAATCAGCAATCCACAAATCAGGCCTTAATTTCTTGCTTTGTTCATTGTCTAGATTTAAGAAAATATTAATGATGCATATTCAACTTAAAAGTATATATACAGGGGCGGAGCCAAGATGGCAGAGGAAAGACATTAAGCTCACAGGGCTCCTGATACAATAACCCCAAAAATAGCAATAAAAGAACCCTTGGGGCAGAAAAACACACAAAAATACGGGCTGAGAGTTTTCTCCAGCTATAGATAGATTTCAGGGGGCTGTGCTGGGCCACGAATAAAGCCTAACCCCACAATCAAGGCGATACACTAGACACCTGCCAGAGGAATTTGCCCCAGTGCCTCTGAATCGGCTGCAGCACCGGCGTCTTCTGGAACCGAGCAAGCGGTCGGACTGAACGGCTGGCCTGGGGGGGTAAGTGCAGGGGTACCAGTGGATTGGGGGGAAGGATTCGACTGTCCCACCCCAGCGGGCAACCAGGAAGAAATCCTGAGCGGCGGGAGACCCAGGTGGGGGAGGGGAGCAGGGGAGCAGTTTCATCGGAAGCTGAGAACCACACCACAGAAAGCTTTGCTGGTTGGTTTCTTAGCAAATAGGCCTGAGGTTATCTCTGGACCTGAGAACAGTCCAGGTGAGATTAAAGCCTGCCCCCCCTCAACCCCAAACACCTGGGACACTCTGAAGCTGAGAACAGGAGTGGAGCTGAGAAGCAGCCCCCCCCCCAGTGGAGAGTTAAAATCAAATGAAAGCGAGGCCAGGAAGGCTGAGAAGAAGCCCAACCATCGCCTGGGCCATGCTGTAGCTTGAACAGTGTGTCCTGGAAGCAGAGCCACACTTTAAGAAGTAGTTAAAAGCCAAGAAATAGTAAGCCAGGATGAGCAGGCAGAGAAAACAGAAGACCATCGAAAACTTCTTTCGGGGTAAGGTAGACCACAATACAACCTCAGAAGAAGAAGATAATAACAGGGTCAAAGCTCCAACATCCAAAGCTTCCAAGAAAAATATGAACTGGTCTCAGGCCATGGAAGCTCTCAAAAGGGACTTTGAAGAGAAAGTAGGAGAAATAGAAAGAACATGTAAAGAAAAGGAGGAAAGAATGGAAAGGGAAATGAGGGCGATGAAGGAGAGTCATGAGAAAAAAGTCAACAGTTTGAAAAGCCAAATGGAAAAGGAGATTAAAAAACTGTCTGATGAAAATAACTACCTAAGAATTAGGATTGAACAAATGGAAGCTAGTGACTTTATGAGAAACCAAGACACAGTAAAGCAAATCCAATTGAATGAAAAAATAGAGGGCAATGTGAAATATCTCCTTGGAAAAACAGCTGACCTAGAAAATAAATCTAGGAGAGATAATTTGAAAATCATTGGACTACCTGAAAACTATGACCAAAACAAAAGCTTAGACACCATCCTCCAAGAGATTGTGAGGGAAAATTGCCCTGATATTCTAGAAGCAGAAGCTAAAATAGAAGTTGAAAGAATCCACTGATCACCTCCTGAAAGAGATCCCAAAAGGAAAACCTCCAGGAATATTATAGCCAAATTCCAGAACTCCCAGGTAAAGGAGAAAATACTGCAAGCAGCTAGAAAAAAGGAATTCAAATACTGTGGAGCTCCAATAAGGATAAAGCAAGACCTAGCAGCTTCTACATTAAAGGACCGAAGGGCATGGAATATGATATTTCAGAGGGCAAAGGAACTGGGACTTCAGCCAAAAATCACGTACCCAGCAAAACTGAGTATAATTTTTCAGAGGCAAAAATGGGATTTCAATGAGAAAGAGGTCTTTCAAGCATTTGTGATGAAAAGACCTGAACTGAATAGAAAATCTGACTTTCAAATACAAGATCCTGGAGAAGCATAAAAAGGTAAATAGGAAAAAGACTTCATGAGGGATATTAAAAGATCAAACTGTTTACATTCCTACATGGGAAGATAATACTTTGAAATCATAAGAACTATCTCAGTAAGAAATTCAAGGGCAGCTGGGTGGTGCAGTGGATGGAGCGCCAGCCCTGGACTCAGGAGAACCTGGGTTCAGGTGTGACCTTGGACAATTGACAATTGATGGCTGTGTGACCCTGGGCAAGTCGCTTGGCCCCGGTTGCCTCACCAAAAAACAAAACAAAACAAAACAAAAATTCTTCACAAGAAATTCACAGAAGACAGGGCTAAACTGAATATGAAGGGAAGATATCTGTAAAGCATTTATGTTTTGTTCTTTGTGGGGCAGACAGGGAGGGGTGTCTTATGTCTGGGGCTGGATTTGAGCTTGGGGGGCCTCCTGGGTCCAGGGCTGGTGCTTTCTCCACTGTGCCACCTAGCTAATCCATGACAACATCATTAAAATAGGGTTGAGGTGTAGGAGGAATAAACTGGGGGGGGGAGAAGGGGAGAGATGGTCTGGGGAGAGGTATTTCACATGAAAGAAACAAGAAGAAAGCTTATGGAGGAGAGTAGGAGAGGGGGGAGGAGTTGGGGAGTGAGTGAACCTTAATATCATCAGAATTGGCTCAAAGAAGGACTAACATACATACTCAAGTAGGTATAGTAATATACTTTTGCCCTGGGGGGAGGGAGGGAGAAAGGGGGGGGGAGAAGGGAAGGAGGAAAGGAGGAAAGGGCAAATTGGGGGAGAGAGCAGTAAAAAGCAAAACACTTTCAAGGAAGATGAAGATGTTCTGTATTACTGCATCAGTATGACATATTGAATTGCTTGATCTCATAGGGAGGGTTGAGGAGGGAGGGAGGAAGGAAAATTTAGAACACAGAACTAGCTCAGGGACCCTGATCTCATTGGAGTGGGCTCATGGAGGGAATAGCTTTCATACCCAGTTGGGAGGAGCAATCTATTTAACCCTGCAGGAAAATAGGAGGGGAAGAGGACAAGGAAGGAAGGGTGAAAAAAGGGAGTACAGAGCAAGGGAGAGGATAATCAGAAGTAAGGCACCTCTGGGGAGGAATAGGTAAAAAGAAGATAGAGTAAATGTCATGGGAAGGGAGTGGGATGGAGGGAAATAGTTATGATGATTTATTATAATGGCAAAATGTATGGTACCTACTTTGCTGGGCTTTTGTGAAGAAGATTCTCTGTCAAGCTTAAGGTTAATATAGAGGTTGTGATGAACAGGATGCTATCAGGAAAACCTGGAGAGACCTACATGAGCTGAAGCAGAGTGAAATATACTGTATACAAAATAACAGCAATAGTGGGGGATAATCTGCTGGGAAGCATGTGGTTGTTTTCAGCAAGGCAATGATCCAATGTAACCCTGAGGGACTTATGAAGATTGCAGCCCATCTGCAGAGAAAGAACTGATATCTGAAAACAAATGGAAACACATTTAAAAAAAATTTTTTTTTCATTTCGTCTTTGACAATTCCTTAATCTGAAGTGTTGGTTTTTTTGACTGTTTTCTCTCACAACTAGCTAATATGGGAATTTTCCCATGACTACTCATGTATAACTTATTTTGAATTGATTGAGTTCTTATGGGTGGGGGGTGGAAATGGAGGGAGGAAGAGAAGTTGGAACACAAAGCTTTTTAAAAATTGATGTTAAAATTTTGTTTTTACATATATTTTGGAAAATAAAATTCTATTCAGAATTTTTTTTAAAAAGTGTATATGCAGGGACAGCTAGGTGGCGTAGTGGATAAAGCACCGGTCCTGGATTCAGGAGTACCTGAGTTCAAATCTGGCCTCAGACACTTGACACTTAACTAGCTGTGTGACCCTGGGCAAGTCACTTAACCGTCATTGACCTGCAAAAAAAAAAAAAAAGAAAAAGAAAAGAAAAGAAAAAGAAAAAAAGAAAAGTGTATAGACATTTTCCCTCCCTGAAAACTTGAGTTTGTCAAATATTTGTTAGCATACCCCTCCCTATGTGTGGAAGGCAACACACGAGTTGAAATTGGGAGTCAGGAATTTCCCCTCCTTTTTTAGAAAAAAGTTTAGATTTTTACTAATATCTTTTGTTCTTATATCATCTTCATTTCTGAATATATCCTTCCCCAGTGAATATTTCCCTCTACCTAGTAAACCAACCCTTGTAACCAAAAAACCAAATGAACAAAAATCTAAAAAAAAAAAAAAAGGAGAAAAACAGTTCAGCAAAACTAATGAATATATCAACCAAGCCTGCAGTATTCCATAGTCATAATTCCCCACCTTTACAAAGAATGGGGGGAATGGGGCAGCTAGGTGGCGCAGTGGATAGAGCACCAGCCCTGGATTCAGGAGGAACTGAGTTCAAATCTGGCCTCAGACACTTGACACTTACTAGCTGTGTGACCCAGGGCAAGTCACTTAACCCCAATTGCCTCACCCAAAAAAACCAAAACAAAACAAAACAACAAAGAAGGGAGGAAGGTGCGTTTTCTCATTTCTTTTTTTGGTGACAAGCTTGATTGTTATACTTGCACAGCATTCAGGGGTGATTATTGTTTTTCCTTCCATTTACATTGTAGTCATTGTGTGTTTGATTTAATTGGGTCTGCCTAATTCACTCTCCATCAGTTGATATGTCTCCCCATGTAAGTTTCTCTGCATTCTTCCTACTTATAATTTCTTAAGATGCAGTGATAGTTCATTATGTTCATGTGACATAGTTAATCTAACTATGCCTTAACTGAAGGGCATCTATTTTATTTCTAATTTTTTGCTTCCATAAAAAGTGCCAGCATGGATTTTTTAATGTATACTGGACCTCCTTGGATCTCTGGGCCAAAAAAGTATAAATATTTTAGTCACTTTCTTAGAAAAGTTCCAAATTGTCTTACAGAATAGTTTTACCAATTCATAGGAAAGACAAACTTTCGGAGAAGTGGAGGTTATGGGAGAGAATCTTCTAGGCATGAGGAATAGACCATGCCAGGGTATTGATGCTGAAGATGGAATGTGGGAGCTTATGAGAGCAACAAATGGGATAGTATAGAAGGAGGAGATGAGAGAGGCCAAGACAGAGACTTGAGAAACACCCACAGGTAGTAGGTATAATCTAGATGAAGATCATCTTGTCAGGTAGGAAGAGAACAAGGAGAGAGCGATGTTATGAGAATCTGAAGAGGAAAAAGAATGCAGGAGGAGACAGTTATTGATAGTAGCAAATACTGCTAAGACGTCGAGAAGGATGAGGATTAAGAAGTCATTAGATTTGGGAATGGTGGTTTATTTACTAGCTGTGTGACCCTGGGCAAGTCACTTAACCCCAATTGTCTCACTGAAAAAAAAAAAGGGAATGGTGGTTTATGATTGTGACGGAATACTATCATGCTAGAAGAAATGAAGAGCAGGATGATTTCAGAAAGTCCTGAAAAGACTTACATTAACCGATGCAGAGTGAAATGAGCAGGACTAGGAGAACACTGTACATTGTAACCACAGTTTTTAAGGATGATCCTCTGTGAATGACTTAACTGTTTTCAGCAATCAGCAATGATCCAAGACAATTCCAAAGGATTTATGATGAAAAATGTTATTTACCTCCAGAGAAAGAACTGATGGAATCTGAGTGCAGATTGAAGCATGTTTTTAAAAAACTTTATTGGGGGGAGGGGAGTTGTCTGTGTTTTCTTTCACAACATGACTAATATGGAAATAAAATTTGTATGACTGCACACCTATAACTTTATCAAATTACTTGCCTTCTCTATGATAGGAGGAAGGGAGAGAGGGTGGGAGAGAATTTGGAAACCAAAATTGTAAAAAAAAAAAAAAAGTGAAGGTTAAAACTGTTTTTAACATCTAATTGGAAAAAATAAGATTTTAAAATTCAAGAAGTGATTAGATCTGGTAATTAGGAGATCACTGGTAACTTTGAAGAGAATAGTTTCAGACGAATGATGAAAAGGTTGAGTCAGATTGCAGAGGGTTTATAAATGAGTGAGAGGAGATGAAATGGAGGCACCTAATGTAGACAGCAGGGCAGCTAGGTGGCATAATGGTTAGAGCACGGGGCCTTGAGTCAGGAAGACTCATCTTCCTGAATTTAAATATGGCCTCAGACACTTAGCAGCTATGTGACCCTGGATAAGTCACTTAACCTCGTTTGCCTCACTTCCCCCTGTTTAAAATTAGCTGGAGAAGGAAAAGGCAAATCACTCCAGTATCTTTACCAAGAAAATCCCAATTGGGGTTATGAAGAGTCAGACACAACCAAAAAATGACTGAACAAAACAATGTAGACAAAGAAAGACAAAGACAGCTTTTTTGAGTTTAGTCAAGAAGGGACAGAAAGATATAGGACACTATCAGACTGCTTTCTGTCTTGGGGAGGAGGGAGGGAAGGGAGGGGGGTTGAAAAGAAAAATTTGGAACTAAAAATCCAGTGTAAACAAATATTGAAAACTATCCTTACATGTAATATGTCACTGGAAAATAATAAAAGAAAATTTAAAAAGAAAAAAGATATATGATGATAACTAATGAGGAGGTCAGATCAAGAAACGGGAGATGTGTGACATCAGGGAAGGAGTCAATGGATGATGAGAAATTGAGGGTTAGTGTAAGAGAGTTGAGATATCAGAGGGGCAATCTGCTAGGGAAAACAGGAGGAAATTAGATCAAAGGTGTATGTTAGTGGGTTTGACTTAGCAAGGCAAGGGTGAAAGATGTCTGAATGGTGTAGGATGAGATGGGAGAACAGAGAGCTTTCAGTGAATGGCTTCAAATTCTTTATTGAAGCATGAGGCAAAGTCCTCAACTGAGAGAGTGAGGGGAGGGAGTTTCAGGGGAGGTCTGCAATGTTTGGAACAGTTGCTGTGGTGAGTGGTTAGAGAATCAATTAAAGAGCTGTAAAAGTATTGCCTTGCTACAGTGAGGACCCAGCAAAGGTTATATAACATACATTTGAAGCATACACAATGAACACGGTTTCATGATTTTCTTTCTCTCTGTTCAGCAGTACATGAATAGAAACAAAGAAGGCAGGTGACGGAAGTAATCCAGGTTGGGATTTGGTACAGTAAAATCAATGTGGGATAAGGGGGCAAGGGATGAAAATGTAGAGGATGGTAGAGTTAAAGTGATTTAACAAGGGGTAAAAAAAGGAGGGAAGGGAGGACAGTGCAGATGGTGCAGAGATGATGGATGGTCTGGGAAAGAATGAAGGGGGTGGAGAGATTGGAGGTCATGGTGAGAATGAAGAACAAGAATAGGGTGGGGGCCTACAGAAAGACTAAATGATCAAATATGATCAAACAAAGGGATTTGGGAGATTCATGAACATAGAAGTGGAACAGATGTCAGTGAAGACAACTTCAGGGGTATGACTATCTCTGCGTGTTGCTGAGGGGGAGTGGGAAAGTAGGTCAAGGGAACTGAGAAGATTGAGCAAATGAGAAGTAAAAATGCTTGAGGAGCTACCAGTTTATACACCGAAGTTCTCTGGTACAGGATTAAGTGATGGAGAGAAAGCCTGAATCAGGCACTGAACTCGTTAAGGAAGGAAGTGGAAGGTCCTAAGGGTCAATAGATGCTGTCTGCCAAGATCTGGATTGGGTGATACATTTGTATAGCATGGACCTCAAAGGCAGATGGACAGTTGGGAGGTAGCAGTGGGGATTATCAGGGGTTATGAGTGAAAGTGCCCCCAGCACTAGAATGGGTGGCCAGGCATGCCGTGTCATCAGGAGGAAGACTGGTTTTGGTGATCGAGTGAGGCTGCTCAAGATCTTTCCTCAAGAGCCAACCTCCCCTTTTATAAATGATGGGCATGAGGCCCAGAGATGTAAAGGAACTTGTGAAAAGAACTTTGGGAAATGGAAAGAGCACTGGCGGGGCAGCTAGGTGGCACAGTGGATAAAGCACCGGCCCTGGATTCAGGAGGACCTGAGTTCAAATCCAGCCTCAGACACTTGACACTTACTAGCTGTGTGACCCTGGGCAAGTCACTTAACCCCAATTGCCTCACCAAAAAAAAAAAAAAAAAAGAATGAAAGAATGAAAGAGCACTGTTACGTGGGGCAGGTCATTCTACTTCTCTGAGCACCAATTTCCTCATCTGTAAAATGGGATGAAAAAATGGATGCAAAATACTAATCAAATATCAGCCACTCCTGTTGCTATTGTTGTTGCCCAAGGTCTCACATGGATAAAAGGGAGAAGAGCCAGGGCTTCAGGCTAGATCCTCTGATGCCAAGTCCAAGGGCCTTTAAGGTCCCCTGTACTAGAGGACTCTGTAGATATGGAGAGCTGAGGTGCCCTGTACTAGAAGACTCTAGAAGGATTTCTGAGATTCCCTGCACTAGAGAACTCTAAGGAGCTCTAGGGAGCTCTAGAGGAGTGTATAGAGAGGTAGAGCTGAGGCCCCCTGCACCAGAGGGCTCTATAGGAAGGACACTTTGGGTAGCTACACTTGTTGGGATGCTAACTCTGGTGTCCTTGGGCAAGGCCAGAGCACAGCTGCCCAACCCTAAGGAGCAAGACCTTCCCTGCTGCAGGTAGATGGGGGTCTGCATCATTCACCTCCCCAAGCTTTCTTCCTCCTCCTCCTCCTCCTGCTGCTGCTGCTGCTGCTGCTGCTGCCACTCAGTGAACTGGGTGAAGGTTCCTTGGGGACTGAGTGAAGGAGGGTCCCCAGCCTGGTTATCTCACCTTCCCTCTCTGACCCTCCCTGCTTGTCTGTTATCTGGTTCCCACCTTCCTCATATTCACCTCTCCCAAGAGCTTGGGTCCTGGACTTGGAATGAAGCCCACAGATTTGGGCTTGGGTCCAATCTTTGACAGTTTTGATCTGTGTTGTTTTAGGAAATTTCTATACCTGGAAACATGCCATCAACACTCATGGCCCTTTACCATTTGAGTTTTCTCTTCCTTTCCTCCTTAAAACCCTGCCCCCCCCAACTTCCCTTCCTCATTCTTCTTCCTCTCTTCTTCCCCTTAGGTGGCTCAGACAACAGTACTAAGCCCATAGTTATCTCTGACACCACAACCATCACAAGAGGTCTAGAGTGAATTAGGAATTCTTCCCAAGAGCTGGAATATCTGGCTTGGGGGGAGAATGTGGTCCTGAGGACTAGAATGGAGCTGGAGTTTGGGGGACACAAGTTGCATTGCTAGGAATGGGCATCCTGAGGCAGGGGCAGGGGGAAGTGAGAAGAGGCTATTATGAATCCGCTGGTGGGGGGTGGGAAGTGAATGGACACTGACAATAGCCCTGGGAAAGGCAGGACACCCAGAGGTGCTATTCAGTGATCCAGAGCATGGTCCCTTCTCTCATTGGTGTGAAGGGAGTCTCTCTCCCCCAGGTATTCTCACTAGCAATTAGGGATGGGGGGGGTAACCCCCATGTTTGAAACTCTGGGATTATCTTTGATTTCTCCATCTTTCTTTGCCTGCCATGTCCAAGCCATCTGGAGTCTGCCTCTGAGGTACCCCAGACACCCATCCCCTGTCCCCCATTCTCCCTGCCACAGCATAGCACTGGCTTCCTTCCCAAAGGCCCCATCTATTGCAATCGCTAATCCAGCTGAACTGTCTCCTCTGCCTCTTCCCTCTTATTCACCCCTATATTGCTGCCAGAACGATCCACCGTCTACATTGATCTGGGCATGACACTTTGCTGTGCAAAATATCCTTGAGGGTTCCCTATTGGGTCAGCTGGGCTGTACAGTGGCTAGAGTGCTGGGCCTGGAATCAGAGAGACCTAGGTTCAAATTCAGCTTCAGATACTCGCTAGTTGTGTGACTTCGGACCAAGTCACTTAATTTTGTCTCAAGCTGAGTTCTATCTCTTTTCATAATCACAACAGATAACACTGGAATCATTAAATGAGATAATATGTCACATATTATCTCATTCAATCTTCATGCCGCTCTGTGAGGTAGGTGCTAGTATTATCCCTATTTTTCAGATGGGAAAACTGAGGCTGACAGAGATGAAATTATTTGCCCAGGGTCATACAGTCTTGAGTTGGCTTCTTGCCTCCAGGTTGATCCTCTATCTCCTGTCCTGGACAGCCAGGTACAGTGCCGGAGAACCCCTCCTCCAAGGGAGGGTCCCAAGGGTGCCAGACCTAGCCCAAGTTCCTTTGCACTGAAACATCCCTGTAATAGCAAAGCAGGGAGGAAGCCAGTTGGCATCTCCAGCTCAAGGAAACTCCATGTGCTAGATTCTGTGGCTTCACTTTTATGGCTTTGGGGTAGCAGTTAATTTGCAGGAAGGGCTAGCGTCCTGAGCATGGGCAGATTGCTTCCAGCCTTCTGAAACTGGGTCCCGGAGCCTCAGGGCACGGCTGAGCTAAAACCAGGCAGAAGGTGATGATGACTGGGAGGTGACTCCGAGGGGGCCCATCGACTTTTGGTATATTCCCAGCCTAAACAGTCGATCATCAGTCATCACCAAGACTAGTGGTGCAGTCTCTGCTGTGGGGAAAGGCCAAAACTGGACTTCAGAAAAGGTACATTGTCCCATCCCATTCTTCTCCATCTGGTAGAGCATCGTACAATGAGGGCTGGGAGGGGAGAGAAGAGTCATATTCCCTGCCTTCATGGAAGTCCTGATCTAGAAGTAGTTCTACCCTAGAGGAGTCGCTGGTCCAATTAGAAGGGGATGATCCCAATCCCAGGGAGCTCCCAGTCTGAGAAAGGACAAAAGTCTCCCTTAGGCTGGGAAGCCCCTAGGTCATCCATCTCCCGGTCAGCTTAGTTCAACATTTTCTTAAGTGCCTACTATAGACAAGGCCCTTGGTCTCCTTCAAAATGACTCAATCAAGCAACAAGCATTTATTAATCACCTACTGTGTGTCAGGCACCCTGCTAGGCTCTGGAAATATGAAGACAAAAATGAAATATTCATTGCCTTCTAGGAGTTTACATCCTTTGGGGGAGACTTGCATACATGTTGTGCACACACACAATTATTCAGAAAATGCAAAGTAATTGGCAGGGGGGAGGGGAAGTACTAGTATCTGGGGGGGGGGCGGCACGGAGGTGGGAGTTACCTGTCCCATGTGATGAAAAGCAGAAAGGTCAGTGTCCTCATAGACCCTATCATGTTCAAGATATGATCAGTCCAAAGACGGATGTGGTACAAGGGAGAGTGGGTGAGAGCCTGCGTATGTAAGACTTTAAAGGGCACCAAGAATTTTCTTCACAACCTCCCCAGGAGGTGGGTAGCCCAAGCACTACGCCCCTTTTATAGATGAGTAAACTGAGGTTCAGCAGCTCCCCTGCATTTGTATGGCTAGTGTCAGAGCCACAGCATGTATGTAGGCAGATGTCCTGATTCCCCATCTAGCCCCTTTCCCTTCTTCCTCCCTCTGGCCACATGTGGCCATCGTCACCCATTGGAATGGAAGCACCAGAGAAGAAATGGCCAAGGCAGGTGGTGATGTTGTGGTTGTTGAGTTGTTTCAGTCTGTCTGATTCTTCATGACCCCATTTGCTGTTTTCTCATCAAAGATCCTGGAGTGGTTTGCCATTTCCTTCTCTAGTTTATTTTACAGATAAGGAAACTGAGGCAACAGGGTGAAGTGACTTGCCCAGGGTCACACAGCTAGTATGAGTCTGAGGCCAGATTTGAACTCAGGAAGATGAGTCTTCCTGATTCCAAGCGCAGTGCTCTATCCACTGCCCATGGCAGGTGAGCCTGCAGATTAATAACCAGCATATTTGTAGAGACTCTCTCATCTCCCCAAAGTGGATATTAACCACTGACCACTGCATCTTTGGGTGAGTTGGCCTATTCCCAGGCCACAATAATAAGTGGGAGGAGATATGTGGTCAGTCCATCATCACTTAATACTATGGAATGATCATCCCTAGAAGCTGGGTCCAGCACTAGGCGTAGCAGGGGGAGGCCAGAGAGATGAAGATCCTCTCCTTGTGTACACCTAGAAGGAGGCTGCCCAACAACACCCCCACCACCACCCCCATTCATTTATAAGCACTTTTGGCTCACCCTCCATAGTCGGAGCTTTGTGGCAGATCCCTGCCTCCCCAGAGCTTAGAACATTACTGGGGAGTCAGGACATAGAGAGAACCATACGAGGCTATGTATGGCCCAGAAGTGTACAGGAGAAGGCTAGAGGAGTTAAAAGAGGGAAAGGAGAGAGCTACAGGGCTGGGATGGTCAGCAAAGGCTTGTTGGAGGAAATGAGACTTGAACTGGACAGACCTTAAGAAAGCAGAGAAAGAAAAAAAGGATATTGTCAGGAAAAAGTTGTACAAAAAATATTTATAGCAACTCTTTGTGATGGATAAGAATTGGAAATTGAAGGAATGCCCATCAATTGGGGAATGACTAAACAAGCTGTGGTATATGATTGTAATGGAATATTATTGTTTTATAAGAAATGACAAGCAGGATGACTTCAGAAAGGCCTGGAAAGACCCATATGAACTGATGTATAGTGAAGTGAGCAGAACCAGGAGAACAATGTGCACAGTGACAGCATTATTGTTCTATGAGAAATTGTGAATGACAACTACTCTCAGCAATACAATGATCCAAGATAATGCCAAAAGACTAATGGTGAAGCATACTATCCATCTCCAGAGAAAGAACTGATGTTGATTGAGCACAGACTGAAACATGCTGTTTTACGCTCTTTTTTAAAAATTGAGTCTTTTTGTATAAAATTACTAATATGGTCATGTTTTACATAATTTTGTTTGTTTGTTTGTTTTGGCAGGGCAATGAGGGTTAAGTGACTTGCCCAAGGTCACACAGCTAGTACATGTCAAGTGTCTGAGGCCAGATTTGAACTCAGGACCTCCTGAATCCAAGGCCGGTGCTTTATCCACTGTGCTACCTAGATGCCTCCATGTTTTACATAATTGCACACGGATAACCTATATCTGGTTGCTTGCCACCTCAAGAAGGGGGGCGGGTTGGGGGCAGCTAGGTGGCACAGTGGATAAAGCACCGGCCCTGGATTCAGGAGTACCTGAGTTCAAATCCGGCCTCAGACACTTGGCACTTACTAGCTGTGTGACCCTGGGCAAGTCACTTAACCCTCATTGCCCCGCCAAAAAAAAAAAGAAGGGGGGAGGGTAGGGAGGGAGGGAATGAGAGAGGGATAGAATTTGGAACTCAAAACTTTAAATAAATAAATACAATTTTTAAAAGGAGGATATTATCAGCCCCAGGTCTAGTCAGAGAAAGCGATGGATTAGCATGAATGGAGGTATAAGGGATGGAGTCAAGTGTGCAATATGTGCATGTAATGAGAAGGAGATGAGTTTTGTAGGAGCTGAGGATAATAATTAACATTTATATAGGTTTTCATATATAATAATTTCATGTGATACAACTACCTTAGGGGGTAAGTGGCATCATTATCCCCATTTTACAGAGAAGAAAACTGAGTCAGAGAGAGGGTAAGTGACTTTTTCAGGGTCGTACAACTAATAAGTATCAGAGACAGGATGCAGGCTCAGGTCTTCCTGACTCCAGGTCCGGTGCTCTGTTGTGCTGAATCTGGTGTGAAGCTGGTCTGAACATGCAACTGAGGCAGAGGGTGATTTATCCCTCCAACCCTTTTGCATGAGAATGGTCCTAGCTTTTTAAGAATCAGTTAAAGCAATAGAAAGCATGGTTTGTGTTCCCTGGGATCTCATTCATGCAACAGCAAAGGAAGCCAGTGCCACTGGGTCAAAGGGTACATGTGTGTACATAGTAAAGGGTTGGGGGATGGAGGAAGTGCCTACTAAATGTGCTTTTACACTGTGCTAGGTTCTTGGTTTACAAAAACCATAGTAAAACAGACTCTGCCCTCAAGTAACTTACATTTTAGCAAAGGATCTATCAGGTTTATATATAACTATAGGCTGAATAATTTTTTAAATGAATACAAAATAAACACAAAGGTGTCATTTGTCCTTCATTTTCAAAGAGGACTAATGACATCACAGGTTGATGCCTTGACTTGCCTTTGAATTGGATATAAGTGAGGCAGAGTTGCACAATCATCAGCCTCACCCTCTCTTCCAGGGTCATCAAGGTCCAGTGGCAGGACAAAAGTCAGGATGAAAAAACAAAAGCAAAAACAAAAACTTGGGGCAGCTGGGTAGTGCAGTGGATAGAGCACTGGCCCTGGATTCAGGAGGACCTGAGTTCAAATCTGACCTCAGACCCGTGACACTTACTAGCTGTGTGACCCTGGGCAAGTCACTTAACCCTCATTGCCCTGCAAAAACAAAAACAAACAAACAAAAAAAACAAAGCCCAGGAATTTATATTTATACTAAAAGTATAATGACCCAAACAGGTTGATAGATAGTGCCCTAATTGGATTCCATATGCATCCGGGCACCACATTTTAGGAATACGAAAGAAAAACTCTATCTTTTAGGTTTCAAGTTTCTCAAAGACAATATACCTCTTTATTTCGCTGTGTGTATCTGATATATATATATATATGTACATATATAGTCAAGTCAGTAAATACTGATTGAGCATCTATTACAGGTCAGATATTGTGCTAAGTGCTAGAAATACAAAGAAAGGCAAAAGACAATTGCTATTTACACTTCCAGGTTTACAGTCTAATGGAGGAGTCAACATGTAAACAGCCATGTATAAACAAGATACATTCAAGTTAAATTGAAAATAATGGATGGGGAAAGGTATTGACATCATATGAACACATATGTATGTATATAATATATGTGTATATATTATATATGTATATATTCACACATACAAAATATACAAATATATTTTTCCCAAGCATTGCTGTGTAGAGGGAGATTCAAACTGCAGAATCTCCACCCTGACAATCAAAATGCTCCTTCCCAATTGTCATGCAGTTTATAGTATTCAGAAACAAGGACAAAATTCCACAGTCAAGATTCAACAAGGTTTCAGAGTTTAGGTAACAGTCTTTTATTTATTGAACAGAGGAATCAATACTCTTAAATACCCTGTCATACCCTGGAGAATCATTTTCCTAAAACCAGTGACTCCCCCTTTTATGTGCTGCCTCTGAGGATTTTCCATTTCACCTGGTTAAGAATGAACTCTTTCCTTCTAATTACTTCATGGAGGAGTCCTTCCTGGACTGATCAATCTCTTTCTCTTTAGAAACTGATTAAGCCCCATTCAAAATAACTTGAAAATGCCCAAGGTAGCTGGGAATCATCTACCAAATGATTGATGACTGCTGCTTCACGATGCAAGTTGAGATTTGGCATTGCAACGCCCCTTTAATTTATGCTTTTTCTTGTTATTTCCCTTGAGATTTTAAATCTATTCCTCCTGTTATTACACTGTATAGTTGTATGAAGTATCCCCCTAATTAACTGATAGGTACAGCAACAAATCAATAAATGAATTTAAATAGTTAGAAAAAATGATTTTTTTTTTTTGCGGGGCAATGAGGGTTAAGTGACTTGCTCAGAGTCCCACAGCTATTAAGTATCAAGTGGCTATCGTCAAACACATTATACACAGACATGCATTTTGTATGTAAAACCATTCTATACATACTTGTATTTATCAGTTCTGTCTCTGGATGCAGATAGCATTTTCCTTCATAAGTCCTTTGTGGTTGATTTGGGTATTTATACTAGTCAAAATGACTTAGTCGCTCAAAGTTGTTCTTAAAACAATATTGTTAGGGGCAGCTAGGTGGAGCAGTGGATAAAGCACTGGCCCTGGATTCAGGAGGACCTGAGTTCAAATACGACCTCAGACACTTGACACTTACTAGTTGTATGACCCTGGGCAAGTCACTTAACCCTCATTGTCCCCAAGAAAAAGAAAACAATATTATTGTTAACGTATACAACGTTCTCTTGGTTCTGCCCATTTCACTCTTCATTATTTTGTGTAAGTCTGTCTATCCATGTTTTTCCAAGATCATTGAATTCATCATTTCTTATAGCACAGATTCCATCGCATTCATCTATCACATGTTCAGCCATTTCCACAATTGACAGTTATCCCCGCAATTTCCAGTTCTTTGGCACCACAAAGAAAGCTGCTACAAATATTTTAAACATAATAGGTTCTTTTTCCTTAACCATCTTGGGAAATAGACCTACTAGTGGTATTGCTGGGTCAGAGGGCATAGGCAGTAATAACTCTTTGGGCATAATTCCAGATTGCTCTCCAAAATGGTTGGATCACTTCACAGTTCTATCAACAGTGAATTTAGTGTCTCAGTTTTTCCACATCTCCTCCAACATTTGTTGCTTTTCCCATCAATCATTTTAGTCAATCTGATAGGTATAAAATAATATTTCAAGGTTGTTTTAATGTGCATTTATCTACTCAATAGTGACTTGGAGCATTTTTTCATATGACCATAAATTGTTTTGATTTCTTCATCATAAAACTGCCTGTTCTTATCCTTTGACCATTTATCAGTTGGGGAATGACTCATTTTCTTATAGATTGACAAAGTCCTTTATATATTTGAGATATGAGACCTTTATCTGAGATTCTGTCTATAAAATTTTCCCCCGATTTTCGGCTTTCCTTCTGATCTTGGCTACATTTGTTTTATTTGTATAAAACCTTAATTTAATTTAATGCAATCACAATTATTCATTTTACACCTAATTTTACTATCTCTTGTTTATTCATAAATTGTTCACCTATCCATAAATCTGATAGGTAACATATTCCATGCTCTTCAAGTTTTCTCATAAGAAATCTTTTTGTGGCTAGGT
This sequence comes from Dromiciops gliroides, assembly GCF_019393635.1. Lineage (NCBI taxonomy): Eukaryota > Metazoa > Chordata > Mammalia > Microbiotheria > Microbiotheriidae > Dromiciops > Dromiciops gliroides. The sequence goes on from NC_057861.1 coordinate 669,451,257, forward strand.
CATGTATCCATTTTGATCTTATCTTGGTAAATGGTATAAGATATTGGTCTATGCTCAATTTCTGCCAGATTACTTTCCAATCCTCCCAATAATTTTTAACAAATGATGAATGCTTATTCCCCAAACTTAGTTCTTTACATTTGTCAAATACAATGTTACTATATTTATTTGCTGCTGTAAATTGTATGTCTACTCTGTTCTACTGATCTAACTTTCTATTTCTTAGCCAGTACTGGATAGTTTAGATAATTACAGTCTTATAATATAGTTTAAGATCTGGTACTGCTCACCTCCTTCCTTTACATTTTTGGTTAGTCATTTTGATATTCTTGACTCTTTGGTCTTCCAAATGAATTTTGTTATTGTTTTCTTCTAATTCTGTAAAATTTTTTTGTAATTTAATTGGGATGGCATTGAATATATAAATTAGTTTAGGTATAATTGTAATTTTTATTATATTGGCCCTGCCTACCCATGAACAATTAATATTTCTCCAATTATCCATCTGATTTTCTTTGTATAAAAAGGTTTTTTTTTAATATAATTTTGTTCATACAGTTCCTGGGTTTGTTTTGGTGGGTGTACTTTCAGGCATTTCATACCATCTTAGAGTTATTTTAAATAGGGTTTTTTGGTTTTTTGTTTGTTTGTTTCATTTTAATTTTTTAAATATTTCTTCTTGCAGAATTTTGTTTGTGATATATGGGAATGCTGATGATTTGTGTGGATTTACTTTATATCCTGCTACTTTGCTAAAAACATTGTTTTGACTTACTTTTTAGTTGAGTCTTTGGGATTTTCCAAATATATAACTACATCATCTACAAAAAGAAAGTTTTATTAGCTCATTATCTATCTGATTCTTTCTAATTCATTTTCCTCTCTTATTGCTATTGCTAAGATTTCCAATACAACGTTGAAAAATATTGGTGACAGTGGGCATCCTTGTTTCACACCTGATCTTACTGAGAAGTCTTCTAGTTTCTCCCTATTAGAAATAATGTTTGCTGATGGTTTTAAGTAGATACTTTTTATTAATTTAAGTAAAAATTCATCCGTGTCTATTCTTTCAAGTGTTTTTAATAAAAATGACTTTTATTTTATCAAAAGCTTTTTCTTCATCTATTGATATAATCATATGATTTAAAAAAACTTTTATTATTGATAAAATCAGTTATGTTAATAGTTTTTTATGTTAAACCATCCCTATATTCATGGTATAAATCCTACTTGGTCATAATGTATAATCATTATAATATATTGTTGTAATCTTTTACCTAGTATTTTATTTAGGATTTTTCTTCCATATTTGTTAATGAAATTGGTTTATAATTTTTTTCTGTCCTTACTCTTCCTGGTTTAGGGATCAGTATCATATTTGCTTCATAAAAGGAGTTTGATAAGATCTCTTCTTTGTCTATTATTCCAAATAACTTATGTAATATTGGAATTACTTAATTGCATGTGTATAACCTATATCTGATTGCTTACCTCCTAGGGAGGGGAGAGGGGAGGGAGGGAAGGAGTTTTGGAACTCAAAACTATAAATGAAAATGTTTATTTAAAAAAAATATTGGGGGGGCAGCTAGGTGGTGCAGTGGATAGAGCACCGGCCCTGGAGTCAGGAGGACCTGAGTTCAAATCCAGCCTCAGACACTTAACACTTACTAGCTGTGTGACCCTGGGAAAGTCACTTAACCCCAATTGCCTCACTTAAAAAAAAAATTGGAATTAGTTGATCTTTAAATGTTTGATAAAATTCACTTGTAGATCTGTCTGGCCCTGTTACTTTTTTCTTAGGAAGCTCATTTATGGCCTGTTTAATTTCTTTTTCTAAAATAGGTCTATTTGGATATTCTATTTCCTCTTCTGCTGATCTATTTATAGAGTATAATCTCTTTATATTTTTGTAAGTATTCTTCCATTTCACTTAAATTGTTGAATTTATTGGCATATAATTGGATAAAAGAACTCTTTCAAATTGCTTTAATTTCATCTTTGTTAGTGACATATTCACCCTTTTCATTTTTAATACTAGTGATTTGGTTTTCTTCTCTCTGTCTTTTTTAAATCAATCTTAGATCATTTTAGAAAGTTGTCACAACCACTTCCTCAGAGTAAGCAAATTCCTGGAGAAGTCCATTATTTGCCTCATCACTTGCCCCAGCTGATCTCTAAATGTTCTGTTGTTTTTATTCCAGACCCACCCTAGCTCCCCCTTCCCAGCACTCCCCAAATAATCCCATAAGCAAGGCTAGTGTACTAAATTTATTCTATATATTAAGGAGGATGAATTAGAACAGAAAGAGGGAAGCTAGCAGACTATTGGGGGAGGGGAGAGGTGAAATGTTTGGTATATACAGTGGAAACCTAGCAGTCAGTGGATTTTTGACTGCAGAATAGGAAGAGACTTCCTGCCTAGATCCCAGAGAGGGGGCAGATAATCAGTGCCTTCTCCTTGGGCTCAGGGCCACTGGGAAGGGAGAATGTTTAGAGATGTGGGTCTCACCCTAACCAGATTCAGTCTGCAACATAAGTGGTCACATCTCCTGTGCTCCACAACCAGGGGTTCTCACACTCTTCCTGGATACAAGCACTGGAAAGGAAATGAGTCCGACACTATCCCACATGAATAAATCTCTCTGTCTCTGTCTCTCTGTCTCTGTCTCTGTCTCTGTCTCTCTCACGAGTTTGCTTCTCTCAAATTTAGTGCCTTTATTTTACATTGGCAGGAAATAAGGCTTTATTATCCATGCTTTTCAAGTAGGGACGTCTTGTCCTGGAGAGACTGGCAGTTACTTTGGGTTTGTAATTTCTTTCTGTTCCTCTTTTCTCAACTCTCATACAACACCCCCTCTTCCTCTCCCTGCTAAAGACATAGCCTCACACTTTTTTGTTGTTGTAGTTACTAACAAACTGGATGCTAAAGGATCCAAGGAGATCTCACCAGGCTGGGATGTTTGTTGTTTTGTTTTTCAGGCATTTTTAGTCGTATCCAACTCTTCATGACCCCATTTGGGGTTTTCTTGGCAAAGATACTAGAGTGGTTTGCCATTTCCTTCTCCAGCTCATTTTACAGATGAGGAAATTGAGGCCAACAGGGTTGAGTGACTTGCCCAGGGTCACACAGCTAGCAAGTATCTGAGGTCACATTTGAACTTGGGAAGATGAGTCTTCCTGATTTCTGGTCTGGTATTCTAGTGTGATACCTTCTTTTCTCCTTCTCTTCACCTCAAAATCCTTTAATATCATCCCCTGCCCATTTTCTTCTCCTTTATTTCATAGTCCTTCTCATCACCAAGGCCAACCCCTCTTCATACACTCTTGGTCTTATCTATCCTTCTTCAACAAGTTGCCCCCATGATCATTCTCTCTCTCTCTCTCTCTCTCTCTCTCTCTCTCTCAGAAATGAGGGTTAAGTGACTTGCCCAGGGTCACACAGCTAGTAAGTATCAAGTGTCTGAGGCCAGATTCTAACTCAGTTTTTCCTGAATCCAGGGCTGGTGCTTTATCCACTGCGCCACCTAGCTGCCCCAATCATTCTCTCTCTACTGGTTCCTTCCTATAAATATGCCTGTGTCCTCACCACCCCCCCCAAATCCTTCTCTAGACCCCTCAAACTATAGTCCTATATTTCTCCTTCCCTTCACAGCCAAATTCCCAGAAAATGCTATCTACACTCATTGTCTTCACTTCTTCTACTCTCCTTCTCTTCTTGGCCCTTTGAAATTGGGCGTCTGACATCACAACTCAACTGAAAAGTCTCCTTTCCAAAGTCAGCAGTGATCCCTTTACTGACAAATCTAAGGGTCTTTTTCTGCAGTCTTCATTTGACACTCTGTCTGACCACTTCTCAGTGTCTTTTGCTGGGTCATCCATCATACATAAAATGGCCTCTAAATGTGGTCACATGCCAAGGCTCAGTCCTAGACCCTCTTCTCTCTGCCTCTGTCTCCCTGACCCCATCAGTTCACATGGATTCAATTATCGTCTATAACAATGGCTCCCACATCTACATAACACCAGCCCTAGGCTCTCTGCTAAGCTCTTGTCTCACATCATGAAATAACTTTTGGACGTTCCACACTGGATGTCCCAAAGGCATCTCAAACTCAATCAATCCATGATAGAAATTAGTATATTTTTCTCCAGACCCGCCCTTCTTTCAAACGTCCATGTTTCTGTCAAGGAACCCCACCATCCAAAGACCTCAAAAAGAAAGTTCTTGACCTCAAAATCCTTGCCACTATCAAATGGTTCAACATCAGAAGCTAATGTTATTTCATTAGTGGAGATGACATGAAAGATGAGACACCCTCATGACCGTGGGATCTTTCTATCTGACTTGAAGCTGAAACCTTCCATAAGTATTATCTCTTCCATGAGATGTGAGCTCCTTGAGAGCACAGATTATTTTACTGTTCTATTCCTATAGTGAGCGCTTAATAAATGCTTCATTAATTAACTAATTCAGCAAATTCCGGTGGCTCCCTAGGATCAGATATAAATGCCTATTGGCATTTAAAGTCCTTTACAACCTGTATGCATCCTACCTTTCCAACTTTGTTATAGATTACTTACCTTCAGTTGGATTGACCCTTTTGTTCCTCCCACACAGCCATCCCTCTCCTACCCGTGTGCCTTGGCTGTGCCACACGCCAGGCATGCATTCCCTCCTTACTTATTTCTCTCAAGAATCCTTCCTAATCCTCTAACTAACAAGGGCTTGCCTGAAACCATATCCTGAATCTATTTAGCATATGCTAATATATGTATGAGGGCATCTAGGTGGCGCTATAGTGCATAAAGCACTGGGCCTGGAGTCAGGAAGACCTGAATTAAAATTTGAACTCAAAACACTTGCTAGCTGTGTGACCCTGGGCAAGTCACTGTACCCTGTTGGCCTCAGTTTCCTCATCTGTAAAATGAGCTGAAGAAGGAAATGACAAACCACTCCAGTGTCTTTGCCAAGAAAACCCCAAATGGGGTCATGAAGAATCAGATAATACGGAAACGACTCAACAATAGATGTATATTTTGTCTCCTCTTCACAGATTGTAAGCACCTTGAAGGCAGGGACTTTTACTTTTGTCTTTGAATGTCCAGCTATGCCTAGTGCAGTGCTTGGCACACAACAAGCACTTAGTAAATGCTTATTGATTGTGTGGTGGGAAGAGCTAGCTAGCTATTCAGGAGCCCAGTGGGCTGGGAGTTCAGAGTCCTGGGTTCTAGTCCTGGCTTTGCCCCCTAACTGACTCCTTTTGCATGAGAAGTGCACCCTCCAGTCAGCCAGCGGGAGATTGTTGCAGGCTAGACCACCCACCCTGACTGGCGCCCCCTATATCCTCAAACGGCTCCAAAGCCTCAAGATGGAGGGGAGGCAGATTGCTGCAGTCCCTGCAGGCATAACCTGGATACCACCCCCCTCCCCAGAGACCCAGTGTGCCCCTGTGGGATCTCCCTGCTCCCAGAAGGCTGGGCACTCAGGAACTCCTCCCCGCTTCACATTCTTCCTGCTGCTGCTGCTGCTGCTGCTGCTGCTGCCTGCCTGGGGTGAGATCTCCCTGCTATCTCACCTCTTCCTGACCTCAATCCTCTTCTGTTATCTCACCTCCTGATCTCTACCCCTAATACATTCTTCCATATTAGCTCATACTCTCCCAGTGATCTCACCTCTTCTCCTAAATCATGCCTCTTGCTCTCTCACTTTCTCCTCTGTCCACTTATCTCACCTCCCCTCTCTCTCTCTTCCAGGTTTTCTCTCCTCTCCTAGTTATCCCCACCCCCTCTGTTGTCTCATCCTCTTTCCCTTCCCAGGTATTTCATCCCAGCCTTCCTGTCTCTCCCTTCCCAATATCACCTCCATTTCACCTTCTCCTAACTGTATGTTTCCTGTTACCTCACTTTTGTCCCAATTCGCCCTCAATCCACCCTTCCTGTTATCTTACTTTCCCTCTGGTTATGTCACTCCCTCCCTGTTATCTCAACACCTCTGGTCCCTTCAGACTCTCCCTTCTTATATCCAAATACTTTATCATATACCCCTTCCCCAATTTAGCTCACAACCTTTTTTCTCTTACCCCTTCCTAGTTTTCTCATTCTCCCAGGTACTTCAGCCTTTCATCTCATCTTTATGTTACCTTCTAAGCTATTTCACCCCTTCCTTGTTAACCCACCTGACTTCATCCACTTAATCCTCAATTCCCTTTTTATCTCAATTTTACTATCATACCTGCACCTATTATCTCACCCTACTCTCCTATTACTCCTCCTCCTTTCCTATTATCTTACCCCTTCTGTTACTTAATTCTTTCCCTGGACATCTCACTCTGCAGGTGAGGTCTCACCTGGATTGCTCTCCTCCCTGCTCCATATTATTTCAATCTCTCTGTTATCTCCCCTCTCCTCACCTCTTTCCCAGTTATTTTACCTGCTCACTATCTCAGCTCTTCACCCCTTCCTTTTATTTATGTTTTATTGTTTTTATTAATTTTATTGAATATTCCCCAGTTACACTGGGGGAGGGGGCAGGGCAATGAGGGTTAAATGACTTGCCCAGGGTCACACACCTAGTGTCAAGTGTCTGAGGCTGAATTTGAACTCAGGTCCTCCTGAATCCAGGGCCAGTGCTTTATCCACTGTGCCACCTAGCTGTCCCCCCCCCTTCCTTTTATTTAACCCTTTCTGGATTTTGGCCCCCTCCTCTTATCTCACTTCCTTTCTCTTATTCCAGCCTCTTCCTGAAATCCAGCCTTCTCCCTGTTAGCTTACCCCTTCCCAGGTAATTTCACAGCCACTGGATTGTAGCATCCCTTCCCTATTTCCTCCTGGCTTTCTGTTATCTTACCCCTTCTCTCTTATCTCTCTCCTCTCAGTTATTGTATTTCCTCTCACCCCATCCTGGTCATCTCATTTCCTTCAATGATCTCATTTCTTATCTCTGTTCTTCTTTCTCCCTACCGTCTAGGTTTCTCTGAAGTTCAACCAAGAGGTGGGTAGGAATCACCTGTCCTGTACAGATGTCTGGGCTCTGGGAGGGGCCTGGGATTTAGGGAGGCCAATCTGTCCTGTCAGGGTGGTAAGACAGGTCCTCCGTTGGGGGTCGCACTTGGAAGATACAAAGAAAATGTGAGTCTGGGGCTCGGGGAATCTCAGGGGCAATCGGACTGTCAAATCTGGCATAATGGGGGAGGTCTATAGAAGTCTAGCATTTGTTTAGCCTAAATAAGAGAAGATTGAGAACAAGAGATCTACCATCCAGGGAAAAGATGTGGAGATTGCATCAGCTGAGCATATTTACCAGGCCCCCATTACAGAAGCAAGGGGTTCTAGGCAGAGGGAAGAAGGGAGTGTTTTCCAGGCATGTGGCACAGCTAGTGCAAAGGCAAGGAGATGGGAAATAGAGTTCTGTGTATGTAGAGCAAAAGAAAGGCGATTTTGGCTAAATTGTAAAGTGGGTCAAGAGAAGCGATATATGTGATAAGGATGGAGAAGTAGGTTAAAGCCAAGTTGTAAAAGACTTTAAAAACCAGACAGGACTCTATATTTGATCCTAGAAGCAATAGGGAGCCACTGTAGTTTATTGAGTAGCTGACCTGCCCTTGAAAAAGATAGCGTTGGCAGCTGTATAGATCATGGATTGGAGAGGAGAAAGATTTGAGGTAGAAAGGTCAATTAGGAAACTATTACAATAGTCCAAGGGAGAAGGGAAGTAAAGGCATTGATTAAGCGCCTTCTATGTGCTTGGTCCTGTGCTAAGCACTTTACAGAAATTTCACTTGCTGGGGAAAAGTAATAAGGGTCTGAGAAAGGGACAGACACAAGAGGTGTCATGGAGGTTGCAACAATGGGAGTTGACAACAGATTGGATATATGAGGTGAGGGAGTGCCCACAGGTGTCTGGGCCTCCATTTGTCCCACTGGTCCGCTCTTCCTAAACCAAAGTAGGAAAGCTCTGGCCATACTTAATTCAGATAAATAATGGGGGTCTGGATCTTATGAATAAACTACTCACCAGGGCTCTTCTTGGCAGTGGTCTCTACAGCAGGAGGGGAATGGGAGACACCAGAACCCAGATTTCCGCACACCCCCTCAGGTCAGAGGTCAGAGCCCAAGCACAGCTGGGGCTGGCCAAGTTTACACTTGCCCAAGCATCTCCTTCCTCCCAAATGACTCCCAAGCCCTCTCACCCACTCTGGCCTTCTATGCACACTTCCCAGGCTCTGCATGGACTCACTCGTCCTAAATGACTGAGGAACTGCTCTGCCACAAGCTGACATTCTCTTGCTCCACAAACTCATTCAGTCCCTTTGATGACAGCCACCAGACCTCTCAGAGCACGCTCCTTTGGAGAACAACACTCATCCCAAAGCTCCTTCTGGTGTCCTAAAATGACCTAAGAATGACAAGTATCCCCTTCAGCCTTAGGGACACTGCATTCCTCAGCCTTTGACATCCTCTTTTCTATCTTCTCCTCTCTGCCTCTGTCTCTCTCTGTCTCTCTTTGCCTCTCTGTCTCTCTCCCCCTCCCTTTTTGTCTCTCTCTGCCTCTGTCTCCGGCCCCCCCCCCCCGTCTCTCTCTCTTTCCTCTTGCTGCTCCTCCTCTCTTCTCTTTCTCTTCTCTCTCCCTTTTTTCTTTCACTTCCTCTCTCACACCAATTCTTTTGTCTATCTCCTTTTTCATCTTTCTCCCATCTTTTTCTCCCTCTCTCTTTTTCTTTCTTCCTCTCTATCTCACTAATTCTCTTCCTTTCTTTACCTCATCCGTCTTTCTCTCTCTTTCTCCTCTCCTTTTCTCTATTTCTCCTTTCCTTCCTGTCTCTTTCTCCCTACCTTCCTCCTGCCTTTCTCTCTTTGCTTCCCTTCCCTTCTCCCCTAGACTGTGGTCGCCCTGATTGGTTGAAGACCACAAATGAACAAGATTCTATGGAGTACAGGTGGCCATGGCAAGTAAGCCTGCGACAGAATCAACGCCACGTGTGTGGAGGGGCCCTCCTGGCTAAGGAATGGGTGGTGACAGCTGCCCACTGCATCAACAGGTGAGTCAGCTGATCAGCCTTGAAACTGCCGACGGGGCCATAGACAGAACAAAGCTTAACACCTATTTTGCAAGAATAAATAGGTGTTGGGGCAGCTAGGTGGCACAGTGGATAAAGCACTGGCCCTGTATTTAGGAGGACCTGAATACAAAGCCAGCCTCAGACACTTGACACTAGCTGTGTGACCCTGGGCAAGTCACTTAACTCTCATTGCCCCGCCCCCCCCCAAAAAGAGTAAATAGATATTAAAATAGGAAGACACCCAAAGGTTATCAGCTCCTCCTCCCCACCCCTCTCTTTTTCTGTCTCTCTCTTCTCTCCTTTTTCCTCTCTGTCTGTCTCTGTCTCTGTCTCTGTGTCATTGTCTCTGTCTCTCTCTGTCCATCTATCTGTCTCTCTGTGTCCTTCTGTCTCTGTCTCTGTCACCATCTCTGTCTCTCTCAGTCTCTGTCTCTGTCTGTCTCTGTCTCTCTCTGTCCATCTGTCTGTCACCATCTCTGTCTCTCTCAATCTCTCTCTGTCTCTCTCTGACTCTGTCTCTGTCTCTGTCAGTCTGTCACCATCTCTGTTTCTGCCTCTCTCTGTTTGTCACCATCTCTGTCTCTCTCAGTCTCTCTCTGTCTCTCCCCTTCCCAGTGGCCCTTCACCGTTGCCCAGACACCTTCACCATCTTCCCCCCAACACCTGTCTTACTCAATTGAGGATAATTTTAGATATTTTATATATCCCGGGTAAAAAAAATCCTACTTATAGGTCTGTGACTGATAGCCAAGCCCCTGAAGGGTGTGGATGGGAGACCCTTGGACACACGGTCACTCACACAATACATGAGACTTCCATGAATCCTGAGCTGTGGCTCTTCTTTGGGAGATAAAGATCTGGTCCTGACTTACAGGGAGCCTTCAGTCCAATTGTAGCTACTCAGAACACACTGAGCACTGACCTCAGGGCATGGCATCATGGGTGAGGAATGAGGGTCAGGACACTTTATCCATCACTGCTGTGAGACAACGTAAAGAGGAACTTGATTATGTCTGAGAAAGCTTCCTGCCGGGACTGAAGCTGCAGTATGGGGGAGGTGGGGTGGTGGAGAGGAAGACCAAGAGCCCACCCAGAGGACAGGGGAAGCCCTCTTCTCCCCCCCCCACTCCTGCTGTTTGCTTTCTTCTCCCACCTGGCACTCTTTCCCGAGGTACCGGTAGAGTGACTGGGGCATCCCCACATGTTAGGCTGGTCCCCAGGTCAAGTTGCATTTAACCTTCTCTCTTTCTCACAGCAATTTCGATTACTCAGTTATGATGGGGGATGTGAATCTTTATCCTAATAACTCCAACACCTTCCAAATAATCCCTGTCTTGGACATCCTCCTTCATCCAAAGTACAAGATTCGCACCTTGATCACTGGGGACATTGCCCTCATCCGCCTGAGTTTCCCCGTGACCTTGACCAAATATATCCAGCCTATTTGTCTGCCTCCCTCTCTGTTTGATTTGAAGATTGGGACCCAATGCTGGGTGACAGGATGGGGTGAAGTGAAAGAAAAATATAAAGGTGAGAAAGGTGAGAAGTGATCCCCCTATGAACTGGGGTAAAGCAGTCCTTTAACCAGGGAGACATGGGTTTGAATCTTGCCTTGGACACTTATTTGCTTTGTGACCTGTCATCCTGGTATTCTAAGTCCTATGATTCTAATGGGTTATAGATGATGCTTAGCAGTTACTCCTGGCAAATCCCAGGACTTCTGAGAGGCCCATAGCCAGGCCAGCTTCTTCATAAATACAATGAAAGGTGCATTGAGAATCAAGGGACCTGGGTTTAAACAAAAGCTCTTTGATGCCAGATAAATCAGCTAACCTCTCTGGGCCTCAGTTTCTTCATCTGTCAAAATGACAGGCTGGTCTAGATACCCTCTAAGTTCTCCTCCAACTCTATGTCTATGGACCTTCTTGTCAGCTCTGTCCTGTCCCAGACTGTTTAGGTTCACAATTGTAGGACTTCCCTGGAACACTGTGGAGACAAGTAGAATGTCAGAAAGGAACTTGGGGGGCCACCAGAAATGATATAATGGAAAAAGCCCAGGATTGTGAGACAGGAGATCTGCCCTTAAGTCCCAACCCTACCATTTATTAACTATGTGCTCCTGCACAGATCTTATCACTTGTTGGTAAAACAAAATTCTAAATGAGATCTATAACCCCTCAAAAGAGTTTGACTCCAACTATTCATACTTGGAAACCAAGTGGATGAACAAAGTTGTGCTGCTGAATGGCCCAATGGAGCTGGCCTATCAGTACATAAATCTTGGACAAATACTGAAGATGGACAATGAAGTTGGCCCAAAACTAAATAGGAAGAGGAGAATGGGCTGGATTCACCTTGGGAACTCGCTCAGTATTTTTGGTTAACTCCAAGACTGCCTGAAATGAAAACTTGCCCCTGTTTTAAAATCAGCATTCTTCTGGTAATATCATATGACCATGAGTCATAGAATACTATAGTCTTTAAGTAGTTAAAGCTCTAAGTCAACCAAATGTCAATGGAGAAGCATATGGTGGGTCTAAGCAACCTCTGGCATGAGTAGCATCTTCCCATAATTGTCTGGTTCCAAGGCTAAGATAAAGTTTTGCTTTCTTCCCTGAAGAATTGTCAAAAGCAATAGAACTGACATAAAGGATATCAGAACAGGGAAGGGGATACAAGAGAGAAGGCTAACCAATGGATGAGAGCCTCTGTGCTCCATTACGTCTGTATAGCTTCAAGAGATCTAGAGAAAGTTCTCCCCACCCCACCCAACACACTAAGTAGAATACTCCAGTCCTCCACCCCCATGGAGGATTATGGGGAGGCTATTGACCAGAATGAGAGGGCATGACTAGGTTAGGACTGGCAGCCACTGGAGGGAGTACCACCATCAGTGAGATCATGGTCACATACAAGCACTGAAGAATTATTATTGCATTATCACCTTACAGGGTGGAGGTAGGGCAAGCATTTTGTAAACAGTGAAAAGTGGCAGAAATGTGAGCATGTATTTTCATTCCTATATCTGCAAAAGGAGAAGGAATTTCATCTCAGGGTAGGTAAAGGGTCTAGTCATTCACAATAACCTTTCCCAACCCCTTCTACTTTATATTTGAGCTACCAGTGCAGGTTTGGTTTGTAGAAAGGCCTTTGGCTCCAAGACATGCCTAGCTCCCTTCATATCCTCTGTGGCTCCTTTGAGAGACCTGACATCTTCCTTAGCTACTGCCTTGCTTTGTGTCCATGGGATGAAATCAGACCAAGGCTTCAGCCAGAAGGCAGAAAGCATTCTTTGCCTTCATCTTTCCCTAAGTCTCACTTTAGTTCCATTATCTTTTTATTTTCCTTTTTTAAGAAAAATATTTTAATTTATAGCTGATCTTTATGTGGTGGCAAGGAATTGGAAGTTGAGGGGATGCCCATCAATTGGGGAATGGCTGGACAGGTTGTGGTATATGAATACAATGGAATACTACTGTGCTGTAAGAAACGATGAGCAGGAGGAGTTCAGAGAAACCTGGAGGGTCTTGCGTGGGCCGATAATGAGTGAGATGAGCAGAACCAGAAGAACATTGTACACAGTATCATCAACATTGAGTGTTGATCTACTGTGATGGACTATATTCTTCTCACCAATGCAATGGTACAGAAGAGTTCCAGGGAACTCATGATAGAAGAGGATCTCCAAATCCAGGAAAAAAAAAAAGAACTATGGAGTATAGATGCTGAATGAACCATACTATTTCTTTTGTTTTTGGTGCTGATGTTTTTTCTATTTTGAGGTTTTTCATCATTGCTCTGATTTTTCTCTTATAACATGACTAATGCAGAAATATGATTAATGTTATTGTGTATGTGTGTGTGTATATATATATATATATATATATAACCTATATCAAATACCTGCTGTCTAGGGGAGGGGGGAGGGAGGGATATAGATATAGATATAGATATAGAGATAGATATAGAGATAGAGATAGAGATAGAGATAGAGATAGAGATAGAGATAGAGATAGAGATAGAGATAGAGATAGAGATAGAGATAGAGATAGAGATAGAGATAGAGATAGAGATATATACAACCTATATCAGAATACCTACTGTCTAGGGGAGGGGGAAGGGAGGGGAGGGAGAGAGAAAAATCTGAAATTGGAAAGCTTGTATAAACAAAAGTTGAGAACTATCTTTACATGTAACGGGAAAAAAATAAAATACTTTATTAATTAAATTAATATCTCTTGGGAGGGTAGGGAAGAAAAGGAAATCCTTGTAACAATTATACATAGTCAAGCAAAGTGAATTCTGACATCGTTTTCTTCCAAGAAAAGTGTCTGAACCTCCTCTCACTACAAAGTGGCAAAGTCAGGCAGCTAGGTAGTGCAGTGGATAAAGCACCAGCCCTGGATTCAGGAGGACCTGAGTTCAAATCCGACCTCAGACACTTGACACTTACCACCTGTGTGACTGTGGGCAAGTCACTTAACCCTCATTGCCCTACCAAAAAGACAAAAAAAACCCCACAAAGTGGTAAAGTCCTTTGAAGACATTCTCAATCATCCCTTCTCATAGTATCAATCCCTGCTTAGTTTCCTATTTGCCCTTTGGTTCAGCACAAAACCATAGAACACATACACTAGGAAGTTGGAACTATGCTAGAGATCATTGAATCAATGAATCCCTTCATTTTACATGTAGAGAAACTGAGGCCCAGAGAAGGGCCATGATTTGCCCAAGGTCATATAGCTACTTAGTGCTGGGTCAGGTCTTGAATTCAAATTGCCTGACCTCCTCAGGGGAGGGGGGGGTCGGGAAATGGGGAAGAGTTTTCCCATTACTCCATGCAATCAGCAAGACTTTATCAAATAGTGTATACGTAGTTGCTTCATAAATATTTACTTAATGAAGGAACGGATGCAAAGGAGTCTCTCTGAAGGATGATGGGGGGGCAGTAGGGGGGGGTGTCACCTTCTGATCACTATATTGTCTTCCCAAGCCAGGTCGACCATTATCCTCAAAGCTCCAGGAGACAAAGGCCTTCGTCGTTAACCACAATAGGTGTGACCAGCTTTACCACATTACTCCTCCTTCTCCCCGATACATCCCTTTTGTCAAGGGAGCTGTGATTTGTGCCGTAAGCCCCCAAAATGAGACTTTATGCCAGGTGGGTTCTCTGCATCTCCTTCTTAGACATGATATTGAGAATAACATTGCTCCCCAGAACAATTATGGAAGACATTATTAAATGGATGGGTTTTGAACCCTTAGAAAGGGAAGTGGTAATCCCTAGGACCTAGCATGAGTTGATTAAGAAAAAAATTATGCCAGACTAGCTTCATTCATTTCCTTTTTTACTTTGATCTCTGAATTATTAGACTCTGCATGTTAGAACATAGTTAGATCACAGGAAAGCATTCTATAATGCTTCTTGAGAAATGTATTTTGGTGGACAAGATAGAGAGAAGAGGGCTGAATGAATGTTATAGTTAAGTTGGTTTAGAACTGTTCGAATGGAAGGATCCAGCAATTGATGGATTGACATCAAATGAGAGGGAAGTCAGAGCTCTATCCTTGGTACCATTTTCTTCAATAATTTTATCAAAGACTTGATCTATGTCATAAATGTCATGCTCATCAACCTTGTGGGTGACAGAGCTGGGGGAGAGAGCTAACATGTAAGATAACTGTCAAAAGGTATTGTAAAGTCCTTTATTTGGGTTCAATAAACCAACAGCACAAGTTGTAACTGGGAAAATAGAAAGTGATCTTGGGGGTTCTTGTGGTCTGCAAGCATGGTACAGGTCAATGATATGACATAGAAGCCAAAAATGCTATTGTGATTTTTAGGGTGCATTAATAGGAACCCAGGGTCCAAAACAAGGGCAGTGAGTCCCACTATTCTTTGCTCTGTTCAGACCACATTTAAAATGGAAACTGACCAGCTAGAGAAAGTCCAGAAAGAAAGAGGCCAGGCTGTTGAGAGGGGAAATGAAGCCATGTAATATTAGAAATTAGTGAAACTATTTATTTAGCTTCAAGAGGAGAAGACTTGGGGAGGAACATAATTATTGTCTTAAAATATTTGAAGGCCTCGCATGTGGAAAAGGTCTTAGATTCATTTTGCTTAGCCCCAGTAGGCAGAATGAAGACCTTCAGGTAGACGTGTAAAGAAGAATGTCACAATAGACTTATCCAGAGATGGGATGAGCAGCCTTAGGAGGTGTTGGATTCTTTATTAGTTAGGAGTGGACCAGATGACCCCTTTATCCCTCAGATTCTATAATTCTAGCTTCCTGTACATACCCATTGCCTTAGATAGGATTGGATACATGACCCCTACTCAGCCGGGGTACAGTGGGAAATGCTGACTTGAGTAGGAAGACTTGGGTTCCAGTATTGGCTATGATTGATTTTCTGGGTTGACCTTAAACAAGTCCATAACCTCTCTGGGCCTCAGCTTTCTCTTCTGCAATATAGAAGGGTTAGACTGGGTGGCCTCTAAGGTCCCTCCCAGCTTTAAATGCAGGATTTTAGTGTTCAGGCCTCATCTCTGCCATTTACTTGGGTGACCTTGTCAGGGTTTGATGTCAGGGTTCTCTCAACTATCAAATGAAAGGTTTATACCAGAGAATCTCCAAGGTCTTATACACTGCTTTAATTGGATAACTCCAGAAACAGACAAATGAGAGTACTCGCCCAAGCCGAGAGTCCCCTAAACATCTTTCCCTGTGGAGGCCCTTTCTCTTAATTCCTCTGGTCCCAGGGGTGATATTGTGGTCCATTGAAGCCACTTTCCCTCCCAACAAGCCCCTCCACAAGGATTCCCATGAGACTCCTGGGGACAGAGGAGGGTGTTCCTCCCCATGCCACCCTCAGTCCCATTTTGAATCCCTTTGTTCTGAATCCAGGGTTCAGCTGGCCTGGAATTCCCAGCCCTGTGGTCCCTGTGGTTAATTCTTCTCTCTTTCCCAAGGGTGATCCTGGAGGGCCCCTTGTCTGTGAAGCTGAAAAGACCTGGATACTGGCAGGGGTGATGAGCTGGGTGAAAAGCTGTACCCAACCAGAGGTGCCAAGTGTTTATGCCCGAGTCAGCAAGTTCTCTAGGTGGATCACAGGCCACATGACGCCCTCAGCCTCCCCTCTCCTGACCTCCTCCTGGATCACTCTCCTTTTTGGGCTGTTGCCCCGTCTTTTCTGAGGGCCCAGGAAACCCTCTCCTCACGTCTCTCCAAGCTCTCCTCAGCCTCCTGTTACCTTGGAAAGCACTTCTTTCACCAGCTTCCTACCCCTTCATGACTCCTACAGCTTCCCTGAGGACTTAACTCCCCTTCCTCAGGTTTCATAGGCCCTCAGGAAGGGAAGCAGTTGAGACAGAGGAAAGTGAATTCCATGGGGAGTGGGTGAGCGAAGGGGTTGCATCAGAAGATAGAGTCACAAACTCATCTGGGGCCTGTGGGGCAGGAGGAAAGGCTGAAGAGAGAAAAGGGCCCCTGGAAGAGGCATGGGGGGGCAGGGCACCATCTTATCAGGAAGTCCCCTGGCTCCCTTGGTTGCCTTGGGGGAACCTCTGAAGAAGAGGCGGGGCAGGAGTGTGCCTCCAGAGTGAGGATGAAGGTACCCATGATTAAACTTGGAGAGAGCAACAAAGAGTCTATTGTCACTTCATTTCCTGGAATGGGGAGGATGGGATGGAGGAGCAAACAGCTGGGAGAACAGACCTTGGCTTCAGTCCAAAAGAAAGGAAAGATCTGGAGTCCCCGAGTGTGGGGCTGGCTCTCAGGACAAGTAAAATGTCTGGAGACCATCGAGTCTGGGATGAAAAGAGGCAAATGGGAAATAGGAAAGCCCAATGCTTTCCAAAACTCAACTTCACAAAACAAGACTAAGGAGGCACGGCTAGATGGCAGGTGATCAGGAAAAGATGGGGGGGGCTCCAAGGGACATGGATCCCAGAATCAACAGTGTGATCTGACAGCCAAGAAAACAAAGGTGATCTTAGTCTATATCAAGGAGGAACAGCTTCCCAGACCTTGGAGGTGATGGTGCCACTGGTCTCTGCCCTGGTCAGACCACATTTGGAGGGTCATGTTCCATTCTGGGTACCAGACTCTGTGATGAGCATCCAGAGGAGAGTGACCAGGGAGGGGATTGGAAACCCTGTCTAAGGAGGAGCTGTTGAAGGAACTGAAGATATTTAGCCCCAAGAAGGGATGGCTTCAAGGGTTTGGAGGACGGTGATGTGGAAGGATAGGTAATGTAGAGCAGTGGGTAGAGAGGCAGGCTGGAAGTCCTGCTTCTGACTGTGTAAGGTAGTAACTTCTCAGTGCCCTAGGCAACCTTCTAAGACAGTAAGTTACAGAGAGGGTGCTAACCTGAACTAATAGAGGCAGTTTCCTCAGCCAATGAAATCATAGGATGCAATAGAAAGAAAGCTTCCTAGACTGGGAGGTAAGAGACCTCAATCCCAGTCCCTGCTTGGCCATAACTTGACGTGTGACCTTGGGAAATCAGTCCCTGCTCTGGACTTCAGTGCATTTCTTGAAATTCTACAATCATGTAAAAGCCCTTTCCTCTCCATTGCACACATTCATAGATAGATATTGAACAAATTATAAACAAAGTGCAATAATATGAGATTGGATGAGGGAGAGATTAATCACTTACACCTTGGGAAGTTGAGGAATCAAGAAGAACTTAATAAAGTAGGCTGTCTACTCTGCTGCCATCTCAGTGTGTTGTCTTGGGTTGGTCACTGTATTTTTCTGGGTTAGTTCATTATTGATGAAATAGGAATTGTGAGTGCAAGTGGAGAGAGGGGGTGGTGCTTGGTGTCTTTATTATATGCATATAGAGGCCTATGAATTTTCTTCCCAGAACTAGTCATTTCTTCCTTTCCTCACTGTCCAAACTCCTGAGTCACTGCAAGACTCACAAGGTGCTATTACCCCCAATTTCCAGATAAAGAAACTGAGGCACAGAGAGGCTTACCCAGGGTCACAGAGCTAGGGAATGTCTGAGGTGAGATTTAGATTTACATCTTTCTAATTTCAAGTCCCATGCTTGGTATACTGTGCCACCTAGCTACTTAATGGCCTGTTTCTAATGCACAGGTCCTGAGGTACAGTGATAGATATTTAACAACTCGTTTCTCAGAAAAACACAACACACTCTTTTTTTAATTAAAAAAAATTTTTTTTTCACAACACACTCTTAAGATTAAGCTGTACTGGGGGCAGCTAGGTGGCTCAGTGATAGCGCACTGGCCCTGGATTCAGGAGGACCTGAGTTCAAATCCAGCCTCAGACACTTGACACTTTACTAGCTGTGTTTCCCTGGGCAAGTCACTTAACCCCAATTGCCTCACAAAAAAAAAAAAAAAGAAGAAGAAAAGAAAAGATTAAGATGTACTGTTAACGTTTTCTCCTTCATTTAAGTCTAGACAATCAACAAATCAATCCCTAATTAGTAGCACTTGCTGAGTTCCAAGGTGTAAACACTTCCACTGAAAATTTAACTAGCAGCCCTCTCAGCTGATAAGTGCAGTAAGTGCTGGCTCCAGCATACCCCTGCATAGATTTGACTATATCCCTGAGGGCAGTTTGCTCCATCCCCTAGCCAAGCACCTTGTATGCAGTAGATGCTTAACAAAAGCTTGTTGAATTGAGTGAGATTGTCACTTCCCTGCTCAAAAAAATCTAATTGCTTCCCATTATCTCTAGGATAAAATATAAATGCATAACCCATCAGTTAAAGCCTTCCACAGTCTAGCTCCCACCTATTTTTACGGCCCTATTTCACCGACAGAAAGGATATAGTTTAAATCTGGCTTGAGATACTTACTAGAAGTCCGTGTTCTACTGGAGGAGAAAATAAGGCCACATACAAATACAATCAGAATAAATAGAAATACAAGGTAGTTGAGGAGGGGGGATACTACCATGACCTAATGCCATGATTTCTGCCTCTCTAGCCTTATCTCATACTATGCCTCCTTGAACACTTAACTCTGCCACCCCTGTGCCTGGAACTATTCCCCGCATCCCACTGCGGGGAATAAAGAGCCAGCAATGGGGGGAGTTGGTGGAAGGAAGCTGCGCCTCACTCGGCTCAGGGAAAACAAGAAAGGCAGCAATTGATCAGAGCCCAGGGAAAATAGCGCTCCTGAAGAGTCCGGGACAAAGCTTGTGGAAGCCATGGGCATGGATTCTATGGGACCCTCCCCGCAAAAGTCAGAGCTTGTGAGAGCCTGGGGAGGAGAGAATGCTAAGAATTCTCCAAACTTAAATAGCAGCCCCCGGATTCTATTTGGACCCTTTCTGGATAATTCACAGGGTCCAGGTCCTGAGGAAGGGCCCATCTCCAGCCCTCTTGGGAGATCGATGGGTCGGCTGTTTAGGGCTGGGCAAAAGAACCAAGGAGGAGAAAGCTCAGGAACATGTCAATGTGGCCAGTGTGACACCCCGGGGCACCGCTCTTTGTTTGCAGGGCTCTGAGGGGGAGGAAGAGGGACGGAGAGAGGGTGGAGGAGGGGGAGGGGGAGGAGGAGGAAGTAGAAAGAGGAATTCTGAGGTCCCCAGCACTCCCAGGGGACTCCATACAGAGGGGATTCTGAGGCCCCCGGCACCAGGGGGCTCTGCAGGGAAAACACTTCCAGGTGCCCCCATCAGGGGGCAGTGCAGGCGGCACTGCGGGGGGCCCCACTAGGGGGCGCTGCAGGCGGCACTGCCGGGTGCCCCCATTAGAGGGCGCTGCAGGAGGCACTGCCGGGTGCCCGGACTAAACTCTGGAGGGCTCAATGGAGAGGATGGCCAGAGGCCCTCAGCTGTGTGGCAGCCGCAGGGTTCTGGGGGCTGTTGGGGCTGGGTTGGGCCCCTCCTCGGGGGGCAGAACTGGGAGGATGTTGGGCCCCGCACGCACGCCTGGGGCGCCCCTGGGCTCCCTGCCCCTCCTGCTCATGCTGCTGTTGCTGCCCGTGGGTGAGAGCCGGCCCCGGGGTGGGGGGTGGGGGGAAGGGCTGCCCCCTGAATCCCCTAACTATGGCCCCCCACCTCCTCTTCTCCTCTCCCCACAGGCTGTGCTGCTGATGAGCCGCCCACCCAGGAGGATGAAACGGGTGAGTGATGGGGAGGCTGGGGGGAGGGTGCCTAGGGCGTGGCCCCTCCCCTTTATCTCCCATCTGGGGGTCCCCAACCAGCCACAACGGCCACCTTCCTCCTTCCCCCTTCCCTGCCCTCCCCTGCCCCAAACCCACAGAGAGGGGGAGGAGGAGGTGTGTGTGTGTGTGGGGGTGCTCTGGCCCCTCCCCTCTCTGGACATTCTGTGTTCTAAGTTCCCTCCCAGCTCTGACATTCTGTGTTCTAAGTTCCCTTCCACCTCAGACATTCTGTGTTCTAAGTTCTTTTCCACCTCAGACATTCTGTGTTCTAAGTTCCCTTCCACCTCAGACATTCTGTGTTTTAAGTTCTTTTCCACCTCTGACATTCTGTGTTTTAAGTTCCCTTCCACCTCTGACATTTTGTTCTAAGTTCCCTTCCACCTCTGACATTTTGTTCTAAGTTCCCTTCCACCTCTGACATTCTGTGTTCCAAGATTCCACGTATGACATGCTATGTAATAAGATCCCATCTAGCTCTGACTCAGTATGATCCTATGATCATAATATGTTAATCAAGAACCTACCCACCCCTGCCCAATCCCAGCTCTCTCAGGGACATTATGAGGGAGGAGTAGGAAGATATGTCCATTTGACATAGGAAAAGACTTCTTACTGATGGTCTTACAGATGGTCCAGGGAGGCCTTAAACCCGTGGTTAGATACTCATTTTCTTCAAGGCCTGAACTCATATAGAATTTGCAAATCAGTAGTAAGAACATGGTGGGTTTCCTGAAGACAAAGTCCAACCACAAGCCCGTACCATTCTGAATAATGCCAGTGGGGTCGGTTAGGTTCAGGGCCCCCCCACCCCCACCCCAGCCTAATGGAGCAGACAAAGTCCTGGACCTTAGGGAGCTTCTTACCTGTGCAAAGATACTGTTCTTCCCTCTACCTTCATGTAGATCCTTAACCTTTCCTGCTATTCCCTTCTCTGCTATGTCTAGCTCTAGTATGGTATGAGGTATCTTGGTCCTAATGGGGAGATGCCCGCAGGGAGCTAGGTCCTGTCTCTAGGATCAAAGGTGCTTCGGCTGTGATCCTGAAACAGTAAAGGAAAGGAGTTCCTTGGATATCATCTAAGTCAACTCCCTCATGCAGATAAGTAAGTAGGGACGCAGAAAGCTTAAAAAATTATTTGCCCATGGCCACACTGTGGGAATCAGCGGTAAGACCTTTTATCCAGCATAAAATATATGGTATAGAAGAGTCGACCACAAATCAGGCAGGTGAATACAGACCACTATAAGTCTTCATAGAGTGACTTCTTTATTTGGCTCAAGGAGAATTCCCAGAATACCCTCATATGACTGTATATCCATAGGGTTGTATGTTCCTAGAAAGGCAGAAGGGACTTTAGTGTCCATTTAGTTCAACTGCCTTATTTTACAGGTGAGGAAACTGAAGAACAGAGAGGTTCAGTGATTGCTTAAGGTCACACAGGTATTAAGGGGCAGAACAGGGATTTAAACTGAGGTCACATGACTCCAAACCCAGGTCTCTTTCTATAATGCCTCTATTCAAATGTAATAAGTGTTTGCTTAATTAATAACAGCTAGGTGGCACCATGGATAGAATACTGGGCTTGGAGTCAGGCAGACTTAGGTTAAAATCCAACCTCAGATACTTCCTAGCTGTGTGACCTTGAGCAACTCACTTAGCCTCTGTTCACCATTGGAAAAGGAAAAGGCAAACCACTCCAGTATCTTTTCCAAGAGGTTCAGGGGTCACAGAGTCAGACATGACCGAAACAACTGAACAACATTTTTATAGTGCTTTAAGGTTTGTGAAGCATCTTACATGTTATCTCATCTGATCCCCACAGTAACCCTGAGAGGTAGGTAACATTATTATCCCCATTTTATAATTGAGGAAACCAAGTCGGAGAGAAGTTACATGACTTGCCCAGAATCACACAGCTAAGAAGTGTCTGTGGCAGGATTTGGAATGCACTAAGCACTGCATCTCCTAGCAGCCTGTGAACAAAATTCAATTGAATGGAAGTCGAATGGTCTCATGAAGTGGAAACAGAAGCTACCTAGCCCAAAGTCCAAACATATGATATCTGGGTTCCCCTCACATCAATATCCCTGTCTGTTAGGATGGACAATCAAAGAGCATGGAGCACCAGTCCCTTAGTAATCACTACCAAGAGCCAAAGATAGCAACAATGACAAGGATGGTAGCATTAGAAATGTCTCCCGTGTCTACTGTCTATGGACTTAGCAAGTCTGACATAGCTATTGCTGAAATCATTATTATCATTTTGCAAATGGAGAAATTGGGGCTCAGAGAGGTTAGAGGATTTGCTTGGTCACAAATAAGTATCAGAACCAGGATTAAGACCTAAGTAATTTGATCTCAAATTCAGGATTTCTTTTTTAACAGCCCTAATAAGAAGGCTATTTCTTGAAGTGGTGACTATTGAATAGGTCTTAAGGGTTGTGGCTTCAGTGGAAGGATGATGACATGGGATTCTGGATCCCCCCCCCCAACACCTCTTCCCCTTCTCATCTCTCTCTTTCAATTCTCTCTCTCTCTCTCTCTCTCTCTCTCTCTCTCTCTCTCTCTCTCTCTCTCTCTCTCTCTCTCTCTCTCTCTCTCTGGCTCAACTCTTTTTCATCTCTCTGTCTCTGTCTTTCTGTGTCTCTATGTCTCTGTCTCTTCTTCTACCACCTCTCTTTCTCTCACCCTTGCTCTCTCACTCTTCCTCTCTCCCCAGGCTGTGGTCATTCCTATCTCTTTGACAGAGTCATAGCCGGAGAGGATGCATTGGCCAAGAAATGGCCATGGCAAGTGAGCATTCAAGAAGGCACGAAGCACCTGTGCGGTGGGTCCATAGTCGCCCCCTTGTGGGTGCTGACAGCTGCTAATTGCGTGAATGTGTGAGTTGAAACATTTCCAAGGCCCTAGGTCTGGATAAATATCATTTGTCTTATAGTGTTGTGCCGAAAATACTTTTTTTAAATTATGAAAGTATTTTATTATTTTCCAGTTACATGTAGAGATAGTTTTTCAACATTTTTTTAATAAGATTTCTGGTATCAAATTTTTCTCCCTCTCTCCCCAAGACAGCAAGTAATCTGATATAGGTTATATATGTACAATAACATTCAATGTATTTCTGCATTAGTCATGTTATAAGAGAAGAATCAGAGCAAAAAGGAAAAAACTTCAAAAAAGAAAAACAACAGCACCAAAACCAAAAGAAATAGTATGGTTCAATTTGCATCCATATTCCACAGTTCCTTTTTTCTGGATTTTCCATCATGAGTGCTTTGGAACTATCATATACTGTTGTATTGCTGAGAAGAATCAAATCTATCACAGTTGATGATACTGTGTATAATGTTCTCCTGGTTCTGCTCATCTCACTCAGCATCAGTTCATGCAAGTCCTTCCAGGTTTCTCTGAACTCCTCCTGCTCATCATTTCTTACAGCACAATAGAATTCTATTACAATCATATACCACAACTTGTTCAGCCATTCCCCAATTGATGGGCAGCCCCTCAATTTCCAATTCCTTGCCTCCACCAAAAGAGCAGCTATAAATATTTTTGTACATGTGGGTCCTTTTTCCCTTTTTGATGATCTCTTTGGGAAAAAGACCTAATAGTGGTATTGCTGGGTCAAAGGGTATGCACAGCTTTATAGCCCTTTGGGCATAAGCAGAAAATACTTTGGAAAGTGTCCTGTGATTCCAAGTCCAGGCCTATTTCCCTCTGGCAGGATAGTTGGGTTACATAGGGGAGGTTGGGTACAAGGAGGATGACTTGGAAAACTGGAAAGAGCCCAGAAAGGTAAAAGTGGATTCTGTGTCACAATTCTGGCAGAGGTAGCTAGAAGTGAAGTTACAGAAAGAGGAAGCGGTGTGGTACTTTATCAATACAGTTGCAGGGTGTGTGTTTAAAGGATCATTTGAGAGGTTGCATCTTTAGTTTCAAACAATGGAGAATCACAGAATCTCAGTAGAAGAGACTTTTAAATCCCCACAGCATCTCCAAGTGGTCATCTACCACCTGCTCAGATGAAGAATTTAAAAAAATCCTCCTTTTTGAGTCAGCCCGCCTACTTTTTGACAACTAGATTTTTAGAATATTGTTAAGACTGTTACGGCAGCTAGGTGGCGCAGTGGAAAGAGCACCAGCCCTGGATTCAGGAGGAGCTGAGTTCAGGTTTGACCTCAGACACTTGACACTTACTAGCTGTGTGACCCTGGACAAGTAACTTAACCCCAATTGTCCTACAAAAGAGAGAGAGAGAGAGACTATTTCTTAAACTTAAAGCCAACCAGTCAACAAACATTTATTTATTAGGCATTTCCAATGTGCCAGGCACAGGGAAACAAAGAAAAGGGAAGAAGAAAAAAATAAACAAATGAACAAGCAGATGAATAAATAAAACACACAACCCAGCTAGTAAGTGCCTGAGGCCTGATTTGAACTTGGTCCTCCTGACTCTTGAGCTGGTGCTCTATGCAGCGCACCAAGGTTGAATTTGATGGCCTCTGAGGTCCCTTCCAACTCTGAGATTCTCTGATTCTGTGTCATCAGTGAATCTGATAAAGCTGATACCTATACCTTCACCCAAGTCATCGTCAAACACATTGAACAGCATCCACAGGCAAATTCCCATGGCTTCACACAAGAGACCTCCCTATCGGATGAGCATTTGTGGGGGGAGGGGGGGCAGCTAGGTGGCGCACTGGAGAAAGCACTGGCCCTGGATTCAGGAGGACCTGAGTTCAAATCCAGCCTCAGACACTTGACACTTACAAGCTGTGTGATCCTATGCAAGTCACTTAACCCTCATTGTCCTGCCCCCCCCCACAAAAAAAATATGGGATAGGAGATGAGCATTTTCTTTTTCTTTCTTTCTTTTTTTTTTGTGTGGGGCAATGAGCAGTAAGTGGCTTGCCCAGAGTCACACAGCTATTAAGTGTCAAGTGTTTGAGGCTGGATTTGAACTCAGGTCCTCCTGAATCCAAGGCCGGTGCTTTATCCACTGCACCACCTAGCTGCGCCCGAAGATGAACATTTTCAACAAATTCTGAATCTTGGTTCTGCTTGATGCCAGCAGTCAAAAACAAGTGTGGTGGTTGGGAAATAAAAGGACACAGATTTTGACTCAATAAAAGGAAGAACTTTCTAATAATCAACACTCTACAATATTGGCACCCTCTGCATTCAGAGTGATTTCCCCATTAATGGTGATATTCAAACATAGTTTGAACGGCCACATACCAGAGAGGCTGTAGAGGTGCTTAAAGGACCTCCTTAAGATTCTGACTGTGAAATCACACCCCCATGCAACATTCTTTTTTTTTTTTCCTTTTTTTGTGGGGCAGTGAGTGTTAAGTGACTTGCCCAGGGTCACAAAGCTAGTAAGTGTCAAGTGTCTTGAGGCAGGATTTGAACTCAGGTCCTCCTGAGTCCAGAGCCAGCGCTTTATCCACTGTGCTACCTAGCTGCCCCCCACGCAACATTCTCAAAAGCCAGGCTGCTGTTGCCTTAATTCAAGTTAGAGATCTTACAACCTGTCTAGTCCAACCCCTCTCGCTTTACATATGAGTAGACTGTGGTCCAAGAGGTTTAATAGCTTACTCAAGGTCCCCAGCTAGCAAATGGTGCAGCCAGGACTCAGGGTCATGTTTATGGATCCACCGCCCCACCGAGTCCAATGCTCCCTTCACTTCCATGTGATGACAACAGTGTTGATGTCTTCCCTCTCTCCAATAGCAACATTACATTTACTATCTTAATGGGGAGCACGATGCTCGATGAAGAAAACTCTGTACATTCTCTCCGGGTCGGGGTCGATCGAGTGGTAATCCATCCCAGTTACCAGGAGAGCAGATATTGGTCGTGGATCGGCCGTGAGAATAACATAGCCCTCATCAAGCTGAATCGGAAGTTGAATTACACCAAGCACATCGCTCCTGTCTGCCTTGCCTCCCCCAAGTTGGAAGTAAGACCTGGGTCCTTCTGCTGGATAACAGGCTGGGGCCAGACCAAAATAGGCGAACCAGGACAGATAGGTGAGGAATCGGGCCCCATGGGAAAAATGCGCCTCCCGTGGTGTGCTTCATTGGCTTGGGTTCTTCTTCCTTAGCTCCTGCATATCCTAGCCCTTCCTCTATCCACTCCAGCTTCTAAGCCCTGCTCACCGCATATATCTCCATCTGCCTCCTTCCTGACTAATCTCATTTTACTTCAAAGGAATCAACCTAACCTACTTCCTGACTAGTCTACTATTTGCCCAGGAAGGGCATTTACCCTTACCTCCTGCGATTCCCTCCCTGTTTCAGTTTGCAGTATCTCAGTCTGCAGACAGGTTCATTTTTGGTATTTGTGTTCCACTCTGTATCCTGTCCATGACCCTCTGCTGTGCCCAGGGTCGCTGCTAGTTCCTAAGCCCCTTCTCTGGCATGTCCCCTGGACAAAATTACGTGTGTCGTGATTTCATCCCAGCACTTTTCTCTGTTCTCCAGTGCCCTCCCTCACTTCCCCATTTAGTAATCCCTCTCCCCTCCTCAGGAAAGCTCACACTAAGGCACAAGGGCCTAAATGGATGTCTTCCTCTCAGGAGCATGTGTTTTTGAGGAGAGAAGGCTGAGTAAGACATGATTTAACAAAAGAAATCATTCTCTAATGATGGGATTTTAGGCCTAAGATTTTTTTTAAATGGAGAGTATTGTGGTTTGTTTGGTTTGGGGGTTTGTTTGGGTTTTTTGGCCCTCTTCAAATCAGTAAACCAATGCTTTAGGTTAAAGGGAGAAGGGCAAGGAAGACCCAAAGGGAGCAGGAGCAGGAGCAGGAGCAGGAGCAGGAGCAGGAGCAGGAGCAGGAGCAGGAGCAGGAGCAGGAAGCCGGGTATACTAGAGGGAACACTATATTTGAGGTGAAAGGATTTGTGTTTCAGTCCTGATGTGAACTCCACCTGGGCCTCAGTTTCCTTATCTGTAAAAAGAGGGGTTGCAGTCAGTGATCTTAGAAGGTGCTTTCTATAGTGCCCAGTATGTGCCAGGCACTATGCTAAGTGCTTTTCAAACGTCATCTCATTTGATCTTCATAGCAACCCTGGGAAATAGGTCCTATTATTATATTTATTTTAGATTGTTGTTGTTATCTAATCCAAGGTGTAACTGAACAAGAATCCCCTTACAGAATCCCTGGAGATTAATTACCCAGCTTCCTCCCTTGAAGGCCTCCCATCTAGTCGGGGACACAAACTCACTGTCTTCCAAGGCAGCTAGCTCCTTTTCCTTTTGGACAGCTTTAGTTGTTAGAAGTTTTCCCTCAGATACAAGAGAGAAATCTTCCTAGTTCCAGACTAGATGTCCTAAATGTAGCAAGCTCTTCAAAGGTCTAGTCTGGCTAATTTGATTCTCCTGGACTGGCTTGGAGCGAGGCTTCTGTGTTCTCTTTCCCTTTTTGACTCCCACTGAACGTTTCTCTTAAGTCCCTGGACTGAGTTCATTGGTCCATTCTACAATCTCAAACTCATTCTGAGCCAACTGAAAAGCCTCTTAAAGGCCTGGCAAACTAGTAAGGAATTACCCATAGTGCTTTACAATCCCTTGGCCAGCTAAGTATTTTATTTCCCCATTCCCGTTAGCAGATAAATAGAACAATTCCCATCCTTTCACAATCAGAATCATTCACTCCAATTCATGGGTTACCCCTCAAAGGCCTGCTTTTATTAGATTGGGAATTAGGTCACCCAAGTATGGCACACTTAGCCTGAGAAGAAACTTAGAGGGGGTAAAGGAAGAGAAGATAGCTGTCTTCAAGCATTGAAAGGCATACCATAGAAACAGGGGATCAGACTGTGGAATGGAGAGGAAGGGATAGAAATGGTCAAGAGAAAGGTTTTGGCTCAATATGAGGACAAACTTCATGATGAAAAAACCCCCAAAGTTGGATGGGCTGCCTTAGGAGGTCACTGTCCTCACTGGAAGACTAGAAGACTAGAAGCAGGGCCTGGTTGGTCACTCGTCAGGGACACTGTTGAGAGGACTCTCCCGCAGGTTCAGGTTGGCCAAAATGCTGGCTCTGAAGTCCCTTCAACACTCATATCCTGTGCCTCTGCATTCAGGACACAGCCCTGCTCCCGCTTCATGGTGGACAGCCTTCCCCATGGTTTTCCAACTTCAGCGGAAGCCAGGGGAGAAAATGGGCCCTGAGGAGTTGGAAAGAACTGTTTGGTGGTGGTACAACAGGAGAGCGGTGGGGGCTCTTTCTTTTCTCTCCCTTTCCTGAACCTTCAACACTGACTCCAATAACTGAAGGAGATTATTAGCACATCCACACTCTAAACACTGGGTGGGCTGGTAGCTACTGAGCGGGCTGTGGGATGTTCTAGTTGAGGGGGAGCATGGCAGGGGATCATGGGACACAGAAGGCTCTAACCCCCGAGGTCTCTCTCACCCAATATCCCCACAGTGCCGCTGTCTCCAATCCTTCAGGAAGCCGAGATCACGGTCATGAGCAACGATGACTGTGACACCCTCTACCATGACATCTCAGAAGTGCCCAGCATTGTCCGAATCATCTCCTCTAACATGATGTGCAGTGATTACTCCCGAGGAAGAGACTTCTGCTATGTGAGTTCTCTGCATGAGACCCAGTGCTCAGCACAGTGCCTGGTACCTAGTAGGTGCTTAATAAATGTCAATTGATTGATTGAGCCATGAAGAGAAACTTTCTTCCTACCTTGGCAGCCACTCCCCAGCCTTGGCTTTCATCTCTCAGGGCACTTGGTCATTTTCAGAGAAGGAGATGGCTTTGGGAGCAGTCATAGGAGCTTAGAATAGACTTAGAAACATCACAAAAGTAAGGGGTCCAGAGACAAATTGTGAATCTCAGAGACTCTGTAAGGCAGCTAGGTGGTGCCATAGCTCATAGAACGCTGGACCTGGAGGCAGGAAGGCCTGAGTTCAAATCCAGCCTCAGACACTTACTAGCTGTGTGACCCTGAACAAGGCACTGAACTGCCTCAGTTTCCTCATTTGTCAAATGGGGATAATAATAGCACCTTCCTCCCAGGATTAAAGTAAGGATAAAATGAGATTACACTCATGAAGCACTTGGCAAATCTTAGGGGTACTATATAAACGGTACTGTTGTTGTTGTTGTTGTTAATAGTCAGCATTACACTACATAAATGCTAGCTGTTATTAGTATTAGTGGTGATAATAATTTTTATTACATTGTCAACAGCTTACATTCATGGTGATGATGATGATACTAATAACTAGCATTTATAAAGTGCCTATTGTGTGCCAGGCAC
This sequence comes from Dromiciops gliroides, assembly GCF_019393635.1. Classification (NCBI taxonomy): domain Eukaryota; kingdom Metazoa; phylum Chordata; class Mammalia; order Microbiotheria; family Microbiotheriidae; genus Dromiciops; species Dromiciops gliroides. Next base: position 669,480,757 of record NC_057861.1, read on the forward strand.
TGTGCTAAGTGCTTTACAAATATTATCTCATTTGATCTTCATAATAACCCTGCAAGGTAGGTCTTATTATTATTCTTATTTTATGTTGTTGTTATTGTTTGTTTTGTTTTGTTTTTAGTGAGGCAATTGGGGTTAAGTGACTTGCCCAGGGTCACACAGCTAGTAAGTGTTAAGTGTCCGAGGCCGGATCCAAACTCAGGTCCTCCTGACTCCAGGGCCGGTGCTCCACCCACTGCGCCACCTAGCTACCCCTATTGTTGTTATTTAATCGAAGGTGTTAACTGAGCAGGAATCCCCTTACAGAATCCCTGGGGATTCGTTATTCAGCCTCTTCCTTTGAAGGCCTCCAATATAATAAGGGAAAACAAACTCACCATCTCCCAAGGCAGCTGGCTCCTTTTTCTTTTGGACAGTTTTAGTTGTTAGGAAGTTTCCCCTCAGATTGCACTAAAATCTGCATCTTTGGCAACTTCGCTAACTACTCAGTTCATTTATTCCCAAACATGTCTTAAATGCCTATTATATAACAATATCCTATGCTCAGCCCTGGGGGTAAAAATAGTAGCTAGCAGTAGACTGCTTTCAAGGAGTTTCCTTTTCTTTTTCTTTTTTAAATTGATAATTTGTTTTATTTTTCCCCAATTACATGTAAAATGATTTTAATATTCTTTTCTACTTGACCTGAGAGCTCTAGAATTTGGCTATAATATTCCTTGGAGTCTTCATTTTGGGATCTCTTTCAGAAGGTGATTGGTAGATTCTTTCCATGTGTATCTGGTTCTAGGATATCAGGGCAATTTTCCTTAATAATTTCTTGAAAGATGATGTCTAGGATTTTTTGATGCTGGCTTTCAGGTAGTCTAATAATTCTTTTTTTGTTGTTTGTTTTTGTTTGTTTTGGTTTTTTTGGTTTTTAGTGAGGCAATTGGGGTTAAGTGACTTGCCCAGGGTCACACAACTAGTAAGTGTTAAGTGTCTGAGGCTGGATATGAACTCAGGTACTCCTGACTCCAGGGCTGGTGCTCTATTCACTGTGCCACCTAGCTGCCCCTAGTCTAATAATTCTTAACTTATCTCTCCTTGATCTATTTTCCAAGTCAGATGTTTTTCCAGTGAGATGTCTCATGTTTTCTTCTATTTCTTTATTCTTTTAATTTTTTTCCTTTATGTCTCATAAAGTCATAAGCTTGCCCAATTCTGATTTTTAAGAAATGATTTTCTTCAGTGAAATTTTTACCTCCTTTTCCCTTTGGCCCACTCTACTTTCCAAGGCATGCTTCTCTGCATTGGATTTTTGTGCCTCTTTTACTATTTGGCCTATTCTGTTTTTTAAGGTGTTATATTTTTCAGTATTTTTTGTGCCTCCTTTACCAAGATACCACCTCCTTTTTCATGATTTTCTTGCATTACTCTTATTTCTCTTCCCAATTTTTCCTCTACCTCTTATTTGACCAAAATCCTTTTTGAGCTCTTCCTTGGCCTGAGGCCAATTTATATTTTTCTTTGAGGCTTTGGATGTAGCAGTTTTGACTTTGTTGTCTTCTGAGTTTGTTTTGATCTTCCCTGTCACCGTAGTAACTTTCTTTTTCTGTCAGGATCTTTTCCTGCTGTTTGCTCTATTTCTAGCCTATTTCTTGATTGTTAACTCTATGCTAAAGAGGGGCTCTGCTTCCAGAGTGGGGGGAGCACTGTTCCTGGCTTCAGGTTTTTTGTGCAGCTGTTTTCAGAGATAATGCTGGTGACCTATGAATTTTTGGTTCTTCCAAGGTGGTGTGATCCAGGGAGAGGTGTTTTTATTGCTCTCCTGTTCTGTGCTTTGCTCTGTGAGTGACCACAGACACTCTTTTCCCCTCTGGAACTGTGACCACGGTTCTGGCTTCAATATGGCTACAAACCCTGATGTGGTAGTACTCCTCCTTGCCCTGAAACCGAGACCCAGAACTGCAACCCAGCTTCAGCTATGGGCAATGCAACAGAGTCCTACCCCTGGTACCAGAAAAGGGACCCCTGTAATTTCCTTCTGACCAGCTATCTGACCCCCTTACTGTCTTCAGGCTGAGAGATCTGCTGCCACTGATTCAGTCACCCCCAAGGCCTGCTGCTGATGCACAGCCTGCGCTGGATTGTGCTCCATTCTCACACGGATGCAATACGCCTTTCCTGCCAACCTCCCAAGTTGTCTTGGACTGGAAAATTGTTCCACCCCATCCTTCTGTGGGTTCTGCCACCCTAGGATTTGTCTTGAGGCATTATTTTTGTTTGAAGGGGTTTGGTGGGGGAGCTCAAGCAGGCACCTGTCTTTTCTCTGCCATCTTGGCTCTGCCTCCAGGAGTCTGCCATTGAGCATGATTTAGGAGTATGATAGAGATAGCTCTCCCTCTGGAGCCAAACAAAACAAAGCTAACTCTTCTTCCAGTCACATCCACCCATTTCCACTTGGTCTTTTCTTCCCCAGGTTATGCACCTAAGGGCATGGCCTCCCTTCTTCTCCTCTTCCCTACCCGGCACCCAGGGGTGAGCAATGTCCTCCAGGTGTGATCTGTCAAAATAGGGCTGAGGAGTACAGGACTCTACTCTCCTTCATGTACACTACAGTTCTCTGAAAGCAGTTCAAGGGCAGCTTGACTCCGTCAGCTGCCTCGATATTTGACTGGCCCACAGTAAACACAGGTCTTTCTCATTGGAACTATTGTCTAGCCACACACCCTTGGCATCCTGAGCTTGTCCAATTCAATGGCATCTATGTCAATTCACTTCAGCAAGATTTTTGTGAAGTACCTACTATGTGCCAGACACTGCATGCAAAGACCAAAATGAGACAGTCTCTGCACCTCAAGGAGCTTAGATTCCATTGGTGGGGGGCGGGGGGGAGGCCAGATACTGCACTTACGCAATTAAAGGCAAGATAGATTCAAAATAAATACAAATTGATTGGAGGGGGCTCTAGCAACCAGGGGGATTTAAAAAGTCCTTTTGCGAAGGTTGCATTTGAGCTGAGCCCAGAGAAAAAGCCAAATGAGGTGAGAAGGAAGAACAGTTCTGGCATAGTGGGTTGGAGCCTGTACAAAGGCACAGAAATGAAAGACAGAATGCTGTGTCGGGCAAAACACAGTTTGCATGAAGGGAAATACATTAAACCTATACAATAGGCAGAAGCAAGATTGTGAAAAGCTTTACCTGACTGGTTTGTACTTTATCCCAGAGCAGGAACAGCCTGAGCTGTTGAGAGCTGGGCTTTAGGAAGTTTAATTTGGAACCTCTATAAAAAAGGAATTGAAGAGGCTGGATGAAGGAAGACCAATTAGAAAGCTATTGCAGTATTCTAGATAAGAGCTGGTAAAGCCATGTGCTAGGGTAGGGTTTATGAGAGTAAAGGAAATGAACTTGAAAAATGCAGTGGAGCTGGAAACAACAAGACTTAGCACCAGATTGTACAGGAGCTCAGTGAGAGAGAAAAGTTGAGGATAACCATATTAATAAAACAGCAACAACAACAACAAAAGTCATATGATTATGTAATAGATGCAGAAAACGTTTTATACAACACCCATTTCTCTTTAAAAAAAAAAGCCTAGAAAGCATAAGAATAAACAGAGCTTTTCTTAAAATGATAAGTAGTATCCATCTAAACCCAAGGGCAAGCATTATCTATAATGGGGATAAGCTAGAAGCCTTTCCAGTAAAATCAGGTATTATGCAAGGATGTCCATTATCACTATTACTATTCAATATTATACTAGAAATCCTAGCTATAGTAATAAGACAAGAAAAGGAAATTGAGGGAATAAGCATAGGCAACAAGGAAACAAAATGATCACTTTTTTGCATATGAGTTTCCTTAAAGAACCCTTGAGTCAACTAAAAATTAATTGAAATAATTAACAACTTCAGTAAAGTTGAAGAATATAAAAAATAAACCCACACAAATCTCCAGCATTTGTGAATATTACCAACAAAATTCAGTAGGAAGAGTTAGAAAGAGGCATTACACTTAAAAAAACCCTCAACACTACCTCTACCATTTTTCATCTAATCTGTTTTTTTTGTTTTCATTTAAAAAATTAAATTATTTTCAATTATCAGACATTATTTTTCCCTCCTTCCCACCTCTGTCCCTGGAAAAAAGAAAGAAAGAAAAAGAAAAATATTCTTGTAACAAATATGCGTGGTCAAGCAAAACAAACTCCCATTTTGGCCTTGTCCAAGAATATGTCCCATTCTACATGTTAGTCAGTCAGCTCTCTGCTAGTCATTTATTAATCACTTATTAAGCACCACCTCTGTGCCAGCCACTGTGCTAAGCACTAGGGATATAAAAAGAAGCAAAAGACAGCCCTTATCCTCAAGAAGATCACAATGTAAAGGGAGGAGGTGGGTGGCATTATCACCACCGCACTGGAATCGATCGTTGTATTGATTAGAGTTCTTACATAAATTCTTATATGTGTATATATAATTATATATAGTCTTTATAAATTGTTTTATAATGTTATTGTTACAGTATCAATTGTTTTTATGCTTCTCGCTTCACTTCAGTCTACCTCAGTTCATATAAGTCTTCCCAGGTTTCTCTGAAACTATCCCCTCCATCATTTCATAAAATGCAATAGCATTCTATCATATTCATATACCATAGCTTGTTCAGTTGTTCTTCAGCTGATGAGCACCCCCTTCATTTCTAGTTTTTTGCCACTACAAAAAGTAGCTACAGATATTTTGGGACATACAGGACCTGATCTATCCATTTTGAATAAGATGAACCCTTCCACTGCGCTTGTCCAGTCAAAAGTACCATCTAACCAAGTCTCAATGATTCCTATGAGATCAAATTTAGACCTTTGTACTAAGATCTCTAGTCCCCTTATTTTGTTCTTACTCATCCTCTGTATCTTGGCATATAGTCATTATTATTCCTGCCTCTCTTCTTAGATATTGTTTCCTATGAATTACTAGTCTTCTCTACTGCTGTTGTTCTTATATTGAACCTGTGACATGACTTAGCAAATACATATATAAATGTGTGTATGTAGATATATGCATATATTTATGTATATATGTGTGCATATACCTATGCATACACTTTATGTATCCATATACATATACGTGCATGTATACATATGTTCACCCTCCTTGATCACTGTCTTGTGATGGCATAGGGGCTTGTGTAGCTCAATGAAACTATGAGCTATGCTGCACAGGGTTACCCAAGGTAGGCAGGTCAGAGTAGAGAGTTATGACAAAAGGTGATCCACTGGAGAGGGAAATAGAAAACCACTCCAGTGTCTTTGCCAAGAAAAACTCCATGGACAGTGTTAAAATGATAGAAGATATAACACAAGAAGATGAGCCCCTCAGGTTGGAAGATGTCTAACACTCTACTGGGGAAGAGCAAAGGACAACCACAAACAGCTCCAGAAAGAAAGAAGCATATGGGCCAAAGCTGAAAGGAAGCTCAGCTGTGAATGTGTCTAGTGACAAAAATCCAATGCTGTAAAGATCACTATTGTATAAGAACCTGGAATGTAAGATCTGTGTAAGTTGGATGTGATCAGACAGGTGATAGAAAGATTAAACATTGACATCTTGGGTGTCAGTGACCTTAAGTGGATGGGAATGGGAGAATTTAATTCAGTTTACATTACATTACCATGGGCAAGAATCCCTTAAAAGGAATGGAGTAGGGGCAGCTAGGTGGCGCAGTGGATAGAGCACCAGCCCTGGAGTCAGGAGGACCTGAGTTCAAATCTGGCCTCAGACACCTGACATTTACTAGCTCTGTGACCCTGGGCAAGTCACTTAACCCCCATGCCCCACAGAAAAAAATAAAAGAAGAAAGAAAGGAAGGAAGGGAGGGAGGGAGGGAGGGAGGGAGGGAGGGAGGGAGGAAGGAAGGAAGGAAGGAAGGAAGGAAGGAAGGAAGGAAGGAAGGAAAGAAAGAAAGAAAGAAAGAAAGAAAGAAAGAAAGAAAGAAAGAAAGAAAGAAAGAAAGAAAGAAAGAAAGAAAGAAAGAAAGAAAGAAAGAAAGAAAGAAAGAAAGAAAGAAAGAAAGAAAGAAAGAAAGAAAGAAAGAAGGAAAGAAAGAAAGAAAGAAATGAAATGAAATGAAATGAAATGAAATGAAATGAAATGAAATGAAATGAAATGAAATGAAATGAAATGAAATGAAATGAAATGGAGTAGCCCTCATAGACAATAAAAAGATAAGAAAAATGATGCTGGGGCATAATCTCGAAAATGACAATATCCGTTTCAATCCAAGGCAAACTGTTCAACATCACAGTAATACAAGCCTCTGCTCCAACTACTAATGCCAAAGAGGCCAAAGTTGATCAGTTCTATGAAGACCTACACATGTTCTAGAAATAACATTTAAAAAGATTTCACATTTATCATAGGGGATTGGAATGCCCAAGTGGAAAATCAAAAGAAAATTGGAATAACAGGCAAGTTTGGCGTTGGACTGCAAAATGAAGCAAGGCAGAGACTGATAGGGTTTTGTCAAGATAACTGGTCACAGCAAACACTCCTTTTCAAAAATTAACTCCACATGTGAATATCTCCAGATGGTCAATATTGAAATCATATTAATTTTATACTTTGCAGCCAAAGGTGGAGAAGCCCTATACATTCAGTTAAGACCTGGAGCTGACTGGATCAGATAATGAATTTCTTATTGAAAAATTTATTTAAACTGAAAAAGTAGGGAAAATCATCAGACCATATTGATATGACCTAAATAACATCCCTTATGACTATGAAGTGGAAGTAATGAATAGATTTCAGGGATTAGATCTGGTAGATAGAGTGCCTAAATAATTATGGACAGGAATTCACAATATTGTACAAGAGGCAACAATGACAACAACAACAACAAGCATCCCAAAGAAAAAGAAGAGAAAGAAAGCAAAATGACTGTCTGATGAGGCTTTACAGATAGCTGAGGAAAGACAGAAAGGGAAAGGAAAAAGGGAAAGATAGACTGAACTGAATGCAGAAATCCAGAGAATATCAAGGAGAGATAAGGTTTTATTAAATGAGCAATGCAAAGAAATAGAAGAAAATAATAGAATGGGAAAGACAAGAGATCTACTTAAGAAAACTAGAGATATCAAGGGAATATTTTATGCAAAAATGAGCATGATAAAAGACAAAAATGATAGGGACTTAACAGAAGTAGAAGAGATTGAGAAGTGGCAAGAATATACAGAACTATGCAAAAAAGATGGTGTGGTTACTGATCTAGAGCCAGATGTCTTAGAGAATGAATGAAGTCAAGTGGATTTTAGGAAACATTGCTAGCAATAAGGCTAGTGGAAATGATGAAATTCCATCTAAGTTATTTAGAACTCTAAAAGAGTGTTGTTAAAGTGCTGCACTCAAGGTACCAGCAAATTTGGAAAACTCAACAGTGGCTACAGGATTGGAAAATATCAGTTTATGTCCCAATCCTAAAGAAGGGTAATGTCAAAGTATATTCAAATTACTGAACAATTGCATTCATTTCACATGGCAATAAGATCATGCTTAAGATTCTGCAAACTAGGATTCAACAGTTACCAGAAGAGCAGGCTGATTTTTGACGAGGCAGAGGAACTAGAGACCAAATTGCCAACATTCACTGAATTATGAAGAAAGCAAGGGAGTTCCAGAAAAACATCTACTTCTGTTTTGTTGACTATACTGAAACCTTTCACTGTATGTATCACAGCAAAATGTGGCGAGTCCTGAAAGAGATAGGAGTACCAGGTCATCTTACTTGTTTCCTGAGAAACCTGTATGAGGGTCAAGAAGTGACAGTTAGAACTGAAGATGGAACAACTGATTGGTTTAAGATTGGAAAAGGAATATTATGAGGCTGTGTATTGTCTATCACCTAATTTATTTAACTTATATACAGAATACATCATGTAAAATACCAGGGTGGATGAATCCAAAGCCAGAATTAAGGTTGCTGGGAGAAATATCAACAACCGCAGTTATGCAGATGATACCACTCTGATGGCAGAAAGTGAAAAAGAATTAAGAAGCTTCTTCTTCTTCTTTTTTTTTTTTTTGGTGAGGCAATTGGGGTTAAGTGACTTGCTCAAGGTCACATGGCTAGTAAGTGTCAAGTGTCTGAGGCCAGATTTGAATTCAGGTCCTCCTGAATCCAGGGTCAGTGCTCTATCCACTGCACCACCTATCTGACCCAAGAAGCTTCTTAATGAGGGTGAAAGAGGAGAGTGTAAAAGCTGGTCTGAAGCTTAACATTAAAAGAAACTAAGATCACAGCAACTGGTCCTATCATGTCCTGGCAAACAGAGGAAGAAGAAATTGAAGTGGTATCAGATTTTATATTCTGAAGACATGAAATGAAAAGATGCTTGTTCCTTGGAAGAAAAATTATGACAAATCTGGACAGCATGCTACAAAGTGGAGACATTGCCTTGCCGACAAAGGTCCATATAGTTAAAGCTATGGTTTTTCCAGTAGTAATGTGTGGCTATGAGCATTGGACTGTAAGGAAATCTGAGCATCACAGAATCAACACTTTTAAATTGTGGTGCTGGAGAAGAGTTTTGAGAGTCCCTTGGACATCAAGGAGGTCAAATCAGCCAATATTTAAAGAAATTAATTCATACTATGCATTGGAAGGGTAAATACTGAAGGTGAAGCTTAAATATTTTGGTTACATAATGAGAAGACAAGATTCATTGAAAAAGATCCTGATCAGGGCAGCTAGATGGTGCAGTGGATAAAGCACCGGCCCTGGATTCAGGAGTACCTGTCTGGCCTCAGACACTTGACACTTACTAGCTGTGTGACCTTGGGCAAGTCACTTAACCCCCATTGCCCCACAAAATTAAAAAAAAATTATTTGAGAAAAAGATCCTGATGTTGGGAAAGGAGAAGGGCATGACAGAGGATGAAATGGATGGATACTGTCATGGAAGCAACAAACATGATCTTGGACAGACTTGGAGAGATAATGGAGGATAGAAGGGCCTGGTGTGCTGTGGTCCATGGGGTCACAAAGAGTCAGACATGACTGAATAACCTGAACAGAAACAACATACATACATACATACATATGTATGTATATATACATATATCTCTAAAAAATATATATGGGGGCAGCTAGGTGGTGCAGTGGATAGAGTACCGGCCCTGGAATCAGGAGGACCTGAGTTCAAATATGGCTTCAGACGCTTAACACTTACTAGCTGTGTGGCCCTGGGAAAGTCACTTAACCACAGTTGCCTCACAAACACACACACACACACACACACACACACACACACACACACACGGATATATCGGCACATGTATCCTCACCTCTCCATCTCTTGTAGAAGGACCTCAGTTAGATTTACAAGACTCCAGGCAAAAATGTTCTTCCTGGTCCTCATTTGGTACATTTTGTCCCTAGCCAAGAGCCCATCTCTCCTGTCTCTCAATACTTAGTTCAAATGTTCAACCTTCATCCCCGTTTTATTGTCCAGCTATTCACTTTCCAAATCTACCCTTTACCTCCTCAAGCTCTTACTTGCAATCAGAAGAAGAGATGAAGACATCACCTCTGCTCCTCAAGTCATGAGATTCTTGCCTATAACCTTGTGATCCCATAGCAATGCCTTCCAATTTCTTCTGACAATGTCTTTCATCCCTGAATGAATCATCAGTAAGGGCTACTGCTTCATAGACTTGAAAAATCTCAGAAGGCCGTCAGGTCTTATATATGACAGCAGACATCCCTAATGGTCTTGCCAATATAATTATAATAATGATGATGATAGCTAACATTTATAGAGTGTTGACTATGTGCCAGATATTGTGCCAAGTACTTTATAAATATTATCTAATTGGATTCTAAAAACAACGGTGAAAGGTAGGTGCTCCCCCATTTTATTACCCCCATTTTACAGATGAGGAAACCGAGACAGAGGTTAAGTGACTTGTCAAGGATCATACAGCTAGTAAGTGTCTGAGGCTGGATTTGAACTCGGGGCTTTCTGACTCCAAGCCCACCACTCTGTGCTCTATGTCTCCACCTAGCTGCCTCATGTAAGAGCATTTATCAGCGGTCCCATGTTCATCTGTTTCCTCTGGTCTGCTTGATGAAATGATAGATGTTGGGGCAGGTGACAGATAATAAGATGTAAGGGTGGACCCCTTTCAGATTATGAATAATCCATTTGCCTCTTGTACTGACCATTAGGTGCAAGCAATCAGTGACTGGCTGAGAGGATCAGCTATGCCCTTTGTGGTGTAGATAAAAAGAGAATTGACCCCATTCTGAGAGAGTGAAGAGAATCAGTTATGGAGGACAAAGCAGACCTTGAGTTCACACTTCCCTTTTTTCCTTGCACCTTTGATAGAGTGACCCTCCCCTCACAGCTGGTGATGGTGCCTTGCAGTGGGGAATCTATGGCAGAATCCAGAGGCAGTAAGAGGAGGGAGGTGTGGTGCCTGCAGTTGAAATCTCATTCTCTTCAACAATGCCATGTGCTTCACTACAAGACACCATGACAGCCCCCTCCAGTCTTCCCCAATGAGTCAGGCACCAGCCACCTCTACTCTCTGTTTCTGGAGGCTCCTGAAGAATGCTTTTCTGTAGCCAGATTTGGGGACTTTCCCCAAACCCACTGGATTTCTTCTAGTGGGCCTGGAGCAAACAGTGCGGTGTCATCTTAGAGTTGTAGGCACATACAGCACAACCATGCACACCATCCCTGTCTCCCACCCATGCTCATCTGCTGCCCAGACATCCATCTGCACCATGAGCTCCACTCTGCAAGGCCGTGCAGGCCTCGGCTCATCTCACTTCCTGGCTCTCACTAATAACTGCCTTTCACCTCTCTCTCCACAGGGGGATGATGGGAGCCCGCTGGTCTGTGAAATTGACAACACGTGGTTCCAAGCAGGGATAGTGAGCTGGACCCTGGGGTGTGCTCATCTGGAGACCCCAGGTGTCTATTCCCGGGTCAGCGAGTACTCCAACTGGATAGAGCGGGAGATAGCAGAGCTGAGCTATGCCAGCTCCACCCTCAGGGCTGCCTCCTGGATCATACCCTTCTCCCTGCTATTGCCCATTTGTCTCGTGATGACCCTGTGAACTCCTCTGCTCACCTTCTCTGAATTCCTTCTCGCCTCCCTCCCCCCCCCCCCAAGTCCTCTACTATCTCTGGCCGCTTTCTTTCACTTCCCTCCAGGACCTCCTGAATTCCTTCTGCTTCCCTGAGGATTTCACTCCCCCTCCTTAGCCTCATAACCTCTAACATGATTGAGGCTCAGGAGGTTGTGGCTGAGGTTGGAGGATTGATTTCCAAGGCTGAATGGGCAGATCAAGGAGCTATCTGAAGATATCTGTGGCAAGTTGGACAGGAGGTGGGACCAGAGGGAAAAGAGTAACTCCTTGTGAAAGGATAGGAAACCAGGGTTCAGGGGTTAGGATATTTGGGTCACATGGGCCATTATGAAGAGAAGGGAAAAACCCTAAGGCCCTTAGAGAACTTTGGAGAAGGGGATAATCAGAAAGAATGGTTCCAGAAATTGATAGGAAGATGATAGCCATTCAGCTCAAGCAGAAGGAGCCACAGGTAATCAGGGTGGGGGTGGGGAGGAGGGTCTGGTACATGAGTGCCCACTCATGCTAAACAGAGAGAGATCCATATAGGACTGTGTCTTACATATAGCAGGGACTCAATAAATTCATGTTCATTGATGAATTGTTTGATTCTGTCTTCTTCAAACACACACACTGACCAACGAGGAGGTGCCCTTTCTTAAGCCCACTGGACCTCTCTCTTCTGGGATTGATTGTGATGTAAGAGTTATACCAGAGTGTCTTGTTTGTGTTCGATTATAGAAAGCCCAAATGTCAGAGCTGGGATAGCCCTTAGAATATAAAACAAAAATAGCAGAGCTGGAAGGTACCATAGAGATCACCTACTTCTATTGCTTCCTCTAACAAATGAAAAAATTAAGGCGCAGAAAAATGTTTTGCCCAAAGCTCATCCAATGAATTAGTGGCATTGCTGAGATTAGAACCTAGGTCTCCTGATTCAAGGCATCATGAGATTTTGAAGAGGCTCTTTACCACCTCCACCCAAGGACATGAAGAAGAAATTCAGTTCCCTCCATCATAGGGCACTCTTGTGATTCCCCATCTTTCTTGGCTGCCTCTTCTTCAAAAGCTTTCCTCCTACCCTCCCTGGGCCATCCTGTGCACACACAGTTCAGATGCACCATTCATCTTTACTACAACATGAGAAGATCTTTAGGGGGCCAGGGGAGAGATGACTAGATGCAGGTGAAGTCACATGTATAGTCTTTATCCCTCTATTGGCCTGACTCAGTACTCAGACATTAATCATTTCTTCCAAAGTATCCTGGCCAGCATCTACTGTTCACCAGTAGATTCCTTCCCCATGTCTTTTCCCTTGGAGTTATGGTTTAGCTGGGTAATCCCATTTCAAGAAGGGATTACAGACTGTCCAGAGTGAAAGTTTAATGAAATAGTTGCAAATGATCCTGATGAGAAAGAACAGAGGTAGACATCTAAAGAGACCAAATGTGGCTGCCCAGGGAATTCTCAGATGTGCTCAGAGCCAAGCAGAACAGGCAAAAAAGATGAAAGAAGAGGGACATAACCAAAGATGAGTACCAGAAGATGAGGGAGGCTGGTAAGAACAGAACAGGAAAGGCTAAAGCCTAGGGTAGAAGAAAGGCCTGAGAAAACAGAAAGGAACAAAAAGAGGTTTGGGTGAGCTTTTTGGGAGAGAAAAGGCCAAGAAGGTAAGTAACCCACTGGTCTCTTGAGGGAAAGAAAATAGCAGCTCAGCTCTTATGGAATGGATAGATGGATGGGTGGGTGGGTGGCTGGCTGGCTGGCTGGATGGACGGATGGATGGATGGATGGATGAAGAAGTATTTATTAAGCACTTATTATGTGCAAAGCACTGTGCTAAGTGCTGGAGAGACACATAGAAAATCTGAGGCTGTCCCTGCTCCCAAGAAGCTTACAACAATGGGGGAGATAACACATATAGGACATTTCCACTAGAAATCAGATGACAAGGTGCCATGGTCAGTCCTTATTGGGCAGCCACAAAGCAGATGTTAAAGCATCTTCTTTCATATCATTTCCACTGATAAAAACCATATCTACTGATGAACCATTTCCACGATGCCCAGGACTCTAGTGGTGGGAGCTTTCTGTAACTGGTTGCTGAGGAGTCAGGGGCTACAGTACCTACAGAGGCTGTTACCAGGTCATAACAACAAAAGGGCTGTTCCCCTGCTGGTCTAGAATGGAGACCAAGCAGTGGTTGGTCAGTGGTTGGGGGTGGTAAGGAGGGAGAGTCCTCTCTCTTTGGGGATTGCTCCCTTCCAATGCTGGCAATGGAGCCCAGCATGGAAGCAGGAGCAGTGCTGGGGGGCACTGCTCTCCTCAGGGATCTAGGGCTCAGAGTCCGGGACTCTCTATCAAGGTCCATTCTCTTCACAACTATTCGAGCTACAGCCAAGGGTTGGCAAGCCACCCTGACTGATAATAATAATAATGATAATGACTAACATTTATATGGTCCTTTATGGTTTCCAAAGTACTTTATAAATATGATCTCTTAATAATAATATTAATATATAACACTTATATAGCTCTTACTATGTGTCAGGCACTGTGCTAAGTGCTTTACAATTATTACGTCATTTGATCCTCACAACGACCCTGGGAGGTAGGTGCTGTTACTATCCCCATTTAACAGATGAAGAAACTGGGGTAAATGGCTTAAATAACTTGTCCATATTCTCACAACAACCTAGAGAGGCAAGTGCTATTATTATTCCCATTTAACAGATGAAGAAATTGAGGCAGGCAGTTCAGTGACTTGCCCAAGGTCACACAGCTAGTCAGTTGCTCAGGCTACATCTGAACTCAGCACTCTAACCACTGTGGCTGACTAGTGATATTCAAGGTGGTATTCTACCATTACCTTAGAGGGTACCAATTCTGAGCTTCTCCTCTTCCCCATCCATAACAGCAAGATCTCCTAGCACTAACACAAGGTTCACAGTTTTCAAGGTTGGGAACAAGAGGAAGAATAAACATAGTTTAGATCAAAGGTTCTTTACCGGTCTCCAAAGACACCTTGGAGGTTATGGATGGATTTCAGGGGGTCCATGAATTTGTGTGTCTGTCTATCTATTCGTCTGCCTGTCTGTCTTTATCTGTCTGTCTGTCTCTTTATCTGTCTTTTTGTCTGTCTGTCTTTATCTGTCTCTTTGTCTATCTTTCTGTCTCTATGTCTATCTGTCTCTTTATGTATCTGTCTATATCTATCTATTTTTCTATATAATTGGTTTCCTTTGTAAATCTATGCAGTTTATTTTGTATATTTCAAGACATTATTCTGAGAAGGGACCTGTTGGCTTCACCAGCACAGAGGAACAGAAGTGAAAAGATTTTAATAATAATAATAACTAATATCTATATAGTACTTACTATGTGCCAGGCACTATGCTAAACACTTTTATGATTATTATCTCTTTTGGTACTCCCAACAACACCAGGAGGTAGGTACTATATTACCCCCATTTTACAGATGAGGAAACTGAGGCAAACAGGGTTAAGTGACTTGAGCAGGGTCACACGGCTAGTTAGAGTCTGAGGCCACATTTGAACTCATGAAGAGAAGTCAGGTCTCGCTGACTCGAGATCCAGCGCTGTATCCACTGTGCCATAAGCATGAAATTAGTAGTTGAGGGGTAACTAGGTGACGCAGTGGATAGAGCACTGACCCTGGAGTCAGGAGTACCTGAGTTCAAATCCAGCCTCAGACACTTAACACTTACTAGCTGTGTGACCCTGGGCAAGTCACTTAACCCCAATTGCCTCACCAAAAAAAAAAAAAAAGAAGAAAGAAAGAAATTGGTAGTTGAGACCTGGGTTCCAATTCTGGCTCAGCAATCTTTTTTTTTTTTTAATACCTGGGTGACTGTGGGCAAGTTAGATGCTCCTAGAAGCTCCTAGCTTAGAAAATATTTAGTGGGATCTCTGCCTAATATGCAGTAATCCTACACATTTGCCAGTCATGCGAGTGATGGGGAGCTAGCCAGTTTACCACCTCAAAGGAGTAGCCCATCCCACTTCTGGTCAGCCCTAATCATTAGATCATTGGGCAATTCTTCCTCATATCAAGCTGAAATCAGCTTCCCTGCCACTTTCGACCATCACTGTTGTCTTCTAGAGCCAAGACCGAGTTTAATTCTAGAGAAGAATATAACAAGAGTAGAATTGGGAAGGATTTTGCAGAAGAGGAAACTGAGGCCCAGAAAGGTTACTCGGCCAAGGTCATAGAAATACCAAGTAAAAGAGCCAGGATTCAAATTAAGGTCCCATAACTCCAAATTCTGCTCCCTTTCCCAGATGTTGTGCCACTTGAAGATGATGATCATCCCTCCCTCCCTCCCCAAGTCACCTCTATTCTCAGGGGTAAATATGCCCCATTCCTTCAAGCAATCTTTATAGAAAGTGGTTTCTTGGCTCCCCACCATCCTGACCATGTTCCCCTGGATTTGCCCCAGTCTCTTCTCTGCTCAGGGGCAGCTAGGTGGCGCAGTGGATAGAGCAGCAGGCCTGGGATCAGGAAGACCTGAGTTCAAATCTAGTCCTCAGACACTTACTAGCTGTATGACCCTGGGCAAGTCACTTAATCCTGTTTGCTTCAGTTTCCTCATCTGTAAAATGAGCTGGAGAAAGAAATGGAAAACCATTCCAGTATCTTTGCCAAGAAAACTCCAAATGGGGTTGTTAAGAGTTGGACACGACTAAAACAACTTAACAACAAAAACATCTCTTCTCAGAACCTCAGTTTATTTATCTGAAAAAAAAAAAGGGCTAGAAGTTCTTGGCCCTACCTACCTCATGGAGCACTCAAGAAAAGCAAATGGCAAATCTGAAAATGCTGTGGATATGGGAGCTAATGTTATTTTAATAGGAACCAAATCAATTTATGTCTCTTAGCTCAGAGGGTCTACACCTGAGGCTATAGAAAGCCCCTGAAAATGTAATTGCCACCTGCAGTCAGTGATCTCAGAGAAATCGTGTCAAATGGGAAAGGTATAGCAGGTGTGGGAAAGGGCAAACATTCTCCTTGTTTAAAAAAAAAAAAATCCAGAAAATATAAGTGGGTGAACTTGACCTTGATCAGCAGCAACATTTTAAAAGGGATTATTATTATTCAAGGGACAGATTCCCAGGTCTCCCCACCCCTTACTGGGTGAGGCACAAAGGAAGGAGGCTGTCAATGTTTATTGAATGGATTAATGAATAAAGGAATGAGGTTAGGACTCAGTCTGTCTGGTGGTAAGCGTTCATTCTGTGACTGCGGTTAAGACTCACTTCCATGGCCAAAGCTAGAGCTAAGTCTGTAGCTTTGGTGAGTCTGTGGCCAGGGACAGGACTCAGTCTGTGGTCTGTAGTAATAATAACAGGAGATATTCATGGGTATTGCTGTAAGGTCCGCAAACCGTTTTCCATACGTGATATGATTCAAGCTTCATAATCGACCTGTGGAATGGGTGCTGTCAGTATTGATATTCCCATTTTACAGACAGGAAAGTAAAAAGTCCAGAAAAGTTCAGGGAGTATTCAAAGCCATACAGCAAGTAAACATCAGAAATGGGTTTCATTCTAGGTCTTTTCTGATTCTACACTGTGATGGGGCTTAGGATTCAGTCTGGGTCCAGGAGAAAGATTTAGTCTCTGAGATAACCACTGAGCTAACTAGTTCATAGCTAGGAGTTTGGAATAATCACACACACTCACACACACACACACACACACACACACACACACAAAACCCCACCATCCCTGGATCCCAATCCCTTACCTCATAAAAGAAAGCATCTCTGTGATCTTATAAACTACCTTCTCTCTCCTTTCTTGGGGCCCATTTACTACCTACTTGCTCCTCTTGGCACAGATCCAGCCCAAACATGCCCCGTGAAATACCCCCCTTTTCTACCCCTCTGCACAGCACCCCCTCACCCCTACCTCCTGTCCTTGCTCTTCCTTCCCTTCTCTCCCCACCTCCTGCCATCCTGTGAGGCCCTCAGAGGTCTCCAATCCCTCCCTCCACCCCCACAGGCCTGTCTGGAATCATTTATCTCCCACTTCTGCAGACACACTCCCCGCCACGGAAGGGGCCAGGCTCAGGCTCCCCACAGCCTCTTGTGGTCAATTGACTTTAAATTGAACTTCATCTAGAGATCACGAGAACTTTAAAACTCTGTAAGGAAGGGGGCGGTGACCAGGGGGCGGTCATGGAAATACATGGGACTGGGAGGCAGGAAGCTTGGGTTCTAGTCTCAGTTATTCTGATAATGCACTGTGTGACCTTGAGAAAGTCACTGCCTTTCTCAGAGCTCAGTTTCCCCCTCTGTCAAATGTGAGCCTTGAGTCAAGGTCTCTTCTTCTTCTTCTTCTTTTTTTTAGTGAGGCAATTGGGGTTAAGTGACTTGCCCAGGGTCACACAGTTAGTAAGTATTAAGTGTCTGAGGCTGGATTTGAACTCAGGTACTCCTGACTCCAGGGCCAGTGCTCTATCCACTGCGCCACCTAGCTGCCTCTCAAGGTTTCTTCTAACTCTATGACATGTCTGGACTCTTACCCCTTTCTATAGGAAGCCTACCTGTGACTCAGAAACAAGTACCCAGCTGGCAGTAGCGAGTCTACATGGCTGTTTGCCTCAGTCTCCTCATCTGTAATATGGAGATAGTAATACCACCCACCTCTCAGGGTTGTTATGAGGATCAAATGAGATAATATTTGTAAAAAGAAAAAAAACCTATTTAACTCAGTACCTGGCATATAGACACTATATAAATATAAATACATAAATTTTTCCCTTCCTAGGGAAATGCAATTTTTTCATTCATCTTTGTTTTGGGAGGGAGACAGAAGGGAATCTTGATAGAGTAAAATGAGTTTTCTTGTCTTGGAGTAAGGAAACCTGTATTCTTTCTGACCCTCCCTGTCTGTGTACCTTGGATAAGTCATTTCACTCCTAGGAGCCTCCATTTCCTTCTCTGTAAAATGGAAGATGATAACCCTGGGCCCCCCAGTTGCAGATGTATGGGAAGAGTAGGGCCTGAGCGGCACACAATGGGCAGGTGCAGGTGGTTACAATTGACACTATTGGAAGGAACAACCACGTCTATGAGACTGCAGATCCATTGGGATTATCCTTGCACTGTCCAATTCATTATATAAATGTTAAATGTCATTATTATTAATAATTAGTATTATATCATGGACCCAAAGACTATTGATATAAAAGAGATGGCCCTCTGGTTCAGGAAGAAGCTCAGAAAAACACAGGGCCATTTCCCAAAGGCTGTCTGGTTCTTCTTATTTCTTCTTCTTCCTTTTTGTGGGACAGTGAGGGTTAAGTGACTTGCCTGGGGTCACATAGCTAGTAAGTGTCAAGTGTCTGAGGCTGGATTTGAACTCAGGTCCTCCTGAATCCAGGGCCAGTGCTTTATTCACTGCGCCACCTAGCTGCCCCTCCTTATCTTCTTTTCAACACCAATACTATGGTAATGTTTGTTACATGACTGTGAGTCATAAAACACTGAGGAGCATGCTAGGAAAACTCAAGGAAAGTCCCCAGTACATGAGATGGGCCCCATCTAGTGACTCTGTGGGAATACACGAATAAGAGCTGTACAGGATGGGTAAGCATGGATGGATCACAGACACTTGACACTTACTAGCTGTGTGACCCTGGGCAAGTCACTTAACCCTCATTGCCCCATAAAAACAAAACAAAACAAAAAAATGAGATGGATATAATAAATAATAATTTGTTTAAAAAAGAATATCCCCATGGATTTGATCACAGATTCATTAGAATGCCATTGATGCCCCCTAAAAGTAGCTGTTGGTGCAATGTATTGAGGTCTTGGCTCTAACCCTAAACTCTCTCTTCCTCTTTACCGTGGCTTTAACTAGGATCCGTCTTCTGCCTGCGCTATGCTGGGTGTGGCTGCCCAGCCTTGAGTTACCTGACCCTAGGTGGCAATCTCTATGCACCTGCTCTCCTACCTGTGTGATGCATTTCTGCCGCCTCTCACCAGGTCTGCCCTCACTCCCTACCCCCAGCACAAGGGAAAGAGAATTTATGAAAATAACAATAATAAGCTCAGTTGCTCTGAAAGGCATTGAAATGAGCCATTTTATGGGGCATCTAGGTGGCACAGTGGATAGAGCACCGGCCCTGGAGTCAGGAGGACCTGAGTTCAAATCCGACCTCAGAGACTTAACACTTACTAGCTGTGTGACCCTGGGCAAGTCACTTAACCCCAATTGCCTCACAAAAAAAAAAAAAAGAAAGAAATGAGCCATTTTAAAGTCTGCATATACGTATCTTATTTCTCCTCCTATGTTGTTATTACGTGATCATTCGATCCTTGAGGAGAATTGTATATTTAGAGCTGGGAGGGGGCCCCAGGGGCCATCCAGGTCAACTCCCTTAGTCAAGTAGGCAAGCAGTCAGTCAACAAGCATTTATTAGGAGTCTATTATGCACGAGGCACTGTGCTAAGCTCCAGGGGTACAAAGGCAAAAGCTGCCCATGGCCTTGAGGAGCTCACAGTCATGTAATAACCAAGTACTGAGAAGATAGGGCTGTCCCAAAGATCTTAGTGTGACCCTGGGCAAGTCACTCAACCTTCATTGCCCCACAAAAAAAAAAAAAGAATGACGCTGGTCAACTCAGCTTCCCCCCTCTTGGGCCTCAATTTCTTCCCCTGGAAAGCAAAGGAAATGATCCCCAAGGGTCCTCTTGGCTCTGATACGATGCTTTAAAGATTTGTTGTCAGGCCCTTTATGGTCGCTCCCCCCAGAGTATCTGCTTGTTGCAAGGGTTACCATTTCCCATGCCCCCCCACCCCCAAATTTTGCAGCCTGGGATCAGGCTTCTTGGCTTCTCGGAAGTTGAGTGAAGAAACTAAAAAGTCAACTAGAAAGTTATCACAGGCTGACTTCCTCATAGAAGGTGGGGTGGAATAAGGAGTGGGGTGGGTCAGTAGCAGCTTTTGTCTCCCCCTCAAGGGGCAGTTTCCGGCCCCCTCCATCAACTGAATCCCCAGAATGAG
The DNA here is from genome assembly GCF_019393635.1 of Dromiciops gliroides. Classification (NCBI taxonomy): domain Eukaryota; kingdom Metazoa; phylum Chordata; class Mammalia; order Microbiotheria; family Microbiotheriidae; genus Dromiciops; species Dromiciops gliroides. Next base: position 669,500,899 of record NC_057861.1, read on the forward strand.
TACCCAGAATGCTCCGTGTGTTTGTGCTCTGGGCTTCTAAAAAGCTGACTGTGCACATGTTACACCACCAAGGATGGAGGAACAGGAGGAGGGACACCCCAGGGAATGTTTGTTCAGAAAAGGACTGTGGTCTCAGGGAGGGAGAAGAAACCCTAAGCCCCCAGCAGGGAGGGGGGGGGGACAGCCGCAGAAAGCTATCCCTGCATTAGAAATAAGCTGATGAAAGGCCTCCTTAAGGGGCTGAGTCTGAGTACTTCCATTTCTTCAAGCAGGTCCCCTCCAGAGATGCCCCCAAACAGACTGACAATTCTCTCCTGGCTGAGCTACTGATTTGTGGTTTATGGGACTTCTGTTCCCAAATCTACCCCTTTCTGGATTGTTATCTTAGGTGAATTTCTTCCCCTCTCTGAGTCTGTTCAACCTCCTCTATGACTGGTGACCTCCAGCTTGACATCCCAAATCCCATATTCTAAGATCCTCCCCAACTCTGACATTCTATTTGCAACAAATGAATGAAAACGCATTTTTGTTTGTTTTTTGCGGGGCAATGAGGGTTAAGTGACTTGCCCAGGGTCACACAGCTAGTTAAGTGTGTCTGAGGCTGGATTTGAACTCAGGTCCTCCTGAATCCAAGGCCAGTACTTTATCCACTGCACCACCTAGCTGCCCCTGAAAAAGCATTTTTAAAGCATTGTACTAAATTCTGGGACACGGAAAGAAAAAGCAAGACAGCCCTTGCTCTCACCTTCTTAAGGGGGCAACAGAGGTGTGTTGGGGGGCAGGGTGAGGCAGGGAACAACACGTACAGGAGGTTTCAACTGCAAAACAGATGGGAAAGACCTGTGGTCTTTAGCGGACAGGGACAAAGCAGATCACGGTGCATCTGCTCTAATGTCATGTGCACTGATAAAACCAGATCGGCTTCAGATGTTATAGGGGGAGTGCCAAAGGCTTTGAGGGTAGGAGCATTTTTTCTTTCTTTCTTTCTTTTTTTTTTTTTGGTGAGGCAATTGGGGCTCTTGGGATTACCTGATCACCAGTAGCAATTGTTTAGCAGGTGATGGTGGTGGCATCAAGGATGGTGGATCCATTCTCCACAAGGGTTGCCCTTCTCATCGAGGAAGGCCAGAAGCAGGGCTGGCGGTCTGGGGTGAGGCAGGAGGAGGGGAGGCAGGAGGAATGAAGAGGAGGGGGCAAATCCCCTCTGGATTTGACATCCTATGATCTGTATCCTCAGGTCCCTCACAATTCTAATAGACTCTGACATTATGTGATTCTATCCAGGTGTCCACTGGGGAAGATAACGGTTAGTCCTAACTCTACAAACAGCATGGTGTCAGGCTCTCTGCATTCATCCAGGGTTCCTGCAGCTCCCAGAGATAAGATCATGGGTATCCCCTTTCCCCCAGTTCCCCCAGAGGTGCCTTGTACGGGTCTGTCCTGGAAGATAAGAGAGTAATATGACCCTTAAATAGGTCATGAGAACGCTGCTGGTACTTTTCCTTCCCAGCCTCCTTGGGGGCAGAAAACCTCTCTGCACCAGAAAAGGCTGGAGGTAGGTGATGCGAGAAGTCTGTACTTCATACAGAAGGTTCCCAGGGGCAGTGTACAAAGTCCCACCTCCAAGGCAGAAAGAGGGGGGCTGTGAGTGACTTCAAAGGGCAGACCACCAGAGCTGTTTCTACCATCTTGGAGGGAGGTTTTAGACGATAAAACCAGTCATTGCACCTTCTATCCAGAGCCCCTCTGAATGAGCTAAGGACCAAACAGCTGGTCTGAGCTCTAAGACAAGGACAAATAATCCCAATTGTAAACTTTATCCAAGTTTCATACAAGTCAAATTTCCCCCCCTGGGGAGCTAAGGGGAGAGGGGAGGAAAGGAGTGCAACTTACAATCAGAATGATGTGGTATTTATTGGTCCCCTGTTCATATACAATTCTTGCAAGAAGCCCCAAAGAGGGGGCAGCTGGGTGGTGCAGTGGATAAAGCACTGGGCCTGGATTCAGGAGGACCTGAGTTCAAATCCAGATTCAGACACTTGACACTTACTAGCTGTGTGACCCTGGGCAAGTCATTTAACCCTCATTGCCCTGCAAAAAAAAAAAAAAAGTCCCAAGGACCCAAGCCAGCAATGGAGGGGAAGAGTTGAATTTTCACCAGATGCAGGATAGATCAAATACAAAACATGGCCTATCTTCTGGGAGACAATGGGCTTGAAGGCAGACTGTCCATCACATACTAATACCTCTAGGAGGTGTAGTCTGGCATAAAGTATCAACTGACATCCTTGTAGGATTCATTTTTAAAGGTGAGTTTTTAAAGGACCCACCCATATAAATGCCTCCATTAAAGTCCAAACTTCAGGTTTAACCTACTTGAGTTTATGCCCATTAGCCATGCCCACTGCTAGGTTGTTTGTCATATGCTTCCCTTGCAGCAGTGCTTCTTGTGACTGACCATGCCATCTTGGGTAAGGTCCAAACTTCTCAGACCACCCTCTTCACTCTGTCTCCAATCTGAATTTATGGCCAGATTTCCTACTACTTCTCACAGACTCTCTTCTCCAAAGAGCCCCTTCTCCTTCCATTTGGAATATGCCCCACCCCCACCCTACTTCTATAAAAATCCCATTCATCATTCATTCATTCATTCAATAGATTTTTATTAAATGCAAACTGTGTACCTGGGGTACTGAGGGAGATAAGATGAATACAGCGTCCTCATGACTCTACAGGCATTTACTTCAATAAGCATTTATTAAGCACTCCCTGCTTGGCGAAATACAAAGCTTAAAAAACCCCACACTCCTGACCCTGGGGAGCTGGCGGTGAGTAGGGCGACAAGACACCAACACAAATAACCACAATACACAGAATTCTGTGAAGAGTACACAAGAGAGGCACAAGTGCTATGTGATGTCCAAAGGGACATTGAGGCAGGGGTGAGGGCGTCAGGAAGGGCTTCCAGGAGGAAGGCTTTGAACTTTTCATGGAGTCTGACGATGATGCCATCAGCTCTCTCCCTTCTTGTCTCCACCCTGATTCCCTGTGAGCTTTTCATTGAAAGAGCTGTTCTCCATTCCTTCATGAGCAACTCATGAGACTTGTCCTTGGTCACATAGTGCATTTCAGAAGAAGGATTTGAAGCTGCCATCTTGACTCCCAGCATGTCACCTCTTATGCCACGCTGCCCCTCCAAGAGGAAGCCTGGCGATCTCCCTCATGGGGTTGTGACACAAAGTGCTTCGTTACTTCTAAAGAGATCTTGAAATGGGAGTTTCCATCATCCGTTTCCCCCGCCACCCCCCACCCTCATGGAGAACAGAGCGGGTCCTGGAATGGACAAGATCTGGGGGTTGTTGGAGATAGAACAAGGAAGGACGCGGAGGAAATCGGGCCATGTGATGGCTTTGCTTGGGCCATCTGACTGGGGAAGAGGTCAGATTCTTGGAAGAGAGCCCTAGAAACAACCCTGGACCAGAAACCAGGAGTCCTGGGTTCTAGGTTTGTGTCTGCTGCTGACTTGCCATCACAAGTGACCTTGGGCAAGTCCTTTCCCCTCCTTTCTCTGTCAAATAAGGGGGTTGGGCCTGTGACTTCTAGAGCCCCTCTGGACATTCTCTGAGTCTGTGAGGTACACGGGGGTCAGGGGGGCCCTTCATTTCTTGCCCTCTTTCTTCTCATCTTCCTCCACCTTGATGGCTACCGTGTCCACAGTATCCTTCTTCTTCTTCTTTTTGTCACCTGTTGGGGAGAGAAGGGTAATGGAAGGGAGGGAAGAGGACATGGGGAAGAGGAGGTGAACAAAGGATTGGTCCCCTGTTCATATACAATTCTTGCAAGAAGCCCATTGGGGCATAACGTTTTATGAGCTCCCTCAATAACTGTGTGTGTGTCTTTCTGTCTCTCTGTCTCTGTATCTCTGTGTCTCTGACTCTCTCTCTCTCTCTGTGTCTCTATGTCTCTGTGTCTCTGTGTCTGTGTCTGTGTCTGTCTCTCTCACCTGCTTTTATACTTTCCAAATCACTTCCCCATATATACTGTTATTCAAGTCTCACAACCCCTCCCCCATGGGGAGTTATAGAGCAGCTGTCATTTTCCACATTTTCAACAGGAGGAAACTGAGGCTCAGGGAGAGGAAATCATAGGAACATTGGATGCTAGAAGGAAGGGGCCTCAGAGTCCATAGGGTTTGATTCTTTCATCTTATAGAGAATAATAACTAGTACTTACTTTGCACCAGGCACTGTGCTAAGCACCCTACAATTATTATCTCATTGGATCCTCCCAACAACTTTGGGAGGTAGGTGCTATTATTACCCCCCCCATTTTACAGACAAGGAAACTGAGGCAAACAGTAACTTGTTAAGTAACTTAACAAACTTAAGTAACTTGTTGTTAAGTAACTTAAGTTAAGTAACTTGCCCAGGGTTTCAGAGCCAGTAAGTTTCTGAAGTCAGATTTGAACTCCAGGCCTAGCACTCTATTCACCACACCATATCACTGCCCCTTGAGTAAACTGAGGCCCAGGGAGATGAAGTCACACAGGTGAGTACTCTAATTCCAATCACACAGCTTGAAAGGAACTATGGCCTAGGGCCTGGGTCTAGGACCTGGTTTTTCCTATAAACTACAATTAACCCCACCATTCTCTGATCCTCACCCCTTTTTCTTACCTGCCGGCCATTTGAAAGATCTTCTTGAGATGGGCAGGAGGATGTCTGAGCCACCCAGGACAGAGGGATGGTCTCTAGGAACGAGGACCCTACTGATCACCTCCTTCCCATGAAGGCCCACATCAAGCGAGACCTTCTTTGGCTCTGACCACAATGCCATCTGCCTCTCCCTCATTCTGTACTCTGGGGATGAGGGTACCCAGGGCTGGGTGTCCGGCTCGCACAAACTTTTCACAGAACCTGACAATGGTGCCATTGTCTCTCAGCCTTCTCACCCCCCCAATTCCCGTACCCCTTCCATAGATTTCTTCCTTCATATCTGCTGCTCTTCTTTACTTTCTCCCACTTTTCTATGCCTTTTTTTAAAAGGATTGTGACATGTACAGGACACAAAGGCACAGAATCATTATCATTACTGGAGGTCCCCTGGTCTAGTCCCCCACCTCTGGCTAAGCCAACATTATAATTCTAAAACCACAGAGTCCTGGGTCTTCCTAGACCTCTGCTCTCAACCCTCTCAAATCCCTAGAGTTTAGAACATTCTCTCTGGGCCTCAGTTTCTTAATCTATAAAATAAAAGGTTAAGGGGCAGCTAGGTAGCGCAGTGGATGGAGCACCGGCCCTGGAGTCAGGAGGACCTGAGTTCAAATCCAGCCTCAGACACCTAACAGTAACTAGCTGTGTGACCCTGGGCAAGTCACTTAATCCCAATTGCCCTGCAAAAAAAAAATAAATAAAAAATAAAAAATAAAAGGTTAAGCTATTTAATATAGAACTAATATACATAGACTGTATAGTATGCATAACATATAACATCTAGCTATAAGCTTATCTAACATGGCTAACTAAAGTTCATTCCTTCCAGCTCTAACATTCCATGTTCTATATTCCAAGATCCCTAACTCTAAAGATCTGACTCCATGGCCCTAGAACCCTAGACCTCAGAGACAACCTGATCTAAGCTAATCTGCACCTGAACAGGTGTCCCTTCTACAACATTCCCACCATCATCCTCTTGAAGACCCCTAAGCAATGGGACAGCTCGCTTCACTTCTGAAGATCCTTGATTAGATTCAAATCCATTGATATTCTTTTTTTTTTTTTTTTTTTTTTTGGTGAGGCAATTGGGGTTAAGTGACTTGCCCAGGGTCACACAGCTAATAAGTGTTAAGTGTCTGAGGCCGGATTTGAACTCATGTCCTCCTGACTCCAGGGCCAGTGTGCTATCCACTGTGCCACCTAGCTGCCCCCCAAATCCATTGATATTCTATGAGTCTATGATACTTGTGTGGTCAGCCTCCAGGGTAACCCCATTCCCCACCTTTCCCCCTAACTCCCCCCATCGATTTCCTCTCCTCTTCTCCCCTCAATGTCCTACATTGGCTTGCTAGACATCTGGATGCTTTATTCTTGGCACTTCCACATTGCATTGGTTTGCCGATTTCAGATCTTTTGAACTGTCTGAAAAGTCCTACTTTCTCAAGGATGTTGAATCAGATGCAGGAAGAGCACCAGACATGGGGTTAGAGAACTTTCATTTAAATCTGGGCTCAGCCATTTGCAAATCTTGGATGAGATTACAAATCCAGACCTCAGGATGCTCCTTTTACAAGTGAGGAGGTTGGAATAGATGACCTGAAAATATGGGTTTTGAGTCAGAGAACCCAGGTTAGAATTCTGGCTTGTCACTTACCACCTGTGTGAGCTTGGGTAAGTCACTTAACCTCTCTAGGCCTCTCAGTTTCCCCATCCATAAAATGAAAAAGCTGGACCAGATGACCTCTGAGGTTCCTTCCAGCACTAAAGTCTATGATCTTTTGGTTCAGCGACTTTCCCTCCCAATTCTAAAATCTTATGATGTAGCTTCTTTGGGGTTCTATTCTCTAGCCCAAATTTAGATTTTGAAGCAGGGGTCTCTGAACTCCAAGTTAAAGAGAAATTTGGTTACCCTCAATGATGCTCCCCCCGCAATTCCCACTATGGGTCCCAATTAGCCAGTTTTTTCTGGACAACAGACCCCCAAGTTCAGGATCCTGGTCCAAATTGTTCTTTGAACTTGTAACTTCATTCTCTCTCCTACTCTGGCTCCTCCCCCAATCAAGATATGCCTTGGGAGAGATGGACAGGCTGAGCACTGAAAAGCCAGAAGGAAAGTGTGGAAGCAGCGGGTCACTCAGTCACAAGGGAAGAAGTCCTGTTTTCTTGGAAGTCAGGGAGAGGAGGAGGAGGAGGAGGAGAGGAGGGAGCAGGGAGGGGAGAGAGACAGAGACAGAGAGAGACAGACACAGACACAGAGAAAGAGACAGAGAGAGAGGGAGTGGGGAGAGAGGAAGAAGAGAAGGGGAGGGGAGAGAGAGAGAGAGAGAGAGAGAGAGAGAGAGAGAGAGAGAGAGAGAGAGAGAGAGGGAGTGGGGAGAGAGGAAGAAGAGAAGGGGAGGAGAGAGAGAGAGAGAGAGAGAGAGAGAGAGAGAGAGAGAGAGAAATGGATGGATGGAAGAGACAGGCTGCTAGCTGCCCAGTGGGGTCATCTCATCCTCTTCCTTCACCACAGGCAGAGATCCGAGAGATGGGGACTGGGTGTGGCCGGAGAGAGGGGGCAGCCTGTCAGAGGAGCCTAGAGTACAAAATGAAAAGAGGTCAGCAAATTGAGAAGAAACCACTATGGAGGTTTGGGGGGTAGCCCCAGGAAACAGAAAAACTTAGTGGTAAAGGAGGTCAGTTCTGCCCCCAAGCACCGGGGTCAAGGAGTCCCAGGAGAGCCTGGTATGGATAGTTTAGGAAGCAGGACTTGGGTTGGAAAAGTTGGAAGAGTTCACATGAGGTCGCCCACCCAGCTCACAAACTGGGCACCATTTGCTGCTATTTATGGCCATGCCCAAGTTCTTATCCCATTGGCTTTTTCCTGAGCTTTGTATTCTCGTTTCCTCTGCAAACACCACAGAGGTCTCCGAGTCAATCATCTTTCTAGTGCTTGCTGAGGGTGTGTCGTCACAGCTCCCCAAATACTGCTCTGGGGGTCAGTCCTTGGATTCAGTGCCCTATAACCCATTCTCCCTCACCCCACAAACCCATCATGACTTGGAGTCGGGAAGAACTGACGCCAATATGCACTAGCAGCGTTATCATGGACAAATCACTTCAAATCTCAGAGACTCAGTTTCTGTAAAATGAGGGGATGGAGAAGATGATCATTGAAGGCCCCAGCTCTAAATCTGTATTCCTCTGGGTCTGTAGATTCGAGACTCCCTCCCTGCCTCTGAACATAGGATCAGCCCTGAGCAGTCACTCTGGAATACGTTTGTAGCCTCCCAATCACGTCGGAGAATTCTGGCCCCTCTCTCTGCAGTGACTACCCCATGTTCCTTAAGGCTTCTCTCCTCCATTTCTGAACCTCTCCCCAGGCCCTCCCTCCAACCCCAGCTTCACTCACTCAGTAACCACCCTACATGTGACAAGAAACACTCAGGGGCCAAACGCTCTGCCACGCCAATCCACAATCACCAGGGTCAAGAGAATGATTGTGGACAGCTGTGCAAACACTAGGTCTTCCCTTCACCATCGATCTTGCCCCAGCATTCTCAACCCCAATGGGAGCTTGTGATGAAGGGGTTTGCTATAGAAGAATTTAGCGGGAATGAGGCATTTGGAATGCAGACCTAAGGGTTGTGGAACTCTGGAGCAGAGGAGTCTGGGACAGAGAAGTTGGAGATGGAGGGACTTTGAGAGGAAGCAATGTGTGATGGGAAGTCTGGGCTTAGAAGATGGGGAAAGAAGGTGAGCCTCACCTCCAGGCACTTCGGTTAACTCCGTCAGTGGGGGCACCGTCTCCAGCTTGTCTGTGTACATCTTAGCCGCCCTCCTCTGCAGGTACCGGGCCTCAATCTCCTTTCGGGTCCGGGGCACTCGGCAGTTGAAGACACAGCACAGAGTGATGACTGTAAGGATGCAAACAGAGACAGAGATGCAAGTAGGGCCAAGGGCCATGAGCCCAGAGATGAAGAAGAAACCAGGTTTTTTCTTGATATGTACTCAGCAGGCTTGGGGCAGCTTGGTGGTGAGGTAGGTAGAACCCTGAAGTTGGGAGGACTTGAGTTCAAATCTCATCTCAGATATTTAATAGCTGTGTGACCTTGGACAAATCACTTAACCCCAATTGCCTTAAACATATGGGGCCATATCCATTCATCCTGATCTATCTATCTATCTATCTTGCCACTGGATCCAGATGGCTCTGGAGGAGAGAGTGAGACTGGTGACCTTGCACAGCCTACCCTCACTTAAATCTAATTCAGTGCCAGTCATGGCATCACCCCATGTCATGGTCCTCTTTGAAAACAAAGGAAATGGGGGCCAGCTAGGTGGTGCAGTAGATAAAGCACCAGCCCTGGATTCAGGAGGACCTGAGTTCAAATTTGGCCTCAGACACTTGACACTTACTAGCTGTGTGACCCTGGGCAAGTCACTTAACCCTCATTGCCCCACAAACCAAACCAAAACAAAAAAACATATAGGAGAACAAAGGACAAACAACTTGACAGGCTCATCCCAGACCCAGGTAAGCAGAATGGGTTGAACCACTGTGAGACCGGAACCCAAGCAAGGGAAAAAAGGACACGTGGCTCTGATTAGTACAATTCACATCTCCTGTCCCCGGGTCCTGTTACTTCAACAAGAAGCCAGTTAGATTTTAAATTGTGTTGCATCTCATTACATTGTTTTTCTCAGTGTCCAGTTTCCTCCTCTGTCCAAAAGATCCCTGAGGGCAGAGGCTGACTGTCCCTCAGGCTAGAGGCTATCTGAAGGCAGTCCCCTCAGACTAGGGGCTCCCTAAACTTGGGGTTACCCCTTCTTTGTTATTTCTCTCTCCCACTGGCTTCTGGTCCAGGCTTTGCCCTTGAAGGTGGCTCAGCCTGGTCATTCTTCTGAATGCCACTTCTGGAGAGCCTGTGTCCTCTTGGTCCAGCTGCTAGATGCTTGTGATTTTAGCCGAACTCCAGTCTCTCTCCCTCACCTGTTTTCCCAGCTGTGACTGTCTGCCCCCAAAGCCCACAGGCTCAAATAGGGCCGAAATTTGTTGTCCTAGAACGGGTACAGCCTGTCTAGGCCCGGGCCCAGGCCACAGAACCAGCCCTGGAGAGCCAAGGCAGCCAGGAGAGTCAGATCTTATTAAAAACCAGATATTGAAACAAACTTTCAGGGCAAAAACACTGGCGGTGTGGGCTCAGGGTATGGGTGTAGGGGAGTGTGGTGGGGATATTTTGGGGAATCAGCAACAGAATTAATAATTAAGAATCCTGCCACTCTTCAAAGGATTATTAGATTTAGAATACAGATGAGCTTGAAGATTATCTAATCTAGTAGTTCTCAGCTTTTGGTCTCAAGATCTCTTGACATTCTGAAAAATTACTGAGGACTCCAAAGAGCTTTTGTTTGGATTATATCTATTAATATTTACCATATTAGAAATCAAAGCTGATAAAGTTCTAGCTCGTTACATATGAACATAAATAAAATATTTTATGAAAACTAAACATATTTTTCAAAACAAAAAAATTAGAAGACTGGGCATTGTTTACATATTTTTGCAAATCTCTTTAATGCCTGTCTTAATAGAAGACAGATGGGTTCTCATATCTGTCTCTGCACTCAATCTGTTGCGATATGTTGTTTTGGTTGAATTATATGAAGAAAATTTGGCCTCACACAGATATATAGTTGGAGGGGTATTTTAGTAGACAAATAATGTCTTGGTAGTATTATGAAAATAGCTTTGACCTCATGGACTCTCTGAAAGGGATCCCAAGAGGTCCAAGGACCACACTTTGAGAAATGCTAATCTCATCCAAGCCCCGTGATTTTAAAGAAGAGGAAACTTGGGATTAAATAACTTTCCAAGGGTCACAAAGCTAGTAAGTCAGAGAGCTGAGATGGGAACCCAAGCCCTCTGGCTCCTGACCCAGGGTATGTTTCACTATACTACACGGACACTGGCAACAGTCTAAGGATGCGGACTCATAGCCGGTGCTTAATCAGGTGGGCCAGGGCCTTCCCAAGCAAGGGCCCTTGACCTCTCTGGCCTCCACAGGCTCTGAACCTCTACTTTCCTAATATATCAACAATGTGCAGATAATGTGCAGAGACCCAACTACATTTAATAGTATTGTTCCAACTCTGGGCCCATTACTCAGACAGAGAAGGAAGAACAATTACACAGACATTAAGGATAGTTTGGCCCTTCCAAAAAGACACCTGCATTTGGATTACAAGGGCCACAAGGCACCCTTATCCTTGCACTGAAAGTAAATGAAGGGGCAGCTAGGTGGCGCAGTGGATAAAGCACCAGCCCTGGATTCAGGAGGACCTGAGTTCAAATTCGGCCTCAGACACTTGACACTAGCTGTGTAATCTTGGGCAAGTCACTTAACCCTCATTGCCCCACAAAAAAAAAAAAAAAGAAGAAGAAGAAGAAAAAAAGAAAAAAGTAAATGAAAAAGTGTTTGCATTCCCACAAGTATGTGATTAACATATATGATAATCTAGTGTTCTAGTCCCCTAGCTCTAACATTCTATGTTCTTCTAGCTCTGGAATGTGTGTTCATTGGCATGGTCAATTTGGGAGAGTGACTGTTTGGGGGGAGGGGAGAGGAAATCAATTGAAACAATTTGTCACTTTGGTCAAAATGGACACCCATAGGGTCTGTATATCCGTGTAGGTATAACCTGTATAAGTTGCCATCATTGGCATCATGAACTCATGACCCAAGTGACAAAATGAATGAAAACTGGTTGACCCCTTGAGCTCCTGGGAAAGGGGGAGGGAGAGGAAGGTATAGAGGAAGCTAGATGCCATGTCCCGGACTCCAAATTGGTTTGCAGTATGACCTTGAGTCCTTAATTTTGGGGGGATGCAGTTTTTGTCATCTCTGAAATAGGGAGATGATGACTTCTATATCTTGAGACATCCCCCAGCAGCCCAACCACAGGGCTACATGCTCCATAATTCAGGCTTCTCCCCACTACCCCCCCCCACTATACTAGGGAAAGGTCCAGGGGACTAGATTTCTCCCATTCCCATTTTCTCCCCATACACATTCTCCTTCACCTGGAGGCTCCCAGCCAACTCTGGTAAACTTACCCAAGCACTGGAGGGTCTGCCTTGGCCAATGGCACAGGGCTGTTGGTCTAGGCTGGGTTTCTCAACCTTTGGGGCAAAACAGAGGAAAGGATCTCCCAGTCCTTGGAAGAATCTGGGTGGTGCTCTCTAAAAGACAGCTTGGAAAACCTGAGCCCTAACCACTAATTAGCTAGGTGACCCTGGGCAAGTCACTTAACCTTTCTGAGCCTCCAGTTTCCTCACCCGTAAGAGAGATGATAACAATAATCTTCATACAACCAACATCACAGGGGTACTAAAGGTAAAATATTCTGCAAGTCTTTTTTTGGTGGGGGGCAATGAGGGTTATATGACTTGCCCAGGGTCACACAGCTACTAAGTGTCAAGTGTCTGAGGCCAGATTTGAACTCAGGTCCTTCTGAATCCAGGGCTGATGCTCTATCCACTGCACCACCTAGCTGCCCCCTGCAAGTCTTTAAACTACAGAAATGTCCACTATTGTTATTAATTTAATAAACAGTTAATGAAGTATAAATATGAGTTATTATTAATCAGCACTGACCATCATCATTACTGTAGTTGAGCTAAAAACATTGGCTGGCTTCTCTGCCTCAGGACCACCCCCATTCCTCCAAGGCTCTAGCCTGGGGGGTTGGGGGGGGCAGGAGCCAACACCCACTGCACATTGAGCCTGGAGAGTGAGCAAGCTTCAAAGGAGCCTGTGCAGATGTTGGCCTCTGTCTCATGCAGATGCTGCCAGGCTGGGGAGGGACGTGCAAAGCTCCTCTGTTTCTTCCCTCACAAACATTTGTTTCGGACGAGTCTGGATTAGTTTTCAGAAGAATAAAAGGCAGGATTGTTTTTCCCCTGGGGGAGCTGAATATAGACTGATGATATCAGGGCTAGAGGCATCCTTTGATAGCTGACCTTGTATGCCCCTCTTCACCACCCCCAGGACTGCATAAGGCTCAGCACAGTGAGTAAGTGGTACAGAGCTTAGGTCAGACTGAGAATGAAGGCAGAGTATCTGATTCTCCACTTGCCTTCCCCAATTCTGTGATATCTAAACAAAATGAAAAGAATCCCAGGCTGGCAGGGCTGGGAGGGACCTTACAACATAGAAGGTCACATCTAGAAAGGACCCTAGAACCAAGAATTCTGAGCTGGAAGGTATCTTAGAGAGCATCTATTCCATTTTACAGATAAAGAGGGCAAAGAGAGGAAATGACTTGCCCAAAGTCACACAGCTAGTGCTCATCAAACTTCAACTCAGGTTCAAGTCACCCCTTTGTCTTTTCCTAATCAGTGACCATCCCACTGCCCAAGTACCTTCACTCCCCATTTCTAGTTCTAGAACCATAATTAAACCACTTCTGACATTTCCCCCCAAGGGCTGTGCCAGTCTACTCTCCTATAGCCCCACTCCCCATCCCTCTAACTTTCTCATCCAAGATACCCTTCTCTGGCCACCACTCCCCTACATGTGTTGTCTCCTCCTATTAGAATGTAAGCTCCTTGAGGATAGGGTCTGTTATATTTCTATCCCCAGGAGTGCTTGACACATAGTAGGCACTTGGTAAATGCTTTTTCATTCATTTATATGATGACACTAGGTCTACAGGGTGACCCTAAGACACACAAACACATCTAACTCGGAATCATTAGTGGAAAGAGAGCTGTCCTTGGTTGGAGTCAGGAAACTTGGATTGGAATTCATTCAGTCTTGGCATTCTGAGATGCTACCCAAGCATCACGGGTTTCTACCCTGGGCAGGGATGGGAAAGGCAAGTGGACAATCAAATACTTCACTGGGATAAGAAGGTGATACAGAACCCAGGGCAGGGCAGGGTAGAGCAGGGTAAGGAGACCCAGAGTGTGCCAGACACTACACTATGGTAAGCCCTTTACAAATATCATCTCATTGGATCCTCACAACAGCCCCAGGGAGGTAACTGCTATTACTATCCACATTGTACAGTTGGGGAAACTGAGGCATAGAGAAGTTTTAGTGATTTGCTCAGGGCCACACAACTAGTAAGTACCTGGGCCAAACTTGAACTCAGACCTCCCTAACTCTAGGCCCAGTGCTCTATCCATTGAGCCATCTGGCTATCTAGAAGAAAACAAACTCACCTGTCAGGGGTTGCCTCTAGCCCTGAAATTTTCAGTCTATAAACAGTTCCCTCAGAAACAGGTGTCTGACCTTGGTCAAGTCACTTACCTGATAGGGCAATATGGTACCAAGAAAAGATGGAAGAGGGATTTGTTTTGTCCTATTTAGCCCCAGAGGACAGAACTAGGAGCAATGGGTGGAAGTTACAAAGAGGAAGCTTTAGGTTTAATGTCCAGAAAAACTTCCTCATAATGAGAACTGTCCACATGTGGAGTGGAACTGGCTGCCTCGATAGGGAGTGGGCTCCCCGTCCTTGGAGGCCATCGAGAAGTAGTTGGGTGCATTATAACAGGGATCCTTCTCATAGATGAGCTAAGCTGGAGGACTTCTAAGGTTCCTTTCGACTCTCAATTCTCTGACTATTGAATGGAGGACCTAGGCTGGAATCCCAGCCCTGGCATTCCCTACTGGCCTGATTTAGGTCACTTCGTCTCTGCTCCTCGGCTTCCTCACTTATAAAAGGAGAACAATAAGTTTCACTCCTCTCCTCTCCTCCCCTTAGGAAGGCCTGTATACAAATGTAAGCTGCTATTATTATTATTACTATGGAGTCAAAAGGCTATTAGCAAGCCTGGTAGTCTGGGGAGGAGCAGTGGAGCCCGAGATAGCAAAGAACTGTGATTCTCTCTCTCCTTCTTTGGGGTCCTGGAGAGCCTGGAGGGAGGCACAGGAGCCTGAAATGGTCTGTCCGTGGAGAAAAACTCTACTGGTACCATGTTGTGAAATACAGCTGAATGAAGCCCATCACCTCCAGGGAGACTCAGCAATGCAGGATCCCCTCCCTTCCTTTCAGCTCTACTCTCTTCCCCTGGTGGGATGGGGGTGGGGGTGGAGGACAGAGAAGAGGGTCTAGGAGGGGGTCCAGGGAGGGAGCCAGGTTTAGTGCAAAGGTACTGTCAGAAGAGCCAAGGACTTGGTGCCAAGGGGGGACACATGGGAGGCAGATGGAAATGTGGTCCTGGCTCCCTTCCCTGCCTCACACATCTGGATGGGGCCATCCCCCACCCCGAGAGGACCCACCCAATGACTTCATCCTCCCGGCACCCCGTGGTCTCTGCCACCCAGATTTCTTGAGCTCAGACTGCAGAGGGGGCACTTACTGCCCCCCTCCCCAACCTCTCTGCTCCTGCCTCAGGTGCTCCAGGGTCTGATGTTTGGTCTTGGAAGACCCCAATATACCTCTCCCCAGACTCAGTCCCCTGCCTACAGGAGGTAGCAGAGCAGACCCGAAAGACTCCTGAAATAAGGAGCAGTGGGCCTGAGTTCTAATTCTCTCCCTGACACTAGCTGTGTGTCACTTAATCTCCATGAGCCTCAGTTTCCTCAACTGTAAGATGATGGTGTCAGACTTTGTGTGACTCTGCCTCACTTAAATCCAATTCACACTCTAGTCAAAACATCGCCCTGTGATGTCATTGGTCATCTTTGAAAACTAAGGACAAATAACAACAACAAGGGGCTACACATGCTAGGAGCTGGAGCTACAAAGACAAAAATAAAATGAGTCCCTGCCCCCATGGAACTTATACTCTATTAGGGGAGACACGTACAAATAAAAGTATATCTAAGATACGCACTTCACTGGTGTAAGGAACTCCTAGTAAGGAAATTCCATCGACCAAAACAGATCGGCACCATTTGGCAACCTGTCATCTTACTGGCTGGATAGGAACATGGGCCCCAGCAAGAGGACTCCAATGGTATCGAGGCTCCATTTCCCAGGGTGGAGCAGGGGGTTGTGACTAGCCCAGGGGTCATACAGGCAATGTATGTCACAGGCAAGCCTTGAACCTGGGTCTTCCTGACTCCAAGGTTGGCCCTCTACCCTCTTTAGCACATTGTTGTCTCTTCTTTCTCTCTTTCTTCCTTCCTTCCACCACCTAGCTGCCGCTATACATTGTTGTCTCTCATGCAATAAATAAATAGATGGGGGCAGCTAGGTGGCGCAGTGGATAGAGCACTGGCCCTGGATTCAGGAGGACCTGAGTTCAAATCCAGCCTCAGACACTTAACTAGCTGTGTGACCCTGGGCAAGTCACTTAACCCCAATTGCCTCACTAAATAAATAAATAAATAGATAGATAGATAGATAGATAGATAGATAGATAGATAGATAGATAGATAGATAGATAGATGGATGGATGAGTGGATGAGTGAAAAAATGAATGAATACATGCATAAGTATATATATATATGTGTTTATATAAATGTTATTTGTACATGTGTGTATATATGTTTTATATATAACACATACATATCTATAACACATGAGTATAGAACATGTGTGTGTTTATGCATATATATGCATTTATATGCACAGAGGTGCAAAACCTAAGGCTCAGACAGATGAAGTGATTTGCCTAGGTACCTCTTCAGAGGCGGGGCTTGCACTCCCATGTTCCACACACTTTACCATGGGTCCTTCCATACGTAAGAGATATAAAAAATAAACACAAGGTAATGGGAAATGGAGGTGATGGCAATTGGGGAGTTAGACAGAACCTGAGTTAAATGTCTGAACTAAGGGAACACTGACCCCAGTGAAGAGAGGACCAATGACAAGAGAGCCGAGGCCAGCATAGGAGTGGGTTCCCAACCAAGCCTGTAAATGAGGGGCTATGGGACATTCTGCCTGCTGACTCTCTCTTCTGCCTGGGAGGCACATCCGAAGTTGGGCAGCCTTGTAAATTAGTAGCACTTGGAATGCCAAAGGCCCAGACTTCTTCCCCCTATGAATCCCCAAACCTTCAGCCTCCCTTTTCTCCACGTATCCTGTACCTCCCATCCCTAAACTCTTCCTCCTTTTCAGTTTGGGGTCCTGTTTTCCCTGAGCCATAGAAAGCTACCAAACTTGGGTTTTGAAGTTAGAGAGAGAAAAAGGATCAGGTCAAGGGTTAGAAGACCAGGGTTCAATGACCCTGGGCAAGTCACTTAACCCTCATTGTTCCACCAAAAAAAAAAAAAAGACTAGCATTCAATTTCACGCTTGGCCACCTCATCTCTCTAGGCTGCCATTTCTTCACCTGAAAATGGGAGGACCTGATTAGATGCATCTTTAAATTTCTACCAAGCTCTAACATTTCACATTCTAATGAGTTTATGAGTGCAGAGAGCCAGGCTGAGTTTGGGTCCCTCCTCCCACCCTTACTGGGCAAGATACTTAACTTCTTGGTGTTCTAGGCAAGTCTATAAAGCCATAAATTGCAGAGGGGCTGATCTGTATTGAGAGAGGGACTTTGTGGGTCTGGGAGTTCCTGTTGCTGATGATAGCACACATCTAGTCCCTACATCTACTGGTCCATAGTATAGTATGAAATGGGAAAGACTGGGAGGAGTACAGAATGTGCTGTGATTAAAGTAGGCCGTTCTGGGTTCAAGTCTCAGCTCTTTTATTTATTTATTTGTGTGTTTGTTTGTTTATTTATTTATTTATGGCAAGGCAATTGGGGTTAAGTGACTTGCCCAGGGTCACACAGCTAGTAAGTGTTAAGTGTCTGAAGCCAGATTTGAACTCAGGTCCTTCTGAATCCAGGGCCAGTGCTCTATCCAATGCGCTACCTAGCTGCCCTTCTTTTATTAACTGTGTCACCCTGAACGAGTTACTGCCCCTTGCTGAGCCTCAGTTTCTTCAGCTGCAAAATTGGAATAATAATATTTGTACTGTCCTTAGCATAGGATTGTTTAGAGATAAAGGGCGTGAAAATACTTGTTTAAAAAAAACCCCAACAGCTCTTAGAATGTTTATTTATGTGTGAGTTATTATCATTGTCAAAAGGGGCTTTCTCAACTGGTCCTCCGCCCCACAGCAGGCCTGCAGCTGGGACAGCCTTCTCCCTCCATCCTACACCACTGACACCCTGCCTTGGACAAGCCAGGTTCACTTTCCCATGAGCCCTAGCCAGACAGAATGAGAGAAAGAATCACATGCCAATGCCAAAAAAAGTCAGTCTTCCAAAGGCCGGGAGAAACCACCATAACAGAGGCCCCTGTGCTATTGGAGAAGGAATGAAGACAGAACTGGGAATTGGGAAACCTGGGTTCTATTCATAGCTGTGACATTCCCTGTGTGTGAACTGAGTTGTTTCATGTTCAAAAACAGTGCTATATTGGAGGGACGCCTCATCTGTAAAAATGGGAATGATAACACTTGTTCTAGTTAGTTACATCACAAGATTCTTGTGGAGAGACCAGTTTACAAGCAGCAAAAACTCTATGATAATAACAAGGATGAAGAGGATAAGAAACATGGATTCAGACATAGATGATTAGATTATCTGGGCCACAGGGAATGATATGCAGAGTCCTCTAGGTCCGGTAAGACTCAGGAGCCAGAGAGGAGGTACCTTGGACTTGCCTAGTTTTACTCAGAATTCTATGTGAGTCATTGGAGGGATGTGGCATTGGATAAAATAAAGTCATTGTGAGACTTGGGAGCCACAGCTAACCTAGAGTTGGAGGAACTGCAAAGGGATTTCCATCTTGGCCCCACCCAGTTTGCACTGCTTCCCTTATCTGGGTGTTGGCCCTTTAAATGGGACAGTAGGGGGTGGGGTGGGGGAGGAGAATCATCCACTGGGCATTCTGGGGACAGAATGACAGGAATCCCTTCCCAACACCAGGCCCCATAATTATAGTAATTACCCTGAGGCAACCTTCCCTGGCAAAGAGGGCCCTAGTCACTGGGTGGAATCCCTCCCACCACCCCCATTGCCAGTTTCCTCCATCCCGCAGACCCCAAACAGGGACATTTTGAGCACCAGAAGGTGCCAGAAACAACTAGGGGCCTCCTGTGGTTAGTCAACTAGCACTTACCAGAATTCCTCCCTTGCATGGGCTGCAACTAGCATTTACCATAATTTTTTAGCCCTAGTCTGTATGCCTTCCACAGGTTGCCTGCCTGCCTGCAACAGACACAGCCTTCCCATCTGTGGCCCAGGTGCCCTTTGGAGCAGGCAGCCTAACAACCTAAGAAGCTGCTTGCATCTCTGTACTCTGGTAGAGCCTCTCCTCCATCAACTCACCCCCATTCCATCCCTGAGCCTTGACAGCAGGCCCCTCTATCTCTGGTGTGGAAAAGCCTGGGACATTGTCTGGCTCGGTCATTCAGTCCTTCATTTTCTTTCTTTTTTTTTTTTTTTTAGTGAGGCAATTGGGGTTAAGTGACTTGCCCAGGGTCACACAGCTAGTAAGTGTTAAGTGTCTGAGGCTGGATTTGAACTCAGGTACTCCTGACTCCAGGGCTGGTGCTCTATCCACTGCGCCACCTAGCTGTCCCAGTCCTTCATTTTCAAAGAAGAGAGATGACATCACGATGCGATGGGTGATGTCTTGACTACCTTTGGACCTAAGTTGAGGATCGTAGGACCATAGACTTAGAGTACATTGAGCTCAGCCCTCTCATTTTTACAAATGAGGAAACTGAGTCCAAGAAAGAATAAGAAAGAGACTTGCCTTAAGTGAAATATCTGGTGTTTGAACCCAGCTTCTCTGAGACCAAATTCACTTATCCATCCTTTGTACCAAGCTGCCTTGTATGAAGTGAATAGAAAATTAGGGGTGAGGGAAAATGGGAAAGAAAAGGAAACAGACCAGGTAGGAACAATAGGAAGCAAGGGGAGAAGAAGGGAAGATGAGGAAAGATGGATAGAAAGGAGGTGGGGGGGGGGCGCGGCTAGGTGGCGCAGTGGATAGAGCACCAGCCCTGGAGTCAGGAGTACCTGAGTTCAAATCCAGCCTCAGACACTTAACACTTACTAGCTGTGTGACCCTGGGCAAGTCATTTAACCCCAATTGCCTCACTAAAAAAAAAAGAAAGAAAGAAAGGAGGTGGGGGAGAAGAAAGGAGGTGGGGGAGGATGGGATCTTAGGGGAGGAGCTGGGGGTAGCAGGAGGAAAGGTTGGGGGCACTACTTACTGATAGACAGGACAAAGAGGGAAAATATGCCAACCACGTGCCACAGGCGCATGTCCCAGAAGACGACGGTCTCCTTGGTAAGTGGGGGAGGTTTGGGTTTTGGGGGTGCTGTGCTGGGCTGCAAGAGACAAGAGAAAGGAGAGAAGGCTGAGAGCCACAGAGGAGGAGGAGGCAGCACAGAGAGACATTGGGGAGCCCCGTGTCCCTTGGACTGTTAATCCCAGGATTGAGACTTACCCACCCACCCACCACAGAACCCACTCCCATTCTCTGCCTGAGCTTAAATGAGCCATACCCGCCCATTCTGCCACCCGGGGTAAACACTGATGGCTAGCCCAGGGCAAGCAGCACCCGCTAGTCCTTAACTCATCTTTTCATAATAAATTCAGTTTGAGGGAGGTGTGGGAGGAGACCTGGTGGAGGGTCTTCAATTCGATTCAATTCAACTAGCTTGCTAGTTGTACCAAGCACCATGGATAAAAGAAAAACAAAGAAATAATCCCTGTCCCTTACATTTTAGCTGATGGGGGTATGGGGGGGGGGCGGGCATTGGATCTCTGCACACAAGGTTTCCATTAGTGTGGGTCCCTCTTCTGTTGGGGGAAGCTGGAGAGGAGCTCCCCTAGGATGAGCAGTTTCTTATTTCAAATACTTCTTTTTTTTTTAGTGAGGCAATTGGGGTCAAGTGACTTGCCTAAGGTCACACAGCTAGTAAGTGTTAAGTGTCTGAGGCCGGATTTGAACTCAGGTCCTCCTGACTCCAGGGCCGGTGCTCTATCCACTGCACCACCTAGCTACCCCGATAATACTTATTCTTACTAGCTAGTCTCTACTGTCAGTCGTTGCTTGCTAGCACCCTAAGGCCCTGGGGACAATACACAGGCAATCAAGTGACAAGATCCTAGACAGTTGGAAGGGACTTCAGAAATCAATTAGTCCAACCTCCTCAGTTTACATATAGGGAAACCTACCTTTATCATCAGGTTTTGTGACTCGATGCTTTCTCTTACTATACCACGTTACCCTGGAAGGGATTTCAAGACTGGTTATGTGACCTGTGACTCAGTTTCCTCCTCTGAAAAATGACAGGATTGAACTAGATGACTCTAACTAAGGTCACTTCTAGTTCTGAAATGCTATGTTCCGTAGTCCAGTTTTGACATTCTGTGTTGTAAAGTCCCTTACCGCTATGAAATTCCATGATCCTAAATGGGGCGAGAGGATGTTAATAGGGTGTGAACTGGCATCTGCAACGACTCCGGCCATATTTCCTAAGACCGTGCCTCCCCCATTCCAGCACATCCCACAGACGTACACACAAAAACCTTCCTTCAAGCCCCTGCTATTCTGTTGCCAAGGTCAAAGCCACATGGGAAAGTTTAAGACCTTTGTCAGGAGTCTCTCTAATACAGCACTGTTTTTGAACCTCCCCCCAATCAAAACTGTTCTCTGGAAAGGACAGGGAAGTCAATCACTCACATGCCCCTGGTCCACCTCCCCCTCAGAAAGGGGCTCCCTGAGGGTGGGAGACAGCCCCTTTGCCTCTCTGAATGTCCATAAAATGAAAGGACGGTCCTAGAGCAGGCACGGCTTGTGTCATGGACCCCTCTGAAAGCCTGGGTTCTCAGAACCATGCTTTTAAATGCAGAAAGTAAAATGCATCTGATTACAAGGGAAACCAATTACATGGAAATGAAGCTATCAAAATAATGTTTTTAAAAAGTTCCCAGACCTCCAGGTCAAGAACCCCTGGACTCCATGATCTCTAAACACTTTTCCCTCTGTAAATAAGGTGGGTCCTGCTTTGCTCCTGAGAAGATGGATGATAAATCTACTGCTTAGCCTCTCTGGGCTTCAGTTACTGCATCTGTAAAATAAGGGGAATTCACTAGGTGTCTAAGCTCTAAATCATCTGGTTTAGAGCCAGGTCCCTCAGATCAGGGGCTCCCTTAAAGATGGGATAAATCTTCCCTTTCATACCTACAGCTTCCTCAAAGACACCTGAGCCCTCAGCATCCTAGTACAGAGGTTTGGGGGGCACGGAATTGAGAAAAGGCAGAGGGAAAGTTTGGGCTGTCTGGTGTCTCTTTCAATCCACCACCTATTTCTCTGAGGCACTGGACACACCCACAGGGCTTGGCATAGACCTCGAGCCTATGCCATCTTCCTTATTTCCCATCTCCCACGTATAGAGTCAATCTCCCCACATGGAAAAGACTAGAAAGAAGCCCAATAGTGGGAAACCAAAAAAAAAAAAAGTCCTTAGGGTCTAGGGTAATTAGGAAGAGAATTAACTCCCCAGGAATCGGGGCTGGGCAGGGGAAACCAGAGGTCTGAATGATTCTGCGACACCCCTCATGATATAAAGAGGGGATAGTCCCAGAAAAGGCACTAGACCACCCACCCTCATAGAAAGCTGGAAAGGACATTGGATCAGAGAGTGTGACTTGGAATTATGGTCCTAACAATAGCAACAGTGGTGATAATAATAATTATTATTTTCATTATCATCATCATCATAGCTCCCAGTCTTAAATCTTCTCCCCTAATAATAGCTCACATTTATATAGGGCTTTAGGGAAAGTTTGTTTACAAAGAGTTTTCCTCACAACTTTCCTGGGAGGCAGGTGAGGCAAGTATTATTATCATCATCCCCATTTTTCAGAGGAGGTAAATGAGGTTTAGAAATCAGAAGGAATTTGCCCAGGGCCACACAACCAGTAATTATTTAGTAGGTGTAAAAGGCAGGGTACTACTATTCAGGTCTCCTGGCTCCACATTCAGTGTTCTTTCTGTGATACCTGGCTGTAGTAGAGGGGAGGGGTGGGGAAGACTGCCACTCTTCCCTACCCCTCACGTAATGGATTCTCAGAAGAAAGCAGAAGGATGAGCTAGCTAGGTCTCCCTACCAGGGTCTGGGGCCACTGTTGCATCTGTGGACCACACCTGCCCTCTGGTGGTCACACAAATGAACACCATGATTTTTCAAGTACTTTCCATAGGATCTAGAACAGTCAGGAACCTTTAGGACCATCCAATCCAACCCACTCATTTTAGAGAAAAAAGAAAACCCGTCCCAGATTGGGGAAAGGTACTTGCCTACAGAATGTAAGCTCCTTTTTATAATAATAATAATAATAATAATAACAACAACAACAACAACAATAGCATTTCTATAATGCTTTATAGTTTGCAAAGAGCTACGTACATGCTATCATTTGATCCTTACAGCAACCTTGGGAGGTACGTACCGTAATTGTCCTCATTTTATAGATGAGGACACAGAGGTTAAGACAGAGGTTAAATAACTTGGTCAGAGTCCCACAGATAGTAAATGTCGGAGGCAAGATTTGAACTCGGGCCTTCCTGACTCCAAGTCCAGCACACTATCTTATGTGCCACCTAGCTGCTTGACTGTCTTTCGTATGTATATTCCCCAGTGCCAAGCATAGTGCCTTCCACATAGTAGGTATTTAATTATTGTTTGTTAAATGGGATTGAATTGCCTGAGGTTGCATAGGTCATAAGGAGCCAGATTTTGACTCCAAATCCCGTAATCTTCCTGCTCTCAAGGAGTGATTTCTCTCATCTTCCTCAAGACAGGAGAGCCTGGCATGTCCTTTTTAGCTCCTGCTATGGATAACATTCTTCAAATCCCTACTCCTGTTTTGTCTCTGACGCTTACAAGCCAAATGACCTTGGAAAAGTCTCTTTTTGTTTCAGTTTCCTCATCTATAAAATGGGGCTAATAAAATTCGTAGTACTTACCTCACTGGGTTGTTTGACACCAAATGAGAATAAATCAATGAGTGTAAACCCTTTGGAGAGCTATGCCTAGGAATTTCAGAACCTGGAGGCAAATTCTTTTTACAAGGTCAAGGAGAGGTAGAATAACTTAAATGGAACTCAGGAATATACTACTGATCTCCAGTATCCCCCGTGAAAGATGCAGCAGCACAACTCAGCCCAGATTAAGTCTAGCTGTTTTGCGAGGAGTTGCCTATCCCAACAAGGGCCAGGCATATTCTCCCTTGGGCCAGCTGGTTATCCTCAACCCATATGGGTTGATCAATACTCTAAGCAGATATTTGGCCCAGCTCCTTTGGCTTTTATATTTTCTCTCTCTCATTGCAGGATGTCAGATGAGGAGAATCTACTCTTTATAAGATGAAAGTGGTCGGTACTTAGAAGTTTCTTTGAATCCATTTTAATCCCAGACTCAGGCCCAGGGAGTCCAGACTTCTGGGAGAGCGCCACTGTTTGCAGTGGTGACAAGATCCTGGGGGTGGTGACCTGGGACTGTTTGAAGGAAAAAAGACAGCTGTGGGCCCAAGGCACAAGGCCAGCAGAAGCCCACCAATGGGGAGAAAATGCATGCCCCATTTACTCAGTAGAATGTAAAAGCAGGGATTTTAAAAACAAAACAAAACAAAACAAATCAACACCTCCCACCAATGCTTACAATATCCGTGAGTTTACGCCTCTGAATAGCCGGCCTAGATGTCCTTGCTTATCAAATAAGAGACTCTCTGATCAAATTAGATAATATTTGTAAAGCACTTAGCATAGTGACTGGCATATAGTAGGTATTTAATTAAAAAAATTAAAATAAACTTATTTAAATTTAGATTTATGGGGGCAGCTAGATGGCGCAGTGGATAAAGCACTGGCCTTGGATTCAGGAGGACCTGAGCTCAAATCCATCCTCAGACACTTGACACTTACTCGCTTTGTGACCCTAGGCAAGTCACTTAACCCTCATTGCCCTGAAAAAATAAAATAAAAAAATAAATTTAGATTTATTTAAATAAACAAATTTAATAAATAACTATTCCCTTGACCTTCCTCTCCGTATCTTTGGCGGACAGTCCGCACGCACATTTGCTTTCTGCTGCCCTCACGGTCCTCACAGCTCCCCTGATGGGCAAAACCACTGCCCTGCTCCTCTGAGGCCTCTGAAAGGTCAAGCGCTTTGCTTTTTAGCGGAACTGATCTCATTCCACTTTATTCCTCCTCTTCTCCCGGTCTCTTAACCCAGTTCTGATCCCATTTATTTGTGCCCCGGGGTGATCTCCCGCATTTCGCGTCAATAAACACTTACTGAATACCTGTGTAGGGCAGGAAGGCCTGGCGAGCCATGTTACTTTGTACAAACAACAGGTCCCTGGCCTCGGGGCTTCGAGGTGTTGGATAAACAACAGGTCCCAGGCCTCGGGCAGCTTAAAGACTTAAAGCGGAGGGAGAAGCGGGATGCAAATAACTCAGAGAGGGCAGAGTCCCGGTCCTATCTAAACTTTGCATCTCCACCTGGTCCCCAAACAGTTCCCTGAACAGCGGGAGGTGCTTAATTAATGAACGCCTGTTGTACTGAGCTCTTCCTCTCTGAAGTTCCCGGAGCCGAACAGCCTCGCTCCGTCCTGCCTATCAGAGCTGCCAACAATAATAATCATCCCACACATTTATGGAGGCCTTGACAGTTTACAAAGCACATTATCACATCTCCGGCGATGCTCCCTCCGAGCTACCACCCACATCTTCCCTGGGTTTCCGGGAGAAGCCTGGGGAGGACGATCCAAGCCCCTGAAGACTCCCGGGAGGGCCCTCGAATAGTCAGTGCAATTCAAATAGATCCAATAAGCGTTTGTGAAACAGCTGGAATACGTGCAAGGCCCTGGGCAAGTAGGGATGCAGAGGCGGAAGTCCCGCCAGCCAGGGCCTGCACGCTCTGTACTGGGCACATGCACCAACGTACAGACAAGTAAAACCCAGCAGCGGGCGCTTACTACGCATACATAGGTCGCCGTGCTGGTTCCTGGGGGTGGGAGCAAAGTTTAAGTCAGACAATCTTTGCCTCTCGTCAGAGGAGCACCGAGTCACAAATGTCATAATTCCATTGGACAGGTGTTGACCAAGAGCCAAACACAGAACTAGAAATGAGGGCCGCCCTGTCCTCTAGGGGGTTACATTCTAGTGGAAGAAAACACGACCAAATAAATAAACACAGAACACATGGAAAGTAATTCGGGGAGAGGGCGCTAACCATCGGGGGCTTGTGTAAAAGGAGACAACTGAGCCTTGAATGGAACTCGAAATTCCAAAAGGTAGAGGTGAGGAGGGAGCACTCGGCTGCCGCAGGATGAAGGCATCGGGGAGAAGCCAGTGGGAGGTAAGGCCCCAGGAAGAAGGCTTCCTGGGGGCAGCTAGGTGGTGCAGTGGATAAAGCACCAGTCCTGGATTCAGAAGGACCTGAGTTCAAATCCAGCCTCAGACAGTTGACACTAGCTGTGTGACCCTGGGCAAGCCACTTAACCCTCATTGCCCCACAAAACAAACAAAAATACAGGAAGAAGGCTTCCTGTTGTAGGCTTCCCATCAGATCTCAGGGTTAGGACCCGGAAGGATCTCAGCAATCCATGCAGTGCCGCCTCCTCACTTGAGAGATGACCAAGGAAGACCCAGAAAACTTGAGCCACCATCCAGTGCTCTTTCCCATACATCGGAGTGTTGAGATTTAGCATCATGACTGAGACAGAACTGTGTGAGTGGGTACAGACACACACACACACAACACCTCTCTACCGCCCTGGGGTTACACCTCTTGTGCAAAGAACAGGTCACCCAGAGTTTTGACAGAAGGCTGGAGAATGAAAGCCCTGAGCCAGCCTTAGATGAATCTCCAGGACTCGCTGGACTCCAAAACAGTTAAGAATGGTCTGATAGCAGGGACAACCAAGATATGGAAAAGGGAGCTGTTTACACATGTGTTTTTGTATGCGTGTGTACATACCTGTGTGTATATTGTTAATGTGTGTGGTAGACAGGACATTCCAAAATTCTTAGTGCAGCTATAAGGCTTTTAGATACTCCATATATGTGTGCATCTGTATATGTATATGGGTTGTTTTTTTTTTTTTAGTGAGGCAATTGGAGTTAAGTGACTTGCCCAGGGTCACTCAGCTAGTCAGTGTTAAGTGTCTGAGGTCGGATTTGAACTCAGGTAATCCTGACTCCAGGGCTGGTGCTCTATCCACTGTGGCACCTAGCTGCCCCTGTATATGTATATTTGTATACACATATGAGTATTTATGTGTGTGTACATATAGGCAGCTGGGTGGTGCTGTATGACCCTGGATAAGTCACTTCACCCTGTTTGCCTCAGTTTCCTCATCTGTAAAATGAGCAGGATAAGGAAATGGCAAACCACCCCAGTGAATCTTTGCTCAAACAAACAAACGAAAACGGGTTATGGAGAGTGGGACATGACCGAAAACAACCAAACAACAACAACATTTATACACCCATATATAGTGGCCCTAGGCAGGGTCACCTCTTTCATCTCCCTCTCCTGCTCTTCCTTGGCCATCTTTCTTCCTTTATGCAACCCTCCCCCCCACATAAACACCCCCCCAAACCCCACCCAGGCCTGTGCTCTAATGTTCCTCCCCTACCCTCTTCATAATCAAACTTTCCATTCTCTCATTGTCTTACTCTCAGCAATTGGACAGATGAATTTGCCACATTATTAATTGATAATGTTATCCCACCCTCCCAGGGGTACCTGACCGGGCCAAACAGAGAGGGCAATGCCTAATGGATCTCTAATGGCAGAAATTTCCGATACTGGTAAATGGATTGTGAGCATATTTGGGGGCAGAGGGTCCTTCTTGGTGCATGATGAGAACATGGTAGCTTTCTGCTTATCTTTCTTCCCAGACTTTCCCCTCTTCCAAACTTTCCCATTACTATCCTCCCAGGCTGGCAACCTCATCGTCACCCTCGCCTCCTCACTCTCACTCAGCCCACTGCCAAGCCTTGTCATCTCTACTTTCATAACATCTCTTGTATGTGTATCCCCTTCTCTGCACTCCCCCAGCCAGCACCCCTTAATCATCAGGGCCTTATCACCTCTCAACTGGATGAATGCAATAACCTTTTTTTTGGGGGGGGGTAGGCAAACATGGTTAAGTGACTTGCCCAGGGCCACACAGCTAGTAAGTGTCTGAGGTGAGATTTGAACTCAGGTCCTTCTGACTCCAGGGCCAGTGTTCTATCCACTGTACCACTTAGATGCCCCAACAATAACTTTCTTTTTTAATTTTAATTTTAATTTAATTTAATTTTTTTGCGGGGCAAATAGAGTTAAGTAACTTGCCCAGAATCATACAGATAGTAACTGTCAAGTGTCTGAGTTCGGATTTGAACTCAGGTCCTCCTTACTCCAGGGCCAGTGCTCTATCCACTGCGCCACCTAGCTGCCAACAATAACTTTCTAACGATCTCCCTAGTCCCCACTCAGTCAGTTAACAAGCATTTAGTAAATGTGCTAAGCACAGGAGATATAAAGAAAGCCAAAAAAAAAAAAAAAAAGTCTGTGCTCAAGGAGCATGTTTTAATGAAGGAGACAATCAGATTCATAAAAAAAAAAAAAGTCCTGCTTTGATAATGGTCATTTGAAAGTGCAAGGCTAATATTAGCAGGTGGGGAGACTGAAAGGGCCTCCCATAGAAAGTGAGATGTATGCTGAGTCTCCATCTGGACCTAGAGGGGAGGGGGCAAACCATCCTAACCCTTCCTCCGCTAGGGGGCTGATGGGATTTTCTGACCGGGTCATCCCCACTCTTAAATAAACTATTACCTTCAGGACCAACTCGAATGTTCTCTCCCTGGCACTGGAAGCTCTTCACGAGTTGCTCCCTTCCAGAACCTTCCTGCTTCTCTACCTCCACACACTCAATGATCCCTTGGCGCTGGCTTAGCTGCTGTTCATTGAACGAGCCATGACTTTGCACTGGCCATTCCTCGTACCCAGGAGGCTTTCTTTCCACACCTTCCCCTCTTAGGTTCTGCCTTCCTTCAAGAGTCACCTCTACTTGGGGGCAGCTGGGTGGTGCAGCAGATAGAGCACCGGCCCTGGATTCAGGAGGACCTGAGTTCAAATCCGACCTCAGACACTTGATAATAGCTGTGTGACCTTGGGCAAGTCACTTAACCGCCCCCCCCCCCCAAAAAAAGAGTCACCTCTACTCCAACAGGACTGAAAATGAAACTGCCATAGATATCATGAACTTAAAATGCACAGACAAAAATCCTGGGCATGGCCAATGTAGGAATTTGTTTGGCTGTACTACACAGGATTATGAGGGGTTTGCTTATTCAGAATGGGGGAGTGGCATTTAATAAGAGGAGAAGCAATGGAAGGGATAGGTTATAAATGCTAGTAAAAACAAATAAATCTAGGGGAAAAGACACCTCAAATCCCACCTTCTGCAGGAGGCCTTTCCCAGTCTCTTCAGATGCTAATGATACCTTTCCCTTTCAGATTCCCTTCATCTGGATATAACCACTAAGTGCCTGCTTATGTCTCCCCCATTAGAATGCTCCTTGATTGCAAATATTTTTATTTCATCTTTTGGCACTTCTCTTGCTGTTTAGTCTTTTTTTTTTTCAGTTGTGTCTGACTCTTTGTAACCCCATTTGGGGTTTTCTTGGCAGAGATACTGGAATGGTTTGCCATTGCCTTCTCCAGCTCATTTGACAGTGGAGGAAACAGAGACAAACAGGGTGAAGTGACTTGCCCAGGGTAACACAGCTAGTAAGTGTCTGGGGTCAGATTGAACCCCAGGTCTTCCTAACACCAGGCCTGGTGCTTTATCTACCATGCCACCTAACCAAATGACCTCTATCTTACTTATCTCCTTGGGATTTGTCCCATGTGGCACTTTGAGACAGGTCTGATGAAGTGTTCTTCCCTTTACTTTAAGATAAGCAGAAAATAAAAGAGCTTCTTGTGTACCTGTATAGCCCTAGAACATCTCCATTATTAATCAATCATTTATTAACAAGCATTTATAAAGCACGTACGAAATGCCAGTTATTCTTGACCCTGAAGATACAGTGACATATGTAGGACGATCCCTGCTTTCAAGGAGCTTACGTGGGAATGGGGTGGGGTAGAGAAGAAGGGCAACGTGTGAAAGTGTGATAAGGTAATCTGGGGGTAAGGCAACCCTGTGGCCCTCCATGCACCCATTAGGAGCTCCTGGGTCGCCTAACCCCATGCTGCTTCTGTCCTTTACGCCATGACTTAATCTGTTAACAAGTTCTATGGATCCTGTGCACCCATCCCTCAGCCCCATGCTCTGCTGTCCCCTAGCTAGACTGTTAGCATTTCCTTTGCCCGATTCCAGGATAGCATCCCTCAGAAGTCACTACGCCCATCAGAATTGTTTCATCCTCCCTTCACTTTGGCCATGCTGGCTTCCCCTCTAATGCTCTTCGGTGGCCTCATGGATGAAGCCCAAGACCATCGCCCTGAGCTTCCCTCATCATCATTTCCTCTGCATAGCACCCCACTGCTAGGCACGGTCTAGGCAGGGTCTGTACACGATCATACTGCTGATAGAAGACTAATGCATCCTTTTATCGAGGGCCACCAGGTGGCGCCAGAACCTTGCACCCTCCTGCCCCTGAATGCCCAGGCTCTGACAGGTGAGCTTTTGCCTCATCTTTCCAAGAACCAGGCATCCACACCACTCTCCCCCCCTTCCATCTCCCCTCCACAACATTCCCCCTCCTCTTTCATTTCCTCTTATGTGGCTTATGTGGCCCCGTGAAAATGTAAACTCTTGAGAGCAGGGAACGTCTTATTTGCTTGTCTTTGTATTTCCAGGACTTAGTCCAGTGCCTGGCACCTAATAAATACTTTTAAAATGCTCTATCATCTTTATCTATCTATCTCTATCTCTAATTATCTCTCTCCATCCATCCATCTGTCCGTCTATCCATTTGTCCATCCATCCATCCATCATCTATCTCTATCTGTCATCTATCTATCTATCTATCTATCTATCTATCTATCTATCTATCTATCTATCTGTCATCTATCATCTATCTATTTATCTATATATCTATCTATCATCTATCTATGTATCTATTTATCTATCATCTATATCTATTTATCTATCTATCTATCTATCTATCTATCTATCTATCTATCTATCTATCTATCTATCTATGTTTATGCTTGACCAGAGAGGTCTTTATGGTTTTATTTCTGACCAGTTGGATATGAGTTAAGAGAGAGGGAAGAGAGAGAGGCTTGCACAGTGAAGTGTGCAGTGCTGGGTGCTGAATACATTTGCTAAATTGAATTATGTGTGTATACAGAGTTTAGAGTGTGGCATGAGGAGACATTGGACCACTGGACGAAGGCAAGGCATTACACCTAGATCTGGGAAAGGGAAGTGAGATTTGTGGATGGGGAGGAGGTCTCCCCTCTGCCTCCACGACTTGGCCAAGGCTCTAGCCCCACCATAGGGCAATGGAGTCAGCCCCCCCCCCCGCCTTTGCCCAGTGATACCCCCTGCCCTGGAGGCAGGGGGCCAGACTCTCTGATAGGCTGGGCTGAGCCCAAGGCGGCTGAAATGGGTCAGCTCAGATTTCAGGCTTCAGATGAGCGACTCCCCCTCCCCCCAACTAGAATGGGTGTGTAGATCTAATTACAGGGACATTCTACCCCAGCACTCAGCTCTAGGGGCTGACTCCAGAATCAGGCAGAAAAGGCTGGCGGGGTTGGAGACTGAAGGGACTGGGGTGGGGAGAGGGATGGTTGGCCCCCCACACTGCATCTCCCCATTGTCTCAGTACAATCTGGACCCTGCCCACCTCTCCTTTTCTCTTCCTCTGCCCTTTCCCCCACAACCCCATTCTGACGCTGTCTGGTCTCTTGGTTTCTCCCTCTCTGTTTACCTTTTCCTGAGTCTGTCAGTCTCTCTGTCTTTGCCTCTACTCATCTGCCTCTCCCTCTTTGTCACCTCATGTCTCTTTTCTTGTGTCTGTCTCAATCTATGCTTTCCCATTTCTGTCAAACGCTTTTCTCCACGGCTTAACTTTTATCTCTCTGTCTCTTTGTCTCTCTATGGTTCTTTCTCTGTCTCTATGTCTCTGCTTCTCTGTCTCTGTTTCCTTCTCTCTGTCTCTGTCTCTGTCTCTCTCTGTCTCTGTCTCTCTGTCTCTGTGTCTCTGTGTCTCTTTGTCTCTCTGTCTCTGTCTCCCTCCTTCTGTCCCTTCCCTTAGCTGAGCCTCACACACACCTATTACCCTTCCCCAAACTTTCTGTACACTTCTCCCGACTGGCTTTCCCCTTCCCTGGCTGTTCTTTCTGACCTATGGTCCTGTGTAGTATTTCTGAACTGAATCGCTTCCTGCCCTTCCTCCACCCCTGGAACTTTGCTGTTCCCCAGAGTCCCTGGGACCTCTTATATAGGAAAGAATCAGGACCCATGGCTTAGCCTCCTCCAGAGAGGCTCAGCCAGGTAACTGTAATACTTCCCCTCTACTTCCAAGATCACGCCCAGATTTTGTGTTGGTGAATGAACCCAAGGTGAGTGGGGTGAGGTAGAGAGGTCTGAGAGGAAATCTGGTGTCCTGAAAGGGAGATGAGCTCCCATGTTTCCCAATGAAGTGATAGGGAACAAATCACTTCCCCCCTGAATCTCTCAGTTTATCATCTGGAATAATAACATTTGCATTCTCTAACCTGAGCATCATTGTAGAGAAAGCTCTTTGTACATTGAAAGTTGTTAAAATTGTAGGGGCAGCTGGGTGGCACAGTGGATAAAGCACTGGCCCTGGATTCAGGAGGACCTGAGTTCAAATCCAGCCTCAGACACTTGACAATTACTAGTTGTGTGACCCTGGGCAAGTCACTTTACCCTCATTGCCCCGCCCCCCCAAAAAAGTTGGTAAAATGACATAGATTTCATAGATCAGTTTCCACTTCTGTAAAATGAGGACTTTGGAGTAGGTGGCCACTCCCTTCCACTTCTGAGACAGCAATCTGTATCCATAAAGAAACAGCCCACACTGAAGAAACCACAGGTCTTTTTAAGGAAATCATCCAAATTCTCTCCATCCTTCAAGGCCCAGCTCCCAAGGAAGCCTCCCTTGACCATAGTAGCCCATAGGGGAGGAAAACACATTATGTTGTTTTTGTTTTGCGGGGCAATGGGGGTTAAGTGACTTGCCCAAGGTCACACAGCTAGTAAGTGTCAAGTGTCTGAGGCCAGATTTGAACTCAGGTACTCCTGAATCCAGGGCCAGTGCTTTATCCACTGTGCTATCTAGCCGCCCCAGGAAAACACATTATGGACCTTAACATAACAGTGGATCCCAAACTTTGTGGTCTCAGGATCCCTTTACACTTTTTAAAATAAATGAGGACCCCCCCCCAAGAGCTTCTGTTTATATGGGTTGCACTTATTAATATTTACTGCATTAGGGGGCAGCTAGATGGTACAGTAGATAAAGCACCGGCCCTGGATTCAGGAGAATCTGAGTTCAAATCCGGCCTCAGACACTTGACACTTACTACCTGTGTGACCCTGGGCAAGTCACTTAACCCTCATTGCCCTGCAAACCCCCCCAAAAAAGAACAAAATATTTACTGCATTAGAAATTAAAGCATCGGGGCAGCTAGATGGAGCAGTGGATAGAGCACCGGCCCTGGATTCAGGAGTTCCTGAGTTCAAATCCAGCCTCAGACACTTGATACTTACTGGCTGTGTGACCCTGGGCAAGTTACTTAACCCCCATTGCCCCGCGCAAAAAAAAAAAAAAAAAGTGGAGAGAAATTAAAGCATCGGGGCAGCTAGATGGAGCAGTGAATAGAGCACCGGCCCTGGAGTCAGGAGTACCTGAGTTCAAATCCAGCCTCAGACACTTAACACTTACTAGCTGTGTGACCCTGGGCAAGTCACTTAACCCCAATTGCCTCACTAAAAAAAAAAATTAAAGTATCTAAGTATTGTTATGAAAGTGGTTTTGACCCCAAGAAGTCTCTGAAATGGTCTCCAAGACCCTCAGGGGTCCCCAGACCACACTCTGAGAGCCACTTCACTATGGGAACAAGAGTTATACTGACAATATGATGGCCTATCTCCCAAAATTGACTGTGATTGACTGAGGATGAAGACAATATCCTCTAAGTTCCTTTTCATCTGCTAATCTAGGATCTGTTTCTCACTTACTTTTTAATTTCACATAGTACCCCACACAGAGCAGGTTTTAGTAAATGTTTGCTGATTGACTGATGGACTCTGTCTCTCATTTCCCTTCCTGGACTACATCCCTTTCTAGGTTTTACTGGTCCAGTGTTCAGCAAGTGAAGAGGCTGCCTCACGTCCCTCTCCCAGGAAGGAAATCAGTTTGGTGAGAAATGTTACCTTTTGGTAACATTTCTCAGACCTGGACATCTTGAAGACTGAATGTACAATTAGCTACAGCCACTGGGTAGTATTGGTAGGAAACTCCTAGCCCCTTCCCCCAGGTTCCCTCACCTCCCTTCCTGACAAATACAGAAGCAAATTATTCAAAGTGAAGTATGTGGGAAAAGCCACTAAGCTAGTCATAACCTTTGACCCAGCTGTCTCAGAGTCATAAACCCCCAATGAGATTTGAATTTAAAAGAAAGAAAGAAAGGAAGGGAGGGAGGAAGGAAGGAAGGAAGGAAGGAAGGAAGGAAGGAAGGAAGGAAGGAAGGAAGGAAGGAAGGAAGGAAGGAAGGAAGGAAGGAAGGAAGGAAGGAAGGAAGGAAGGAAGGAAGGAAGGAAGGAAGGAAGGAAGGAAGGAAGGAAGGAAGGAACTGTAATGATTGGAGTGACACCACCTGCTGGAGAGTTACTGTAGAAAAGCTCTGCCATGAGGAGAAGGCATCTGAGGGCAAGCCATGTGGTCAGTTCCTTGGCGTCAGGAAGTGATGTTTGCTCATGGGTACTGTCTATCAAAGCTACCAGCCAATTAGCTTGGAACTAACTATGTGTGCATGTGGATGGGATGTTCCCAGTTTCACAGGAAGCTTCAGGGAGGAAGAAAGAAGCGTTGGATCTTTTTTGTTCCTGACCTCGCTATGGCAGGTCAGATGATGGGGTCTCTTAGAAATAGTTAGATTTTTACCTTTCTCTCTGATCATTAAATCCTAATGCTCTTTAATAAATACTCAAATACTTAAATACTCTTGCTAAAGCTTCTAATTTATTGGTGACCACTCATTAGATATTTTAGACAGACTAGCTAGGATTTTAGCAACTTTACAGAAGGAAGGAAGGGAAGAAGGGAAGGAAGGAAAGAAGGGTCTACATAAATTCAAATATTCAAAGCCGTATTTTTTGTGGCAACCAAAAACTAGAAAAAAGAAGGTGCCCATCAGTTGAGAATAAAATTAATATAATGGGATGCTATCATGTCATAGAAAATGACAAATGTGAGTTCAGAGAAGTATGGGAAGACATGTTTGTACCAATGCAGAGTGAAGAAGGGAGCTTTGCTTCACTGTTTTGTTTTTTTTATGACAAAGAAAGACAGAATTCAAATAGAGTTGGGTTTTGTGGGTTGGAAGGTGAGGGGGGAAAAACTATATCTAGGAATGACTGATATAAAAACAAAAAGCATACATGAAAAATTTTCAAAGGTGAAGGTCGGAGCAGCTAGGTGGCGTAGTGGATAGAGCACCGGCCCTGGAGTCAGAAGGACCTGAGTTCAAATCCGGCCTTAGACACTTAACACTAGTTAAGTGACTAGGCAAGTCACTTAACCCCGAGTGCCTCACAAAAAAGAAAAAACAAAAAAACCCAAAGGTGAAGGTCATTGATCATTTGTACACTAGAGATGTCTCTGAACCCTGGGCCCCAACTCAACCAACAATTAAGAGGAAACTCAAGAAATCAGGAGAGCAGTCCCATTTCCTAGCAGTCATCAAAGTGAGGCTGGCTAGAAGGGATTCCATTTCATAAGGAGGATGAACTGGGTTCCTTCTAACTCTTGGGATCCTGAATCTATGAATTAAGGGAGGAGATAGCAAAGCTCTAGGGCTGTCAAGGATTAGTATCCATCTATTGCCAGAGTCTTAGGGGCCTGGCCAGGGTTGGTGGAGAACCTATTTGAGGGAACAGAGTAGGCCACAGCTTTCTTTTATTTTATTTTTTTAAAATATAATTGAATTGGGGGCAGCTAGGTGGTACAGTGGATTAAAGCACCGGCCCTGGATTCAAGAGGACCTGAGTTCAAATCTGACCTCAGACACTTGACACTTACTAGCTGTATGACCCTGGGCAAGTCACTTAACCCTCACTGACCTGGCAAAAAAAAAAAAAGAAAGAAAGAAAAAATATAATAGAATTAATTAATTTTTGTTACATTTTAAGTTCTGAATTGTCTTCCTCCTTCCATCCCTCCCCATCTTGTGCTAGAGAAGGCCACCGTTTTACACAGATTTATAAATATATGTAAAATCATACTATGCATACTTCTATTTATCAGTTCTCTTGCACTGTTTTACACAGATTTATAAATATATGTAAAATCATACTATGCATACTTCTATTTATCAGTTCTCGTGCTGGAGGTGGAAAGCATCTTCCTTCATAGGTCCTTTGTAATTGACTTGAGTATTTATAATACTCAGAATAACGTGGTTGCTTACAATTATTCTTTGAACAACATTGCTCTCTTGATTCTGTTCATTTTACTTTTCATTATCTCAAGCAAGTCTTTCCATGTTTTTCTAAAGTCAACCAGCTCCTCATTTCTTACAGCACAATAGTATTCCATCACAATCATATACCACAACTTGTTTAGCTATTTCTCAATTGACGGGCATCCCGTAGGCCACTGCTTTCTCAGAAACTTAAAGTGAAGTAAGAGGATTGGACATAAAATGTCTGGGAAACTTGTTTAGAGTCTGGGGATAAGATAAAGGCCTCTAGGCTGGAGGGAGGCCTAAATGAGGCTTATCTCATGGGCTGGACCCAACTGTTCTCTATTACTCTGAATTGGGAGTATACTACATAGCTTAGGGGAAGTGGAGTAGAGACCAGGGATGGGGGGGAGAGAGGAGAATGGAGGAATGACTATGCCTGATTTGGGTAGCCTTATTCCCTAGCTAGGTGCCTCAATTTTACAGTTTCTAACATGGGAATAGATTATGTCAAGGAGTAAAAAATAATTGTCTTCCCAATAGGTCTGTCCTTCTTACTTCCTATGAGACTGGACTTCCCCAAGGGGAGAACTTAGTCTTGCTCCTATGCTCAGTCTCCATATTTTAAAAGGGGAAGATTCCCCCCTCCCCTTCCCATTCTTTTAGAGACATGCAGCAATATGCTACAAGTGCAAAGAGAACAAATCTATAGGATTTTTGCACCGGAAAGAAGCAGAGAGAATATAGTTCAACCCCTTCTTTTTACCAGTGAGGGAACTGAAGCCCTGGTAGGTTCAAAAACTTGCCTAATATGACGCAAATTGCTTAAAATGGCAGGTATGAAATACACACCCACAGCCTCTGATTACACATCTAGTTCTCTTGTCACTGAACTACCTTGCTGTCTTGGTTCTTGCTGCCTTGAGTCTTGGTTCTACACTAATGAGCTATGGGTAAGTGACTTTCCTTTATGAGCCTCAGTTGCCCCATCTTTAAATCGGGGCAATGGACCTTAGCTCATGCTAATCCATTCCAGCTCTGACAAGCAGTACCAGCTGCAGTCCCTTCCAATTCTGACATTCATCATGGACACTAGGCTTGGAGACTGGAGATCTGGGTTCAAATTTGGGGTCTGGCCCTCACTAGCTGTGTGATCTCAGGCAAATTGCTCCCCATCTCACCTAAGACACTCTCTCTAGCTGGACCCAGACCGTGCTTCACATCCATCCCCCTTGCACACCACAGCGTCTGCCCTGATGCCCTGCATGCTGTCCTCTCCCCACCCCCTTCTCCTCCAGTACTTTCCGGCACTTGCTCTGGGAATCATAATTGAATCATTGCAACCACAGCCTCTGGAAAGAGCATGGCTCCACTCGGCGTGCCTGTGACTCCCCAGACCAAAACTCCATAGCACCCCACCCTCCACCACACGGCAAGGCGGTGTTGCCTCCCCCTGTCAGTATGCATATTCCTTGAGGTCAGGGGCCCTCTCACTTGGGTATCTGCACCCCCAGTGCCCAGAAGGGTGCCCCACACACAGCAGGTATTTAGATGCTTTCGTCCATCCATTCATCCATCCATCCTGGACCTCATTTTCCTTATCTACAAAATGAGGATAACAGAGGAGCACTTCCTTCCTTCCAGGGCTATTTTGTGGAGAGCCAAAGTCTTCCCATGACATGCGGTGACTACAGAAGGCAGAATAGGAGTGGTCTTCGTGCCCAGCCTCCCTCAGTGTTGGGGCTCCGGGTTCAGCTCGCCTCTAAACTCCAGATGGGGACAGCAACAGGCGACAAGTGTCCTAGCCTCCTGGGCCTGGCCTTGGCCTGCCCAACAACCCTCATCTTGGAGCCAACCCTGCCAGCCCCAGATCTCTCCCAACCTGTCTCCCTCCCCCCCTCTTCCGTTCCTCCTTCTGGGCCTTCCCTCCATCTGTCTTACCTCCACCAGCTGGCTCCCTGCCAAGGCGAAAGCCAGAGAAAGGACCCCGAAGCCCAGGGCCGAAAAGGGGCTGAAGAAAGGCTGACGCCTCATGATCTTCTTGCCTTGCTCCCACATCCTGGCTCCGTCCAGCCGGCTCTCCTTGCTCACCTCACCACGGACCAGAGCCTAGGCCTGCCCTGTGATGAATAGCCTTGGGGAGAAGGCTGGCTGCTTACCAGACTGGATATCTCCCCCACCTCGCTCCCCCCACCCCATCAGCGGTCTCTGCAGCCGCCTGCCGCCTGCTGATTGTCCAGTGGCTCAGGTCCGGTGGGGGTGGGGAGAATCATTTATTCATCAGGGAGGTGGAAGGGTATCCTGTTCCCCCGGGGGTAGGGGGGTGGGGGGTGAGAAGAGCATGGGAGAGAGATTTATGTCAGGAGATGGATTTTTGCTGTTTGGGGGGGAGGGACTTAAGGCAAAGCCAGGATGAGTAGCCTCAAAATCTGGGTTCAGGTCCCAGGTGTGGCATTAACTCACTCCGTGCCCTTGGACAAGCTCCTTCCTCCCTTCCTGAACTGGGCCTCAGTTTCCATATCCATGAAAGAAGCCTGTTAGACTCGCCGTGAAGGTTTCTTACAAATCAGAAATCCTGTGTTCTATTGAGTCTAGGGTCTGTCAAGGGTTGATATTCTAAAGATTCCTGTCAGTTTTGATGTTATCTGTTCCATAGTTTAGGTTCCCAAGTTCCTTCAAGACCAGACATTTGATGTTCTGTGTTCTAAAGTGGCACTCAACTCTACATTCTCTGTTGTATTTTCTAAGACCCCTCTCAGCTCTCACAAGCTGTGATTTTAACTTTTTGCCTAGAGGACAAAGCACCCTAGCCCAAGCTGGCGTTCCATCCGTAGGAAGCTGGCCCATGAGTCCAAGTGTCCAAGGGCTCGGGGCTCTCTGAGAAGCCCCTCTCCACAGGGGAGGCTCCCCCGGGGCTCAGGGCCCCAAAGGCTTGACTGTGGTGGTGAAACGTGCTTAATTATAGCACCCCGCAAGAGAGGAAAGTCCTAGCGGCCACCCATGCCTCAATGGGGGGGAGCGTCGCTGCCCACTTCATAGGCTATGTTTCTCAGCTCCTGAGCGATGCGGGGAGGAGCCTGGGGCTGGTAGTCATGGCGATCAGCATCATGCGCTGAGCTCTCCTTGGCCGTCCAGCTGCACACAGCTTTGGTCACCCTGGAACCCGGCCAGCATTCTGGAGAGGAGGGAGGGAAATGGGTGCAGCAAGAGCTCGGATAGCGTGGGGGAGAAGGAGGGCGGGCGGAGAGAGAATGTTCCTGACGGATCCAGCAGTGTCTACACAGACTGGGCAGTGAAATCATGCAGTATGCTGCGGAGGATAAATCTCCAGGCAAGACTCCCTTCTGGGCCAGTCGGCTTTACAGAGAGATTGACTCTAAGCCACTCACTGAACCCTAACCCCAGCCACAGACTGGTCCATGAACTTGAGACACTGGGAAGAAACTCTGTGAACACAACAAATGTGGTTAAGATGTTGAGCCTTCAGTGACACTTAATCAATCATTAAACGTGAGAGAACTCACACAGGAGAGAAACCCAAAGTGCTAGTTCCTTAACTTATAGTAACATTGTCCATTTGACGACAAACCTGTATTAAAATGTGCCCAGCAATTTTTGTGTATGCAGACAAGACACACACAAATAATCTGGTCTTTTTAAGAGGCAAGGGGGCTCAGTAAACTCCGATATAAAAGTTTATTCTTCATCTTCTCCATGTTATCTTGACCTTTTTGCATACGTTTTTTTTTCTTAAAAATCTGGAATCTGGGTTCTAATGTTTTTATTCAGAGCAACAACACCATGCAATGACAAGTTATATTTTAAAATGTAGCTTATAATAGCTTTAAAAAAAAAAGGACCAAAATATTGATCCAAGACTAATTAGGAGGTTATTGCAATAACCCAGGTGAGAGGTCAGATGGGGCCAAGGCTGGGATGGTGTTCAAGGGAGGATAGAGAATGGCATGGATATGGAAGTAGAATGGATAAGACTTGGCATATTCCAAATAGAATTATATTTGTTCCCCGCCCCCAGCCTTGTGTTCCTCAATTCAGCTTATTCCCAACAAAGCATCTCCTATCTGTAGGGAACTGTGTACTGTGTTGGGAATACAGAGATGAAAAACAACAGGACCCTTCCCTCAAGAAGTTTACAAGTGGGGGGGGAAGAGTAGGGATACTCAGAGAAATTCTGGTGATTCGAACGAACAAATAAATAAATGAAGGAAGGAGCGAATGAATAATGAACAAAGGAATAAATGAATGGGTAAATAAATAAATAAATAAATAAGCAACAAATAAACAAAGAAAACAATTCTTAAGAGAATAATTTTATTTTTTCTTAATTACATATAAAAATAATTTTTAGCATTCATTTTTATAATTTTTAAGTTCCAAATTCCTTCTCTCCGTTCCTCCCCTCCCTCCTCCTTAGAAAGGCAAACACTTCAATCTAGGTTATACATGTGCAGTCATGCAAAACATATTTCCTTGTTAGTCAAAACAATTAAAAAAAAAAAAGAAGTTTACAAGCTGGTCTCAAAGTTTACAATCTGAGGTGGAGACTTAAGCATAGGGAGAATGAAGAGGGAGCAATCATAGCGAACATTTATAGAGCAGCCAAATACATTAGGTCATCTGATCTTCACAACAATGCTTGGAAGGTAAGTGCTACCATTATTCCCGAATGAGGATCCTGAGGATGGCAGAGGTGAAGTGACTGGCTTGCTAGTTAAGTGTCTGAGGAAGGATTTGAACTCCTCTCCTTGACTCCAGGTCCAACGCTCTATCCACTGGGCTATGGAGCTGCTTAAGCATTTATCATAAAGGCCCCCGGGGGAGGGGAGGGTCCATGCACAGTATTCCCGAACCCTGGGTGCCTGCCCCTTGGTCATGCTCTCTTGGACTCTCACTTTCTCTAGATCTGGGTCCTCAATCCACCATAAAAACGCTTGTCTTTTCCAAATTTTCCATGGGGCATTTGCAGGATTTTTCCTGAGGCGAACTTGGGAGAGGCCTTAAGGATACATCTGGACTTTCTTCACACACGGCCAGGAAAAGGAGGCAGCAAAGGCACAGGGTGGCCAAGGTGGGGTCCCAGAGTCCCACTCCTGGGCCAGCGATTACAAGATCTGCAGTCAGGCTACTACTGATGGAACACTGGCCCCCTCTTGTGACAAGAGTGTGAGCTGCTGCTGTGCTGCTACCGTTGAACAAAGGTGACAGCCACAACGTGGCAGCTCAAGCTGTCATTCCAGACAGAGAAGGACTCAGCTAGGCAGGTTCCAGAGGGAGACGAGAGAGTGGAGAGAGCGAGAGGGCATCCAGGGAAGCGCCAAAGAGGAGGCTGTTTGAGATTTCCATCACATAAAGTGGCACGTCCATCACATGATGTGGTGTGTTGCATGTCATTGCATGACTTCCTGTGGCATAGCTATTGTGTGGGGCTCTGTTGTGTCATAGTGTGTCCCGGTGTGTTTGTAGTGTGTTCATGCAGTGCCTGTCACATGACACAATGTGTTATCACATGATATGGTCATTGTCTGTTGTGTCTGTCACATGATGTAGGCTATTGTGCCACTGCTGTGTCATGATGTGATACTAGCACCCACCTCCTCCCAAGGTTGTTGTGAGGATCAAATGAGGTGATATTTGTAAAGTGCTTTGCAAACCTTAAAGTTCTGGCTATTATTCTTGCTCGGGTCAGCCACGTCCAGTCTCCCAACAATCCTTTGCAATAAGGACAGTCTCTCTAGAAGTTAAACCAAACCAGACAGTCCTGGGCACAAGAGACCAGCACAGGAGAGGGGCAGGTGGGTCTGTTGCATGATGATGGGTGAAGTTGTGTCAGAGGCAAGTTCCACCATTGACTCTCATGGGGAGGGTGGGAATTGATGTATTTTCTCCTCCCCCACTGTGGGTTACCCATTAAGGTCATGTCGTGGCCCACTAGGCGTGCAGGACCCCCCACTCTGGGGATCACAGGAGTTGGAAAGGACTTGAGAAATCCAGTGCAATCCTCTTGTTTTACAGAAGAGGAAGTGGAAGGCGGCAGAGCTTAAGCACGTTGACCAAGGTCACCCAGGCACCAATGTCAGAGTGGAAATTAAAGCCAGCTCCTCTAAGTCCAAAGACAGCTTTCTTTCCACTAGACCAGTCCTGCAGCCCTAAATTCCTAGACCATGGAGGCTAAGGAGGCATGAAGGATAATGCGTCTGTCCTCTGCCATATTTTTCTTTTCTCTTGGGCTCTTGGTGTCCTTAACTCTGGCTAAATTCATCTGGAAAAATGTCCTCAATCACCTGATGCTCCTTCCCTCAACCATCTGTGGAGTTAGTTGTTCCTTCTTCTCCAGGCCCCAGTGATCCAGCACTGGTCCCATTTCCCATTCCCTCACTCGGGGACTCAGCCTACTCCTTAACCTTCTGTGTGTCAAGGACGCACCCCTTGGGCAAATCTGATGAAGCCTCCCCCTCAGAATAATGTTTGTAAATGCATAAAGTAAAATTCAGAGAATTACAAAGGAAATCAAGTAAATCTAAATGTAAACAAAAAGATGCCTAGACTTGTTACTTGGTCTCCATTGCCAGGCCAGACCCCTATCTGGAGTAGTGAGTTCAGACCCAGGAGCATTTTAGAAAAGACATTGACAAGCCTGGGCAGGTCCAGAGGTGAACAATCAGGACAGTGGCAAGACTGGACAGCAGACCTAGGAGCATCAGTCCAAGAAACTGATAATGTTTAGCCTCGAGAGCAGAGGATTCAGAGGGGACATAATGACTACCTTTAAGGTTGTAAAGAGCTGTCATGTGCAAGACAGACTTGGCTTGTTCACCTGGACCCCTAGCAGTCAGGGGAAAGGAGAATTACAGGGTGGCAAATTTCAGCTTAGGGTAAAGGAAAAACTTCCAGTTGTAAGTATGCTAAAGCAGAATGGGCTGCCTTGAAAGGTACTGAGTTCCCCATCACTGGAAGTGTTCCAGCATCCCATCTGGTATGGTAGTATATAAATTGCACATAAATGACTTATATCTGATTGCTTACTGCCTCCAGGGAGGGGAGAAGGGAAGGAAGAAAGGAGGGATAGAATTTGGAACTCAAAACTATAAAAAAAAATGTTTATTATTTTTTAAAAAGAAGAGTAGCTAAGTCCATTAAAGAATTAGCCCTGAGGAGTGATCTGATTGGGTCAAACAATCCATCAATAAACATTTATTAAGTGCAAAAATAAATAAATAAAAGAATGATATATTCTTTTGGAGATTTGTGTATTAAGTGGGAAATCATACTACATAACCTCCAAAGCCCTTTCCAATTTACACAGAATCCATAGAATTCCATGGTCTCCTTGCCTCCAATCTCTACCCAATTCAAATCCCTCTTTCATTTTGCCACCATGTTTCTTCCTTTGTTTCCCCTGATACTTAGGGGATAAAGTCCAAACTCTTTCATTTGGCAATTCCAGATTTGTTGCTGTTGTTGAGTTGTTTTCCAGTCTTTATGACCCCATTTGGGGTTTTCTTGGCAAAGATAATGGGGTAATTTTCCATTTCCTTCTCCAGCTCATTTTACAGATGAGGAAACTGAGGCAAACAGGGTTAAGTGACTTGCCCAAGGTCTGAGTAAGTGTCTGAGGCCAGATTTGAACTCAGGAAGATGAGTCTTCCTGACTCCAAGCAGAGCAACTCTATCGACTGAGCCACCTAGCTGCCCCAATTCCAATCTTACACTATGCTATTCCCCTATGTACACCCCCTACTTTAGCCTGGTCAGTCTCTTCATTCTCCCTGCCCAATGCCATACCCATTTCTACTTTTGCCCCTTTGTTCATATGTGCACAATATCTGCAACCTCCTCCTTTTTCCTTTCCGCTAATCCATATCCATTTAGTCTTTCAAGAAAAAAAAAAAAGCTCAACAATTGATCTCTTACAGGAAGCCTTCCCAGATTTACCCCAATTATCATTGATCACTCTTTTATTCCATGACCATTCCACATGATTGGACTCAGTTGTATTTAAATGTAAAAGTTTTCACCTTCTGATATGTTACTTATGTTCTCTTTCAGCTAAATTGTAAGTAAGCTCCCTGTGGGTAGGTGCCATGTGAAAGGCACTAGACTGTAGTGGTAACAGCACAGGTCCTGGAGTCAGGACATCTGGGCTTGAATCTTGGCACCACTAATTTTGTACAAGTCATTCACCTCTCTGCATCAGTCTCTTCACCTGTACAATAAGGATGATGATACACAATAACTTCTGCATCAGGGCACCCTTCCTTTGAGGATCACTTGTTTCTCTGGCTTGTCAATTCTACCCATTCCCCTAAGGACAGTCACCAGCTCCCCTTACAAGTACCAAGGCTTACAAAGCTTTGAGAATAATATAATTTGGGGCAGCTAGATGGTGTAGTGGATAGAGCACTGGCCCTGGATTCAGGAGGACCTGAGTTCAAATCTGGCCTCAGATACTTAACAATTACTAGCTGTGTGACCCTGGGCAAGTCACTTAACCCTAATTGCCACACACACACACACACACACACACACACACACACACAAAGAAAGAAAGAGAGAATAATATAATTTACAACGTAAGGGGTAATGATTGGGAAATGGCTAAAGAAG
Source organism: Dromiciops gliroides (assembly GCF_019393635.1). NCBI lineage: Eukaryota > Metazoa > Chordata > Mammalia > Microbiotheria > Microbiotheriidae > Dromiciops > Dromiciops gliroides. The sequence goes on from NC_057861.1 coordinate 669,545,872, forward strand.
TTGTGGCACATGAATATAATGGAATATTACTGTGCTATTAAAATGATGAGTGTGAAGAGAAGCATGAGAAAATTTTTATGAATGATGCAGATTGATTACAAGAACCAGGAGAGTGGCATATACAATGACTACAACAATATAAATTTAAAAACCCAAAACTTAATGATATAGAATTATAATGACCATACTTGGCCCCAGAGATTAGAAAATGTATCTTCTCTGCAGAGGTGGGGAACAATGGGTATAGCATACTGCATACACTATCAGATTTCATTAATGTGTTTGTTAGTTTGCTGAACGGATTTTTTTCCTTCTATTTTTAGTCTTTGTTACAAAGGATAGCTCTCTAGGTAGGGAAGGAGGGGATATATTCAGAAATTAAGGTAATACAAAAATAACATATGTCAACAAAATTAAGTGTTTTTTTAAAGGACACTAAAAACAATTTTTAAAGACATGGAAAGCGTTCATTTATGAACCTATGGAGAGCGAATAGATACTTCTCCCCCACCCACCCCGAACAGTCTCTATGAGTTATAGTATTGCCTTTGTTATTGGGTCCCCAGAAGTAGGTACATCAGTGTTATACCCCCTGCTGAGAACACTTTGTATCATATTACTTTTTTCTTTTTTTTGGACAATTTTCCTCCAATTGTTTCTCGTTGTTCCTGTTCTACTTCTCCACCATGGGTCTCTTCCGCTCCCTTCAGGTGTTTCCAGTCACTTACTTTTGTCCCAGTGGTCATTGTGTACAACAGTCCCCACCCATCAGCTCTCTGATGGTGTGTAATCATTGGTGCTGTGAAGCAGAGCTAAATTCAGAGACGAGGCCTAAGAGAGCAGATTTAATGACTCCTAGAAGCTGGGCAGGCCTCTGGGCTAGAGGGGAGGTGAGGGATGTTCCCTGGGAGCCTGGGGTGTTGTGGCTTTCAGGACACAACAGAGGAGGGAACCCTGGATGGTCCTTGAAGAGGCACCTCCTAGGACTTGCCACATGATTGCTCCATGCTCCCTTGTCGGCCTCTTGTTGTCTTGCAGGATGGCTCAAGTGCTTTGTAGAGGATGGGGAGGTATCCACCCCTTTGGGTCTGATGGACTTCTCCCCTGTGTAGTCATAGACAAGGAGTTGTCAGAAAAGGACCAGGGCCGGATGGAAGGGGTCCCTTACATGGGTATAACTAGGGTGTGAACAGCTTGTCGGACAGCGAAAGCCTCAGCCAGATAAACAGAGAATCATCCTTAACTGCAGCCCTTAATTGTCATCCCCATCGAGCTTCATCATCCAGGCTTGCAAAGTGCTTTACATTTGCTATCACCATAACCCCATGAGGAAGGCACTACTGTTGCCTCCATTCTACATCAAAGAAAATTGAGGCTGAGAAGATTTAAGTGACTCCCTTAGGTCCCACAGCTAGTAAGCGTCCAAGGTGGCGTTTGAAAGTAGGTCTTCCTTGGGGCAACTAGGTGGCGCAGTGGATAAAGCACCGGCCCTGGATTCAGGAGGACCTGGGTTCAAATCTGGCCTCAGACACTTGACACTTACTAGCTCTGTGACCCTGGGCAAGTCACTTAACCCCTATTGCCCCGCAAAACAAAAGAAAAAAAAATTAGGTCTTCTTGACCCAAGGTCCAGCTCTCTATCCACTATGCTGACTTGCTGTCAAATAGAGTCTTTGGACTGTTGGGTGTATAGTAGAGAGAAACAAAGGAGGTGTCCACACCAAGATGAGGGGAGGCCTGGGGACAGAGGCAGAGACCTCCCTCACTCCCTAATAGGAGAATGTGGAGTTAAGAGCCCAGAGAGCAAAGCCAATGTAGAAAAAGAAGACAACATCAGTATGACCTAGGATGTGGTGCTGG